>NC_086194.1:107614269-108264269 GCF_035770615.1 Melospiza melodia melodia | reverse complement strand
AATTAGATTGGTGAAGTGTGGATACTTAGGAATATTCTGTAGAGGAAAAGCCCCTTGACTATGTGAGAGTGAGGAAACAAATTCAGCTGTGGTGCCTCTTTATCTGGACTTTGTTCTAGAAGCAGAATTTCACCTTACACAAATACTGGGGGCTGACTAAAGGTATTGCAGTGTTACAGTACAAAGTTCTTTTTGCTCTGACATTTTTTATTGAATTGTGGTGACTGTCTTGTGATAACCTTGTAGGGTAGAGGATATGAGCTTTACTTGTGGAATACCCAACCAGCCTAAAGAAAAAGCACCTGTTTTGCATGAAACTGGCATGTAGAATTTGGTTAAGAACAGTGATAAAGCATAGACAAAGCCGATAATTTGCTGAAATACAAATCTGTCTGTGCTGCAGCTAATCTAGACAGATTACAGGTATTATTATTTGTTAGTGACTTGTTACACACTTAAAATCACAGAAAAACAGATATTTGTCATTAACTTTTCAAATTACTGGAAAAAATTTGTTTTGAAGTTCCCCCGGCCCAAGTACTTTGGATTAACAGGGGGGAAGAGGGAGGTTGGGGAGGCAGTTTCAAATATTATTAAATTAAGACCTCTGATTTCTTTGAGACTTTTGTTAAACATGTCTGAGAGGGAGAGAGAACCAATTTGCCTGTTAAAAATGAATCAGAATAGAACTTGAGACTTTGAACATGTTGCCTGTTAGACTTTTTTCTTTTCTGATATGAATTTATGACTTGTCTAAACACACAAATTACTAGTTCACTGTCAGTGTAAAACAAACCAAAACCAGCTAAGTTTAAATAGGATACTCTTATGTTGTGCATCATCTAAAATGTTCTAATACATTTTCTTTACAATTTTGCCAGTCACAATGAAATGTGAGTGCTTGTAAATTGGCAGACTTATGTTAAATTGTTTTCATTCTTAAGTGCTAGATTCGCGGTTTTCTTAGTGAAGTCTCTAGTTTTTTTGGTTTTTTTTTGTTTTTTTTGTTTTTTTTCACACATGTTCCTGATCAGTCCTTAAAAGATGTGGATATTCTACTCTTTTGATATGTCAATATCTAAGAATCTGTCAGGTAATGATTGCAGCTTTATCCAAACTTCATGCTGCTGATACCAAGGGCATCTATTTTACCACAATAATCCTTTCCCATCTGATTCAACTGCCTTGGCCAATGTATCAGAAATTATACCTGAATGTGGCTGGTGCTGCAGCTAACTTTTGTGTTACTATGCTTTGAATGGGAACAACCCGTCTGTCCCAATGATTGTCCTTTTCAGGCTGTTTCTGTGCATTTGGTGTCATTCTCTGAATCTGAAATACTCTGTTCTGGTGTGCCACGCTCAAAGCATATTGTTCTCCAGCCTGGTGGCCAGCATGTGCACTTGCATAAGTGCTGTGGGTCCTGCGTTAGTCTTGATGTCATGAATTATCTTCTCACATCTGCAGGAGCCTGCTCTTTTCTCTTGATGTTTTGTCTTGAACTTCATCTTTTGTTAGAAATGTTTCAAGGCTAGAACTTGGTTATTGTGACATAAGGTGTGGTTTTGGTACTTGATGAGAATGTGTTGAGGTCTTTAGTGTGTGTGTCTTAACTTTATCTAGATTTTGAGGAATCTGTCTCCTTGAAAAAGTAAACCAGTGGTAGGAATCTCATTTCTTAGGATGACCTGGTGGCTATCATTTGGAAAATGTCTCATAAGAATAAGGCAGGAGTGTGATGCTCCCAACCTCAAAGAATAAGGCAGGAGAGTGATGCTCCCAACCTCAGACTGCTAATGTCATTTTGGACAATAAGCAAAGTAAGACTACTGTATTTGTTTTGATTAGGTGAGGAGTAATGTTGTAAACTGGCTTTTATGGAGGCCTTGCAAAGGAAGTATTCCTTAGACAGTCAAGTAATGGAGATCTTTATGATGCTCTGGAGTTTGGTGCTTCAGTGGACAGAATTTCTTTAACCTGTGGGAAAACATTTGACAAGTTTTTCTGCTTAGACCTGGTAGTGAATAGGACCATGTCTTGTAGCTCAATAAAAAATAACAGTCAAAAAATGGGTTAAACTGGTTTTTATAAACTTAGTGATATTTGGGTTTAGTTAAATGGAATGTTAAGCATTAACACATGAAAAGATTATTGGCAAAATACTGAAGTTAGAAACTCAAGAGCTTATAGCAATCCATTCAAAGTGCATTTTTCTAAACAATTATGAACTCTTATATTTTTGTGTTAAAGGAGAAATTGCATTAACTATTGCAAGCCTATGTAATTTATCATAATTTGTTCATGACAGGAAGAAAGAATGTAACAAACCGTGCAACTCAGCATAATCATTCTTTTTGACATGCTGAATTTGCATGCTAGCATAACAGTTTTGACAAAAATAACATGTCTTCAGTTTGCTGCACATTTTTAAGGAAAAAAAAATCAACCTGAGATCATCAAGTATGAGGTTTTCCCCACATTTAATAAATTGATAGTGTTTGCTAACTTGCATAGACATAGGGGCAAATATGAGATGAGTTGAGAAAGGGCTGGGTTTTTTAAATGCATGAACACTTGGTATATTTGAATAAAATCTGCTGCATTCCTCAGTGATCTTGTGCACATAGAATGCAGTAACTTTGTGGTTTTGCTGTAATGATGCTAAAGTGCACCTGGTTGTTGAAGAAAACTTCATTATGTATGCTTTGTGACTCTAATGATCTTTGTTTTGAGTAACTGTGACTCATCTGGGGATGGGCTGTGGTGACAAACCAAACTCATGACACTTAACAATTTTTGGGTTTTGCTTCCTGAATCTGTTGTGCTCTTCACATTAATTTTTGATGATTGTTGCCTGACTTCCCATCTTAATTGTATGTTGGTTCATTCTGCACTTGCTTTGGGCAAAGGAAACTCAAAGTACAGCTCTGGGACCCAAAGATCTAGTGAGTGATAAAAACTTATAAATCAGTAGATAAATTTAACTGGCAACAGTACTTGGCACGGTGTAAAAGCAAACCTGAACGTGGGAAGGTAAATATAAAGTTTATCAAGAAAATAAAAAAAATGCCTGTTGCCTTTGTTCTTCCAGCATTGTGGATATACTTATTTAGTTTGAGAAGTGGAGGAATAGAGAAAAGGTTTGTGGATAAAGTCAGACTTGCATTCCTGAAGAAAATGATTCTTTAAGAGAATAGGGGAAAATTTGTCTGTTGTCATTGGGATGACCATCTTCTATGTTTTAGTAGTACTCAAATGCTTTCTAGTTATTACAGAGTTTCTGTTGTAGAGAGCCAAAGCACCTTTTCTTTGTATAAATTAGGTTGAACTAGGTCAGGCTTGCATTTTCCAGTGTTGCATTTTTTTTCCTCAAAATTTTTATGCTGACGTAGTTTTTCAAATCAGGGTTACCATAAGGTTTCTGGAAATTAATGAGACTAAAGCCTCTGCTGTGGAAGGTGTGGTGAAGGGTGAGAACCTTGTGCTAATGTGAAAGGTCACGTGAATAAAAGAGCAGCAGAACTGAGAGGAAGGTCAAAGGCAGTGAGAGAACGTGACTTTGTTGCTGGCTGCATCATGTGCACACCTTGAGCTGCTGCAGATCACAAGCTCTCTTTGTTGATAGTCATCACCTCCACATGTCTGCCAGTGTCACAGAATGGAGAAGGACTCTTGCTTCCTGACTAAACACACAATGTGCATGCACTTTGCTAATAACAAATGTAGGCTCATCTGTAACATACTCCAAATCTAATTCTTCTTGCGTCCTCCCTCCCGCACTCAATGTTATTTATAGTAATAAATGTTTTACGAGCCCTTTGTGCAATTTTAAGGTCTAGCAAAAATAAAATACAGATTATGATGTTATTTTGTTGAGAAACTGAGATGACTGTGCCATCTTTCTTCTGAAATTAAGAAATCTGGCAGCTTGAAATGAGCAAGAAGTATTCAGTAGGGTGCAATTTCTGAAAAAGATCATTACTTTAAAACTACGGTTCTCCTAGAGTAATATGGAAAAGTAGAGGAGCTTATCCAGCAAACACCAATCACTAAATGCTGTTATTTATGTTGTCCATTTAGCACGAGTGCCAATTTTCAGATAAAGGAAGTTGAAGGGAACAGATTCAGGTCAACAGAGTTGCTATTATTCCTGATGTTTAAGGGATTATGTTCTTTAGTTCATGTTATTAGAAGCTTTTTGCCAGAAAAATGCATGAAAGATGAAATGAATCAACAGTATGAGCTCTATTCAGTAGCTAAAACATCCTCGGCCACAATATTTATGTATTAAAGTTGAATACTTGTCTACTTTGCACAGGTCTTCCAAAATAATTAACATGTATATATTGCTACACGATAATTTAAACAACAGTAATTTAAAAGGCTTCATTAAACCTAAAAAATGCCAGGCTTGAGGAAGCCATGTGTATATGTGGTTGCTGGAGCGATTTGTCATTTGAATTGAGAATGAAGCCCCTATTGAAAGCAAATGAACTAGGAAAGAACTGATCCAGCTGTATTGCAAATGAGCCTTAGAAATGAGTATAAGGCCAGTGTTCATTCATACTGAGAAATGTAAGGCTGAGACACTGGAAGGATGCTTAACTGTTGCAGGATGAATTTATTTTCCCTTTGGGTGTGATGGAAGGGGATGGGAGGCAGGGGTGGGGGGGAGAAAAACACTGAAGGAGAAGTTGTAGTGTGTCCCCTTAATTAAGGGCTCTAAGCAAGCTGATATGGTGACATACTATCAGTCTTGGTACTAAATGCCAGCTTAGTACTTATTTAAATAGGGGCTTGTGCTGAAAGTATGCCACTGCTCATGTTAGTGAATTGTAGTAATTTGCTACTGGGTGTTCTTACCTGCATGGATCCATTTTTTTGTGATGTACACTTCAGGCATACTGAGATTGTATTCGTTTTGTCAGTAGCATCACATATGTAGCCTATATATCCTTGAATTTCCCTCCTTGAAGCTGTGTTTCAGGTCCTGTTTCATTCTAGATCTTTGTCCCAAAGAGCCATTTGATGCCACAACACTGTATCGAAACTCAGGAAGGCACAGCTGCAGGTTTTTGGAAAAAACCAGAGTAAGATGAGCATTTCTCAGTTCATTGTAGTGCCAACAAGCTGGGACCTGCTTATTCCAGTGCTCCACCCTTTTCTGGAGACAAGTAGGCAGTGCAAACAGGGATATCTGAATAGGCCTTTCACCTGCCCCTAACAAACACTGAACTGGTAGACACTCTGGGCAGATGATATGTAGCCAGCTATGATGAATTCATCTTTCACAGTTCAGATTTGGTTTAGATCTGTTTTTCTGTATGGAAAATACCATGCTTTGAAGCAGGTGTCAAGCTTCAGACTGCCTTTTTTTTCCTCTGTATTCTCTATGTTTGCTTCTTTCTAAATATGCTTTGCAGGGTGGGAATTTGAGAAAGGAGAGGGTCAGTGCAAATCTAGAAGTCAACAGCATTTAGATACCCCTCAGATTTGCTGTCTTCCATTTAAGAAACTGGTTTTTTTTAAGAAAATTGGGCTGGTCCATCATGAACCAGAACCCTTTTGCAAGACTGCATTATTGATAAAAGTAGGTGGCTTTCACCTGAGCTCATCTCTTACATTTCATTATTTAAAAAATTCTAGTGGTGTGTTTTATGTTAGCCCTAGTTTCTGTGTCTTAAGCACTTTTGCCTTTCAGTGTTACAGCCTGTATCATAAGCCCTTTTTGAGCTCTGCTAATGTACTGTCCTCAGATGCTGATTCTTTAAGCTTACCCATGGGAACAATTCAGTCTCAATACCTAGGTCAGCCCAGCTCTGTTTTAGTTGACTTGAACTAAGGTGCTGCTGTGGTCCTCCTACCTCCTTTTCCTACTCCAGTTGCTTAGCATGTTGTGTTTTTTCAGTTAAATCAGAATATTGGTTCTGCTCACTTTCCCAAAAGTCACTTTTACACCTGGAAGACCTCTTTAGGTCCATTAGTTTTGCTGGTGGGGAAAAAATGAGGACTTTGTTTGCCCAAGGAGACTTCTAGCTAACAGAGATGCTCTTTTCCACTTCAAAAAGAAGTCCTGGCAGCTTCTGTCTGTGTGAGAAAGTGTATGTGTATTGGATCTCTGTAGGGCTGCTGCTTCATCCTGGGTGTTCCTTTCCCAGAAATAGTTCAGCAGGAGCCCAGGTCTTTTGTTCTTATTTAGGTGGCTAAAGGTAGCTAAGACTCAGATTCTTATCTTGCAGACTTTGAGGGATTTAGTATTTCGTTGCCACAAGTGGGATGAGAGCCAGCAGAATGTGAGGGAATGAGGGAGCAGATCTTACACAACCTGTGGTTGTTTGGACTCCCTGCAAGTCTTACTTGACTTGCATTCCTCCTCAGCCCCCATCCTTGATGGTGAGATGAGACTTTAGCCAGGAAAGTGGGACAGCAGAGCCTCAGCTGGCTTTCTATAGAAACTGCTCACCTCTGGGGTTATTGGGAAGTTCTGGGCTCTGTGCTCTGCACAGGTGAGCAGTCTCCCTGCACTGTGCCAGCTGGATACACTCTGAAAAGTGAGATGCTTGTCTGGGAGATCTGGAATCCACAGGGATATGTTTTCTTTATAGAGACCCAGTTACTGAATCACAGAACTATTTAGGTTTGAAAAGAGCTTTAAAGAGAAGTAATGCTGGAGAGCTTTTACCTTTGTGCAAACTGGGACTATATTCTGGCCTTCCCAAGAGCAAGAGAGGGCAGAGCAGGAGCTCAGAACAGAGGAATATTTCTGGGCAGTAAAATAAAAATGAGAGTTTCATTCCCTTCTCTCCTGCCTGCCTTCTGATAAACATAGAAATTGCAGCTAAATTTCACAATTCTAACCTCTGGTGTATGCCTTTTCTTGTTGTATTGTAATGTACTATTGTATGATAATTAGCCATCCAAAGATAACAGAAGCACATAATGATGTTTATGCTAATTCTCCTGTAGACTTTATTTTCTGGGTAATTTTATAGTTACAGTACCTGTATAACATGCCATGAATACTATCTCCTGGGAAGAGGAGAAAATCAGCAGCACAGTCCACACAAATTGATATGTGGATTGCAGATGTCTTTACAACCCTGCCTGGTCATCACAAAAGACCTTTGGCAAGAACTTCTATAATTTGCCCAGTTACGATGCTTGCCTGTGATAGTGAGATAGGGTTTCAGAGCCTGCATGTGCACTTGAGGGAAGATTTTGCTGTTTTTCAAGCTTAGGCACAGATTTCTAGTGGTGTTCTACTTCTGTTGTACTCTGACAAAGCTCCTGTATGTTTGCTGTACGCTCGTAGTGTGATCTTCTTAAAGGAGCTGATAGTACAAACACTTCTGTGCCTTTTTAATCTCTTGCCATATAAAGAAAATTTTGCTGAAAGCATCCAAAAATGTTTTTTTGTTTCCTTTTGTGAGTGCATGCCTCAGTCTTGTTGTGTATTACAGATACGTATGTCTTGTTGTTCAGTTGCTGAATGAAAAGGTTGAAGAATTAACATTCCCTTGGGGAGATAATCAGTTTTCTTGGAATAGCTGCTTAAATAAATGAGAGATTGTGCCTTACTCCTTCTTCCCCTCAAAAAAAGGCTGAATTAACAGATGTTTTCAAAGCAGCCTTTAGGTATTCTGAATCTTAATTTAAACATGAATGAGGCTGGAATGTTGTTTGTTCTTGTGTATGCGTGTGCAATTTGTAAAAGACATTTATGCTACAGCTTTTACTAGTGACATCTATTTTGATTGCTCTCTTTTTCTAGTATTAAATGACATACATGCCAAGAGGGATTGCTTATTGTTTTTACATAACTTCAAAGAAAACTCAAATTTTATTAATTTCTTCTTGTACTTCTCCTCCAAGATGTTAAGGAGTTACACCCTTAGGATAAAGGACCTTTAATCCTATTCCACATAAACCTTTACATGTCAGTTGATTTTCTGAATATAGTAAATATTTTCCTGAAAGCTGATAACATTTAAAAAAATAAAACAAAACCCAGGTTCTTTTGGTTGGTTTTTTTTTTTGTTTTCTTTTCTTTGTTTGTTTTTTTGCTTTCATATTTGGCGAAGGATTAATGAGACAATTAGATCTGTAGGAACAATGACATTAAATATGTTTTTCCCAAAAACAAACTGTGAAGGCATGAAATGCTTTTCTGCCAGTAAAGATATGAAAGTCTCAGATAGCAGAGAATTTTGTAGTTTCAGTAGAAGCATTTTGAGTATGTAGAAACCAGCCTAATTGCTTGCAATAAAGCAGCAGTGCTTCAGGTGAAAGCTGAACCTGCGTTCCTGGATTATCTGATGTGTATTATCAACAAGTGTTCCTCATATGTTGGAGGAAATATGAACTCAGTGCTATTAAATAGCCTGCAATAAAGCAAGCTTCTACCAGTCATAGCTTGCTTGTTGCAAAGTGGAATACAGAGGAGAAACTTACGCAGAAAGAATCATTACAAACCATCTCTCCATCTGAGTTTTGGGTGTTGAAACAGCTGACTGGTAACAGAGTTTGCTTTTGTGCTTGGAAGCAGACAGAAATGCACAATGACCCCAAGTAAAGAACACTCTTATTAACAATATTATTTGGAACAAATTCAGTTTTTTATAAACTATGTTTCCAATGAAATTACCTGGACTTTGTGCAGGCTTAATTTAAAGCAGTATTATCCTCTGTGCATTGTCTACGTATTAAACTTCACAGACAGCTGTTTAATAAATTGCAAAAACAAGAGACTGGAGCAATAACAAAATCTAGGGAAGTCTGCCTCCCAGCACTGAGTTATTTCTGTTGGTTACTGCCTTGATTGTTGTTGTCTTATTTTTTAATTTATTTGTTCTTTATTTGAACCTGAAGTATAGCTGAGGGTTATGTGCCTTGTAGGGTGGTGCTGTGTGCCTGAATTTCACTTCATTTTAGTTGGGTGCACACTCCTTTGGGCTGCTTTGTAAATACAAACCTCTGTGTCTGTGTGTTTATTTCTTAATCTTGATGGCATTTGTTTTGTTCCGTTTGATCCTGGCATGCATATATATTAGCCCCTGGTAGAGATGAGTCACATCTGAGACATGGTACATGTGCAGTGCTGTTTATCAAGCAGTAATTTCAGACTTGATTTAAATATATTTCGTTTAGCTGGAAGGTGTGTGCGCCTTGAAGAACAGGCTTGACAAGATCTTGAAGTGTAAGTGGTAGCAAGGCAAATGTGATCTGTAAGGAGTTTATAGCTCTGAATAGTTGCCGAAGTGTTGCAGGGAACAGAAGAAAGATTTGGTAGAAGATGGAAAACTGTGGAAAAATAGAGGGAAGAGAGAGAGGATAAAATAAGACAGTTGGAAAACAGGTTGCTTGAAAGGAAGGATATAAAGTCTTACTTTTCCTGTCCCTTAGCTAAGGCAAGCACCAAGTGCTGCACCAACGGAGGAGCAAACCCAGGCATCGGCAGATGCTGGGTTGGAGGAAAGCTGCTGGAAAGCTGCTGGAAAGCTGCTGTGCACAAAAAGGCCTGGGGGTCCTCGTGGACAGCAAATGGAGCCTGAGCCAGCAGCGTGCCCTTGGCACAAAGGAGGCAAGTGGCACTAGATGGAGTGTCAGCAGCAGGCCGAGGGTGCTGATCCTCCCCTGCTGCTCTGCCCTGGGGATGCCACACCTGGAATGCTGGGCCTCTGAGCTCCCCGGTACGAGAGAGACACAGAGATAACAGAGAGAGCTGAATGAAGGGCTGCTGAAGTGATCAAGTTGCTGGAGTATTTCATAGGAGAAAAGGCTGAGAGAGCTGGGACTGTTTAGCCTGTACAAGAGAAGCCTCGTGGGCTGGGTGGGGACACACGGATGGCACACGCAACTTGTGTTTAAATACCTGGAAGTGGGTGCAGAGATGGAGACAGGCTCTCTTCAGTGGCGCCCAGTGGCAGGACCAGATGTAATGGGTGCAAACTGAAACACAGGAGGCTCAATCTGAACATCAGGAAACGTTTTTTGCATATTTTACATAAGAATGACCCAGCATTGGAATAGGTTGTTCAGAAAGGTCATAGAGTGTCTATCCATGTACAGAGAAGCAGTTTGGACACAGTCCAGGACAGTGTTCTGTAGTTGGCCCTGTTTGAGCAGGATAGCTGGACTAGACCTTCAGAGGTAAATTCCAACCTCAATCATGCTGATTTCCATTTCTAACATAGGCAGTTGTTAAATTAAAGAACAGATTTACTCTGAAGATATCATGGACCTGGTACTCCAAAGTCACCGTAGCACAGAAATGCAAGTGACACTGTTCATTTGCCCAGGATACTGGGGCAGCATCAAGTCTCTTTGGAGTATTTGTCAGTCTAGTTGTTGCAAATTGTCCAAGGCAAGAGATCCCACACCATCCTTGGGCATCTTGCTCCTTTGTTTTACTGTTCTAACTATTAAAACTTTTCCTAGTCTAAATAAGCTCAGCTGCAAGTTCAAACTTTCCTTTTCCATACAGAACATCACTGATTGCTGTCCTCTTCATAAAGCACTTAGTTGTATTGAAGGAGTGAACATGGAAACTCTTCTGACTGGGCTGTGTTCTTAGATAGTAGCATTTTTGAGACAAGCATCCAAGCAGCCTTGTTTTGTTTTCTTCTGTATGAGCCACGTTTGCTGAAACTATTGTCCTTGCAGTTCTCTCTAGGGTGCTTTCTCTTTTTCTGTCAGGAGTTGTAAACACGGTGCTCCAAACTGAGTATGGGATTCCAGTTGTGATTTGTTATTAGCACCAAGGAACTGTAATTGCTTTCCAGAGACTTCACTGAAAACTCTCCTAGGAGGATAACACTCTGCTGGAAATCGAACCTGCTTCTTTGGGCAGCAGTCTAGTATTGACTACATGGAATTTTTATTCCATTGTGAGCACCCCATTCTCTCTGCTCTACTGCTTTCTTGATTTTATCTTCTTTGTATGGTATCTTATGTCTAATGGATTTTTTTTTTAATGTTGAAACCTCTTTTGATTGAGGCTTTCTTTACTAGTGCTGCTTTGATTTTCTGGGTTTAATCTTTAAAAAAGAAATCTTAGTACAGAATTGTTTGTTTTGGACACTTTCACCTAAGTTATTTGACCTGTGTCTTGATAACATCTATAAATTTTAAAAGCCAATGTTTGTCATTCAAGCCAACAGTTAAAACTGTTGGAAAGAATAACATCCAGGAAATAACCTAAAATGTCTATCTCCTGCTTATGAGCTTAGGTTATTTAGCTGCTGTCTTGAGAGTACAGTTGATCAAGGATATGAGTCCCCAAATAATTGTACTTTAGATTACATTTCTCTAACTTGTTTAGGAGGGTATTTAGAAAAATTTATGTTTAGAGAACACATTAAAATAGGCTAATAGTTCACCTGGAGTTTTCCTTTCCCTCTTTGGGTTAATTGCTCTGCTGGAATAGAATGGGGAAGGTTTGCCATTACATAACATATGTCTTAATCCTCTTCTCAGACACATCTTCTGTACTTTGACTCTTTAGTGGGAGACCTGGATCCCTGTGGAAACCTTGCAAGTAATATGTCCTGTGAAAATACTTGAAATGCCCTTGTCCAAGGGAAAAGGAAAAACCAACAAAAGTAGTGCAACATCTCATATGAACTTCTCCTGTGAAGAGAAGCCAAGTATTTTACATTGGAACCCGAAATACTGAGAATTTACCAAAACAGTTTGTTCTAACTGTAGAAAAAGAGCAGTCCTCTCATATTCTGATAGTGGCCACAAGCTGGAGAAAGCACAAGAGTATTTGGCTTTTTATTTAAGTACTAGGATTGAAGAAATAGTATATAAATAGGGTCCTAGCTCGTAAAAGCATTTGACTTCATACTCTTTGCTATGCCATTTTCTACAGAAATCAACCACCCTCTAAGGTATACTGAAGAAAAATACATAAATTTTAAAAATATTTCTCCGGGACCTTTGTTCTCAGTGAATGTAGTAGCTGAATTGTGTATCCGAAGGATTTTTTTCTTTGTTTTTTTTTTAAATGTGAATTTTTCTTGCTAGTAATTAGTAGAGGTAGAATCCAATACTGTGGAAGAGCTTACTTAAACTGCTTTCTTGGAGTGGACTGCTTTGTATTTTGGGAGTTTTTCCCTTTGTACTTATCTCACTGAGGCACCACTGTGTTGTTATGAGGATTTATTTTGGATATTGCTCTTTTCCACTTCAGTGGTAACTTTTCTCATATAATGATTGGTTATGAAAGCAGTTTTGCTTTTATGGTATTATATGTTGACAAAAGAAAATAAATAGATGACTTTTCCATTTTAAAAGTAGAAGTTTTGGGGGAAAAAAAAGGCACATGGCATGAGCAGTGCAAAGCTTCTTTCTGACTGCAGCCTGCTTGACAGTGGGGCTGTGCAGGTTCAGGGTCCCAGACCAATCTGCACCTCTGTGAGGAGAAATCTAGCTGATATTTTTGAGGCTTGTGTTGCTGGGGTGTAGTTATACCTGTATATAGCATGTAGATCCCTCAATTTGTAAGAGAGCAGAAAGATTCCTACTTTGGCCCCCTCAGGACAGAAGTGTAGACACAGTATAACAGATGCCTCATGGTGTGTCTGCAAATAGAGACACCTTGTGAGTTGTTCATTGTTATTTTGAAATCAGTTATTCCAGCCTTCTGCAGAAAAGGCAGTTTCTTCTTTCCACCAGAAGATGCCATCTACCACAGAGATCTGTGAGCATTGTTCTGTTGACTGCCGGTCAGTGCCGTATTTTTATCAGCCTTTCTACTCTTGTCAGAAAGGATCGGGAACTGAAAAAGTGCTCCCCCCTCTCCTAAGCGTGGAGAGACACTGTGGTCTGTGTTCTCCTCTGTATTTTGTTGCAACATGGTGACTGTTGCTTCTGTACTTTTCAATACAGAAGTACTTTTAAAGTATTGGAGCTACCTTCAGATGCCTTCTTCTGTCTGTGACTATAGGTATTAATTCTGATTTTTTCACAGAAAAATCCTGAAGTATCTTAACGCTGATAGGTGTTTTCCTTCCTTCTTTGAACTCAGTTTCTTTTCTTTGGTGTCATGTTACATTTGGAGGCCATAATGAATTGTCATAAGGTGATACTTTGTAAGTGACTTTAAAAGCCTGAAGTTATAAAACCATTTGAGATTCTCCAGTGGAAGAAAAAATTATGTGGTATATAAAGACAAAAAGTTGCTGTCCAAAGCTTGTGTCTTCATAGGAACTTGAACAGAAAAATGCTTAGGACTAGAGGATATTCTTGTTGTTAGAGACCTTTCTAGATGCTTTTAGTTGGTAGTCATGTGGGTTGTTTCAAGCTCGTACTCAAAGCAGAGTCAAAACTTAATTTAGACTTTTTATTTGAATTCAGACTGAGGATATCATCTCATCTTTAAACCAGTAATGAACATGCTGCAACTTCTCTGGGCAACCCTAAGGTAAAAGAAGTTTTTAGGACATCCAATTGAAACCTTTTCTGTGTCGATTTGTGTCTCGTTTTCTTACCATACATCTCAGTGGAGACCCTGGCTCTGGCAGTTGCTTCTGCTTAGCTCTCAGATAGCTCTTCTTTTTTCCAAACCTTCCTTCCCCTGGGCCAAGCAATCCCAGATCCTTCAGCCATTCTTCATGGGGAAGGTGCTGCCCTTTGCAGAACCCCCTCCAGTTATCAATGACTCTGTTGTAACTTCTGCTACCTTCTCCCAGATGTGGTCTAAGAAGCAGTGAGTAAAGAGTGAGTTCACTCAGTCTGCTTGTAGAGCTCCTGTTGCTACAGTCCAGTGTGTTTGTTGCCTTCCTTGTTGCCTGGGCATGCTCCTGGTTTGCCTGAGTGTCAGGTCCTTTCCAGCTGAGCCGATCCCAGCTAATCAGACCCCAGCCTGTACCACTGCAGGGGATTATTAGTCTGTCCCAGGTGCAGAACTTTGCCCATGTTTGAATTTCATGGGAAATGTTCCTGTTGGACCATTCTGCCAGCCTGTCTGAGTTACTTTGAGGGGCTACCCTGCACTTTAGTGTGACTGGACCCCTCAGCTCACTGTGTGCCAACATCTCAGTGAGGATGCATTCTGGTTGAGGAGCTCTACTTGTAACTGCCCTTTAGGTACAGGATGGACTGATAACTTCTGCCTTTTGAACCAAATCATCCAGCCAATGTTTCATCCACCTAGAGTCTAGATGTGTTAACTATCAATACACTGACCTGGATTCAAGGGTGCTGTCAGATACGATGTTGAAAGTTGTTTAGTCAAAGTGAGCAACTTTGATTGCTCCCTTCTCCTTCACAGATTTAGTCACTTCATCACAGTGGTCAGTTGTGTTATCAAGCAGATTTATCCTTGGTAAATACATGCTGCTGTTTTTCTCCATCATCTGCTTTGTGTGCCATATAATATTGTGGTTAATGCTTTCTGAAAACAACTAGAGGTCTCCTGCCCATTGTCATCACAGAGGCTTTCAGCCATCCAGACATCTGCTAAGAAGGCCTAAACTTTGGGCAGATGATGTTGGAGGTTCATAGAGGTTGTAGCTGATTAATTCCTAGCAGATGGGGCTAATGCTCTGTTTGCCCTATTATATAGCAAAGATTAAAGAGTCTGGTGGATCTTGAGTGATCATGAGATGACTGAGTTCAGGATTTGGAGAAAGCTGGAAAGCTGAGCAGTAAAATTAGGCCTGTGGACTAGACTCAGACTTGCTTATCTGAGAATTTGTTAAATTGGAATTTCTGGGAAGGTGTTTGATAAAGGACTTAGAAAAGGAAATTTGAAAATCTGACCTGTTGGACAGCTCAAGAAAACACCATCTCATTTTCCAGGTATGTCAGGACTTTGAACTGAAAAGCCCACTTGACCGAACAAGAGACTTCTTTATGAACAAAACCAAAATCTTTATGAAAAAGAACATATAAGAAGTGGAAACATGGACTAGCGATAAGAGTATGAAAGCATTACTCAAGTATTTAAGGATGAAAAATGAAAGGCCAAAGCCCAGCAGAGGGCTAATGAAGATTAACTGGAAGGGTTTCTACATAATTACTAGTAGATAAGGGAAAAATTGTAGGAAAAGGCTAATCATATGTTCATCTGCAAAAAAACTGCAGCAAAACTCTGAAAGCAATAGGCTATTCAGCCTTATTTCCATCCCTGGAAGGATCATGGCTGGTTTCCACATCGGTTAAGTTTGTAAATGCCTGGTCAAGAATTTATTACTTAATAGTGTGCATTTAAGGAGAGTGTGCTTACTCAATCTCGTTGCCTTCTGTGGCAAAATGGCTCTGTGTATGAATGACAGAAGTGTCACCTTCTGAGGTTACTAAGGGTTTGAATAGTGCCACCAACTGCATTCACATTTAGAGGTCTAAGGAAGTATGGGATGGATGAACAAGCTGCCTGATGGGTTGAAAATCAGCTGGACTATTATCAATAGCTCAGCATCCAGCTGGCAGCTGACAGAGTGCAGTATGCCAGGGGTTGGTCCTGGGGTCCATATTTTTCAATATGTAGTGATTTGGATGATGACATATATTTGCAAATTACACTAAATTAGTGGGAGTGGCTGACTTGACATATGGCAAAACATAAATCCAGAGGGATCCTGAGAGACTTAAGGCTAGGGCCATCAAAAGCTTCATGAAGTAGAACATGAAGTGCAAAGTGGTGCACCTGATGCTTAGCCATGAATCAGTGCAGCTGGGAACTGATGGGCTAAGTGGCTGCTCTGCTCAAAAGAACCTGGGATTATGGTTGAAAGCAAGTTAAATATTAACCAGTAGTGTGCCATCATTGTCAATAAATCTGGTGCTGTGCTACATTAGGAGTACGGCCAGCAGATTATGGGAACTTATTGTTGCTCAGTCCTTGGCACTGAGGATACTCTGCTAAGAACGTTCCTTTGGGCTGACTGGAAAAGTAAATGTCAGGAAACTGCAGATGTTTCAGTGGATGGTTCCCAGGGTGGTCTGCATGACCTTCAAGGGGGTGCTGAGGGGAGTGAGCCTTGTCTGGTGTAGAGTAAGCTAATAACACTCTGCAACTATTTGAAGGGCAGTTACAAACATGATGGAGCCAAGCCTGTGTTAGTAGTGATGGATGATGTAACAAGACCAAAGACCTGTTTTCAGCTTCAGAGGTTTACAGTGAACATTATGAAAACTTACTCCACTGGGAAGGTAGTATAGCACCGGCGCAGGTTATCCAGATTAGCCATGAGATCTCTCCCCGTAAAAGTTTTCAGGAGCTGGATGGATGGATATCCATCCATCTATCCTTATTGTGTTTAAATATACAAGGCAAAGGATATGTTGAAGCCTCCTGCCCTTTGATAGTTTTACATTATCTCATTTTCTTTTTCTTCTATTTTTCTTCGGGATGTGTACAAATAGATGTGAAGTCTCTCTGAATTCAGTGGAGATGCTTTAACATGCCCAAGCAGCAAGTTTTGCAGTTAATGAACGTACCTCCAGTGTATAGGGAGAGAGATGGGAAAAGAAAGAACTACAGTTGTCCCTTTAAACAATGTTCAGCAGCAGTAGTCTCTTGGGCTTTGTCCTAGGAAAATATGGTAATATTTCAGACTTCAAGATCATAGTCTGGCTTTTCTCCCTATTGAGGGAGTGGAAGTCTAGGCAGAGTTCTACTAAGCAAGTTTTGTTGGTTTTTGTTTTTATCTTTGCCATAATGATGAGATATTCTCTCCTAGTAATGAAATTCTAATAGAGCTTTTGGGGAACCCTTAGTATACTTGTAGGCTTTGCTGCTTCCAAACAGCTTCTTGCCTGAAATGGGGCTGAGAAAGTGGGATCTTAAGTGTTCCTGGGTATCTTCACATGTGCATCCATGCACACATTTGACTGCTTTGGGGAGCTGGGATTTTCTCGGAAGCAGTTTGCTCTTGAGCTCCTTGTGCTTCACTAAATCAACATCTCTTCCACAAGGGCTCTCTCTGTCACTGATGGATGGCAATTCAAGTTCAGCATAGTGGGAAGCAAAAAACTGGAAAGCACTAGAGAGCTTGAGAATTCTTAGATATGTTTAGCAATTCCTGTCTGTGGCTTCAAGAGTGAGCAAAGACTAGGTGTATTCACACCAAAAGGCTGAGTTTGCTCTGTGAGACTAAACATTGACTTGCTGCAGCAACACAGTCTAAGTCTGTGCTTAGTATGTTTAATGTGAAATAATCCTCCATTCTCATTAGGACAGCACTGATTATCCCCCTGCCTTCATCATAGTTGCTGCTTAATTGTTACCTTTCAGAAGTAGGATGCCATACCTCTACACTTGATACTGTTGTCTGGAACTGGCAGTAATTTTATAAGAATATTTAAGACTAGCTCTTCTGTAGTGGCCAGATCTTAGAAGCATAAGATCTGAGTGAGTTGCTCATGGGTTTGTGTTTGAAAGCTGTAGCATGGAAGTGGACTGTGTGAGAGCTGTGCTTCCTTTCTCCTGATTTGAGGCAGTGGCACTTTGGAGTTTGTTGCACAATTTCTGGAGCTGTTTGTGTGGACAGTGTGTTGCTTGGGCAATCCTAGGCTGTTGATGCAGAGCCTTCTGCCAACTAATTGCCCAACTCTTTTCCCTCCTGTACCTTGATTCTTGCATTGCAGTCAGTTCTCCAGTACAATATTTACACATACAATAATTTTGTTGGTTTTGGATAAATTGTTTGTAAATATCTTTTGTGCTTAAGTTTTCTAATGCCATCCACTTCCCCCTGTGGGCCCTCCAGTTTCAATATTTACATTTGTTTCTGTGATTGAAGAAGTTCTTAAGTAGCTTGAAATTAAAATAGCTGTGTTGGGCAAAAAGTAAACAGAATGTCTCCTTACAAGTCTTGTAGCTGTGTAAGTTCTAAAGGTGAGCATCTAGATCTTGTAAATGGTGCCCAGCCAGGCATAATTAAGGCAGGGTTGTGCTGGGCATTGCAGGATCACGCAGCAAGAGAATTTTATGACCTTAAACTGGTCTTGTAAGGCTTAGTATGTGTACCATCTAGAAGAGAAAGGTGTTTGTTGTGGTATTAATGCTGGTAATCTCGATGGGTTCCAGGTTAGTAGATGAATACCGGCTGGTCTCCTGTCTTTTTCCACATTGTCTCTTCTAGAGGTTGAATTTTTCAATTGTACCTCATACACTTCAAAATTTACATTTGCTTCCATGACTCTTGTTACCTTCTTTTTCATTTTATTGCTGTCTTCTCTTGACTCTTCCATGCTACACATAGTTGCAGCCTTCACTTTTTTCAGTCCCAAGTCTTTCTCCTCTGCTCCACTACAATCACTTTCATCCTTTGGTTTCTGCATCAGTTGCATACGAGATATTAGATGTGCACTCCTTATAACAGATGTAATATATTTACTCCTGGTATTGCTTGCTTTCTCTGTCAGCTCGCTGATCTGCTTACCATGTTCAATACAGAAAAAAACCCCACTTCTTTTGTATTAATATTGTGATATTACCTGAAGAAAATATTACTTGACTCCACTAACCCCTGCCCTGTCTGAAAACATCAAAATAATATTTCATCTGTTTATAGAGATGCTGCAAAAAGAATACAGGATCAATAGCTGGGCTGCTATGAAGTACAAAAATACAGATGCCATCTAAAGCTGTTGAGAAAAATTAAAATGTGATTTTAGTGCATGATAAAAGTATGGTATGTGATGTCTGTTCCATTATGTAGTGTTACATGTGCACCAGCTTGTTCTGACATGTAAATAAGGCAGTTCTGGTTTCCTTGTGAAGCTTTATAAATAGTGCAGCATACCTGCTGATATCTTCTAAAGGGAGAAAGATGTTTGCAATTTTTATGAATCCTCATATCTAAGGATGATGCAAATAATATGAGTGAAAAACACTGCTATGTACATATTGCATTGACTTCTTATTCATCTTGATGGGATATGTTCAGAACTACTTGTAGTTGTTTGGGGTTTTTTTAATTCAAGAAATGTCTTTGGTTTGCCTTTTAAGCCCTTTTTAGTCTTTGCTGAGTCAGTCTAACTCTGCAGTCGAAAATATGTGTTTAATCTAGTTTTTAGTATTAAGATGTAACTCCAGAGGAAACTTAGCCATAGTAGTTCTAGCAGAGTTGTTCTACTGTGGTTACCTTGCAGACTTCCTGAAGTGAGTGCTGAGTTTACTGAAGTGCAGAAGTTACTCCAGAACAAATTGCTTGTGGCACAACCTCTTCATGAGGGAAGTGGAGTTTCAAGTTACCTTACTGACCAGGAAAGCATCTGCCTATATCCAGATGGTAAACAAGCTGTACCGTATTCCTTCAAGACCCTGGGGTCTTGAAGACTACTGGTGACTGTGGAAGATGATGTTTTAAGCATTTCTTGTGTTGGTTTAAAGCAAATTGATTAGACCTGTATTTTTCTGAAAATTGTTGTTTGATCTTGTGTCCTGGGAACCAGATGTATTGTGCCAATGGATTTTCTTTAATGCTTGTTTTGAGTAGTTAGGCTTCCATTTTTCATGCAGTTACACTTAACTAAGTGGGTGCTTCAGAGGAGAATAACAAAGACAATTGTTTGAGTTTGATGTCTGCCCTTACCCTTGTGCTTCAAACAAATCTTACAATTTAATACTCACCCTAGATCATGGTTTATCCTGAAAATTCAAAGCAACCAGCATATTTAACAGTGATGAAATCTAGAAGACAACTGGAACATGACTTGAGAAAATGCTTTGCTTCTAAATGTTGCATGTAAACAAAATGGCATTAATTCAGTACGAGTTACACACAATGTCAGAAAAGGCTTGTTACCAACAAACTGTCAATCTTATGTCTCTTCATTTGCAGGAAGCTTAAATTGGGGAGGGGGGAAGTGGGAACATTTATGACTCACATGGATTGGGAGATAATAAATCTAAACCTATGTTTACATTTAAAATAACATAAGGCTTTAAAAATGTTTCAAGATGTTAAATATTTGTCATATTGTAGTTTGTAAATTTTGTGTCTTCATGATTCACTGGGGAAAATGAATTCACTGGGAGTGAGAGAGTAGCTCAGGCTAAAGAAGGACGTTTTCCAACACATGAGATTTCACAGCCCCTGGATGTTGTGAAAATGAAGCTGGAAAGCGTTTGGTGTTGCTTGCAGGCAGGTGTGCCCTCCCCACCGACTCCCTGTGGCCCATGGAGTCTTGGCACTTCCCTTTGTGTGGAATGTCTGAGCAGGAAGGAGAGAGTGCTCTCACTTCAAAATAAGCTGTATTTTGTTGATCGACTGTGTTTGTATCAGTAAATATATTCCATTTGTTAAAAGGCTGGCTTCTAATTTAACTCCCAGAGTTATTGAATAACAACTGTGGAATCATTTCCTCCTCTGAAAGTTGGGAGAGGGGAGGGAAGATGAGAGAGACAAACAAAGGAGACAGCCTAGTTCTCAGAGACTGAAAGAGTTGTTATGCCTTGTTGAGGATGTGAGTTCAGTGATATTGTCAGTAGAGAGAGTATTGCCTTTCAGTAACGATGAGTATGGCAGATCTAAGATAACCTTGCCTTGAGCTAGTACAGCAAGGCTCTCTACCCTCCCCCTGGAGCCCTGACTATTTTGAATTTCCTACTGATGGCCCAGTAGTCTGTATGTGATGGATGAGAAGCACGCATACCAAGGTAAAGTAAGTGGAGTCTGCAAAAGGGCATAAACATATGTATGTTTGCATACATGTGTGGATTTGTGTGGCAGGGTTTGGTAGCAGGGAGGCTGCTGAGAAGTTTCTGTGAGAAGATTCAGAAGCTGGCCTCATGTCAGATGGAGCCAGTTCCAGCAAGTTTCAAGATGGAGCTGCCATGGCTAAATCTGCATCCATCAGCAATGTTGGAGCACCTCTGTGATAACATATTTAGGGGGAAAAAAGCCCTGCACAGCAGCTGTGAGAGGAGCAAGAAAACTGTGAAAGAAACAGCCCTGCAGACACCAAGGTCACTGGATGAGGAGTGACAGGAGTTGCTTCAGGCACTGGAGCACAAATTCCCTGCAGCCTGTGGTAAAGAGCAGGTTGAGGAAGGCCCATTTCCCTCTTGCAGCCCATGGAGGCCCACAGGGGAGCAGAGATCCACCCTCAGCCCATGGATGTCCCAAAGCAGGAGCAGCTGGATGTCCAAAGGAGACTGTGCCCCTATGGAGAGAGGAGCCCATGCTGGAGCAGGCTGGGGGACATGCTGGAGCAGTCTGTTCCTGAAAGACTCTGCTCCATGGAATGATCCCGTGCTGGAGCCAGTCCTGAAGAGCTGTAGACTATGAGAAGATTGCACTCTGGAGAAGTCAGTGGAGTGTGTCCCATGAGGTTGGATCCTCTCCTGGTCAGTGAAGGAGTCTATCCCGTGGGGTTGGATCCTCTCCTGAAGGACTGTATCCCATGAGGTTGGATCCTATCCTGAAACAGGGAAGGAAGGAGCAATGGAAGAGGAGGAAGCAGCAGTGAAGAGACTCTACCCATTTTCCCCAGACCCACTCAGTGAGGGAGGAGGTAGAAGAGTCTGGCGTGAAGTCGAGCCTGGGAAGAGAGTGGAGGGGAAAGTTTGTTTAGTTCTGATTTTATGTCTCACCATCTGCTGTTATTAATTAGCAATAAGATATGTTAATCTTCTTCAAGTTGAATTTGTTTTGCCCATCACAGTAGTGATCTTTCTGTACTTCTGTCAACCTGGTAGGATATATGACCCAGCCTTGTAACACTGTTGTAGCTCTTCCCTGATCTCTGGCTTGGCAGTGTTCCTGGCTACTGCCTTCACACAGGTCACCTGAACACCCCAGCTTGGTGTCCTCTGAAAAGTGATGTGTCCCATCTCTTCCTTCCTATGGTAGATGCAGGTGTTGAACAGGATGCAGGTTCCAGGATGGATGCCTGAGGGAATTCCCATTAGAGCATGTCTCCAGGTAGTGTTCAAATCACTACCCACTTCCCTTTGAGAGCAGTGATGTAGACATCAATGATCAACCTATCTAGACTATAGTGCGCCAGTGTGGATGTGGGGATGTTGTGGGAGACCATGCTGAAAACCAACAACAATCAAGATAAACAACTTTTGTTGGTCTCTCATCTAAGATGATGAAAAGGCATAATTGAAGATCTTCAGTGTGTGTGATGGATGAGTGAGCATTCAGCTTATCACTCTCTTAATCTAAACTGTTTGTTTTCCTCCAGCATATGGTATTTTCAATACAGGGAGATGAAAGACTAGTCTCTCTTAGTCTACAGTCTCTCTGGCTGTATCAACAGTCATATGCGCTTTGTTGCTCAGCCTGAATAAACTTCACGACATGCTGTCTCTTTCAGAGTCAGCGCAGCTGAACAAGTGAGTTGACACTTGTTCTTCCTGCATCAGCAGTGTGGTGTTGTATTTGGTTGCAATTGTAGGCTCTGCTGGTTACATATATATAACTTTGAAGTCATCTGAGTTGCTGGTGTCATCTAAAAGCTGTCAGGCAGTGAAGTTGTCCCTACAGCCAGAGTTTGGCTTGCAGAACTTTACTCCAACAGAAGAACTTGAGTTTGCTCTTGACTCTGTCCAAGTCTGTAAGTCTGGTAATGAGAAACATTGTTCATATTAATAATGTCTCCAGGACAGCGATGGATTCCCCAACACTGGACACTTTTAAGATTGACCTGGACAGGGTACTGGGCCATCTTGGCTAGAATGTGCTTTTGCTAAGGAAGGTTGGACCAGATGACCCTTGAGGTCCCTTCCAACCTGGTATGCCATGATTCTGTGATTAGTGGTAGAAAACAGAATTAGGGCAGCAAAATATGATCCTCCAGTGACTTTTTGACTTTTTAGACCATCAGAATGTTTGGTATTAATGCTGATGGTTTAAGTTCTGTTGGATATTTAATTGAAGTATTGCAAGTTTGTGGGAGTTCTCTGCTCTTGTGTTCACTTTCATTGTGAAATAAAATTCTTCTGAGACAAAGGGACTGCTACCAATTTTGTTGGCTTTATAAATGAAAGGTTTTGTTACTGTCTGCAAAGAACTGGTGGTACAGTCTTTGCTGGAGCCATCAAAGAGTGGCTTCATTTTTAAGTAGTTCATTATCCCTTCAACTAAAACCTATTCTGTGAAGTGGCTATGTGTTGCAGTGATTTTTGGATATGGACTTTGATGTATTCAAACTATAAGGCCTTGGTGACATTTTTTTCCCTTAAATAAAAAAATTAAGAATTTTCACTTGAAAATTAAGTTGTTATTTTAAAGAACTGAGGTGGTAGTAGTTCAGCCATTTGTGACTGGCCAATTTGGAGTGTCAGGTTTGATCTATCTTGAGAGTCAGACTCTAAGAGAAAAAAATTTGCAAAAGTTGTCAAGTGGAGCAAAACTTGTGTTGAGGTAAAATGCCCAGGTGAAAAGAATCAGCCACAAGGAATGCCCCATTAGCCTGTCACAGTGCACTGGGAGTGTCACCACTTTAATGAGTTCTGCTGAATTTCTGGCAGACACTATGGCAATAGCAAAGTTACCCTATGTTTTTCTGGTGGTCTGAATTAAACATGCAAGCTCTTATTGAGATGTTGTTAATAAACACGTATAATAAGCCAGCTGATACTATATTTTTTTACTCCTTTATGCTGCTTGGGTTTAATTTCCATGAGAGTTTTTTGATTCTGTTTTACTTCGCCTTGCTGTGCGAGTGTCCAGAATTCATTTCATGGCATGGAGCAGGCAGGGTAGCTGACCCTGAAAGCAAAGGACAAAACTCAAAACTTCATGCAAACCACTAAAAGCTGCAGCCTGCTCCAGATGGGTTTTCAAATCAAACCATATGTGGGGTAGCATTGTGGGTATTGCAGGTCTGTCTATACTCTCTGGAATGTATGTACATGGACCTTTGATCATGTGTTCTCATCTGTATTTTTGCCTTAAAATTTCTGAAGGCTGTCTTTTAAACTACATCCAGAGGAAATGCTGGCACACAACACTCCCTCCAAGTAGGCAGCAAAAACTGCAGGATGCAGGGAACCTGACAGGAAAGAAGCCAGACACTTGTGCAGATTAGCAGTTATTCTTTTCTCACTTCTTCAAAAGCATCACTTTTCCAGATTCTGATGAATACTGTGCTTTTCTGCATACTGACTCTGGGCTCAGAGGTTCTGTTTATAATGAGAGCTTTTATCTTCTCAGCCTCTTACCTAACTCGATTGGATGACCTCTTGGTTGGCATGAAATATCAACAGATCATTTTTGGCTTAAACCCAGTGTTCCTGCACCTCATATTGGCACTCAGAACTTCTCAGTTTATTCAGTAAAAACCCCCAGACATGAGTCCTTGCTCATTTTTTAGAATGAGGATAAACAGAACATTGTGCTGCCATCCCTATTTCACTACAGTGAGGTGTTCACTTGTCCTTCAAATCTGAATATTTGCAAGAGAGCAAGAAGTTAAATACTATAGTATGATGAGAATTTATCTTGTCATGTAATTCCTTGGCAGCAGTGAGAAGATTAGAGTGCTGAAGTTTTTTATAATAAACCTTGCTCTGCCACTGGTTTTAACTGAGCAGGAGCATGGTCTGAGAGAGGTGTTTTCTATTAACTTGAACTGCTGTTTATTCTCTTTTATAGTGGTTCTAATGAAGTTCTTTGAATAAGAACCACATGGCTTTTCATCTTGTATATTGTCTTTCTTGAAAGTAAATGTAATTTGTAGTGATTGTCTTTAATTGCATATACTTGTCTAATTATGCTTGTGTTTAAAAATAATTGTCTTCTTGGCTGTCCACTAAATGAAATACTTTTACTGGCAAACTTCCCTGGTCTTTCTCTGTTTTTAAATCTGCTGATTATAAACCTGCAGTTTAAGAGAGTTTACTGATTTTTCTGAATCTCTGGATTTTTGGGTCTCTTCAGAGAGAAGCAAATAATTGGGGTTGATTCTTTGGAGAAGACTATGACTTAGTGCAAGGAAGAACAAAGAGTGAAGAGTACTGAAGTCAGTTGGCTGTCTGAATAAACAACTTCAAAAGCAGTTTCTCTTCATTTTTAAATCCATAGAGTTTCTGAGGAAAAGACCACATTAGAGCTTTGTCCTCAAGTTCCAAACTCCCTTTTTGGTCACTGGTTCTCTTTCACATCTTTGAACTTCTTTTACTGGCTGTAACTGTCAGGGTGATTAATAATAAATATGATTTATATGGAAGGTTTAGCACATTATAGGGTAATTAATATAGGTAATTAATTCTAATGTTAGCATGCATGTGGAATTAATTTTGTGCTATGAAAAGTGCCACAAATAGTAGATGTTACTTAAGTTTTAAAAAAGACATAGAAATAATTGAGTATGAATTACATGAGCATTAACAGTGTGCAAGTTTATGCTGGAGGAGAGGAGTGGTTTTAAGGAACTTTTTGTTTTATCCAGACGTAAAAGTAAATTCATGCAGTGTGCGTGATGTGATAGTACTAAAGGAATCTGCACCTTTTTGCTTTTACAGGTCAACACTTGGTGGTGAGGATTCTGTTCTATGCACCCAGAAGTGGCAATCTTTAAGGCATTATGTAAGATACCAGTTCTTTGAGTAGCTGTCCTAGGTTTTGCCTTCCAGCCTCAGCCCAGCTTTGTGGCCTCCTCCTTGCCTGGATACCCGTGTCAGGAAGGAACTTTTGGCTACCAGGCCCACACCAGGCTCTGCTGTGTGGTTGGTTGTGTGGGGAGGGGGCTTGAAAGCACTGCTAGCTTGAATTAGGAGTGATGTTTAACTGATGTAACTCCCCCCTGTAGCCAGTTCTTTACAAGACATTCAGCTGCCCTGAAAAACCTCTTGGGTGGGGGTCAGAACAGAACCTGTGACTTGTGTGCCTGGGAGAGTGGGAGCCCTGCAGCCTTAATTTATGTCAAGTACAGCTACTTGTGTTGCATGTGTGTCTGACTGGTCATTACTGCTGGTCTGAGCTACATTCATGCTGAAGCCAGGTTGCCAGTAGAGCCTTTTAAGTAAAATGCTTTATTGTAGACAGTCATAAATGTGTCCTATTTAAAAACAAGTTAAAAAAATTGGAAATAGTTGAATCAGACACCCATACATGTGAATTGTGTATGAAGGATATGTCTATATGGAAAATTTTGTTTGTACAGTTGCATCTGTTTAAAACTATTTCTACTCCTGGAGAATTCAGGTGCAGGTGTATAAGCAAGCAAAGATGTCATTTGAAACTTTGCTACTGCATTAGCATAAGAAACTGCAGAGTCTTTGCTAAACTCTCTCGGGATCTCCTGATAGCACTTGCCTATTTCTCCTTGTTCTTTTTAATGTCATCTTATGCCAATGTTCCATGTTATTTCTCAGATACAGTTTAAATTCATGACCTAGAATTTTCTCCAGCTCTCCAGAAAAATGGCACCTCTATCCCACTGTGATTTGTGCAAGAGGGCAATGGGCAAGGGCAGCCTAAAGCAGCATAACATTGAGTTGTGTTTGATGGTATCACCTCAAAGAGGTGACTCCCGCTTCAATGCCCGTAGCTTAGCTTTATCAAATAAAACCTCTTCCTCTGGGAATGCAGAACTGTAAATTTGATTTTGAGGTTAAGGAGTCTCAGCATAGGTTTTTGTTCTCTTTATCCTAGCTACTTCGTGTTTCCACCACTTTGTTTGAGGGGCATGTAATATTTCAAGTGGGTCAGGAGGGGGAGCTGGCATTCTAGGGGTGAAAAAGAATCTTCTTTGCGTACAAGTAACCCTTTTTTTTAAATTGTGATGGGGTAACCTGTCTGTTCCTGAAATAACAGTAGTCCAGACTGACTTCCAGAACATAAAGTTGCAAGTAAGGATTTTTTTTTTTTTTACTGCTTTGTTCTGTGGCTGATGGTTGCTTTTATCTGTTGCCTGAGGATCCCATTTAGAAGTGCTGACAGTGCTTTTCTCTTGGGAAGAGGTCTGTGTTGCCAGTAGTATATGCAGGTGATAGGGACAATGAGCAGAACCTCACCCTTCTCTGAGTCTAATAAAATAAAAATGTCACTGCTGGTAATAATGTTGACAGTAGTAATTGCATGTGTAGGGCACCTACCATGGCTGTACCTGCCTGCCCTTCATGTGACTTTTGGAGAGATTAAAGGC
Source organism: Melospiza melodia melodia (assembly GCF_035770615.1). Lineage (NCBI taxonomy): Eukaryota > Metazoa > Chordata > Aves > Passeriformes > Passerellidae > Melospiza > Melospiza melodia. Next base: position 108,237,212 of record NC_086194.1, on the reverse strand, counting down.
TTTGCAAAGGCAGCTGCCCTTTAGATGAGTGATGGAAATGTGAAATTGCCCTGCATAAGGGTTTCCCCACTGCAGTGGGTTAGCCTTAGCCATCAGCCAGGCTCCTCCCCAGCCCCTCATTCAGTCTGCAGGATGGGGGTAGGAAATATGGAGAGAGAATGGGAATTAAAAGACTCGTGGGTCAAGATAAAGCTGACTCTTTCCCTAACTCAAATCCACTCCTTCACTCCTGACTTCTGTACCCCCCACCACCAGTGGTCAGTGGGTCTGCTGTGGAGATGGCTGAAACCAGCTGTGTCCAGCCTGGGACAGCCCCATCTTCTCTGCAAAAAACTAAGCAAGTGGTAAAATTATCCCTTCCAGATAATGTAGGTCTTGAGACATGGTAGTTTCTTGCTCCTTTTTTCTGCAGCAAAACAGGCTTTGAGCCTCTGGATATGCTACTATAATCAGTTTTGAACAGCTGTACTGTAAAATTCAGCTAGTGAAAGTGCCTATTTCAAAAACTGTGCAAAACCAGCTTTCAGGAAAAGTTGGCATTGTTCAGATTGCTTTATAAGTTTGGTTCACTTGTCCAGTGGAGGAAGAGACAGAATGTGTTTGAGAGGTGGGGAAGAAAGTGACTGGAAGCAGGGATGTGTGAAGTGGCAAAGGAAACCCTATACTCTCCCTTCAAATCTCACCTGACTTTCCTGGATCTGCTTTATGTTTGTGTTCCTGTATGAAGGAATCTCTCCAGTAAGCGATTCCTGGCATGGCTTTGGACTCTTTGGAGATTGTTTGCATCTGAGGTAATTCCCTCTCTGCTCTCTTGTCTGTGTATTCTCTGTAATGCTGTGCTGCCAATTCAATCTTTGATTCATCCTAATGAGTTTGTACTTTATGAATAATGAAAAATCTTCTCTTTCCTCCTGTTGCAAAGCTTGAAAATAGCATATTATCCTTCCCCACCCTTAGTTCTTAGTAGTTTCAGTTTCTTGGTTTTGTTTGCTTTCTTTATTTGTTTTTATTGTTACTTTTTGTTCTTGGACCATTTTAAAATTTTTTTTTTAATTGACAAGTGACTGCCTTTATATAACAGGAAGAAAGTATAAGCCAGTGCAAGAAACTTTTCCAGTGTCACACTAGCATGGTAAACATACTGTGATCTGACTAGAAGCCCAGTGCCATTTGGGTTTATGTAGAGACTTGGTACATATAAAATACAGTGATCTATTTATTTGTCCTTGTTCAGGCTTCTCCTCCAGTGAGTGCTGATTTTTCTTGTCAGTAGCTGGTGGAGAGATAAAAGTCTGGCTCCTGTTAGGAAATGCTGCTGTATTATAGTGGGATTTACTATACCCACTGTTAGGGGACTTTTTCTTAATGACCGTCTGCAAATTCTCATTGGCATCTTGGTTTTAGAAACCCAGCTGCCTTGCACTGTTGGCCAATCTCCCCACAGAGAGAACATTCTGAAGTGGTTGTGTGCTTATCTGAGGTTCTCTCCATCCCCTTGATGGGATGTGACTTGTGACAGTCCTAGCTTTTCAGACTTTTATCGTAGGCTTTGAGGGTAATTTGAAGGAAGCAGCTTGATTTGTTGGTTTGGTTTATTATTTCTGGGAATTTGGGGTTCTTTTTGCTTTGGTGTTTTCTCATTTTTCAAGGGGTTCTTTAACTTTGCCTCTAAGCTGCTTATGCTCAGGAAATAGCAATATTTTAGTTTGGGGCCTTGACAGAAATGACTGGGAGGAAAATGTTTGTTCTTTCAAGGTTATAATAAGTAGATACCATTAAAGGGATGTTTTTGTCTGCTGATGAAGGGCTGAGGACTTGGTGGTGTGTGTATGCATTTGGCATTTTTTGCTGGTTTGAGGTTTTATGCAGGGGGGAAGTTAAGGGGATTTTGACTCTTGTTTTCAGCTAATTTCTCAAAAGAACTAAAATGAATTTTGTTCTCCTTCAGATAAAAGTTCACATGCGTCATCACTTGCATTTTCTTCTGGGCACGTTCAGCAGAGCTGCTTGTTTCTGTGGTCTGTACTACATTTAAACATCATTTGCATGCAGTAGCAGGCTCTGAAGCAGTACTGGTGCTATTGCCATGACAGGGTGAGAGGCTTAATGGTTATTTGAACAGAGTCACATTTTCAAGTGAGCTTGTAGCCAGAACTGAAAATTTAAGTCAATGGTTGGCTGGTAAGAAAATAACCTGACATCTTCATTGCAGCTTGAGCAAGCTAGCCAGCCTCATGGAAGTATGATGTGCTAGTAAATAACTTTCTTTTCTTCAGTTAGCCCTGATTTTATGAACATAAAGTAGTATTTGCATGATTTCAAGCACAAAAAAAGGAACTCTTTCCCCACTTTTCTGAGTGTGCTCATTAGGCCACCAGAGGAGGGTGGGACAGGCACCCAGGTCACGGCTGGTTTGCAGTGTGACCTCTATGGATGGCAGCTTGCACACTGGAATTTGAACACAAGTGGCTGACTGACAGTACTGCCTGCAGCAGCAGTGCTGGGATGGGTAACGTGGTTTTCAGTGCAGCTTTTGCAAGCCCAGCCATGGCCTCCAACATGTACCTGGCTGAAGCTGTTGGATACCCTGGATTTATAAGAATGTAGAACAGTTGCATTTCTGTGCTTAAAATTATGGAACTACTGCTGGCTTTCAGTACAGCTGATTGTGTTTGAAGCAACTGAGGGCTTGACTGAGCAGAAGAAAGCAAGTTAAAGGACAGATGATAACTGAGCACCAGGAGTCAAGGCTAATTAGGAGCACAGATGGCTTTTATGCATGTTTAGCCTGTCTGAGACACTTGGAGACAGCACTGCCAGTGACTGCTAAAAGGCAGAGCGAATTCTCACTGCTAAGCATTATGGCCAACAGCTCAAGCCTTGAGTTTGAAAATGAGCTTTAGGTTTGAAAATTGAGTTAATAACAGTTCAGGTTAACACTAACAGGTGTGAGAGGGCAGAGCAGAACATATTGAGCTACTGTTGTTTTCAGGAGGTGTTAAGGACAGGAAATGCTGGTGCCATCAGAGCAGCCTGTGGAGGTGACACTGGCTTGCTACAAAGGTGCCTTTTAGAATTTACTAGAAACTCAGACCTGGAGTGAGCGACCATCAGACCATAGCAGCCCACTCTGAAAAAATATTTAACATATTGCAGAATACATAATCTTGTGCTTTATTTCAAAAAAGAAACTAAGCCTGCCCTACCTGCCCATTGCTGTTCCTACTCACTATTCAGTTTGAGATGCATTGGCTTTGGTTGGAAAGCTAATTGGCTTTGACTTTTCTCTTGGTGATAGTTTATTTTCCTTAATTTTGGTTGTCATTTTGTCTGCTGGCAGACTATTTCATGTACCTCCTGGCCTATTTGACAGGTTGTTTTCCCAAGCAGTGCTTCAACTGTTTCTGAAATCTGTTAATAGTTTGTTTGTAGCCCTGTAGTCTGAGCTCTCTAATATGACTCAAGAATTTCAGCCTCTCCACTTGGGTTCAAGTAACTGCACTTGGGTTTGGGGAAAGTGTGGGCAGAAGCTCTTCAGCTCTGCTAGTATGTGCTCTGAGAGTGATCAATGGCATCCTTGCACTGTATCTGCTTTAAAATGGGAATTTTTTCTGGCATGTATGTCCACTTTCCATGCCCTTTGGCCAAAACCTTTCAAAGAGCTCTGGAATAGCTAAGATCAACACCAATCAGCTTGTTTAGACAGGGCCAGGTGGTGTAAAATGTCCCTGGCTGATCAATGTTCTCTTTCCTTTATGTCTACCAGAAGCACATTAAAATCTCTGTCAAGTCTGGAAGAGTTTCTAATTGGAGAAGTTAGTCTTTGTTTTGTCATGTTTTAGCTGACCAGAACTTCCATAGATTCCCTGAGACTGGGAGCTCTCTGGCAGCAGAAGATGTAGCCTACTTGAAATGTGGGCCGTGCTGCTGTCACTGTTGTTGTGCAAGGTGCTTTGTACCCATCCCAACTGGAGTCTTTGTAGGATGTGCAGTGAGTCCTCATTTAACATAAGAATTCTCTCTGAATGTGATTCATGATCCAAAGGAAGGTGATAGAGGGGTTTATTTGAGAATGGCTTCAATGAAACAGTGGACAAAACTCTCATGACTTAGGTGGAACAAGGGGTGGATGACATGAGAAACTCCTTTTTTTCCTTTCTCTCAGTGATTGCTCATTATCAGGGAGGCTCCCAGTCTGCAAGTGTAATTGAGTCTTTGTGTTTCATCAAGTGCCTGCCTCATGCTAATTCAGTTATGCCTTAGGTTGCAGCTGTAGTTTTGTTTGTAAGCTGAGCATTTCATGCCCACCCTCCCTGTGAGGTTTTGTGGTGCTCACACAAGTTCTCCTGAGTTCCAAGGAACACTCCACCAGAAACTGGCAGTGCTTTAATTGATGTTTCAAAACAAAACAAAACAAAAAAAAACCCAAACAAAAACTCCCAAACCAAAAAGAAAACCCTACCAAAACAGAAAGCAAAGACAAAAAAACCCAACAAAACCAAAACCCCAACAGAAACAAACAAAAACACCCAAGTCAACACAAGGCTTTGCAACTTTTCTTGCATCACTGTTCCCAATTTTAGTAACTTCATACCAACAAAATAGCAACTCTATATAGTAGTATATGCAGACTGTTTGTTGCCATGTACTTCATTTTGTGAGATAAAAGTTATGCAGGCCATTTACATCTGATATTTCTGAGCCATCTGTCTAGCAAGGTATGACTGCAAAATATTTTTAGTTTATGGTTGGGGTTTTTTAGCTGTATCTTCAGAAAATAAGCACAAGTCAAAGGTCTATAGAGAGAGTATGATTTATTAAATTCCAGATAGTTAGATCTACTGTGAAAATTTTACTGTACAAAAGCATTATCTTGTCTTTATGTGGTACCCAATTTTGAAAAGGGAAATATGTCTTTTAGCTACTGTTTTTTCTAGAAGAGGGGAGAAGAAAAAGATGATGAAAATCAAAACTTTTTGCTTTCGAGACCATGCATATGTAATGCCTGAGGAAAAAGCCTTCCATTTTGATTATTCCACCCATTTCATTCAGTGCACATTCATTTATCAGTCCACAGTATGACCTGCAGGATTGTCAGTCAGTGATGAGGCAGAATAAAGAACAGGTAATCCTTTCCTGTTAGTAGAGGAAAGGAGTCAGTCGCTTTTATCTCCCTCTGTAGTCCAACATCTCAAAGGAAGTTTTGGGTCAGCAATTTGCTGGCTGCAGGAGCTTTATCATTTAAGGGGCACAAGTTGCTGGGAAGGCTCATTTAGTGACAAGTTAAATGTTACAATCTCCTGTAAGCTGTGTATGTAATACTGCATTTTATGGTCTAGCTGTGCAGTGCAGAGCTATTCTGCATGTAACACATGTTAAACATTAACTACTGCTTGGGTACAGAAGGTGGAGTGTGCTCTCTCTCTGGTTTCTATTGGGTGTGTTGCAGTGGAAGATAAACATGTACTCGTAGTTAATGCCATAAAGCAAGCAACCATGAGCAGAGTAGGGCATCAAGTGCATTTTTCCTACTTTTGAATTTTTCATGTTCTGCTGTTTCTCTTTACTGCTTTTGAGGGCTTTCTCCTCCCTCACTTAAGCAAGGTCTGTTTAAATTTTGTTGAGCTTTGGTTTGGCTTCTTTTAACAAGTGCTGATTTTACTCCATATGAGAAAATATGTTCTGGATACTTTTTGTTCGGTTTATAACAATTACAGTAGCAATGTACTGTTTTAAGAGGCCATTGTAGTCTCAGCTACCTTTAATAGACTGTTGAACTTTGGTTACTGATGTCTATTATCTGCCCCTTTCCCCCCTCAAAATAATGAAACAGTATCTTACAATGACAGTTTAATGTTGGTGTTAAGCTTTTATGGAGCTTTAATTCTGCTCTTGAAATTTGATACGATTCAATTTCTGTGCTTCTGTTTTGTTAGTTAAAAAACCCTAAAAAGTACAACTTAAATAAAATTTGCTTCCTGTACCTGAGCTTGCTTCACTTTCTTGGAAAAACAGAGGTGTAACTTGTGATCTTGCCTGTTGCTGAAGAAAACTGATTTTAGACAGCCTAGAACCCTGAACAGGAGTTCTACATGTTATGATTGATGGTGCCTTTGTGCAGAAGACCAAACTAAAGGAACTGAATGCTTAACTGTGAATTTTGCTACATTTTGGGTAAAGTGGAAATGCCTAATATGTTAGTTTTAAAAAATGAAAAAAAAAATCCTTAAAGTTGTAAGAGGGACAGCAGTCACAAAAGTGGATCCTGGTCAGTACTTCCCTGTGTAAAGCACAGCTGTAGCTTCAGTCTCTTACTCAGATTTATGATCATCTCATGTATTTTTGGCCAATGGGTGATTTTGCTCAAGAATTTGAAAACTTTCTTTGCCAAGTAACTCAACAAGATTTGCATGAAGAATTGGTTATTGCCTTTTTCTTCAGCCTACCTGTAATGTTCAAGCTTTTCTAGTGTTGAAGACTGAGAATGTAAATTCTTGCCTTAACCTCAAAACAAGTACCCAGGCCAATGCAGCCTACCTTTAAGATCTGCTAAGTTTTCTACCCTTACCTCTAGGCCATAGTTGGGGTTTTAGTTGTTAACTTTTATTTCCATTCTTGCCTGTTTCAGATGGCATGCCAGGTAAGTTTACAGCTTTTTTGGCCTTTGTTTCTTCATTTAAAGGCTGTAAATATTATGGCAGTTGGCAACATAAATGAAATATTATCAAATCCTATAAATTTTCTTTACAGTGCTCTTTGAGTGTTCAGGCTGTCCAGAATTTATTTTGCAGCTTCAGTGGTGATGTGGCTCTGCATGGCTGCAGTTGCTGTTGATAGCCAGCAGATTTCAGGCAGTGTACGTTAATCAAGCTTTTCCTGGAGAATCTGACTTCCTGGGGTACAAAATGATGGCTCTGTGACTTAGGACACTTGTAGGGCATAACCCTTCCCTTTCTCTTGTACATTTTTAATTATGATGTACTTTGAAAGCTTGCTTTGAGAGCAAAATCTGATGCTGTTGGAATAGTTGCAGACAAGAATGGCATGTCACTCTCTCTTTCCCTAGGAAAATAAAAAGAAATGTCAATGCAATTTTTCAGAATAAATAGAATTGCTCTTTTGATATTATTTTCCTTTGTGTATCTCTTCTCACATGTTTGAACTTGAAAAGAAGCACACCCAACAAACCCACACTGGCCAATTTTTAAAAAAGCATTTTCTTTTCTGTTACAGAAAAATGCAAAGGGACAGGAGTTGTTTGACCAGATTGTGTATCATTTGGACCTTGTAGAAACGGATTACTTTGGCCTGCAATTCATGGATGCTTCCCAAATTACAGTGAGTAGAACTTAAGTTGATTTTTATGTTTTGTGCCTCTTACTTTATTGCTGGTGCAGTTCCATGGAGAGATGTCAGCACTGGGGGCTGAAATAAGTGATGCCATGTTTGGTTCTTGCACATAAAGCTACATCCTCTGAATGAGTCCCGAGTCATCTTATGTGACACGTGTGTAACTTGATTGCACACAAGTTAAAACAACAATGAATTTTGGTAAAGAAAAATGTACTTTATGGTTACTAGACTCATGGTATTCAAATTGTTTTGCAAGCAAGGATTTCTTGTAAATTTTCTCTGTTGTTCTGTGCACACATTGTATTGCTTTGAGGGTTTAGGTTCATTTGCAAGAGCAAAACGTTTTAGCTAAAAGTTCTTCTCCTCTTCCTTATATAAGGACTTCCAGTATCTGCAGGTGAAAGAAATAAATCTAAAAAAAGTATTTACAGATATGAGTAGATATATTAATAGGATAGGGTTAAAAGACTACAGCATTGTGATTACACTGTATTGATATATATTTAATCTTTTCCTTTGTCTGCTCACTCTGTGTGAGCAAGACGTTTTACAAAAACTTGCACTGTGGATAGAAAATATGCATATTTGGGAAATGAATGTTTCTTTTAGTGCTCTCTGGTCAGTTCATAAATATTTTTTCCATGAAGCAGCAGCAGATGTTTTCTCTGGGATAATAAAATAATGGGAAAATGTGGCTGCAATATTGACATCCTGGGAAGTGTAGGTTCTAAGTTTATCATCCCAGAATTCTCAGCTTTATTCTCTAACGAGCTTGGTCAAAGGATGGATCAGGGTTCAAGCAGCTGCATTATCATCTGTGTTTCATCAGTCACTGTGAACAACAAACAGGAAACCTATCCAGGTACTGTACTAATGACTTGATACTGGAAGAAGAGAATCTGTGGGTTTGGGGAGAAGCAGTATTAATCTATTTAAACTTTATCCTGATGTCTAAATTAATTTAGGTTAATATCACTGAAAACTGATGTTTTGAATGAAGTATGTTCATAATGGTTTTGGGATTTTTAGTTGATTATGTGTGTGTGCTTCTGATAAAATTTCTAAATACATAAATTGTGTATACTTTTATGATGAATCTGATTATAAGGACACAACTAATAGAGCAGAGCCTGCTTATAATGGGAAAAACATATTATATTGTCACTGATTGTCAAATCATCCAACTGGGAATTTGATAGCTAGGAATAGTTACCGAGCAAGGAGCTCCATGTTTTGTAAGAAGGGAAGCAGAAAGGAAGAGTGAAATATCCTTTCTCAGCAAGAATGAGGGCAGATCAGCCAAAAGCTGGACTGAGGAAGCTGGGAAGACTCATTTTCTTGTATGTTTGCAAAACTGAAGGGCTCTTTTGACTGGTAAGAAAGATGCAGTAGCTATGTCTTCTGTATGTAGCTCTCTCACTGGTGTTGAGGGTACAGTGTGGCTATCCATACATGCAAGTGTTTCAGCTTTGTTTGTTTGCTATTTCTAGGTTCTTTTAAGGAGGGAAGTACATGATGCACCTACAGCTGCAAAAGGGATGAGGGCTGTGAACAGCTGCTGGGGGGGTCTGAAAAAAGCCAACTCTGGTTGCAGGGCTTTGGTGGTAGGGTTGTGATATCCTGAATTAAGAGGAGTGTTGAGGGCAAAGTTTTTTACCTTCCCTGAAATGCAAGGCCAAAAGCTCTTACTTGGCTCTTGTGTTTTTTGGTCTGGCTCAAGCGGGGCAGAGAGTAGAGCTTAGAGAACTTCAAGGCACAAGCTTTTATCTTGCCCAGCACCCTGTGCCAAAAGGTTCCGTGCTTTAAGATCCTTCTTTCATCTGCTATGAACCTGTGACCTGAACTTTTTGTTTGCACAGCAATTAATGCCTAGCCTCCATGGGCTTCTGCTTAGTGCCAGCCCAGACACACAATGCCAAGTGGGGGACTGGGAGATTAAAATTGTGTAAACCCCTTTGAGGCTCTAAGCCTTTGTCTTTAGTGTGTATTGTTAAGGGCTAAACATCTTTAAGCCACCATTACAAGTAAGAGAACACAAAATAGTCTTTGAATAGTGGAGATTGCTTCTGTGTGCTCCAAGGCCAGCAGCTTCTGAGTGCCCTGTTTCCTTCAGTCCTGTAACTTTGCCAGAGACTTGGGACAAGCAGTGTTGATAGCTGTGATTTAGAAAACAAAATCATGATTAGAGTTTATCTGCTTTGAGAGAGAAAAAGCTTTAATTGTTTGAACAGCTTATCTTTAATACAAACCCCCAGCATAAAGCTGTAAAAAGCAAGATGTCAGCAGTAATGCAGAAAATACTGTAATGCCTATTCAGTGAGCTCTGCATTAGCTTGTATCTTGTGCTCTTTGAAGATATCCATCAGAAGGATGCAGAAGGATAGAAGGATGTAGATAATCATCTAATAGTTTATTCTAAAACAAATTTTAGTGCACTGTTGTATTTTGAATTACTTGCTGTTAACTCCGGAAGTAAAAATACTCTAATACAAGAAAAGAATTTCTTATTCTAGCTGTTACAGAACTTCAACAGAGATGTAGTGCTTGGGGTGACTGAAGGGTGTCACTCTGATGTAGGAGGTCTCTGCTGTGGTTTAGAGAAAATGCAAAGCTTATTGGGTTTTCAGTTACTTTTACTACAGCCTGTGTTTTCTAGCAAAGCAGAAGGCCTTGAAAACTTCGGCTGAGGTTAGAAATAGCAATAGTAAAATCTTGGGAGACCATACTATGGAAGTTCAGTTGCCACGAGGAAGTATTTCGCCGATCTTTGTAGGAACTGGTTGCATGCAACGTTTTCAATGGTTGGTATGGGTTTTTGACTGTTGGTTGCTGATGTTTATTCATTTTCAATCCAGGAATGTCCTTCTTTTCTCTTATTCTAAATCATCTTAATTAAAAAAAAAAAAGGCTTTCTGTGGTTAACAGCTCTTTGTGAACTCTATATTTTATAGGGTCTCTCAAGATTTAGATATCCTCATTTCTACAGTTGCATTCTTTGTTCCAATTTTCTGTCCTTTCATGCCAAAACGTGGATGCTCTCCCAGCCCCTCCTGTGATTTTTATTGAGAATTTATAACTGAAGGATTTCTCATGTTTATTAACTTGGAATTTGCTTGTTTCCATCATAAATTTTGTTTCTGTTCACAAGAACAATCGCAGGGTAATTGAAAGGGAAGGATTTTTAAGATAAGTCTTTGAAATCTCTATTTTTTTTAGTTTGTGCAGATGAGCTGCTGTCATCACTGGGAATGGATGGAAGCAAAAGAATTAAATTGCCCTTTTTCTCACATGTGTCTCTTTCAGTGATCCTCTAAGTCATTTAAGTCCTTTATGTCTGATCTCTAATGTCACAAAGACCCCTTAGATTAAAGAAGATCTGTGTGGAGCAGCCTTTCCCAGCTGTGCCCTGCAGCCAGTTGAACCCTTCGGAGGATGTGTGATTGCAGCAGTGTATCTGGCACGTTGGGAAGCACTGGATTTACAGTGTGTACAGCAAGACTGATGTGTGAGGACACCCTGTGCCTCCTGCAGGTGCTGCCCATGGCTATGGAGGGGACCAGGATTCCCTGGGAAGATGAGTACCAGGACTAAGCTGCAGTGAGTTGTCCTGGTAAACCATGTTTGCATCTGAACTTCTCAGTATTGACCAGTTTCTAAATTGGGTTCTGATGCAAGAGGTGAGAAGACAATGGAAGGAGAACATGGAGAAGGTCATGTAGAAGTGAAATAGGCTTGCCTGAAAGCAATTGCTCCAAGTAAAAAAAAACAAGAGGGAAAAAAATTGCCCAAAACTGTGTTGCCCAGAGTGGCCCTGACCAGCAGCAGTGTGTCAGGATGCACTGATTCTGACACTGAGATCCTCACCTCTATGAAAGGCTGCCTTCTGGCCAGGTTTTTCTGACAGAGTCAGGACCATGTATGACTCACGACAAAGGATTTCAACAGTGCTGGGGGGCAGGAAGGAGGCAAGCTGGACAACAAATAATGTCAGTACCTTTGCTTCCTCCACACATCAAGAGCTAGATTCCTGGATGTTTCAGCAGGTATTGGGTCAGGGACTTGCAGGGCCTTGGTTCATTATCACTGCCTCTGCTGTATCTATCTGAATTTTCTTTTAAGGGCTCATTGATCGGGTTTTTCAGCTGCTGCTTTTGATATTACTGTTATTACTTCTTAAGATGTGAGGGATGGGGAAAAATGAGCAGTTCAAACCAGTCAATTAGCCTCATAGTGTGATATCTGGGAGTCTTTTTCCTTTTGTACTTCTTAATATTTAAATGAGTGTTCGTGAAGCAGAAGAAAATAGGGACAAGCCTTTTTTTCAATATACTGGATGTGGGAAAGAAGGGAGATTAGTAAAAATTTTGATAATGCTAAGTATTTCTTTTTCTGCTACTGTTAGAAACATGCTATTTTTCCCATGAATAAGCTGTGACATGCCTCTGTGACTCAGTTTCCCTCCCTCAAGCTCTCTTGTTTCCTCTGGATGATGAGCACTTTGGGACTGTGGCGATTGCAGGACGTGTGTCTGTGGATTGTAGCCAAGAGCAAGCAATACCAGTCACAGATGGAGGGTCCCAAAAGCTGTAGAACATCCTGAAGCACTTGATGCTTCAGTTCCTAATCATGGCAGTGATAGGAATGCCAGTTCAGTCAGTGGACACAGGCAGTGTGGCTGACTCCACAGCGATGCAGAACACCTGATGAATGTGGAACACTTCCCATCTGTTGCTGTCCAAGTCTGTATTGTGGTTTGTGAACACTTGGTGAAAGACTGCAAAACACTAACACATTCCAGTCTCTAGTCTTCCAGTAGCACCTGCTGTTTTGGGAGGACATTTTTCTGACACAGACTTGAGAAGCAGGCGTACGGGGCAGGTGGTTGTTGTGCTGTCTGTCAGTGATGCTTCTGCACCTCTCTCCAGAGTGTAAAGAATTCTCTCTGGGACAGCAAACAGCCTGTGTTGTCTTTCTTTTGTCTTTGTGTGTGGTTGGAGCATAAGCTGAAGTGATTTCTCAGTTTTCTTCCACTGATATAGTCAGGTTTGTTGCCTCCTTGTTCAAATCCCTTCGGTTTATTTTCGAATGGTTGGACGTAGGCATCAAAATTAAAAGTAAATTGCTAGAATTGATCTGGAGTGGTATCAGCTTTCATTTTCTCTAAAGTAAATCTAATGAGAAACATACTAGACCAGGAAAGTTTTTTATATAATGTTTCTATAATTCTGTGATTTACTTCTGTCAAGTTTGCAAAGCAAAATATTATTTGGTTATCACATGGATGTGAATTAGGATAGGCTAATGGTCTTGAAGGACATCTCTCTATTATTCTTGGTTAGTTTATCTGGTCTGCAGTTAAACCACATCATTTATCAGGATGCTTCTGAGATGGCTCTGTGCTGACTCAGACTGGGACAGGCCATGAATGCCACTCAATATGTGGATCTCTCAGGGCTGGTAAAGATCCATTAAGTCCTACCAGTGTCCTCATGGCTCTGGAATTAGCGTCTGTGGCCTTGTACTTCCCAAGATCACAATCTGGACCTTTATCACAGCTCCATCTGCCCTCCTGCTGCTGGACAGCTTTGCTTGCACCTGACATTGCCGGCTCTGTCCCACTGTGTGTGACTTGTGGAAGGCAATGCCCTTCTTCACAGGGCAAGAGAGAGCTTGGCATGGGAGCTGGACAATGGTGTCAGCTGAAGGGGGCTGCTGGAGGGCAGCTGGCCTGCCTTGTTCAGGCCAGGGACAGCTTAGAAAACTGACAAAACTTTCCCCCTGGATCAGGTTGGTCCTCCAGCGGTGTTGATGTGGTTCTGTACCACTGTGCCAGGGCCCTGCTCAACAAGATGCTGACAGCAGTGTTCAGAGGGGGTCTAAATCAAAACTGGCCAGCTGGGACTAAAACCCCTCTAAGATCCTGCCACTGTTTTGTGAAAAGCTGGTCTCATCTGAGCCCAAATGCAAATTTTTCACCTCTTTAATCCCAGCTTGGCTTTGTAATGTGAAGGCTATTTGAGTAGAAGTGCATTCCCTTTTTACTTCTTTTCTTTCAAGTTGGGTAGGTGAGATTGTAGAGCAGCCTCCTGAAAAATGCCTGCAGGTCTTGTTTGTTGAAAGGGGTGTCTCTATCCAAGGTTCTCATAGCAGCTTCAGTTGTACCTGGTTTTCTGGGGCTTTGTTCAGTCAGGTGGGACACCCTCAAGGATGGTGATGGCTCCACAGTCCCTCTGGGCACCTGTGCGTTGTCTGAACAGCCTCATGGTGACAGTCTTCCTGTCTAATTGGGATTTCTCCTGAGTCTGGTGCCACTCATCCTTCTGCCATGGCATACCTCTCAGAGGTGTCAGTCACCTTCTCTACAGCCTTTCAGTGGGCAGCTGAAGTCACCAGTGAGGTGAGCCTTCCTTTTTGAGAGGAGCATAACTTTGTAGGAGGGATTAGAGGAACATGAGAACAATACCTCATTGTTTTACGTTGTGAACTCCTGGGAGATTATCCTGTTCCTAAGTGTATGTTTGTGTACTCCCTGAGTTTCTACATAATCCCAGTTCTCATTTGGTATTCTGTTACTATAATAATAATGTTGAAAGGTGACCTGCAGAAGAAAAGAGGGCTTTTGCTCCTTGGCTCTCTTTTCAATCTAAAAATGTAGAGAAATCCCCAAACTGTGGTTTGGTGGGTAGAATTTTTATTGGCTTGATTTTTTGGTGTTTCCTTCCTCCATGTGATACATACATTTTTCACTTCTCTGCTTTAGAAGGTTGTGTGAGTAATGGCAGGCAGCTTGGTAGGATTCAGGTGCCTAGGAAACCAGAAAGCAAGAAGACAGCTGAAGGGATAATTGACTTTTGGTTTTAAAGATGCCAGCTTTTGTTTAGCACACTCTCTTTTCTGAACTTGATCACTGAGCATGATTCTCTCTCTTTTACCTCCAGGCATGACTTGAGAAAGCTTTCAGCCAATATTTTTCAGTAAAAATGGGCTTCCTCTTACTGATAGTTAAATATATAAATAAGCATAAGGGAGAACAGTCTATTCAAGATGTTCTTCGTGCACTTTAAACTAGCAAAGAAAGCCAGTCAAAAAGGGTCAAATGCAGTTTTTTTTTCCTTTTCAGCTCACCTTTGAGGGCTGTATAAATCAAGACAAGGAATTTTCATTCTTTTAGGAAGCAAGTAGAGAGGTGGTGGAATTTACAAGCTCAGGTGTGGGATTGTGTCAGGCTGTGGAAATCCTCCTTTCAATCTTCATTTGGCACTCATGTGGTCCTCATAAGCTGACTGCTTTAGCAGCTGTAGTATATCTGCAAATATATACTTCCCATGCTGTATATCTATTTTGAGAAAGTACTGGCTACTACCATTAGGAAATGCTGAGCTACTTATTTTTTCCTCTTCGCTTCAATTAAGCAAGTGATCAAAAGAGGAGACCATGCTGAGATAAATACATGCTTCCAGTATTTTAAGAAATTATATTTTTTTAAATGGTGCTTCTTTCATGTGGAATTTATTGGTATTTGTTTTCAATACATGAATCCCAGTCAATGGCCACTGTGTTATGTCAGTTAATACCATAAGAAACATTATTCATTTGATAGAGCAAAGAAATTTTGCTGAGATTAAAGAGGAATAAATGGGAGTTAATCTAGCATTTGACCTTCCAGTTTACCTGACAAAATTAAGGGAGGGACCACAGTGTTCTCTGCAGCTGATGATGCGAAGTGGAGAGGGAGGCACTGGGCTCTCCTCCCTGGTATCCATGGAAAGGATGCATGGGAATGGTTCAAAGCTGAAACATGGGAGGTTCAGACTGGACATTGGGAAGCATTTCTTTACCAAGAGGGTTATCAAACAGATTTCCTAGAGAGGTAATTCATGTCCCAAGCCTGTCAGTCTTAAGAGATGTTGGACAATGTCCTTAACCTGAAGTGGTCAGGCAGTGGGACTAAGTGGTCATTGTAGGTCCCTTCCAGCTGAACTGCTTTGTTCTGTGCTAGCATAATCATAGAATTCTGGTTACCTGCAGTTTGATCAGGTTTGGGTTTTTCTTCCCTTACTACGGGCAAAGTAGCTTAGACACTGTCTTCCTATCATAACACAGTCCTAAAGCAAATAATCCCTTTCCTCCTCCTTGTTCTGCACTGATATTTCCAAATCCAAACAGGATACAGGGATTATGGTGGGGTATGGTTGCAATGAGTCTGGTCAGTCCTGGTCCTACACTGTGAGGTCCATAGTTAGGTTTCTTTGGTGAGTCCAGATCCTGAAATTATGTATGGTCATTTAGCCAGAGCACAAGAGAGGCAGAGATATAGTCTTGTATCTCTGTGCTGAGAGAAGAGCAAGGCTCCTCTGGTTTTATTCAGCTTCCTAGTGAGACTTCAGAATTCATTGCTTTCACTTCCCTCTAATTGAGTCAGCAAGCAGTATGTAGCCAAGCCCAAACCTATTTTAGGCTTTAGCTAGAATGCTTTGATTTTTTTTTTCCAGCTCAGAGGGACATTTGGAAGGCTGGTGTGGTACACAGTGTGAAGAAGCCCTCTGACATTATCTGAGGCAAAGAAGTGTTAAAATTCAGCCTGATTTTCACAGAAATTGCAGAAAATATCTGACTGTGAAATTGGAGTTGGTTCATAAATCTGCATGAAAACTTCCAGGCCTTGGAGCTCTGGGCCAATAATGCTGTCAGCCCGTGCCCTACCTCCGTCTTTGTGTTTATGATCCATGTGCTGGCACATCACACACTTGATGTGCAGTGCAGGATGGGGCTGAAACAGCAGCTCACTGTTGCTGCTGAAGAGAGGTGACTTTAGTGCTTGCTGTGCTTTATCTCCTGGAGCCGCCTGCCTGTGGCTGCTTAGGTGCAGAGAGTGATGATAGCTCCTGTCTAAGCTGTGGTCTCACTTAATGGTCTGCACAAGCAGTTCCTGCAGTCTTGTTAGGTGTTTTCTAGCCATTACTTAAAGTATTTGCGCTTGCAAATAATCAGTTTGAAACTTACTCTTATTTGAGCTTTAATGTACCTTAAAGACCACATGCCAAGAAAAGGGACTATCAGCTGTTTTTTACTGGGAATTATTATAGTTCAGGTTGTGCAGTGCTAGTTCCAGAACATGGTGCTAACAGGAGTTTTTAGCATGTATTATAGATGTTTTTCTACATGAAAAACTTTTCTTTTAATGCATTAATTATATTTGTCTTTGAGGGACTTTTCTTTAGCCAAAATAAATATTAGATAGAAAGACATTTTCACAGCTAGGTGTTTGAAGAATAAAAAATTTATCTGCCCTGGAGCTATGAAGGTAACAGACTTATATAATTTCAGTTAAAAAAAGGCAAAGTTTCAATGCTGATATTTCTTTTCTTATCAAAAATTTGAGATTTCACACGGCTGTAATTTTTCATAAGAGAGCAAAATAGAGACAAAGTAAATTCCTTGTAGCGCTAAGGATTGTATTTATATGAGCTGCTGTAATGTTTTATTTCCATTCTGGTAGAGATTTCTACCAGATTAGGGATTATAAGAATTGATTTCTTGGCAGCCTCATCTAAGGGAGTCTTGCAAGTCTCCTGCAAATAAAAGCACCTTCAGAATCGTTGCTCTATTTCTCTTTCTCCTTCTTGTGAAATTTATTTACCTTAAGGGTAGTAAGCTGTCAGACTTTTGATCTGTATACATCTATACCCGTGATAAATTTTTGCCTTGGTTTAGAGCATAGTTAGTAAATAAATACCAGTATTACTAGACAACAAATAATTTTGTTCATTTTTTTCAGCCATAGTAGCATGGTGATGGTGTAACAAGTAGTCATTGAGAGATTATCCTTTTTCTGAAAACATTTATTCTTTAATAGCAAAAAAGGAAGAGGGTTTTTTCCAAAGATTTTATTTCATAGTACCTAGTTCATAATTTTAAAATATATTTAAAGATAGAAAACCACTTATTTCAAAGAAATCCAGAACTCTCTTACCACTTTGTATGACAGAAGCATTTACATGGAGTTGCTTCAAACAAGATTGAAGCCTTCTGCAGGGCATTGAGCAGAGACTGTCAAAGATTTAAGCTAAATTTACACCAGATTGTGTTTATTGCTGCCTTTCTGTAGATGCAACTTATACTGACAAGAGAGTGCATACACTTTGCTGGGAATCAGATGTTTTTGTCATCATTGTTACACTATTCCAGATCTTCTGCCTTAGTTTAAAAGGAAAGGGTGAGATGGTGAGCTATACATCAGTGTTTGCTCTTAATGGGGTTAAGTCTCCATCCTTACCTTGAAAAAAACTTGGCTGTGGAGCAGTGGAAGGCAGGATAGTACAGGCTCAGGAGGGCCTCTCTCAAACAGAGCTTTAAAGGAGGCTGAAACTCAGGGTTTTGGGGCAAAAGGGTGCCTTCCTTACACACCACTGCTTTGTGGCCTTGCATTTTGAAGTTTCTGCTCTGGAAGAGTGGCTTCCTTGGCCACTGATGAATTTAAAAATCAAGCTTTCCCATGTGGAAGAAGGGTAGTTATTAAACATGCCAATAAACACTTTCACCAATATGAGAAGTTTAGAAAATAAATATGGCACTATTTCCTTATAAGAGATTTTTATCTGTTAAATTTTATTGTAATCAGTTTATGGAGTCAACAAAATCTTGAAATGGAACTGCTTCTAAGTGTGGATTTTCTTTTTTTAGCACTGGTTGGACCATTCAAAATTCATTAAGAAGCAAATAAAAAGTAAGTACTGTGTCTCTGCCTGTTTATTTTATTTCCTAAAGAATTTGAATTTAGTGTATTAGAACATGATAGAGAATGTTTAAATATGGCCTCTAATGGAATAAATATTCCTTAGAAAAGAGTTTTAATTTAAGGGGTAATTGGCTGACCATGTCTAAAGGCAAGAGCACTTATTAAGCAGCAGCCAGGCCTTCAGAAGCTCTTGTTAAACCTGTGCTGTTTGTCTAAGGCAGAGTAGGTTGCCAGGTAATTTCAGTCTGATCTGTGAAATTGGGTTGCCTGGACACAGATCGCTGTTCCTGTCACTGCTTCTGATCCACAACAGATATCCTGCAATTTCTTTCAGAGAGTGAATGGAAAATACTTCATTGTTTAATGATTAATTTTTAAACCTTTTTTCCAGATTATTATTTTAAGAGTTTAACTAGCAGAAATACCTGCTGTTTTGTCAAATGTAGTTCTGAAATAGCTGCTGTTTCATCAAAGGCAGTTTTGGATGGAGGAGTTGGTGGACTGTATTTTCTGTGAAAATTGTCTGAGGCAGGGAAAAGTAGTTCCTGGATTTTTGATAATCTGATTGCAGGCTTGGGTACAGTACAGCATTTGCATTAACATGTTTTGTTAGAATGCTGCAGTTGGCAACAGTCATGCGCCATGAAGACATGGCTTCTGTGAGATTAAAATGTGTTTTTCAAGAAAATTGTTGGCTGCCTTGGAGGACCTTGCGGAGATAGATCTTGATTGCTTCAGTGGTGTTTTGCCTTTTTTTTTTTTTTTAATGAGTACCCAAGTATCCAGATGATTTTTGTAAACAGTGGAGTTCTTCAGAGGCCTTTAGGATAGTTTGCTGTCACCCCATGGTGTGTGGGTGTCAGCCTGCTAGAATCCATGGTGAAGATAGCTGCTGTGGGTAAGGTTTTTGCTGTTTGGTTTTCTCTCCCCTTTTCATCACATAACTGCTTTACCTTAGGTGACTAGCTGGTTTGCAGCTGCACTTTCTCTAATAGCCTTGGCCTGGAAAATCCATGATACTGTAGGACCTTCAGCCAATTAAGTTGCATTTTTTGTCTGTTTTTAATGTGTGAAGAGCCTATTTTAAAAAGAATTCAGCAAATCGTGGCTCTGAGGAATGCTGAAGAGGGAAGCAATTTGTTGGGTTGTTGTAAAGGTCTGTCTCACAACAGGTTACTTTCCTTTACCTTGAATTCAGCAGATGCTTTGTGAAGAGTTCCTCTTTCATGATGGATGTTGCTCACTGCTGTCTTTTCCAAGTCATTTTCTCACCTTTGCAGACCTCACCAGTGGTGCTGAGCTGTGAGCTCCGGGTGCTATAACCTGACTTACAGGAGCTGTGAGGGAGACAGAATCAAAGCTCTAATTAGCTGCATATAACTTAGTGGAAGGATCATTAATAGGCACGTGTTTGCTTGTTGATGTGGTGTTATAGAAG
The DNA here is from genome assembly GCF_035770615.1 of Melospiza melodia melodia. Lineage (NCBI taxonomy): Eukaryota > Metazoa > Chordata > Aves > Passeriformes > Passerellidae > Melospiza > Melospiza melodia. The sequence continues at coordinate 108,217,683 of NC_086194.1, read as the reverse complement.
ATCTTAGAAAAGTGAGGAAAAATAATTTGTCCACCAATTAATACATCAGCAGGCAGCTGGCTGGAAGATGAGGGTTAGGCAGATAAGGATGCAATGGTCACAGTTTCATGGTAGCTGGATAACTTCCTGTTATCTGTGTTACATGGGAAGTTCGATGTAGCATTCACCTTCTGACTTCAGGTAACAAAATTCTTGCAACCCCATGGAATTTTTGAGCTTCCTGTATTCATGGGTGCTATTCTCATGGGTGCCAGAGTCTTCTCCAGAACTTTTCAGTCTATTTATCTTACCTTTTCAAATGAATGTGTTTCAGTTGAAAGCTGATCTGTTGGGTAGGGTTTTTTTTGGAATAGTGTTTGTGCCTGGTAAGAAGGAGCATCATCCTCTCCTTCCCTCTTCCTTCCATTTCCCCCTGGGCCCAGCAACAGGGTGTGTACCTGGAAACTTGTCATTCACAGCATGCTATGAGGCACCCCTCTTTGGATGAAAATGGGTTTGCCAAATGGACTATTGGCTTGATAAATTTCAGTTAATGAGTATCAAAAAGTATGGTAATCATCTATATTTTTTGTTTATTGCATGCATTTTTGAATTTAAAAATCATTAAATATTTTCTTTGACGAATCTGAAACATGTAATTAATTTTGGATCTCTTGGGTTGTGGGGTGGTGTGGCAGCTGTTCTGCCTTAGCAGGACTACAATGAGTGTAAATCTTTTTTCCCCATTTCAAATCTCTGCATGTGCAGTTGGACCTCCGTACACGCTGCATTTTCGCATTAAGTACTACTCGTCAGAGCCCAACAACCTTCACGAGGAGTTCACAAGGTAGGAACTGCGCGTGGCTGACGGGGATTTGAGACATCTCAAGCACGTGGGGGTACTGCAAGCAGGTGATTAGAGCTTTCTTATTAAGGGTGCTCATTTTGCCTGCCTTCTTAGGTGTTTTCCTACTGTCAGAGTAACATCATGGTTTTTATTTGCTGCCAGACAGCATCCATGGGGCTTTCCGGGCGTGTTGGTGTGTAGGAGATGCTGTGTTCTGGTGCTTTGAAGTTGGCAAAGAAGGGGGCAGAGTTGGGTGGGGAAAGCTGCAGCTGGGAGACACCTGCTCTTGATATCTGCCATCCTCTGAGAGGGGTTTCCATTATGTCCTGCTAAATGCCAGTGCCCTGCTTTGTTCCTGCTGCCCTCAGACTTGGGGGTGATTTAATAATGGTACCAGGGGTAGAGGATTTTGGGAATAGCCAGTTTGAGCTCTGAGTTAACAGTGAATTGAATCCCTTCTGCTTCCCTGTAGTTCTCTGTGAAGCAAAAGCCTGCATTGTATAAAGTCACTCTATAAATATCTGGAAGTCTCTTGTTTCAATGTGCTGGGCTCTTTCTGTGGACCTGTGCCTTGGTGGATCCATAGCACCTTGGTTCAGAGTGTATTCTGAGAGCTGGGAAAGCAGCAGCTGGGGTTTACTTATCTTTTGAATCTGCTTACTTTGTGTCTTCTCTGTATAGTATTCATCTATCTTAATGTTACTTTATCTTTTCTTTTGTTCTGCCTCTCACCGTAGGGCACTTTCTGTGTCTTCTAATTTGCTTGGCAATAATCAGTGTACTCCTAATCAGCCTGAGGTGTTTAAGGATGGTTGATTGTTGTAGTTCATGTGCATGTGATGTTTACACTAAACTTGTGCCTGCAGGCAGATGATTACTGTCTCCCTGCTGTCTGCTGTGCCCACCATGCGTTTTTTTCACTGCCTGAGACAAGATTAAAGGGCTAATTGTCATCACCTCATGACAGAGACACAGGGTCTTCAATATCTGTTATCAATTTAGCCCAGCAGTGATAATGCAATAAAAGGGCATATTCCTATGGAATGTATCATCAATTTATGGAAATCCCTGCCACTTATGTAGCTAAGTATAAGATCTTGAGAGAATCCAAAAATCTGGATGATTTATGGACATCTCTAATGAGAAAATGCAGTTAAATTAGTAGGAATAATATGTGTTTTCTGGAAATTGATGTAAGTCTTCATACATCAGGGTGCATGTCTGACAAGTATTACATTTCCCCTGTGGTCAAATTATGGCATTACTGTCTACCACAAGATTTCTTTCTTATGTGCTCTGAAGCATATGATCCTAGTCACTGTGAGATTGGGTTTCTGAGCTATGTGATCATTGCTGTGATCAAGTAAGACATTTTGTCTGAAAGTATTAACCTCTGATGCCTTGTGATCTAATTATTGCTGAAAGGTGACATTTCAGAAGACTATTTTAATTACAAAAACACTTTAGTCAGCTAAATATTCAGTGTTGTGAACAATGTCTTTTAATTATAAGCTTGGCAGAAGACCACTGTGAAACTGTGTAAGAAAAATTGTGGCGCCATTTTTTTTCCTTCTTTTTTTTTTTTTTTTTTCATTTTTGGTTGGGGAAAGTAATTTGAATTTAAGAAATCTACAGTTCCTAAATTTTTAATTCTTCTAATTTATGGAGGGGTTTTTTAAGAGTCTTTGTGCTAGTTGGATCATATTTTCCATGTAGCATGTTGAGTGAAAAGTGAAGATTAATAATTGTACACTCAAAATCATTCCAAGTAGAAGAAAAATCATCCTTAACAGTAACTGTGAATTTTCCAGGCAGGAGGTGTTCATAATTCCTTCTGGAGATCTGCTTTGTAGTAGACTTCCATTTATAGTGAAGCTAAAAACATCATATTCTCATAATTAACACATTATTGGGAAGCATTAAAACCCTTTACCTGCTCTGGTTTTGTGTTTAAAAAGACAGTTGAAATACAGTGCATTTTGGAAGACATCTTCTGTCACTTATGTGTGACCTGATTAGTTAGTTTAGTTAGAATAACAACAGAGGAACATGTCTCTACTTGATGTTGAGGAGAATTTTCTAAGGTATCTTGTTGATTTGGAGTAGCAACAATTGAGCTGCCAGTGTTTGCCAGCCTGTGCACAGTAAAGGAAGAAGGGTAAGCCATACCCATCAGAATGGGGCTGCAGCACTGCACAAGCCCCCTGAAACTGATAGGTGCACTGCCTAGAGTCTTCTTGCAAGTTTAGAAGAGTTCATGGGATTGTGAATGATCTGGGCTACCAATAAGAACAGGATGTATACTTGTCTACCCTTAATCTACACATGCAAATACCCAGATTTGATTGGCAGTCAGGTATTAGCCAAGTATGTGAATCAGGGATGTACCAAAGAGCTAACATGGATAAATCTGATTCTGCTCTAGTGTTATCATGAGAAATTTTAATCTTCCTTTTCATTTCTGTTTCCCTGTGTGATTCCAACTGTTTGTCCTTCACCACATTCGCTCCATGTTCTCTGTGATGAAAAAGCCCCACTTTGTCTTTCTAGCATCCTTTGCAAAGACAGGAGAGGTCTGTGTTTGCATTCACTGGGCTCTCAGGAGTGCCTCATGCTTTCTTCTCTTGAGTCACTCACCTTTGCAAGCCTCACCCCGCAGTGTCCAGAGCAGTGCAGAGCCTGCCTCTGCCTTCCTGCCCTCTACACACCCCTTGCACGACCCGGGGCACTTGTGCATGCCTCAGAGCCCACTCTCAGTGGTGTCAATGAAGCATGCCTACAACTGAAGGTTAGCAAAGAACAGCTTAAAATACTACAACAGTGTGAAGGCTGTAAATTCCTACTTGGCGTACTAAATAAATGTGTGAGCTCTATGGAATTCTTTTATTCAGAACTCTGCTATTTTTAAGTGACATTTTGGTATGAAACTTTCCTTTTGCCCAATTTGGACTTTTTCCCTGCTCTGTATTTATGTGTGAGAAGGCAGCCCTGAAGCCTTCATGCCTTTATCTGTGTTTTGTTTCTAGATACTGTAGTTCAATTCCTGCCTGAATTAGGTGAGACCCAAGTTAGGAGAACACTGCAGTGTAAGTGACATTTAGGTTGCTGTGGTGTATGCTCAGATAGAGCACATCCTTAACAGAAAGGCTTTGGACAATGTCCCAGCCACAACCAGTGGACAAAAAATGATCTTCTCTTTAAATTTAGTGGAAGCTGTGGGAGCTTTGAAGCTTGTAGGGTGTATCTGTGTGATCCCAATGGCCCTTTTTTTGTAAAGAGCAAGTTATTAAAGTTGCTGTTACTACTCAATGAATTGGGATATTCTTCCAGCCAGTGGAACTAGAAGGATGCCACTATAATTACTTTTGACTTTCTGAATTTTTTATTTGTCAGGTACCTGTTTGTATTACAGCTCCGGCAAGACATTCTTTCAGGGAAGTAAGTACCTTTTTACCCTTGTAGCTGTAATTTAAGGAATTTATAATAGTTAATCTCCTGGTGCATTTTGTTTTTCTTTAGAATACAGACATATAGAACATTGCATGTCTCCTGACTATATTACTGACAACCAGAATGGGTAAAGATTTTGATGGATTGATGAGGTGATGGAAATGTTTAAAGAGAGTGAAAACTGTCCTGGGTTTTATGACCTGAAAATGTAACATGGGCTTGCCACATTTTTTCAGTATGGTGGGTGAAAGAGAGGATGAGAAAATTGCAGTGCAACACTTTTTGTTCAGGTCAACTCTGAAAAAATACTTTGTGTTTTTATAGTCTTACCCTGACCAATATTCATTCACACATGCACTAATTTATTTTTTTATTACAGAAATGAAAAACCTTAAACCCATATATTTGAAAATACAGTGTTATAGTAAAAATGGTTCCCTAGTTGATTTAGTGTTTTCTCTGTTGGTTCAATCTTGTTTTATGGTAAAGTGTATCATATTTAATGCTAATCAGAATGTACCAACTTAGGAAATAATGATACACAAGTAACAATTAATTGTAGATGTTTCATAGCATGAGTAGTTTGTGGAAATTAATGCTTCCAGTTTTTCTATCAGGCCTCTTTTTAGCTTTATTGCAAGAGGATTTCACTGACAAGAGATGTGATTTTTATAGTTTTGTGTTTTGTTTTGTTTTTAAGACTGAAATGCCCATATGAAACTGCTGTTGAACTAGCAGCTCTGTGTCTTCAAGGTATGCCATCTTTTGAAAGTGGTTTGTCCTAATTTATTAAAAAAAATCACCTGCTGGTTTCTTTTCCTTTGGTACTAATGCATTCTTACTGATCATATATAAATGCCATTCTTTTACCCAAGGAGGAGAATTTTAGGGAGATCACTTTCTTGACTTGCCTCCGTTCATAACTTCTGAGCCGCATTAGCCAATATCAGCACACCTGCTATGAGGAGGGAGTCTCTAAAGCATGGCTGGACAAAAGTTTCATGGAAGCCCAGGGCTGATCAGGGAAGAAGGACCCAAAATAGCTCCCTGCTGAGGGAGAAGCATGCACAAGTGTTGCCACTTGAGGCTGAAGAGCCAGCTGGCCCTTCACACAGTTTGTGGGAGGTGGGTGCCTGTGAATTTGGGCTTCCTGCTGCCTGAACTGTGCCTGGGAGGGGAAGCCTCCACAGTGGGTGACTCAGGAGATGGTTCCAGGGCAGGAGGGAGGGAGTGGCAGGTCCTGGAGAGGAGAGAATTACATGGGGGGAGGGTAAAGAACTAAGATCACTTCTTAGTGGCAGGAGCAAGGATTTCACTGTGTAAAAGAAGTTCCGGTACACTGGGTTTCATTACATTATTGTAGGACAGTGTGGTTTTTTTGTTGCTGCAAGCATGTTAATACAAATATCTGTTCCATTTCAAGCAATTTGTGTTGCAGATGGGGAGGAAATTTTTGTAATGAAGCTCAAAGCAAGTTTATATTTTTCTAAAAGAAAGTGCAGTGAGCTGGACCATTCTAAGCAAATAGCAGCAACATTCATTGAAATGAAAAATTCTCTTCCTCTTTCACCAGTGGTTGGGCCATGACACACAGAGAGCTTGGGCAGAGTTGCTTAGTTTACAGCAGTGGAAGTATCTCAGTGATTCTAGATGGACTTGACAGGCAAAACTGGGAATTCAAGCAGCAACAGGTGTAAATCTTAAGGCAGTGGATTGTTTTACTGTAGCAGTTGGCACAACTATGATTGTCAGGTGTGCAGAGAGCTGCTGCAGGCAGACTCCTTTTGTCTTTTTGAGGTGAAGGAAATATGGAGCCCAAATTTGATTTGTTGCTTATGTTTCCACAGATAAAAGCTCCAGTAGCCTCACATCTGGTCCAAGCAAAGAGGACCAAACAAACAATAATAGGTTAATGCCTCAACATTTTGGGTAGCTGCTGACACCTGTGATTATTGTGTAAATGCAATACAATTGCTGTCCATCATGTTTATGATTTGTCCAGCTATCTACCAAAAGTAATACCCTTGCTGTCTGTGGGAAAATTGTTTTATGCTTTTTTGCTGTCTTTTTTTTAGTTTCAGTTTCAGTTTTCCACTATTTTGACATCATTGCAATAAGCTTGTCCAAAATTATTTCATTATTGCAACTCGTTCTTTCTCTTTGCTGACATACATAATAATAAGCATTTTTGGTGTCAAGTTTGCTACATTTTATTGACATTGAAAACATAATTAAGCAGAAAAGTATAAAGAAATTTTGATTATTCCCTCCTCAGTAGGTTACATTTTCTTTGTAAAATGCAGTCTTGCTCCTTAGTGTGCTTTTCCTAAGAGTGAGAAAAAGCTATGAATTGCTGTTTAGGCATTGGTAGTCTGAGCCCTCTGAAAGAAAAGTCTTTTTACAGATAAAGCTTTAAGTTTCATACATGTCTCATTTTATCAAGGGAGTTTTCTGTTAAAGTAATTCTTGATTTGTTGCCAGTCCCATGAAGGAAATTCTGTAGCAAGGAACACTGGTTTGTAGTATGGGGTAACATATGAAGCAGATAGGTAATATTATGCTTCATTTAGGGTTTATCTGTGGAAATGTCATCAAACTTGAGTTCTCACTGTTACAGTTAATTTTTAACTGCATCATTAGTGTTGTATGGTCTTAGTGCTTAACCAGATATACTTTTGAAGCTGCTAATTATATTGGAAAAGAAAACATTTTCTCACATCTCCAATTTTCAGTTCTAATCATAAGATATTTTCATGGAATACTGCAAAATTTGTTTCCCTCAGTATAAAAGAATCAGCTATATATTTTTAAAAAAATATATTTTTTGGCATTTTCAAAAACTTTCTAGGAAACATTCTTTTGAAAATATCCCCCAGGTTATTTTTTGAAGAACACAGATAATGTATATGCATTACATATGTATACATATGTATATGTGTTATGCAACACCTGCCCCACCTTCCACTCCCTCCCCCCTCCCAAAAAAGGGCCAAGAAGGGGCATGCCAAAGCATGTCATGAAGACAAAAATGAAGGAGATGGGTCTTCTGCTTTGCCCTTGCATCTCAAAATATGAGTGCTGCTGAGCCTGTGTGTTTTCTGTCCTACAAGCTCACGATTCTTCTTATCCCTACACATCCTCCTTACAGCACAGGCAGCCTTTGTTCCCCACTTTCTCTCTCTCAGATAAGTAGTATAGAAATCTCCCATGTTTTTCCTAGATGGTTGGCAACGCATCAAACTTCAGACCCATACCTTTTTCTCTCCCCTTTAATTCCTCCTTGCTAATGTGTTTGCTGTGGCTCCCTCTAGTATCCTGGAGAGACTGGACTGCCAGTAATTCTTAATATGTGTTAAATAGGCTTCTAGCTTTGATGAAACAGCCAGGGAGCTGAGATATCTGTATGTCCTTTTCTTTAACAGAGATAAGAATACTGTAACTCACTATGGAAGATTACTGTTGAGAGAAAAAAAAAAAAGTGTGTGAGACAGTAATTAAAAATGAAGACCAAGGAATTCAGTGTCTTTAATATCCTCAGGACTGCTAAATGTTTCAGCAAAGCTCAAGTTCTCAAAATCACCTAGTAGGTGTTATCAGCCAACAGATTGGATTTTGAATGTAACTTCCTATCTACTGATGGATCCTGTTAAGTATTTTTGAAGTCTGGCTGTGACAGAAATTTTTGCAGCTGTTAAGTGTAAAAGCGCCCTGAAGGAATAAAACTGTTTTCTTCGAGGGATTTAGTTTCCCTCTATGCTTCTTCAATTTTATTTTTATTTTGGCAGTAGTAGTAGGAGTAGTAAACAGTTAAGAAATGCTAACTGACAAAGGCCTGGTTGGCAATCACATCATGTGTCAGGTGACAAATGCTATTGCTGAAGAGTGTATTTTCCACTGGTGCTTGCCACACAGTCCTGAGGCAGCAACACTGAGCCTGAGTACAGCTGAGAGGCTCCAGGAGCAAAGCTGTCACAGACACAAGGCAGTTACGGGTGTCAGTCACTGAAATGCTCAGCACTTGCATCTCCTGCTGAGCTCAGTGGAGGGGGAAAGTATTCTGCTCCTAGAAAACACCAGAGCCTAAGCATAGAAGTAGAAAGTGACACCCTAATTATGTAAATGTTTCAGCATTTTTTCCTTAAAATTATTAATCTGAATATTACACCACCACTGTGATTTAAAAATCCACACAGCTTTATCACTGGATTAATGAGACTAGGTATTCTCTTCATGTTTTGACATGAATAGAAACATAACTCCTGAATTTGTCCTAAACCGGGACAAATAACAAAGCATGTGATAGAATGGGAAGTGTTAGGGAGTGAACAGTATGCAATGAGAGGAAGTTTCAAAGTCACCTTTTCTAAAACAGAAGATGCATTGATGATTGTTTTTAATAGAAACTTTATTTCCTGTAAGTGCATTAAAAATCCAGAGGAGCAGCTTTATTTGAGCTGGTTCAGTCATAACATTCCTGAATGTCAGAATTCTGTACCACAGAATCCTGCAAATGCATTTATCTGACTTCTGCTGTGAAATCTGACTTGAATTTACTGGGGCCAGGAGTAGGGGGATGGCATTCTGCAACATGCATAGGAACTTGCAAACTATCCTTGTCTTTGCAGGGACAATGGAATTAAATATTTCTGGTCATCTCAAGATCTTTATATTTTTAATTTCTCAATTGATTGATTTCAGCTGAGTTGGGAGAGTGTGAGCACCCTGAGCACACACCAGAGCTCGTGTCTGAATTCAGGTTTGCACCAAACCAGACTGAAGCAATGGAATTTGACATTTTTCAGAAATGGAAAGAGTGCAGGTAGAGTACCTGTGTGGGAGTGGGGTCTCTAGCAACAGGTTTTCTTCTCTTCCAAAGTCAAATCCTTTCAACAGGCATGAAGTGGGGGTTATTTTTGTCAGTGGAGAAGTATTGTAAAAAGTCTTTGAGCCCTCTCCTTCCCTAGAAATGCCAGGCAGTAATTTAGGGAAGGTTGGTGGGGTGAGTTTTAATTTTTTAATGGTTTTTCTTTTAGAGTATTCTGTAATAATTTAAGGAGCCTTGTCTTCTTCCTGTTTATGTTGGAAATAAATCTCTTTCTCTTTCTCCCTTTCTTTCATTCAAACATAAATTTTATGTTTGGGTGTTAGGAAACTCATTTTCCTGTCTTTTGTTAATAAATATGGTACATTTTAGTGATGCTTTGTTACCTGAACTTTCATCCTTATTGGCAATTTTAGACCTTCTTGCATTTTCGGTCCTCTGTTTTATTTTCATTTGCAGGGAAGAGGGTAAAAACATAAGATTGAAATACCATTTAGTATCCTTAAGACCGAGGACACAAAGAAAAGGGTTAGGGGATGAATCTGAAAGCATTTGAAGTGGATAATTTTTTTTTACCATGAAGTATGAATTTTATGTTCATAGGGGAAAGAGCCCAGCGCAGGCTGAGTTGTGCTACTTGAACAAAGCTAAATGGCTAGAAATGTATGGTGTAGATATGCATGTAGTTAAGGTAAGATCTGTGTGATGTTCTATTTTATCAGTGTGATGTCCCTGCCCTGGTGTGGGCCAGTCCCTGAGGAGCGTCCTTGTTGTGGTCTGGGCTGTCCCATGGGCCATGGTCCCTCCCAAATCATTCCCACCTCCCAAGGGTGCTTCTCTGGGCTCCCACAGCATCCCTTTCCTATGCCCCTTTCCCACAGCATCCCTTTCCTGTGTCCCTCAGTTTGTTCCTGTTGTGTCTCCTTCCCCTGGCAGGAACTTGAACAGGTGAGGTGAGGGGTGGGCTGCCCTGGATGCAGTGTTGGTGCGGGTCCATCTCCATGCATCTGAGAGCCTCTCTGAGCAGCACATGGCCTCCTCCCACAAAGGGCACCCTGCAGCCTCCCGTTGCCAAAATATGCCACTTTGTACCCGATACAGCCGCATATTCTTCTGCTCTGTAATGTTAAAAAAATATGGCAACTTTATTGTTTAGTTTAAGACCTATGGATTTTGCAATACTACTGTATTAAAAAAATGTACAGTGCTCATGGCAGATTAATTATTTATTCTGTACTTGCTTGCAGGGAAGAGATGGTTGTGAATATGCTCTTGGACTGACACCAACAGGCATATTGATCTTTGAAGGAGCCAACAAAATAGGCTTATTCTTTTGGTAATCTGCTTTTGTGTTATATTCCTTTTTGTTAAAATGCTGAAATCTTTCTCCTGTGCATAATGGGATCTTGACTGTATTTCGTAATTTATAATTGAATCTACAAAGTTTAAAATCTGAAGGTTAAATCTCAAAGTGGATTGGCCTGGTTAGATGTACCACTCTCAAATGTGAAAGTTGTAGAAATAAAAGTATTTAATATTATTTTAATTCTGTTCTTTTTGATTCTTGTGTTTAGGCCTAAAATCACAAAAATGGACTTTAAAAAGAGCAAACTAACGCTTGTGGTTGTAGAAGACGATGAACAGGTAACTTCTTTCCCTTACTTGAGCCTGATCCAACAAAGTGTGGTGTGTGCTCAGGCTGGTAAGAACACAAGGGAGGCTGAGCACACTGTTGGCCCAGGCTGTGTTTCTCCTACCAAGGACAATAACTAATATCATGCATGCCAACTTGCAAAGCTTTTGTTTCTGCATTTAGGGCAGAGAGCAAGAGCACACATTTGTTTTCCGGTTAGACAGTGCCAAAACGTGCAAACATTTGTGGAAGTGTGCGGTGGAGCACCACGCTTTCTTCAGATTGCGAGCCCCAGCAAATAGTAAATCTAGTAGATCCGACTTCATAAGGCTGGGATCACGCTTCAGATTCAGGTACTTAGTGAAGTAACAGCAATGTATTTACCCTTGTACAAAGGAGCAGGTACAGCTTCCAGCAGAAGGCAGCAGTTTACTTTGTTTGTTTCTGTGTTTTAAGTGGGAGGACAGAATATCAAGCGACACACGGGACGAGGTTACGCAGAACTAGCACGTTTGAAAGAAGGCCCAGCAAGAGATACCCCTCTCGGAGACATTCCACTTATAAGGGTAGGTGTTTCTAGACATCTGTGCACTGAGCTGGAAATGCAGGTGTCCCATTAAATTCTAAAAATGCCACATTACAATCGTGACATCTGTACAGAGTATGTCAGATCACCTAAAAAATCAGAACGAGCATGGAGTTTTTTTTTTTGCCACAGTTTGTTGTTTCCCTCTTCTGTTTTTGATCTCAAACTACAATTAATTCTTCCACCCCCATCTATGGAGGTGGTACCTACAGTTTCTTTTGTTACTCTATTGAGGAGGAAAGAAAAGTTGCAGAAAACCCACTAAGGCAAAGCATGTAATGTTTTTTGAAGAATTGCTTGTGTCATGTGGGGTGGAGCAGTGTCCAAAAATCTCACTGACTTGCTTACCTAGCCAGACAATTTTAGGGTTATTGGACTCCTTATGCAGTTGTTGTGGCTTTTCTGACTGTAATGACATGTTATTCACCTGTCCAGACTCTGACCTTAACTAGCTTTCCCTGGGAATTGAGATGTGCTGAATTTAAATGGAATGACAGAGAATTAATTTCTCTTGTGGTTTTGTAATCTGTCCTTAAAAACTTGAGCTTTTTGTTCCATGTAGAAAAAAACTTGAGCTTTTTGTTCCATGTAGAAAAAGCTTGAGCTTTTTGTTCCTCCTAGGAAGGAGCACTGCAGGATAACTCTCCAAATTCTATATTACTTGAGCCTGCAGGTATAGTTGCTGTATGGAGCAAGGCTGTACAGAATAGGGGTAGATGACATTCCCCTAGAATGTCTTTGCACTCATTTGCATTTGCAGAATATAAACCACAGTTCCATGAGCAGCCCTTGTGGTATTATGGGGACATTTTTGTCTCACTTAGAGTGGGGGGAGAAAGGGTGACAAGCATGCATGCTTTCTAGAGGCTGTAACTCTTTCCCCTGCTTCCTGTCTTAGTACATGGAAGGAGTTTAACTGAAATGCAAATTTAATAAATCTGTGAGATGCTGTTATGTGAGACATGAGAGTCAACTATATAGTGTAGGGTGTTTTTTAAGTGGAAGAATGAATTCTTTAATTCTTGCCATAACAGGATCTGACAGACGTGCAGGTTTTGCCTTGAGTCTCAGTGCTTCTGTACTTATGTCTGTGAGAGAGAGGCAGAAGAGAGAAAGTGTGGCTTATGCTTAGTTATGTTCTCTGTCCATTGCAGCCAGTCAGAACTTCTTTCACACCCAAGTGATTGTCTTCTAGAGAGCTTCTAGAGAGCTCTCTTCTAGAGAGCTCTTCTAGACAGCATGTTTGTTAGGCTAATGCAAAAACTCTCTGTAGGTTGTTGTCTTTTCATGCATCTTTTGGCCATTAAGCCCTGTACCTAAATGCAGCCCACAAGGGTTGGATTCTCTTCTAGCTCTGTCACTTTTGAGACTTCTGCAGTGTGTCATTAACTTCCTGCATTCAGCAGTCAGTTGGATCTTTACTTTCTCTCTGAGAAGTTCTTCAGTTCTCTTGAAACACACACAGTCATGGAAAAGAGATGATATCCCCCAGTTACTCAGCTGCCACCTTCACCATTCTTTCCAGCCTGTCCAAAGCAGAGGCCATGACCTTGTTCCTCAAGATTACTCAGTGCCTCCCAGGATTCCCAACTGATGGGCTATTTTGGCTACCATTATTCCCTGCAGTAAGACACAGGCCATTGCCAGCTTGTTGAATACTCTGGTTTCTGTAAGATAGTGAAAAATTCTGCAAGGAGTAGTTTCTGATTTCCAGTGGACTTGATGGTATTGGCATCACACTACAGTAAGATGAGGAAAAAAGTGTTCTGGTTGTGCAGAACGTACTCTGCCAAAAATCCTGTTGTGGCATTTGGGAAGAATATGCTTGTCTGCTGTCATCTCTAAAGGGCTTTCACTCTGGCAGGACCAGAGGGAGATTTGTGTCTCCTCATACTTCATGATGTTGCACAGGATTACTAGAAAGCACAGGGCTGCACTTGAAATTCAGACACTTCTGTGCAAATATGTCTGTGTAAGGATTCACTTTAGCCAACAAGAACTGCAAAATAGCCGATATTTCACTTGTCTTAAGATTTTTGTGTTTGTTTCTTTTTAAGCAAACAATCCTGTGAAAGCAGCACAACTGTGGTAAGTGACTACCCAACTTTTTTCTACCTCTCAGTTGCTGTTTTCAGGCTAAAAAGATTCTGAAGACAATATATGCTTTAGGATTTGTAGAAACAGATTCTCTGGTGTGGGATGAATTGCTTTGGCATGTCTCATTATGCATCACCAGATTCTTCTTAGGGTCTGTCTGCTTCCATTGTTCAATCTATTTCTTTTATTATTTTTTTATATGAAATCAGACCAAAGTAAAACATACTTCCTTTTTGCTCTTATGCTGTGCTATCAGGCATAATTTGTTCATGTTTTTTTAATCTAAAGCAAAGAAACAAATTATACACCGCTCTTTCACATCTTAACTGCTATGGTGTATATCTTGAATAAAATTATGATGTCCTTAAGAATATGAATTTTGCTTCTCTGTGGTACTTCCCTGAACTAAAAAACATTGTGATGTAGATGTATTGATTACATAAAAGCAAACTTTTTTCTTTCATAGTGCTAAAAATACTCCGGAACTCCATAACTACCAGGTAAGAGCATACCAGTTACAGAGGAAAATGTGGTCTATTCCATATTTTATGGTAAATATTTTTGCTCTTTATAGTTTGTACAGCTGTTTTGCTCCCCTTTCCCTACTCTGGAGTGAGATTTTATGATGTGTCAGAAATAAACAGCACCATATTGGGGTTAAGGAGTTTTCTCTTTTTTCCCGTGTTCTTGGATGCTCTGCAAGCTGAGTACACTCCATTTGCCATCTTCTTTCCCTTCCTTTTCTTTCTGTGCAAGTTAAAGTCTTTGGGACTGTAAATGTGATGGGCCCCAGGAGACTGCTCTGTGAGCAAGCTTTTGTCTAGAGCAGCCTCTCACAGCAGCTGATCGTGACAATTTCCAAGTTGCAATTACCTCCCTCATCACAACACTTACAGAGTTCCCTGCTGGTCAAACTCTTGTTGGGGTTTTTTTAATACACTCCAGAGAAAACATTACCTGATTTTCATCTGTGCTGCTGACAGTCAGTAGGTACTGAGAAAAAGCAAGCTTCCAAACTCTGCATGTGCATGAGAACTTAGTCTTAACACTTTTTATTGAAACCAGTGATTTTGTTTTACTGTTTCTCTTCAAGATCTTGTGGATATAAGAAGGAAGTCCTGTCACCAAAGACAGGAGACATCCTGAAGCCTGCTGTTAAAACCTTTCTTATTCTCCACCTTTGATCAAAGTTGACATTTTTTGATGTGCTTTCTATGAGAAGCACTGGATGTGCCAGGTTGTCTGTCAAACAGGAGAACAATTTTCTTTGCATTGTCCCATGAGTGTGTCCTAATGAGCAAGCTCAGCACCAAGAGGCTTCACTATGTGCTCAATGACATGGGAGAAGGTCAGAAGCATTAGCGTTTCTAGGGTTCACCAGGAAAATAAAAGTGAAAACTTAATAGGGAGCTTTAATATGCTTTCATTAACCATTTCAATGTTTCCATTTGCAGCCCCAGTATCATCCTAATATACATCCTGCTCAGCCACACTGGCATCCACACACCCCTGTGAATGTAAGGTAAGCAATCTTCCCTTTGTGGATAAAAGATGATTAGTTCTTTCTTTATGTTACTTGATATGAAGCTTTGGTGGCCCTGTTGGGCAGTTCTCTGCACATGAAAAGCAAACAAAAGTTAGAAGTATGAGATATAGACAGTATTAAATAACTTCTAAGTTTTGCTTTGGAATATGAATCTTTTTCTCTAGTTGATTTCTAATTCAAAAATCAAAATAGAATGTTAGTGATCTCCTGTAGGGAGTCTGTTGGATAGGGAGCTGCTGTGTAGCTTAATTGCGAATCAATCAGTATTTGTTTGTATTTAATTTCCTAAGACAGAGGAGAAACTCATTTTACTGTAAAGTTAAGCTATTAATAATTATATTCTTGCAGTGGAGCACTGTTTTCATCTTTTGCAGAAATGTATATGAAAAAATGACAAGTACATGGAGCAATTTATCAAGAACATTAGAGATAATGAGTGAAATTATAGCACTGAGTTTTTGAGAACCATTTCACAAAAACATTCCTGCATGTGCTGTTGTGCTATTTTCTTGCATACTTCTTTCTTTGTAGCTAGTGATGAGAGACATTGAGGGAAAATAAATTTTGGAAGAAATTCAGTCCAATTAAAACTCACTTGGTGAAATGCACGGTGAAGGCGTGCACCTGCTGGTGGATATGTATCTATATGTGTACGCATTATAAAAGCCAGCCACTTCTTTATCCTAATAAAAAGTAACCTTTTTAGATGACTCAGGTTTTTAGACAAATAATTACTGTCTTCAGTGAAAAAGACCAATACCCTAATTTTTGTTTCTCCTTATCTAACATTTATATTCTTACATCACAATAGGTAGACTTTGGTTTTAGTGTGGGCAGGCTCTGGGGATGAGGCCAAGTTTAAAATGGATGAAAAGACAATTTGGTGTGAGTTTGAGTCTGAGAATGCAGGAAAAGGGCAAGTACATGATTAGAAATAATAGGCAGAGAAGCAGACAGGCATTGTCATCTCAAAATTTCTAGTGCATAGCAGTGAAGAAGATATTAAATTTGTGTTAGAAACAGGAGACTTGAAGTTGTGTAATGAACTTTGCCTGTATTTCAGGCTCAGGAGTCTTCCTGGTTTTAGGGTTTCTTTATCCAGTTTATTATGAGCTCTTTAAAATGTACAATTTCACATTATGAAAGAGTGGCTGCCAAGAGAGCCTAATGATTTTATAAATCATTTGAGGTTTTGCTGAAATTTTTCTAAAGGTTTCATCACTTACGATACCAGTCCGTGACATTTTAAAGCCAAATAGTTCACCCTGGAGCAGAATGATATTGAAATAAGCACAATAATGTATTGTAGTGTGTGTAGACAACCTCCCCCTTCAGCCCCTCCACTGCCTGGGCAAAGACTAAGGTCAGTGAAATATGAACAATGGCTTTTTTATTGCAAGGCTTGTAAAGCTAAAAAAAACAACCCATACTTAAAAGCTCAGTCATAGAAGCTTGGTAGAAAAGGTGCTCAGAATTTTGGTCCCATTCAGGCAGAAGCATTTAAATGTGTGATTAAAGTGGAAGTTTCAAGTTATTCTAACTTGGAGTCAAAGTGAAATAATTGGATAATTAAAATCTTGGACAGCTTGATTTGAAAAAGCTTATTCCATTTGAATGCAAACTTGAGATCACAACCACAGATGCATAAAATTCCTTCTGCTGTGCATGAAGGTCTGGAATAGGCATGGGCTGAAATTAAATGACTTGTGTAATATATATTATATATGGAGCTTTTGTTGAATAACTTGTGAAATAGTATGTGGAATTGTGTCTCAGTTTTCTTAGAAAATTTCTTTCACTGAAATTGTTTGCAGATTCTTTCAGTGAAATTGTTTGCAGTTAGCTTAATATTTAACCTTCTGGAAAAAAAAATCCAACGAACAGCTGTCATTATATAACTTTAGAATATATCTAAAAAAAAAAGGTAAAATCTAAACCTTGCCTGTGTTTCTGCTACTATAAAAAAAACTTACCAGAATCATAGAATGTCTTGGGTTGGAAGAGACCTTAAAGATCATCTGATTCCAACCCCTGCCATGGCCAGGGACACCTTCCACTAGACCAGGTGGCCCAAAGCCCCATCCAACCTGGCTTTGAACACTTCCAGGAATGGAGCATCCACAGCTTCTCTGTGCAACCTGTTTCAGTGCCTCACCACCCTCACAGAAAAGAATTTCTTCCGTATATATAATAATTGCAGCTTCAATTTGGTAATAAGGTAATGTTAAATGTTGTGGTTTCCTACACAGTGTTCAAAATCGTTGTTTTATTTATTCCCCACTCCGCTGCAATGATTTAGGGGACACAGTAGGAATGGCTGAAGTTAGTTTCTAAGCAGCAATAAGTAATGAGCAACTAAGGAAAAAGATATTTTCCTTGTAGTACTTTTGCAAGTCTCAGAGAATTTCCTGTACTAACTGTAGACTGGGGGTGTTCTTAAGAAAATGCAACTCTGTAAATTACAGACTGCTTTAGTGTTAATTAACTGCACCAGTGCCAAAGGAATGGCAGCACCTACAGAGCTATTTTCATTCATAATAGGATTGCCTTTCTTAACCTTTTGCACTTTAAGGATGTACTGTCATGAGCTCAGTGTTTTGCATGATATGTTTTATTTTACTTGTTCGTTGTACAAATTTAGTTTTCCTGTAGCCTCCTCCCCTTCCCCACCCCCCTTTTGGAATTCCTGAGCATTGATGCACTGTGCTTGTCTGTAACATTGCAAACAGAGAGGGTTTTTAATGATTGAGCTCTGGTTGAAAGCCTTTTGAAATCAGCTACAAGATTCTCAGTTGCTTCAGCAGCTTCAGCATCAGACCTATGGGTCTGTCCCCATTTCCTTGCCATGCTGTAGCTCTGTGTGCATGCCTAGCACTTGCAGGATGAGCTCATGTTTCTGTGTAGCACTCCTAAGTTGACTTCCATTCCTCACTAACCAATAACTGTGCAAATGGTACAGGCCACCCTATCATGATGACAGGCCCTATTGGAAACCCCCCACAAGTGGAGAGGACAGCAATTTACGGTATATCCAGGAACAGAACCAGAAGAATTTAGGAGGAGTCCAAAGCATGGTGTACCAAGATAAACTCATGACGACTCTCTGAAAAAGAGCCATCTTCATTTCACCTGCCACCTTAGACATCATTGCATTCCATGGTCCTTGTCTGTCTGCAGTATGTTCAAAGTGTATTGTGCATAAAGTGTGTGTCTTTGTATGTACATCCATCCTTGTTTAGTGTTTGTGGACATTCTTGGGAAAAGTGTTTTCCATATCTTTGTAAAAAAAAAAAAATCTTGAAAAACCTCTTTTGAATTCTGGTAAGAATTTTCAGTGCCCTGAAACCAGAAATATTTCTGGGGGTTTTCATTCTACCCTAGTTTCAAATCTGTGATCCTCTGCCTGGCGTTGAAGATCAGACATTTGTGCCTTAGTTATTTTTATTACCTTGTGTCTTTTGAGTCAAATTAATAGATTGAGAACATTGTTTTTTAGCGGCATGCAGATAGGGGATTGGAGGAAGGAAATAATTCATTCTGGCAATCAAATTGGCTTGTGGGCCACTAACAAAGGGAGCCTACTGAGGCAGTCATAGGTTTGGATGTTATTTGTTTCTAGTTTTTGTGTTCTGCAGAAGAAAATAGAGGTGCTTACCTAACTTTGAAAACAAATATAGGGAAAGAACACTGTAATAAATTTCACAGAGTATGTAGGTTTTTTTGGTTTTTGTTTTTTTTTTTTTACTTCTTGTATTGATAGCATTCCCCAAAACCATACCTGCTGCTATAAAGGCAAGAATGTTAAAAATGAGTCCTTGCTAAAAGGGTGCTGCTGTCATCTTATATTTAATGTGATTATGGAAGTGAACTTTTAATTACATGAAACTACCTGCTGATAACTTTTCTCTGAATGGGCTCAAAAACACAACATATAATCAGTGCATTAAAAAAATGAGGAAATTCCAGTGGAATAGCTCTATTTTTTTAAAGTTAGACATTTGTGAAGTTGAATGTATATTTTGCAGACCTAGGACTTTGAATTGGACTGGCTGGTATTTTGATCACTTGCAGACTTTTTGTTGTCTTTAAACCAAAAATCACAGTGCCATCTTCGCTCATGCATTTGTTTTAGTTAGGCCTTACATCTGTGGTCTCTCTGAAGTTGTTGGAATGAATGAATCTTCATTTGGGATGTTTTCAAAATGAAGTAGTTTTTAACTTGATTTTGATAAATGCACATTTATAAATGGCTATAGCAAATTTTTTCAGAGGAAATTTGATAGTTTATAACTTTTTGTGAAACACATTTGTTTACAAATGCTATCTTTTATTATTTGTTTTGATCTTTCCTGTATGTGCTAAGTACAAATAAAAAAAATGTCAATCTTGTTGTTCTGCTTATGATGCATTATTTATTTTTGAAAGATTTTGGGGGAGGGTGGGTAGATATGCTTGTACCTGATTTCCCCTGTAGTTACTAATGCTGTGGTGGATCAATGTTTCCAGTACAATCTGTAGAGAGAGCAAGACAATAAAGCAATTGTGCACTGAGATGTGAAAATGCCAGAGTAAGCCTAAGGTGTGTAATCACAGAGGCTGACTTTGGTTTCCCCAGACTAGTCTTCCTCTAGTTCAGCAGCATTTTATTTAAGAAAGGAAGAAAGAGAAACTTTGTTGGAGCCACTGGAACAAAAGTGTAGTTCAGCTGCTGCTCTGAAAGCAGTCTGGAGGAGGGTTTTTTGAATATTCACATTAAAGTGTGAGGCAATGGTGCTTTATTCTTTACACACCTACATTCATAATACAGTGTCATTCTTGTCATATAACCTTGTCAGCTTCCATGTGCTCTGTTGCCAGTGTTCCACCTCATCCTGTGTTGCTGTGTGTGGTTTGGTTTGTTGCTGAAGGTGCACTGAGCGAGGGATCCATTCCCAGACAGACTGCAAGGAAAGACAGCTCAAGGCCCAGCTGGTCCTGTAAGTGTTAAAAAGCCTCAGGCACATTGGGAAGAACAACCTGAGGGCCCTGTGTGCTCTGCAGTTTGTGTGTGTCGCCTCGAGGGAAGCGCTTGTCATTCTGCTCCTCTGGAGAAGGAGCCCACACACTGTGCACTCCCTTTTCCCTTGTTCATCCCTCACCCTCCCTGCTGCCTGCAGAAACCTGAGCCAGCCAAGTCCTGGAGCCGTCAGCTAGGTAAGAAGAGATCAGTGTGTCTGTCCTTCCTTCTTCTAGCCATAGTTGGCTTCCTGTAGCAAATGGGCTAGGATGCAGTTGGGAAGAGGGAGCGTTTCTGCCTGATTCCTCTCTGAGCCCAGTACTGCTCTCACCTGTGCAGCTTACAGCACCCAAACAAAGGTAGATATGGGTGGTATCTGTCTGAACAGGGTAGTAGAAAAGAGTTGCTTTAAATATTAAAAAGCACATTGGTGGTTTTTTCCTAAAATTAGCACAGTTGTAACTCACAGCAGTTTGTTTTTAACAAATCATAGAGGTCTTGTGATGCTAAGATTACAATTTTTTGTTTGAAGCAACACAAAATACTGCAGCTGAAACCAGATTACATGTAGAGAGGGAAGAGAGAAGAAAATGTTTGGTTAAGTCTGTTGTTAAACGCAGCAGCAATTTTTATTTAAATTATTGGGAAAGTTCTGTCCGAAAAATCAATACTACATCTTAATTTTGTGCTGCTTCAGGAATCCTCTGGTAGTTTATAGGCACAAACTCAATATAGGACCTTGATGGCCTGGTATGTGAGTGTTTATACACTGACTGACTGAATTACTTTACCTAGGAGTTCCTCATGAGGAAATGCTGCACACTTTTTACCAAAAAGCATGTTACACAGTCGTTCTAAGTTAACACATTTTAAATGTTATACATGGGAAAGTTTGTTTGTTTGGTTGGTTTTTTTAAAGCCTTGAAGATTGCTAAAAGGAGGTAGCACCTTCTTAATCCAAATGAAACGTGTTCTCAGGGGTACCCATTGAATTGCATGTGCAAACTTTCTCCACCCTGTTCTGAAGTGTGTTTGTTGTCTGAAACCTTTTTATGAATCCAGCATGCACTTAGAAACTTCTGTAATTTGATTACAGGTCATAAACACTATCCTTGGATCAACTGGGGGCGGGGGGATGGAGGGGAAGTCCGAGTATAGCAATAGGTCTTGCAGAAATTGCACTGATCTGAAGTCCAACATGGAATTGCTTCTTCTGTGTGCTGGAGAATTAATTGATACAACTTGGCTGAGGATATCTTTTGATCATCTCTCTGCACACCTTCCTCCTGTGCTTAATAAAGCTGGAAAGCAGATCTTCCCTGCCAGGGCTCAGGCCTGGCTCTACACTCAGTGTGTTTGGATTTGCAGAGGGATTGGCTTTGTAATAACCACAATCCCATGTCCTCTCCCCCAGGAACTGCTGGGGGAATTGAAAAGCTGATGACTCTGTGACACCACATCTGTAACACAAGCTGAAATATATCGCTTTTCAGCCCCAGCCAGGCCCTGGCATGCAAACTAATGACTAATATTGAATACTGAAATATGACACCTGAAATAGAATACTGAAACTGTTGTCACTTTGAATATATTGTTTTAGTGTGGGCTTTTTCATCAAACTTTCATTTTCAGCTATTTTTCTCTAGTTGATGTGAGTCACAGGCAAAGTGAACAAAGGGATCAGGTTTTGTAATGCATTTCTAAAGCTGGCAGTCAGGGGTTTGCATACATAAAAGCAAGAATTAAGTCCTTCTGGACCATGTTATCATTGAACCCATGGGCAAACTGACCAAGAAGAGGATTGTTTTCTCACATTGTGGATGGCAACAAGGCATATATTATGGCTTGGTGATGTAAAATGTGATTTTCTCTTCCTCTGAATGAACACTGCTGAAGATGTCTTTTCAGCTTGCAAAAGAAAGAGTGGCAGAGCTTGCAAGTAATTTTGAAAATGGAACTTTAGGTGCAGGCAAGGAATGAGCTGGGAAACATCAAAGGCAGCAGGGGAAAAATGAAACCGAGTATATCACCTGCTTCTCAGGCATCAGAGTTGGCGAGATGGGGCTCTCTCAGAGAGAGGAGACAGTTCAGAGCTGGAATCATCTCTTTTGAGAGGAGAAATATTTTCAGTTTGTGTATCAAGCAGGCAGGCTTCTACCTGTTTCAAAGGAGAGAAGTTTTGATGGACATCATCTAACCTGACACTCCAGTTCTCTGGAAAGAATGTTGGCAATGAGAGGTTTTCCTATTACTCTGCAACAGAGAACCAAGGAAAACAGACTTGTAGGGCAAATGCTGTCATTGCAGCATTGCTAATGGTAGCTAAAGAGACTCCTGGTGCCAGAGCTGCTATAGACCAGCATTAATGGACATAAATTAGGAAATTTAATTTTTTAAATTGACCTCGGAGTCTGTGTGTTGTGGTTTGAAAGGGCACTGATCCACCAGGACCCTGGCTTCTTTCGTTAAGACCGAAGTTTCATGTGAACCTTGAGAACCAGCTTGAACTAACAATATGCACCCTAACCAAACTTTTGCTGCATTGTGAGGATGGAGATTTTGAACTGTGTCAGAATAAATACTTTTTTTCCTATGTTACAGCCAAACTGCACATGCTTAGAAAATCACAATGCTCTTATGCTGCTCCCAAATTTTAGTGTCAAAGAGCTTGCAAAAAAATCAGTCCTCCTTCCCAGCAGGCACATAGAAGGATGCAGCTTTTGGAAGAAAACAGTCCTAGTCAAATCAGATCAGAAAAAACATGTAGAGAGGTGGGCCACACTTTTCTGTCTACCTCCTGCAGTACATGGTAAAGCAGTGTGTGGTGATCATGAAGGTGTTGTTTGGCTTTCCTTGCTTTCTACCTACTCTTGCACCTTGAAGGGACTGGCCAAAGAGTTTCCCTTTCTCAGTGCTGTTGCTCTTGTTGCCACTGCATCACCAAAAGAAACCACAACAAACAAGAAACCTCAAAAAAACCCCAACAGATAATTCAGTTGGCGTTCTTCCATTGGTATGAATCATTTCCAGTAATAAAGCTACAGAGTAAATGCTGTTCTCAAGCACTTACTAATGACTGCTTCATGACTGTGCTTTAAAGCAAAACAACTTACTTTCACAAAGCTGATTTCACAAGTGTAATCTGAATTTAATTGTGAAGTTCCCGTGTCAGGCCTCCCTGTGTGCTGTCCCCTGCAGATATGAGTAGCTTGCTATGGAAGGTACAAGCATGTCTGTAACAACTTGCATATTGCTTTTAATTTATGCATGTAATATACTATCAGTTTTGAACAGGAAGAAGAGATTTTTAAAAAACCAAAAACCTTTCTTTTCCATCTAGCTTTTCTAAAGATGATTTTTTTTCCCCTTTCAGTTAGAATCTTGGCAGACTTGACACACAGATTGGTGGAGATAAGTAGTTCCACAGCCTGACCCAATGTTACTTCTTTGTTTTGTGTTATTTTGTATAGCAGCTTTCTAATGGCTGTGGGATATTTCTTTGGGTTTGGTGGCACCTTATCTTCTATGATCTGTTGCCTGTATCTGTTCAGAAGCAATCTAGTTTGTCACTGGCAGAAGAAGCATTTATGATGACTGCCTTAATCATCACGCCCTCTCAGAACTGAGGAATCTGCCAATTTAAAATTAAGATAAATGTTCAGCTGTGGCTATGGGAACCAGTGGAAGTGCCCCTAGGGTTCTGTTTTCAAATTGCCACCACAATTATATTTTCACCATGAACATACTATCTTTGTAGTGTGCTTGATTTTTTTTTTCCATTTTCATCTTTCTCCTCCTCTTTCCTTTCCTCTTCATTTTCCTTTCATAGCAGTAGTAGTATGACCTTTATCTTTAAAACTATCAAACAGCAAAATCTGCATCGCACAGATGATGTTTTGGATTACACAAGAGCAGGTGTTTCATACAAGAACAGTTTGGAAAACCTCTAGTTGGTGGCTTACCAATGTCTTATGCTGATGGATTTTAAAAAACACTATTTCTTTTTTTTTTAACTGAGGCAATGAAAAACCTCTTCTACTTTCTGAGTCACAACAAAAATGAAAGAATTAGCCACACCTAATTAGAAGTAGGAAGTACTGATCTAATGCAATTAAACTCCAGATAAGAAGCTAATTATTTGTAAGTTACTTTTTTCTCCCTAAACCCATAACACTCTGTGCTCGAGTTCTAATGACAGTAGCTTACCTGCCATTACCAATTTCTGCAATTTTGTCTTCCTTAGAGAAGTAGAAATACAAATCATTAGTGAATCTCCAGTGCTCTGTAAATTGTGTAATTGCACAGTAATGGACTAAGTACCTAAACAGATGTCAGAGTGGCTGTTTCCTTTCATCTCCGGGGACCAAGGCCATGAATATTAAGGCCTGGCTGGCAAGCAGCAGAACCAGCATCAGGTGCCTGCGAGCCGAGTCTTTCTCATCACTAAGAATACAGGAGTCAAACAGGAAGGAAGAGCTCAGGAAAAAATGGGTCAGGCAAACAAAAAGCTCAAGTAGAGGGTTTAGGAGAAGCAGAGTTTTACAGTGTTATGTGCAAAAGAAAGGAACTAGAAAATGAAAAGGAATGGATTCTGCTAGAAACTCTGAGAATGGTGAAGAGGAATTAAAGCAGCAAGGGAGCTTTGTGATTTCAGCATCTGTCTTCAGTACCTGGGGCTTTCTAAATCAGTAGTAAGGCTGATTTGAAGCAAACTTCAAGGAACTTGAATGTAAAATTGGATGCTACTTCTGTATCAAAATTTCGAGCCCGGGAGGCCTTTGTTTGTTATGACTCATTTTCAGTTTCAATGGTTACATTTAATGTTTGTGTCTCATTCTGTTTCTGATTAAAAAAAAAAAAACTGTGAAAATGGCTTTAAAGGTAAAACGAACAGTTTCCTGCTGTAAGTTGGATGAGTTGCCCAAGTATTGAAGTGAGAACCTGCCCAGAGATAGGGCAGAGGTTGCAAGTATGTAATTAAGAGAGGTCTTGCTGTGCTGAGTGATTGATTTTGTACTACTTTTACCTGTTAATACTGTGTTTGTGTTTTAAAAAGGGCAAAAATCTGTAACCTAAAAAGAAGTCATTTGTGTAGCAATGGAGTCGGTTGTGCTCACGCTGGACTTTAAAGTTATGGCAAATTACTGAAAATTCACAAGACAACATATTTTTTGTAAAGCATTAGCACAGTTCATAATCAGAATCATTTAGAAGCATGCAAATTAAACAGTTTGGTTAATTTCTTTTAAAACAAGTTTTTTTTCTCCAGCTTAGTAAGGATGGAGACAGAAAGGAGATTTTGTAAGATGGGAGCATATTGTTAAGGGAAGATAAATCCAGTGGATTGGCTTCAAGGCTAAAGGGATTACACCTTTCTAATCTGCCAGATGCAAGGCTGCTGTAGTTCCTGGCTTCACAGCCCAGGATGACATGCTGAGCATTCCTTCCAGAGATGTAAATGCTCACTGAGAACCCACTCAGCCAGCTTTGCCGAGGAGGAGAGGGGCAGTACCTTGAGCAGCATCTGCATACACCAACAGCAGCTCCCAAATGTGGGGCAGCACGGAGAGCTCCATCCTCAGTGCAAACAGAAAATAGGACTGCAGTTGAGAAGATGCCCTGGACTGTGGTGATCAGAGTTTGACCAGCCAAGCTGACTAACCAGCAGATTGCTTACATGGGGCTGGTTATTTTTCTCCTATGCATCCTGAATGAAATTCATCCTGCACGTGAATTCACCTCTTTCCTTTCTCTTGTCTCCTTGCAGGTACCCCTGCTTTTTACTTGCAATGCTTCTGGTTTTGCTAAGTCCATACTCAAATGTCCCAAGGCTTCCACGATAGTTTGGATCTTACACAGAGTTACTGACAGAGTTTCTTGGCCAGTGCTGGCCTTGCATGGCTCTTCTCACCCAAGAGACCCTGATACTTCAGAGGTCTGTGATGTTTGGCCATTGCTCATAGGTACCTGTGAATTTCAGCAATCCTTCTGGGCATGCTCTGTAGCATTTTTTAGCTGCTTCTGCCTTAATCTTAATGTCCAGCAACTTCTGTTGCATCCTGTGATTTCTGGTGTTCCCCTTTCCTAGCTAAGCCTCAGGCCTGTGCCTGCTTCTCTCAGCACCCTTTGGCAGCAGTGTGCTACTGAGCACAGTGGAGATGAGACAGGGATGTGCTTAGCTCACAGGACCTGAGTTATTTAATGAGTTAAGTGGTGGGAAAAGCTGCACCATGGCTGGCAATCTGAGATCAGCTGCAGGCTGCCTCAGAGGCCACAGCTCTTTGCCTGGCTTTGCTCCTGTTTTAACCTGAGCTGGCTTGCTTGGATTAGCCACCCCAAGTTGTATTATTTCCTAAGGACAAGGAAATTTGCCTTTGCCTCTGTCTGAAAGGGGAAGGCAGCAGACTTGAGGGAGGATCTTGTTGGTCTTAGAAAATTTTATGTCTGCTTTTCAGAGTTTTCTCATCTACAAGGACATCTGGGACAATGAATTTTTTTTTGACAGGTGATTAAATATCATTAGCTATTGTTAGTGTTAATTAAAAGCCTTTGTAAATGAAGAAAAGCACGCTTAGTTCCCCAGTGGGCATATTTTGCATGACAGTTTTGCAAGACTGTATTTTTTTTAATGATCTTTATGCAGATAAGGTGAAATCTATGAGGACAATGTCTTTATTGAGTCAAGATTTGTTCCTTGGTATTTTATTAGAACATGCTGTAGGCTTTATTCTGGTGAAGAATTCCAGATTAGTCTTGCTTCAAAACTTAGTTCAGCATCTTGTGTCCTACAGCAGGCTTCTGTCACCATTTATTAATATATTTTTTCCCTATTATAATTTTCTCTTTAATTTCAAGGTTTTCTGGGAGCAGGCTGCTGGCTGCCTGCTCTGCTTTCTGAGGTATCCCTAGGATTGGATGAGGACTGTGGATCATCCCTGGCAGCAGGGAAAGAAATCTGCAACACAATTTTCCATGCCTTCCCTGAAGGAAGCAAATGGGCCAGCTGTGATGTTCTGGTGTCAGAGCAGAGCAAGGAAGTGTAACCACAATGTTAGCTTTAGTTACACTTCACACAGCTCAGGAAGCCAATTCTAGCCAGCAAAGAGATCTTGGTTACATGGTGCAGGAAGAAAAAACAACATAGGTTTGGTTTTAGCGATCCCAGTTTTCCTTTACTTAGGAATAGTCATTGCATTTATATGTCCCAGTCCTTGGCTGCAAAATGAAAGTTCACCCTCTCTCCTGTTATTGCAGTCGTCCTGCTGTGGTCTGTGTTCCTTTCTCATGTAATCCTGGGTCAAGTCTTTTGCTTCAGTACAATATCCCTGGCTATTAAGTGATATCCACACACCTTCTTCCTATCCCCTCATTTCCTCTTCTTTCCTCTCCACAGGGACATTTTCAGAGAATGCAAAATTCCTTCTCTCTCTGTGCCACTTGCCATGCTTCAGCAAAACAAGTGGTATGTGAGACTCTAAGCGTGATTAAAGGAAGTTTAGCTAAAAGTTCAGTGTAGTTTATTTGGTTGGGAGTTTTTAACTGCTTTTGAAGCATGGGCAGGCAATTAACCTGCTTCTACCCTCCATCTTCCCAGTAAAGGGAGATACTAAACCCAAAAATTAATGTTTGGCTTTGCATAGCTGTTAAGTTTCCTCCCTCTGGCTGCACACTGAAATTTCACATGCAGTGGCTGCTTTCATTACATACACATTAATACACATATATGTTAACAGGCACTGCAACACTTCCCCTAGCTGCCATTTGGGAGCACATCTAAAGCCCATTTTGATGTTGGAGAAGGCATTGTAATGACACGGCGATGGGTGATACATCTCCCAGCACATTCAGTACAATGCCAGCAGTGTGAATTTTTGCTGCCAAAACCCGTGCAAATCACCACCAGGCTTGCTCCGAGCTACAGATGGGGGAGGACTGAGAGCAGTTCTGAAGATGTTTGTGGAAAGTTTGAGGATTTTTAAATACTGGAAAATAGCAGTGGTTTGGTGCAGGAGGAATGTTCAAAGCAAATAGAGGTGGGTGTGGTAATTGTTGAAGGTTATTTATCACAACCAGACCTGGAAGCCTGGGATCTTCTTAAACCACTGTTCAGCTGTGGTAGGAAAGGTCTAAACTCTTAGAGTCATCCACAAGGCATGATAGTTTGAGCCTGCTTTCTGCTCTTGCCCCTCCAGCCTACCCATGGAGAGGAGAGAAGAAAGCCCCACCATTGCTCTCCAAGTGTAACTTCATACAGGTGGAGGAGGCTAAAGGAAGAGTGGGGAAAGAGGGGCATGGGCAGGGTGCAGGAATAAGCTTGCTCTGGGACACAGGTGCAAGGTGTTTCTGCAGAGCTACACCAGGAGACTGAGGCTGGTAGCTGGGAGGATGGCATGGAAAGGCAATCACATTTTTTAAAAAAACCCTTGTCACTCATGGGTTACACCAAAATGGGAGTCCTTGCATACCGGGCCTGTCATGGATGAGAGAAAAATCCTGATCAGGTACTGATCTTAGCACATCAGAAGGATTAGGGCACAGCTCAGGAGGAATGTTTTTGCTGTTGGGTAAGAGTAATACGTCACAGCTGAGGTTGTGGGGCTGGAAACCTGACCAGTTTTGGAAAGGACCTGATATTCTTGAACATCATATGTTAGACATGAGTCAACAATCCCAGACTATATTAAAAAAATGTCATGTTCCATTGTGTAAACAAGAGTAGATCCTGTAGGACATGGGAAGCAACCCTTCCTCTTTGAAACATGTTTGCAAGGCCTCAGGTGGAATGGGGTGTCCCATTCTTAGCACCACATGTTGGAAGCAGAGCAGGGGGCAGCTGGGTGGACAGGGATGGCAAGATGTCTCAGAGCTGCATATAATGTGCAACCTGTGAGGGGCAACTGAGGAATTCAGAGCTCTACAGATCCAGAGGGGAGGTGTAAAGGGCCATTTTCAAAAACACAGGCTTCTGTGGCAAGAAATAACCTTCTTACTGTGTCTGTGATGGATGGGAGATAAAATAGTGGCTTAAATTGCAGTAAAAGAGACAGAATAAACAAAGAAATAAGTGTAGACATGTTGAGACAGTGAAATTGATTGCACAGGAGGGTCATGGAGTCTCTGCTAGTGAGAGTGTTGGAGGTTCAGTTCAGGTAACACAGGCCCACATACTTTGGTTTTGAAGGCCTTCAAAAAGTTTTCTGTTCCTTATTTTCCTATGTCCTCTTAACACTGTTGTGTGTGTGGATTCTGTACTAGAGATATAGTTTGGTAAAGAGTAGGTGACTGCAGCACATGAAATCTAAGAATGTCAACTGAAAACAGCTTTTTGGGTAAAGTGTCAGGAGGGTAAAACTGAGACAGAGGACTAGTAATGTAAATGAAAACTGTAAAATAGGAAAGGAAGTTAGTAGATATGTGTTATTTGCCTTGTTCCTTGATGTGCTGCCTTTTTGGTGAGAAGGAAGTAATTAATGTGAATTTGAGGCTAAAGGCAGCAGTAACCTTCTTGTGAACACTGAGTGGCATTTTTGAAGGTTCAGCCTGCAGAAACTGAATCCTCAGGAGTGCTTTTTCCTGACTGAGGGACAAAGAAGAAAGAAATGTTTGCTTCCTTTGCACACTTGCCTGTAGGGCTCTGCCTCATTTTTCTTGAAGGACAGGAGCTGTCTGTATAGGAAACAGCTGGAACTTGTTGAGAAAGCCACACAAGTAAATCACAGCAGAGAAAAGGAAATCTGCAGGACAGCTGAATGATGTTTAAAAAGTAAACCAAAGGTGTGACATTGGCATACTAGGATGGCCAGAATGCTGGTGCAAAAGAAAGGATGAAAACTACTACCTGTCCACATAATGCACATAATCTGAGAGCATTAGTTAATGTCTGGGGAACAAGTACAAATTCCTGGAGGTCAGGAGTATGAACACTTCAGCATATGGTTAAAAAGTTGGTTCACTGAAAGTAGTAATTTATTTACATCAATAGACTGGGAAGGATACATGAGCATGTTTTCTATTCAGGTAAGCCAGATAGAAGCAACCAATATAAGGCAAAGTTAGCAACAAAAGGATGCATTGAGTGGAAAAGTGTCAAGTCTCTATCTTTAGGCAGTGGAAGAACAGAAAAGTGAAACACCTGATATGAGATAATAATGATGTCACCTTGTAGAAACTGCACTAAGATACCTAATATCCCCCTAAAATATGTATGAGAGAGCACATAGAAAAGGGATTTGGACTACTTATGATATTTTTGTTTGGGTACTGTCAGATTTTCTAGTTGGCAGGCTCTGGGGCTGCTGCAAGGCCTGTTGTTTCTGATTGTTCAGTAACTCCTTGGCAGTGAGGGTATCTGTGCCAATGCCCAGCCTCATATGCACTGGACATGCAAGAGTTGGCTGACTCTGAGATAAGCTTGCCTTGCCATCTGTCATTTGCTGCCAGCCCTGGAAGAGTGCAGGTGACCACACGCTTTTATATGGCCGGCAGTTTGAACGGGGGATTTCACATTGGAGAGCACTGCCTGGGTAGTGACACCCTGTCTGCAGCTTTTTGACCTGCTGTTCTCAAGGATTTCAGAGCATAGCTGAACATCAGCTTTGTTGGGCTAGCTCTTTACTTCTTTGATGTAATGCTCTCCCTGCATTTTACATTTTACATGTTACCCTCCTCTCTGGACAGTCAAGAAATACATCTAGAGGATTTGGTGCACATTTGCCCTCGTGCCAGAGGTCAATTCAGTTGGCTCATTCAGTGCTCAGCTTCTTCTCATTTCAGCATGGAAGACACCTTGAGACCATAGCAGTATGAGGAGTCAGTGTAAGGATTTGGTGTGAATTATTTTGAAAAGACCAATTGAAAATCTGCTAAACCAACCTGCCAGAGGGTGAAATGAAAATCCCTACATGTAGGACTTTGTGTCCTGAAAAAAATTAATCAGATGGAAAAAAAAAAAAAAAAGATGTGCTGAGGATCCATCCCTAAACTCATTTCCCAGTAGAGTTTTAACCATGTGAACAAAATCACCTATCTTCTCAGTCAAAAAATGTCACGCCAATCCAAGGCCCTTGAAAGGAAAGTGCAGGAGAGCTGCTACAATTAGTGTGCAATCTCATTAGCCTGTGCCATTTTCCCCCTGTAGGCACTTGCTTGATGTGATTATAGCAGTAAAAATATAGTGCAGTTTGAAAAGACAGACCAGTCCTGCATTATTTGAGCTCACAAAAGCTATTCCCTGTGTATCAGACACCTATTTCTATTGTTTCCTTAAGGCAAAAAAGCCATCAGAAGTGCCTTTATTGGCAGTGGTTGCTTCATGCTGGGAACCTGCCAAGATTAATATACACAACATTCCCCTCCCCGCCTCCTGCTTTCAAAAAGTAACCAGCATAAAAGTATTATTCAATTAGTACCCAGTCAGAAACCTCATGTTGTCTGAAGTTGTTACTAAGAAGACAGTGGTTATTAATGATGTACCAAACTGCGTGTTTCAGTAGAACTTTGGAAATGATACAGATGTGTTTATTTACCAGATGACTGGTTAATTTTGCTTTGAATCACTGAGTAATCTGCAGAAAACATATGCAGCAACTATCTTAGGTATAATTTATTCATTGTTCCTTTAATTATTCGGTTTGCCTTCATTTCATGTTGTCAGGTTTTTTGGCTGCTGTTATTAATAAAAGCAAACTGAAAGCCCATGCAGCTGAAGATAAAATTTCTTTAGCATATTTCAAATAGGCAGGGGATTCATCTTTTGTTGAAATGGATTGATTTACTGCAACTACTGTCTAATGCACTACTATAGAATAAGTTAAAACATTATAAAATTTTTAAGCACTCTTCTGAGGAAAGCACATTCAAATCGTTTGCAATATCTGTGTAGAATTATCTCAATCTTTTTTGGTTGCTGGAATGGAGAGAAAATATCACTTCTAGAAATTCATTGTAATTTCAAACA
Source organism: Melospiza melodia melodia (assembly GCF_035770615.1). Classification (NCBI taxonomy): domain Eukaryota; kingdom Metazoa; phylum Chordata; class Aves; order Passeriformes; family Passerellidae; genus Melospiza; species Melospiza melodia. Next base: position 108,185,771 of record NC_086194.1, on the reverse strand, counting down.
ATAAACTGAAACACTATCAGTTAAAGCTAATGAAGAAAAGCAGCACTGTAATTTGTCACCTTTCAGTTAGAGATGATGACTTAAAATGTCAATGTGTCCCCGTTTGCCAGCTATTGCAGATTGATGATAGTTAATCTCCTGACTAAACACATGAAAACCCCCCACCAAGACCCAAACTAGTTATACCAGCACCAGTACAATTCCTTTTTGACCAAGTGCTATTTTGTATGTTGTTATCTGTAAAATGTTTTATTTCCCAATTTTTTCCCTAAGTCAGAATTTTTTTATAGCTATTTTGCATCAAAAATGTAGAGACCTGAACATTCTCAGAAATGTAGTCTTACTCTGAGACTGTTCCTAGGTCTGCTCTTTGGACAATTTCACTTTAAAAGAGTTGTTGTTTTCTGCTTGATGATTTTCTTTTCCCAGGAAAGATTCTAGCAGAGATTACATACTGTGTAAAATCAAAAATAGTTCTGATCTTAAAGTCATACAAACAAGCAGAGGCATCCTTTTTTCTCATCACGTAAATCTTGTGGAGATAGAAAATTGTAAAGATTTGGGATAAAAAACCATATTTTATTTACAAAAATGCTGAGCAATTTTTCCCAAGAAAGTTTTCACTCTGTCTCTCCAAAAGTACAATTGGTTCTACTGTTTACCGCTCTAATTTGAACTGGATTTATTTTGTAGCTATCCGTTGAACAACAGCGATCTGCATCCGTTCAGCATTGAGGAGAATGGTGGGACTCCATACACCACAAAAATGGCTGCAAGGCACCACCACCACCATCGGCATCACCACCACCACGCCAATTACGGTGCCCTTACTCCTGAAACCAAGGACATTGTTTCCGCAGTTCCAAATCCAACCAGTAAGTCCACTGCAGTGATTGTTATTTCAGTGACTGTGCTGCTTTCAGGTCTGTCTCAGGCAAGGAGGCAAAGGAAAGGAAAACAGTGTGCATTTCAGTTTTGCTCCTTGAAGAATGTGCTTCCTGTTATTATTTGCTAGCTTTGTAGCATATACAAATGAGACAAGATTTGCAATTTCCTTGGTTTGCTGCAGGGTTGTGGGATTTGGTGTTAGGTGGGTGTTCCATAGCTGAACAAATACCCCATTAGTCACAGATACTGCCTCTCTAACCACTTTTTGGCACAGGCTCCTTTTTCATTGTTACTATTTCTTTGTATAGTTTCACAAACCTACCCTCATCTGCTATTGTCTTTTGCTGATCTGTCCAGCTGGCCCTCAGCCCTCATTGTGTGGATCTTGTTTTCATGTCTGGGCACAGGCAGCAGAAATTTTGGAGCCCTGGACATACAGCATCTTGCTCTTAGTTTGGGTATTTGGAATAATCGCAAGCTTTAGCAACCAAGACTGTAATATTCTTGCTTCCTTAGTGAAGAAATTTTTGGCTTGTAGAAAGCTACAAGGAGAGAAGCCTATTCACTCCTGATGCAGTCTGGGGGAGTTTGGGTGGAAATCTCTGCTGCTGAGCGTGTACAGGCACTTTTAAGCGTACAGAGCTTGGCCAAATATTTTACACAGGAACTGGAAGAGAAACATCCCTGTCATTGAGCATCGCTTTCCAGATTTACAATCTCTGCACTCTGCAGTGTGTCAGATGCTGAAGTTGTGTAAGAATGTCAGATGATGGGCAAAACAAAATATGATCTATTATATTCCTTGTCTCCAGGAAATTATGAGTTCTTTCCTTGCCCAGTTTTGGCTTTCATAACTGTAAATGACCCTGAGATAGCTGTCCATTGTGGAATCATTCACCCTCATCAATTAATCTGATAATTTTCAAATTCCTGAAACCAGGTTCTTGGACTGTACTGGGTGACCCTGACCGTAAGCAGTCCTACCTCAGCAGTATCGCATAGGCATCTATCTGGACAGGCACTTTAACCATACTTTGTTTGGAAGATCAGAAACATTTTCTTTCCCCAAGAGAGTGCGATACTTTTTAGGTATTTGCATCTCGGCCCTGCTGTGCAGCCACCGGCACCCCTCAGGAGGGGAATGCGGGCTGTGCCGGTGTGGGGCAGCCCCGGCCCTGTGCGGGCTGTGCCGGCCCTGTGCGGGCTGTGCCGGTGTGGGGCAGCCCCGGCCCTGTGCGGGCTGTGCCGGTGTGGGGCTGCCCCGGCCCTGTGCGGGCTGTGCCGGCCCTGTGCGGGCTGTGCCGGTGTGGGGCAGCCCCGGCCCTGTGCGGGCTGTGCCGGCCCTGTGCGGGCTGTGCCGGAGTGGGGCTGTCCCGCCCCTGCCCGGGCTGGGCCTCGGCCCGGCGCTCCCGTGGCCGCCCCGCACGCCGGGCTGGGCGCTGGGGGGATGCTGGCACGGCTGTGCTGGAAAACCTCTCCCGGCTATCAGCCTGGCACCGTGGGAGGCGGTGACCTTTCTGGGGGGTGTGCCAGCCCATATTTTCCTTTCCCAAATTAGAGCTGAAGCATGCCAGGAAATTCATTGAGAGCCAGCTATGCTGCTGCTGTTGAGCGTCCCGAGCCAGAAGGCACTGCCGGCCCTGCTTTCCCCGGCCCCCTCCTCGGGGCTCCCATCCAGCCCCCAGCTCCGTGTCAGGTTCCCCTCTCGGTGCCCCACTTCAGTCCCCGCGGTGCTGCTGGTCTCCAGCTCCCCACTGCCCTGCCGTGGGCCCACCTGTGGGACAGGAGGTAATTAAAGAAACAGCAAAAACCACTTGGCACAGGGTGTTTATTCCAGCACTCTGTCTCCTCTCAGGTCACACAGCTCTCCTGCTTCTCCTTATTGCAGAAACAACCTTAGGAAAAGCCTAGAAGAGCACAAGGGCAAACATCAGGAGCATTCTCTTTGTGCTCAGTGAGATGAAACTGGGGCCGGGGAGGCTCCATGTCCTTCCCCAGACATGGGGAGAGTGAGCCCTCTCCCTCAAACTGGCCCTGGTGGTGGGGAGCAGTGTCCCTGGCCTGCCTGGCAGCTGCCATGCTCTGAAGGGGACTTGAGAAGCCAGGGTGTGTATGGCACCTGTTGCTGGAGACAGATTCACCTTTCTCTTCACTTGGTCTGCTGAAGACTGCTCCACACTATTTGATGCAGAAGAAGAGAATCAGTGCTGGTTCTTGCTTAATGCCAGTAGCACCAAATGCCAATTCCCAGTTTCTCTAAGGGAGTGGAAAGGGATGGGACACCTCCAGGGGGAGGCTGTGGTGCAGCTGTGCTGACTGCTCCCAGCTGAGCTGTTCAGGCAGCTATGCATGCCATGTGCTGGGTGTCTTAATACTGCTGTGCTGCCCCACTGCAACCCATTGCTGATCCTCTGTGGCACCTGTGCATTCGGCTGGAGGTGCAAAGCTGATTTCCCTTGAGAAGCCAGTTCACGGTTATATCTGGCATGTTCATGCTGTGAGAGCAGTGGCAGTCTGGGTAGGAGCACTTCCCTTAAAACAGAATCCGACTTACTCATTTGCTGCTTGGGGTGATGGGTTTAAGTGCCTTTTCAAGGTTGGTGCTCCAGGGACTAGGGTTGGTTTGTTTTTAATGGTTTCATTAAAATGCTGCTCAGGCTATTTCAGCTGAGAAAACTCTTGTAGAGAGCCTGTGGGAAAGGTTCACAGTGCATGTACTGAAATGGTTAGGAGCATGCTGGCCATTGGCTGTTTATGCAGGACATGGCACAGTGTGTGGGCCAAGAAAAAATCAGGCAGAGAGGAAACACTATCAGCAGTCTGCCTCAGGAACGTGAGGACATGGGGGACTGATGTCTGGCTCCAGGCTGTGTGGAAAGGCCAGTGCTGGGAAAGTGTTTCTAGGAAGTAAGTGGTCACTAAAATGGGGATGCTCTCAGGAAAGAGGGTGCTTGTGACCAAAATATCTTAAGTGGAAATGCCTGAAGAGCAAAAAGATCTCATGGGGTAAATACGCTGTCCTAGCAGAAACTTCCCCCTAAGGCTTACAGAGGTGACACCAGCACTTAACCTACCTTGTGCTTTTCCATGGGACCACAGGTGTTTTGTGACTTGTTCCAGTTGCTATGGACTGGACTCATCACTGAGCTCTGAGATGGTTTTGGATTCATCTGAAGTGGAACATGGAGTGACCCACTGATATGTACCCAGCAGCAGGCTGGGAGGGAAAAAGCATATGCCTTTCTTCCACTTACATCTATTCTGAGAAATTCCAAAAGTCCAGTGCAATTAGTGGGACATAGGCAGGAGGGAGGGAAACAACAATGTGCCCAGCCAGGGTTCCTTTAAATGCTAGTGCATGTTTCCCAGCAAACACACAGCACAGGACTTTGTCACAGAAACAAACAGAAAACAAACCCGGGCCAGATCTGCCTGATTTTTCACATTCCAAGTAATTTGTCTGCTTCAATTACTGGAGGAAGTGAAATCCAGTGAAACAAATCTGACGTGTGTGTTTATGAAGGCAGCTCAGCAGAAGATGTTGTTTTCCTGCATTCAGCCTGATCCTTGTACTCGCAATGCTACACCTCACCTCAAAGCTAACATCACATCTTGTGGTGCAGCACATCTTCCCCCAGCGTATCCCAGAACCCCAGCAACAGCAGAACTCTATGCAACAGCAGTCAGCCTCACAGGGAGGAGAGGGTGAGCTGCTTGCTGAGCCTAATTGGCATGGTAAGGTTGTGCATGGATTTCCAGGTGCACATGAGCAGACTCGCCGGCAGCAGCTGGGGCTAAAACTGGGAGCAGATGCCAACACGTATGCAGTGCAGCTCACAGAATTTTTATGACAGAAAATGAGGAATGGGAAGAGGGGACCCAGGTTGCCTCTTGAACTCTGGGCTGAGCTTGCAGGTTATCACTTCAAAAAAAGGCATCCTTCACTCCTGAGCAGCTCGCTACAAAAGACCTTGCATAACCCTGAGCAGAGAATGGTCTAACACAGACTGAGTTTCAAGCTGAAAACAGCACTTTGAAAAACCACAGTGCTGCCAGATCCTTCCTTGGAATGAAAGCCTGGGTTTGCCAAGATTGAATGCTGACTCAGGAAATTTATGCCTTTTGTAGGAATTAATTTTTTGCCTTTTCTTTTGTTTGTTTTTGAGGTTGGGTTAAAAAGCTAAACTGGCCTGCTTGCCTTGCAGAGCTCTCCTTTTAAACAGTCAAAAAAAAAAAAAACCAACCAGCTTAAAAATCAGTTTAAAATAATAGCAAACTTGAATAATTTAAATAAGGCACTTCCTCCCCTTTATTTTCTTTCTTAGGAGGAAATTAGAATGATTTTGTTTCTTAAAAAAACTGCCCATCATCATGTCTGATTTTATGGCTGTGTTAATTTATTCCCAGTTTCACTGTCTCATATGCACAGAAGCAGCTGTGATGTGAGAAATGCTGAACTCTGGCAACACTAACTTGTGATGAAAGACCACCAAGAGGAGGTCAATGATGATATTGTAACCCTTTCTAGGACATTATTACCTCAGGGTCTGATAATGTTTCACTAACACCAAAAAACCAGCTTTTCGCTTATGTCCCTCTAAGCTGGTTTTAGCAATTTGTATCTAGTCAGCAAAGCCCTTAATGTATATTTAAACAGCTGTAGAATTAGATCTCGAGTGAGTAATATTTAATATTCTTAGGACAGCTTAAGAACCTGATCCAAACCAAACTGCAGTCAGTGCAAGGTTTTTATTGATTTCAGTAGGCTTTGAATCAGACTCTACAGAACTGGATTGTTCCCAACTGTTATTATCTAGAATCCATGGCAAGAAGAAATATGGGAGGACACAGAAATTCGCTAAATCATCACATTATGAAGGTTTTTTTTCTCAGAGTACTTGCAAATATATATATATATATATATATATATATATATATGCCACAACGTCCCCAAGATGATGACAGAGACCTTTTAGGGCTGTCTGAAAAAGTATTTTTTCCTTGTCTTTCTGTGTCAGTGGCTTGCTCAAAATCTCTGTTGACAAAGCACAGCAAATTCCTGACAACAGCCTTAAAGAGGCTGGCATATAAATAAAGATGTCTGAAAGAAGCCAAAAGCTATACTCTGATCTCTTTACACATCACATGTTTTGAGAGTGGCACCTTGGCTGCATAAATAATCCCTCTGGTGTCAACTAAGTTTTAGAATATAGAGGGGGTAGAGGCGGCAGGGAGGTAAGGAGAGAAATATCTAGTCCAAAGCTGGCAAAAGCTCTGCTGAAATGAAAGGATGGGTGAGAAGGAGGAGGGGGAGGAATTGTTTGCTAAATAGAAGAAGGCAAAATGACCCAACAGGCATAATTATGAAACATTTTAGAGGGTCTTACAGAGAAGATGCTTTGCCAACCGCCGTCTCTTCAAATGCAGTTGAGTGTCTTGCTCTGAAGTTCTTCTGTAGCCTCCCTTCAGACTGTCTCTTTATCTTTCTTTCTTTTGGACATCCTTTTAGAACTGAGCTCAGGACTTCCCCTTCTTTATGATGAAACTTCTCATCTGAAGAAAATAGAAACGGAGAGTGTGAAGGTAGTTGGACCATGGCCAGCCCTGCACGTCAGCATGAACAAGGTATAGCATATACATATATCCTTTTACATATACATGCCAGAGCACCTTTGTCACTTCATATTCAAAAGCTGCTGCTTTTTCACCTCCAATTCAAATCAACATTCATCTTCAACTGGCTTGCTTTTTAATCACCTCTCACCATCTTCTTATGGGACTGGGATTTGATTTTTAGATTTAGCATTTCAATCAGCTTTGCCTTTTAAAATTTCAGAAGCTGCTGCAACAATGTTATGCTATAGTTTTAGTTTAGTTGTGAAGAGTTAGTCATCTAGGCAGCCCAGAGCTGTAAAAAAATAACAACACTTTAAGTGATAAAAAAAATCTTGTTTTTCTACATGAGGAGTCCGTGTTATGCCATAAACTCCCCCTGGCATCTGATGTTAGTGGGTGTTTTATGAGACAGTTTTTGCAGGGGTGGCCAAACAGCCATGTCCTGCTGTTTCTGCCAGAGATCAGCAAGTCAGTGGCTCCTCATATCCATGTGAGGATAAATCCACTGTGCCTGAACTGGGATCCCTTGATCTGAATCTGGACCAGGATCTCTGGTTTGCAACCACGCAGGTCCTGAGCTGGACCCTGTGAAGTCAATGAGAGAATTGCCACTGTCTTCAAAAGAGGTGGGTCCTGGCCCCCAGTGACTCTGTACAGACCTTTTAAAAGAAAAGTGGTGTTTTGAGAGTTTTTTTGTCAGCTTGAGGAAGAACTCAACTAAATTATTTTAACTTGGTTTTGCAAACAGCCTTTTGTTATTGATATTGCTTCCAAAAGTGTTAGGGAAATTAAAATCCAAGGAAACATGACCAAGTGTACCAAAAATATAAGCACAAAGGGACTGTACATCTATATAGCAGAATCTTTCTTTTCTCTGGATGAGAGATTCCAGGAGATGGAAGTCAAGGCTAAAAATCAGTGAGCCAGGTGTTTCTAATGAGACAATTAAAAACTGGAATTTTTTTTCAACATTACAGTTAATTGAATTTATTCCTTAATGGACGGGATTTACTATCATTAAGACTTCCTTGAACCATGTTCAGTGTTTGTCATGGGATTGTGGTGTAGTTCAGCTATGGACTGCAGTCCTTATGCCTTATTAATGTAGTCATGAGGTAATTACCTGTGTCATGATTTTTGGAGATCTCTCAATGAACAGAGGAAGGTGGAATATTTTAGACTTTCTCCCAAATCTATTTGGTTTTCACCTGTGAGGGGTTCTAATTTTATCTGGCTCAAGTGGGAATTAAAAAGATAAATCATAAAGTCAACAAACTGGGATGAAATGGGAAAGTAGTCACCTTTCATTCCTATGTGCATTTCTCAAGTTCATCTTCTAGAAATATTCTCAACTGGTAATAAGTGCAGCTTTTTATAGGCAAAGCTTGTTAGGCACTGACATAGTTTTCAAAAGGAAAATTCTCCATCACAGACTCATCCAATGAATACCCAGGTCCTGTGAGAGGACGGACTTGTGTAGTTCAGATGTGACTACTGATGCTCTATCTGAACCCTGGCAGAGAACATTCACTTGGATGTAATGTCCAAAACATGCTTTAAAGGACTGTCCTACGCTACTGAGCTCACTGAGAGCTGAGTTTGTCATATCTAAAGGGCCAAAGTGAAGATGTGAGAGGACTCCCTCCACATTGACCACAGTGCTCAACTGGGCAAACCAATCTGACCTGTGCTGCGCAAAAGGTTCAAAGATGTGATCTTAATGGTACCCCTGTGATCCTGTGATTTCAAAAGGAGTAGATTTATGTTCTGTTTTCTTAAACTGAAAGCTTAAAACACTTTGGTCCTGTATCCCACCATACTGTGAAAGTAATCCAAATATTGTACCTGCAGCTTCTGCCTGATCTCTGATCCTCTTGCTCATTCATATTCACTGCAAGTCTGTGGAGGGAGGACTCAGCTCTTTTATAATTAAAGGTTTTCTTTGGCTTGTCCTCACAGCTCTAGAATCTTGTCCACAGTCAGATGGTTTATTTATTTAAGGACTAATTAGCAGAACCCAGTATCATAACAAGTCAGAGCTTCACAATAAATGCAGCTGCACAGTAAATGCAGCCTGTGTCTGCTGTGATGAGTCTGCCATCAGTCAAAGTTTAGCTGATGAAAAAGTCTTGTAATGAGCACCAAGAGCTGCTAAATGCTTCTGTTTCTGGCAGAAACTCAGCAAAAGGCAAGACTAGAGACATAGGCTGTCTAATGAAAACCTTCCCCTGGCAGTCATAGAGGGTTTGGGTTTAAGAACTGGGCAGCATTCCCATGAACAGCAGCTACCATGTGAATGCAAAAGAGGCCAGCCCTTCAAAATTTATTAAAATTACTGGTTTTAGCAATCTGAAAATTGTACATACTCTTGAAACTGGCCCAGAGTCACCACTGGAAAACATTTCAGTGATCCAGCCCTACATTACGAGGGGTGTGACCAACAAATCATTCTAAAGTTCTTTTGGCCTTTCGTTTGTGGTTTCTTCAAGCACCATTGTCTGACCTAGATTCTGGTGAAATGTGTATACAGAGCTCACAAAGCTAGAACAAACAAACCACAGGTCTCTGAGCTCTGAGCAGAGCCTGGAATTGCCTCATCAGATGACTTCTCCAGTGAAAGAGAGAGACATGCTGCAAATATTGGGCTGAAATGCCATAGAGCACTGCCCAGCAGAAAGGCAACAAGGCAGGTTAGACCAGGTTGACCAACTCCAAAATGCGACAAGAATTTTTAACTGAGAGTGAGGCCTTCAAAGTTCCTTTGGTTATGGTAGTTAGCTAGCTACTCAGTCCAGCAGCAAACAGGTTTTAATGAGTGTTCAATGTGTCTAGTTTCTGGCAAAAAAATGAAGTTTTAACTCCTCTCCTGCACCACTCCATTGATTTCTGGTCTACTAAGTGCTTTTATGGCCTACTCTTTCATCCTCCAAAATATTATGCTTAAATAAAACCACTGAAGCTTTTACAAAGCTGTTTCATTTACTCTATTTCTGATTTTAAAAAAAGGTATGATTCCCACAACTGTTGTGGAGTCCCAGTTTTCACTCCCTCCCTTCTTGTTGCTAATTGTTATTTTTTTCAAGCAAAGTGCTTTCAGGCTGGAATTTGTCAGGCTTAATAATCGACCCATAGGAGAATTAGCAAGAAATTGGGTAAATTAGATTCTGCAGTTAATTAATTTGATTGTCTGCTACAGCAAACTTTGTCTCATGGGAATGATGAATGGATGTGTCCAAACTCTTTTCCAGAGCTGTTTGGTATGGTGTGCGTGTCTGTCCACCTTCTGAATGATGAAAGTCTGATTCAACTTGTGTTCCAATGCCCTTTGGTGCTAGCAGACTCCTTTATCTCCAAGACAGACAATCTCAAGTGGTGTAGCTGTGAATGTATTTCTGATTTTCTTCTTGGAAGCCTTTCATTAGAAAAATATATTCTCCCATCCCCCGTTGCTTTGTGTGTGTGTGTGTGTGTGTGTGTGTGTGTTTATGATGTGAAGCCAAGAATGTATTGTTAGCATTTCTGAAATCTCGGGAGTCTAGTAATTATTAGCTCAGCTGTAATTATGGCATAAAAATTAGGAATAATAATACATTTCAAATTGTTTCTACCTCTTTTCCTGGTGTCAAGCTCACCCTTTCACTTCACCTATGGGTCCTAAGGTTGGTGATTTCATTTTGATGGGGTCAGAGGGGGAATTATGATGGTCATAGAATCATGGAAACATTTAGCTTGCAAAAGACCTTTCAGACCATTGTGTCCATCTGTTAAGCCAGCAATGCCAAGTCCAACACTAAACCATGTCCTTCAGTGCCGCATCTACATGTCTTTTAAATACCTCATGGGATGGTGACTCAAACACTTCCCTGGGCAGCCTGTTCCAATGTTCTATCCAGGCATGTTCATGTTTTCTTGTTTCTCCTCAATACAATAGGAGTCTATATAATAAAAGTCTACAATATACTTTAGGTCCTTTTGTATGTTTTCAAATAAGCTTTTGCATTTTGCTCTTTCTTCAATGGTCTACATCTTTGCATTACACCTGAATTTACTGTACATGGTGGCTTTTACATATATATGCTATATATTATGTCTTCACTCTCTTTATTGCCCCTAAACCCAATTTTGTCCAGGTTCAGGTCTGCACTTTAACTGGCCATTGGTGAGTTCTTTACAGTCTTGGGTCCCCAGTGCCAGACTGTGCACTTTGCCCTACCACTCCATATCTGCACTCTTCTAGACCATGTCCTGTGTCTTCCCTTCTCAAAGCCCCTGTATTCATATCAGCCCTACATTGTTTTAAACTACATGATTGTGTTAGAGTCCTAAATACCTTATTCTACAAAGAACACTGGTGTTTTTTATATAAAATTATTGCTGCTACAGCTAAACTTAATAGAACAAAGCTGCAGGCAGATTGAGAAAGGTTCAGAGAGAGCTAGCCAGATGAGCCTTAACATCTTTGCAAACTCTGCTCAGAACTTATGGCCTTTTGCTAGCAGGGCAAAAGTATCTTATAGGACTGCCCTGTTGCACAGATTGTCTGCTTCCAAATGACACCACCTGCAAAAATCTGTGGAACTACCTGCTTCCTGCATAACAACAATGTCCAAAGCCACTGAGGTTTCAGAAATCATTTTTAGTTTAAGAAAACTCACCAAATGAAACCCACCTTTGTGATGTACCTGAGACTCTTCTGTGTGGTGCACACATCAGAGGGTATATCCAGGAAAAAAGGCTGCCATGGTCCTCTGAGACTGTCATGTTGCTAGCAGTGACAGAAGTAGGATTTATTAACATTGAGCAATAGCATTTTATAAAATAAATTTTATACCAAGAATTAAAGAAGTTTACCCCAAGGATATAAGCATAACAAGACTTATTGGGAGTTATATTTTTCATTAGACCAAGTAATAGCTAACCTCAGGAAAACGTTCTGTGTCTGACAGTGTAATGAGGGGTTTATTTATTTGTTTTTTCAATTGTACTTTTTTTTCTAATGAAGAACATGCAGTTTCTGATTGTAAACTTTACCTCAAATAAGAGTAACACATAATTGTACAGGTCTTATAATTGTGGTATCTGTTCATAATTGGTGTTAGCTGTCACATGGTTAAAAGCAATAAATTTTCTTGTGAAAAAGGGGCAAAAGAGTCTGTAGATTTCCATGCACATTTGCAGATGTAGTTGAGTCCCAGGAAATCTCAGTTAGCTAATGTGTTTTCGGAACCTATATATTTGTGTTGTCTTTGTTAAAATTTTACCTCCCACTAGTAGTGATGACTAGTGACAAAAATAGACCTGCATTCCTAAAGAAAATATTCATTCCATTCTTCAGTTATCTCCAGTCAAATACATGTTTTAAACATGTTGTTTGTCTAAGAAGAGGCTATCAATAAATTCACAGAGGCACAAGATCATGAATCTTGCCTTTGGTACAAAGTTTGATGCAGAACAAAGCATGAACCTTTTAAAGCAGAGCTTGGAAATGTTATCTACAGGAGTGGTATCGCTATGTTTCTTGTAGCTATTTTTATATTCTGTATGTGTACTTAATATTCACTTAGCTTTGCAAACCAAAGTCAGTGTCATCATTATCTGACACTCTACAAATCTGCCTTCAGTTCTAGTATCAGCAAATGTAATTGAATTCAAAGTAATTGTTTGGGAGGAGAAAAAGCAAATGTAAGACTTCAGTTACAAAAAGAAAAAATGCCTCTAATTTTATATGTGTATATATCTGAGCTTGTTTGACTTTTTCCATTTAAATGCAATTTTCCAGTGTTCTATTTCCATGGAAAAATAAAATTCTGCATTGGTGGTGAAAAAAATGTAAACATATTGCTGTTATTGAGATCAGCAGAATTGGACATGGAAAACTGGAGATTTATCAGGAATCCTAATGGGTTTTTTCTTAATTTCTAAACCTTTTATGATGAGTTTAAATTGCAATTCTAAGCAAGAATATTCTCTCTTTCAAATGCCAGTTTGACTCTAGGACTTGCACTTGAAAGGGGCATCTAAGATTCTTTTGAATTGTGTCATAAAAAATTATAAAATAAGAAGTTTCATTAACATCCTACCATGCTTAGCATTGTAATAATTTCCAAATACAATACTCTGAGTGTATAAATTAAAACAAAATGTTAATAACTGCCAGCCTGGCTGAATAGATTAATAGCTGCTCTCTTTATGCTGCGAGCAGTGAGGATTCTGGAAATATAAAATTTATTTATTATACAGCAAAATAAAGTAGAATACAGCTTTCATCCTTGTAGCAATACTCTGTGGAGATTCATAATGCAGGCAGGTTTTAGATCTTTGATTTTCTTACAAACTAGTGAAATGAATCACAGAAGATTCTGCAGGCACTTTTGTAGCCGTGAAATATTTTCTTTTATATTCTTGATGACAGTTATACTTTAGGAGTTAAACAGGGAGATGAAGGAGCTTGTATGTAAAGATTAGTGGCATTAGGGAAAAATAGGACCTTATATAGATGCTTAGAAGAGCTAATAGTCTGCAATAAGGAGATGCTGCTTTGTTCTGTGATTAAAGTTTACTTTTCATCTGGGTCCTCAGCGCCGCTGACTCTGTGTGTAACAGTCTCAGCTAATCAGCTGTGGGAGAGCAGAATTCAGCAATGATTCAGGATGTGCTTTTCTGTGGCAGAAAAGACGGCCACTGCCAAGGCAGGCAGGCAAAGAAGCCTTTGACATGTGTTCAGAAGCTGAAGAAGGCCTGGGTCAGGCCAAGTATTGCCGTGCCCCGTGTGTGGTTTGTGTGCAGTTGACATTTCCACTGGGGCAGGGGGACACGGTGGCCTTTGGCTGCTGGCTCAGCGGCTGCTGAGCAGGACGAGGCCGAGTAGCAATTGCAGCGGTGTCTGCTCTTCATGTCTGACCAGTCGCCAAAGGTGCTGCTGCTCCTGATGCAGTGCAAGCAAAGCAAGTTTTGCTTGCCTGAAGGTGAAACCCTTAAAGTGTCACCCAAACAAGGACTAAAGCAGAACTGAATACCCAGCGCTGGCTTCTGAGAAGTGTGCACCTTCTAGCAGCAGCTTTCTCTTTCAGCCAGGTCAGCCACCATCAGTATTTGGACCTCTCAAGAATCTCAATGTGGGACTTGCACATCAGATCTCACACTGGGGATCTCCGTTAAATGGAGTCATCTGCACAATACTGAATACAGCAGGAGATTTAGATCTTTTGAGGATTCCCAGCTATAGGGCAGCCCTGGGAGTTTTTATCTTCCTCTTGGTCAATGTGGGAAAATTGGGCAGTGGAAGAAGAACAATAGAACTGAAAAATATCTATATCCACCTGAATAACCCACCAGAGGGATGGGACTTGGGAACATTTCTTGTTATGAAACAAGCTTGTCTCCTGAACAAGCCTCAATTGCCTTGGTACAGCAAGTAAAATACCATTGTCTATTATTGCTTGACTGAAATGTTATTTAATTAATTAGTATACTGTGTTCAAAGGTGAGATTTTGCATGGCCTTTAGAAATGCCACTGTTTAATGTGTTGTTTTTTCAGCTGTTAGAAATCAATACACATGAGCGTTGGCAGTGATAACAGTCTTTTTGAAATGGGTTCACTTTGTCTACCAAGAATATCAGTGAAGTAAAAGCTGTGCTTTCTTTACAAATAATTTTGTCCTTTTGATTATCTCCCCTTCTCATCTTCACAAGTATCCTAGAAAAGACACCTATGGCAATCAAATATTTCATGTTTGGGTTTAGTGCATTGGTTTTATTCCATATGCTTGCTGAACTACTATTTCAATCAAGACTGAATAGATGACTGCAGTTCCATAAGTTGCTCCAGCTAGACACTGTCACTTTTCATTTTATGTATTTTCTTTTTCCCTTAGGAGGAGACTGAGGAGAATGGGGACTCCAAATATATCTTCCTCTAAAAAAAGTAAATGTAGCTTGACAAATAAACATGTAAGAATTATTAGAAATTTGGCAGAGAAAAAAAATTCTCATGACGAGCAGTCCTTTACCAGACAGTTATTCAAAATCATACCTGGCAGCTATGGAATTTTGGATGCAGAAGGCTGCTAGACCAACTTTGCTTACACATATATATCTTGCAGTCTCAACAGAGTTCTGCTAAGGTCTGGCTCTTTCCCTCCCCAGTGTTTGCTGAATGGTTTCCTCAGGCAACACAATTGCTTTTGTGACTTGCTCCACTTGCAGAAAGTGTTCCCCAAATCTTTATATTCCCATTTGTCTGTGCTTGCTCGAGGAAAGAGTCTGTAAGATTGTAGTTACCATCAGCCAGTGGCATGCCAAGGGGGAGGACAGAAGGTGTTGTATTCACATTGCTGTACAATTATATTTCCTGAGTCTCATAGCTTCTCTCGATGGTCTTCTCACGGCAGATCTTCACAGCAGTGGTGTTGTTGCTTCTCGGTCAGGGCTCCTCTCCCCGGCTCTCCCTGACCACCCCGCCCCTTTTATCTCAGCTACCTCCATGGGCTACAGCTACTGCCCAATCAAGGACATCACAGCTGCAGCCCATTTACAATAACTAGAATCAGGGCAGGGTCACTAATACAATACAAAGATCTTTCACTGCCATACATATACTTACAATACATAAGTTAACTCAACCCCCTACATTTCCCCCTTTTCTTTTAGCAATTTTACAATTACCATAGACATATCTGTCCCAGCTCTCAGGCTGCCACAGCTCGCAGCTGTCTAGTCCCAGCTCTCAGGCTGCCACAGCTCATACATAGAATATATACATATCCTCCTTTTTTTTTTTTTTTTTTTCTTTTTTTTTTTCCTTTTTTTTTTTTTTTTCTTTTTTTTTTTTCCTTTTTTTTTTTTTCTTTTTTTTTCTTTTACTTCTAACAACCCTACAACTACAATACATATATCTGTCCCAGCTCTCAGGCTGCCATACACATATCTGTCCCAGCTCTCAGGCTGCCACAGCTCGCAGCTGTCTTTACTTCTATAGTCCCAGCTCTCAGCTGTCCAGGGGATTCCATACCTTCTTTCGATGTTTGTCCGCAGATCTTTATCACGTCGGGGTCACCAGATGTTGTATTCATGTTGTTATATAATTATATTTCCTGAGTCTCATAGCTTCTTGGTGGTTTTCTCATGGCAGATCTTCACAGCAGTGGTGTTGTTGCTTCTCGGTCAGGGCTCCTCTCCCCGGCTCTCCCTGACCACCCCGCCCCTTTTATCTCAGCTACCTCCATGGGCTACAGCTACTGCCCAATCAAGGACATCACAGCTGCAGCCCATTTACAATAACTAGAATCAGGGCAGGGTCACTAATACAATACAAAGATCTTTCACTGCCATACATATACTTACAATACATAAGTTAACTCAACCCCCTACAGAAGGAAGGATAAAGGAGACAGATTTTGAACTTAAAGGACTAATCACATGGTAATTTCACTAGCAAAAAAAAATGATTGGTTCTGTCTTGAAATACTTGGCAGAGGTGAACCTTGAGGATCACTGGACCTGGTGTACTGATTCATTATACCTGTTGTGGCTGAAATCTGAATGACAGCATTATATATCTGCTCTGTCTGGGTGTATACAACCACTCACCCTTCTCAGCCAGGAGAGCAGAAAATGAATGCACAATCTGGGCTGTTACTCATCTCTAATTCAGATGTCACTTCCAGGAAGAATAGGAAAGTTTGCAATGGCTGTTATGCCATAGCCCAATTATTCTCTAAAAATATGTGCCATATTGCAGTTGCATTGTTTAAGAGTTCTTGTTTACAATCCTGGTCTCACCATACTCTCTTTGTTGATACATTATTCTTACATTGTCTTTTTGTTTTCCTTTTCTACATGAGAAGTTTATTAATGTGGCATTTCTGCTGGACATAGTTGTGTTCAAGGCACAGAACCTTGAGGTCATGTTTGACCAGGGCACTACACTAGCTACTCTGAGGCCAAAATTTCTGATTCAGATCACTGCGTAGGTAAAGGATTGATATCAGGTGGAAACAGCATGAGCAATGTTTAAAGTTCCTTGGTTTTCCTTTTCCTTCTGATGAAGGAGATTTTGCTTGGCTTGCAATTAATTGGAGATTCCTTCACATTTCTCTGGTTAAATTTGCAAAGCTTTGCATTTTAAGGGTGGTGTAAAAAGCCAGTGTTTACTATAATTGTGCTGTTTTCTCTTCTGCCTTCTGTGGGATATTTTGAGACAATGTTTTGTTTCCTTGGTCTGATCACAGGTTTGCACAACCACTCCAGGGCCTGGCTGGGCTTTTTTAGTGTATCTTCATTCCACATAATTTTCTTGCTTCTATTACTCAGGTTTCCCTGGGGCTATTCTTGTCTTGAACATAGTATCAAGTCATTAAATATTTTGAAATCTTCTAAGATATATCTTTCAGAGTATGAACATGGAAGTTTTAGCCAATATTGCTGAATCAAGTTATTACAAGTAAAAATTTAACCTTTGATAATTTTATGAACTTATCTTTCTAATGTACGTCACTGCTTTTTTAATAAATTCAGGTTGAAGACAAGAAGGTATCAGAAAAACCTCTTCATGCGCCTGTGTCACCTTCATCTGTACCTGACCATTTGAAGTGCAACATCCTCAAAGCTCAAGTGGAAGCTGCTTTTAGAGTAGGTGCCCAGGTAATCTGAGTTTAATACTCTGGTTTTTTAGTTGTTGCATAGCTTTCACCAGTTCTCCAAAATCCCATCATTCCTCCTGAGGAAGCATGTAATTTTTAGTCAAGTATGCACATTGACATAGCGTTCTCCAGCTGCTCTGCAGTTTCTTCAGGTAACTCAAAATGATTGATATGGTGGAAGTAGGAAATTTATCCTAACCGACATGATTAATACAGCCAGGAGAGGCTGAGAAAATAGGAAAGATGGCCTCAGGAAATCTCTGTTTTGTCACTCTAGCTTTTAGTTACTTTATAGCTTAGAAAGAGTAACCTCTGGAGTTTGCTGAGGCTACCCACTACTCATGGAAACTGGGTTTAAGATTGTTCTAATGATAATATCTATATATCCAAATTCAAGCCTTATTTCAGGGGATGATCTTTAGATACCTGAGTGTGAAATATTAGCTAGTCTTTTGCTTTCCTACTTGTTCGTGTGCTTTTAACTAAATTTTAAGCTTCTATTTTCACTGCTTGGTTAATGTTTACATTAGATTCATCCTGTTTCAAAAATACTCTTTTAATAATGCCATACCACTGAAAACTGATGCTAAATAGCATGACTGTAAAAAGTTATTTTCCCAGTCAGAGGCTGAAACCTAAAATGTGGGATTCTTCTTAATTGAAATTTGTGGACAAAAAAATAATGTCATCAGTGCCAAAAATAAAACCAAATACAAAGTTTTAGGAAGGAAAAAAGAGGTAAAAGATTTTTATAATGTTATCCCAAGTTCCTGTGGTATACTTGAGCACACTCTTGTCTTTGAATACAAATTATGTTGGTATTTCCATTGCTTTGTTTCTTTTCACAATAATGTACCAGGTCAACTTGCCCTGCAAAGGACTTGGTTAACAATCAGCTTTGTGTATTTGTTGTTCCCTGGCAGATCTTTCACTTGAGAGCTGTATTACATCTGGTCTAGATAGACTTAAGTAAGCATCAAAATTTTATTATTCTCACTGCCTTAGATTTCAATAGCAGAAACCATAAATTTGGCAGCATAAAAGGAGGAAGGAGTTGTTTGTGTGATTCTTTTGTCTTTTCATTTTTGCTTAAAGCAGTTCTCTCACCTCTCTGAACTCTGTGTTGTATCAACTGTGTTTTATGCAGCATATTTCTGCCCTTGGGTTTACCTTCTGTTTTTCCTGTGTGTTTTTTCTACAGGATGTCATGGTATACTTCTCATATTTGTATTTTCTCCTGAATATGCTTAATGGTCATGTTTGACTGGCTAGTTAAAGGCTGAAAGCAGTGTGTGCTGCTGCATTCAGAATACATTATTAGGGCAAGATAGGAAATGTGCTTAACGTATGCATCTCTCAATTGACCTGCTCTGCCTTAATTTTTCAGTCTGAGGCTTTCCAAGAGAAAGCATCCTGGGTTGCTTTTTCTGCCATAACCATATTCTTTAGCTGTTGTTGTGTTGAAAATAATTTTCACAGCAAATTGAGCATTCCTCTTTTCCTTCTTGTCTGTGTTGTTTTTCACAAGGCTTTAAAAATCAAATTGGATTAAGTAGATATCTGTGGACTTGGCCTTAATGAAAAAAATCTTATTTCAGGGGAAGGAAGGTAAAGAAGACTGTTGCAGCATAGCAAATATTGTGGGAAAATAATGGCATAAGGTTCAGTTTGAAATCCCTGAAAATTTCACTGCTAACAAAGTGTGGCTTAAGATTTATAGCCAGTAAAATAGGAAGTCATCTTAATCTTAGAAATCCTCATTCAACTGCCCGCTTAGCCACAAAATTGCCTGTGTAACTAGAGATGAGCTCTTTTGCATTTGAGCTCCCTTCCTGTCAATTATAAAATATCTGATACATTGCAAAATAAGCAGGCAGAGCCCAGGCAGTG
This sequence comes from Melospiza melodia melodia, assembly GCF_035770615.1. Classification (NCBI taxonomy): domain Eukaryota; kingdom Metazoa; phylum Chordata; class Aves; order Passeriformes; family Passerellidae; genus Melospiza; species Melospiza melodia. The sequence continues at coordinate 108,166,736 of NC_086194.1, read as the reverse complement.
ATCAGCTGTTACAGTAAGAAGCTGTGGCTACACAAGCACTGAGAAGGGTAGGAAAAATGGTCACGGTGAAGGTGCCAGTGGAAACACAACATTTATCTTCTGGAAGGCGGGAGAAGGGAAGGCTGCTACAGGAGGACCCGACAAACACCTTTATGGTATTAGATACCATAAATCCACCCAGTTGTCTTCTCTACCTGCCCCCCACCCTCCAGACAATTAGCTGAATACCAGTAGCTAAGCCATTTCCCAGTGGCAGTTCAGTCATCTTCTGGGAAAAGTGAGCTGGGGTGGAATTACAGTGCTGAGAGACACAGCATCCTTTTGAGGGAGCAGATAAGGAATAATTTTCTTCATGGAAGACAACTACTTTACGCCATATATTCCTCCAGGGCTGTGATCCTGCCCCTCTTTGACCCCATGTGACATATATTGCTGCTCAGTATATCTGGAGGACTAATGATGTTATCCTCTGCCCAATTCTATCTTTTGATGCCAGTTCCCTATTATATCCCTGAGAAGTCTTGCCTTCTGGCCTTATTCTTAACACTCCAATTTCTCATCTCTTCTTTTTTGTACTGTCATATTTCAATTTACTAGGCAGCCAGAGCAAGAGGTATACCTAGGATCTGTAAGGCACAGCCTATATTCCTTGAGTTGTAAAGCAAGGCAGTCTTACTTTTCCTCATGTAGAGCACAGTTAATCCCATATTTCATTAAGGCACAAAAAATAGAAAAAAAAAGGGGAAAAAAGGAGAATTTACTCCTCTAGTTTGTAAAAGGAAGAAAGAAACACTCTGTCTTATACACTTCGGTGTTTGAAAGGAAATGTTCTAAGGTCCCCAAAAAATCTATGGTCTAACTCATTCTTTTTGAAACTTCATGGGGCATCTTCATTATATGGTTAGGTTTAAAAGCATGAGAAAAATATTGGTGCACTGTAGGATCACATCCAAAATTAACAAACTGTCGCTTGAAGTATTTGTAACAGCTCTCCCTTCAAGCAGTAGGAATATTTTCAATACCATATGCTACTAACATCAGGATGTGACAAGTTTATGAAAGCACCTCCTGCATGTAGTAGAAGAAGAAGCTGTTCCTTGTTAATTCAGAGAATTGAGTAAATGTTTGCAAATGGAAAATATAAGTTGGGACAGAAATTTTTTGTAGTTTACTTTTTTTTTAAGGCAGCTAGGCACCAACACAAGACAGAGCCTTAGAAATTCCAGTGCTTATGATTTAAAAAATGAAACCAGGGGAAATGTTGCTAGACATTTGAAAATATATCCTGGAATATGATCTCCATGCTTTTTCATTTCAGAATTGTGCCAAAGAGCTTATCACATTCCTAGGGGACAATACATCTCCCACAGTTATAGCCCTGAGTTAGAGACAGAAAATTTGTAATGTTATGGTGCTGATCACTTAGCCCTGCTTGTAGTTTAGATTTATAGAGCAGCAGAAAACTAACATGAGTGATGATTGGTTTTTTTAATGTGGTGAAGATGGGAATATTTATGTGCCACTCATCTAAATGTAGAACCAAACTGCAGTGTGCACAAGGATGCTGGAAGCTGGATCTAGGAGCTCACTGCCATGGACATCACAGATGAGAAACGTGAGGAACCCCCATGCAGCTGTGGGAACCTGTGGCTTGCACAGGGCATGCCATACTTACCTGTAGGGCGAGAGCAAATGAGTAATGTTTTACAACACACCTCTCAAACTGTGCCACAGGGATCTGCCACCTTTTAGCTGACAGACTACATGTCACAGTTCCCACATAATTAAGCTCCAGGGGAGCCCTAAACACTGTGAAGCAACTGACATGTCTTTTTTTTTTTTTTTTTTTTTGCATATATTCCAGGCTCTTCATTTGAGAGGTACTCGTATAAAGCTGCAGTAAGGAGCTGTCAGAATACAAAAGACCAGCTCTCCCTAGCATTTAAAACCCCTTTGCAGCTTGCATGAGTCAGTGCTGAAATGCTGTGATTGAGCAGACGTAACTTGTTGGTATCAAACAAAGAGTCCCTTTTGCCAAAAAGTTCATGGCCCAAGTGATGAAGGAAAGATACTTGAAGGTTTCAGTTGCTATTTTTATCCATTTTGGCTTTGGACAAACCCTAATTATCCTTAAAATTAAGCACTGGGTCCTGAGCAAATGTACAGCTATCTCAGCAGGGCTTTTTATTTTGGCAGGCAGTGTTCGAGCAGTTTGTCATCCACAAGTGGTGTCTGTATTCTGCACCTGTTATCCAGGCTTTCCTAAATCCTTGGGTTGATGTGTGTCCAGCAGGTTAGCACAGGGAAGGATCCCTTTTCTCACAGATTTCTACTGCAGCTGATTTTTGCATCACTCACATCTTCCTCTTGTCTGCAGACACGGGAAGGCCAAGCTCATTCTGCAGGTACATTTTTGCAGTGCAGTTTATAGAAGACAAATAGAGGTGACATTACTACTGAGCTACATTATGGGTTGTTTGCTGAGAAAAAAAAAAAAAAAAAAAAAAAAGTGGTGAGAAAAGGTGGTTTGGAGCTGCAGGGTCCTTACAAAAGAGCATACAAAATCCCATTTATTTCTCCCTTTTCAACCCCAATGGAAACTCTTGGCCGGGAGAGGTATCTTCAATCAGTCAGGTTTGGGTTCTCAAGCCATTGATTCCCCTGCCTTGGTTCTCAGTAAACAAAGAGACATTTAGGCTGAACAAAGGGACGTTCAGTCCTCTAACTCCTTTCACACTCTAACTCTCTTGACAAGCCTATACACATGCAAATTTTTAGACCAGGTCGATAGCCATCTGTCTCTTTTTTCTCTCTTTCCTAGAAACAAGGCCGAATATCATGTAGTTTTGCCTTAAGTTCTGCAAATATGTGAGTAAGTGCATGTAGTCTGTGCTGTTTAGAGATGTCTTGAGGAAAGGACAGGTCTGTGGTACAGAAAATACCTCAGGCCATGCAGGATACTGGTGTCATCCTGTGCTCTCTACATAGATGCAAGCCATGGCTGCAATGTAAATGAGTCTGGCATCTATGCATTATTTATGGTAGAAAAGGTGCAGAAGTGAGGTGATCCACAGTACCAGTCTCTCATGGATACATTTTTGACAATTCTTTGTTTCTTTTAGTGTTCTGCCTCTGTTGTGGTGTGCTGTATTGTCCCATTTTGGCCTTCCAGGTCACTTTCCCAGGTGTGCCTATGTCTCTCTCCCTTCCCCCTTACCCCCATGCTGAGTGAGTCCTGTCACTCAGACCTAACATTCCAGCAAGGCGTCGTGTGGTTGGTCAAGTTCAAAAGATGCCCCTATGCCCAGAGGTCATTGGCCTGTCTGGGTGTCATCTTCCCCTGAGACCCTGCCCCTCTCACCTGGTTGGTGGCTCACCTGTACCTCCCCTCCCCCTGTCCCTGAGCTTAAAAAGGTGATCAGAGCATGCGGTCTTTGTTCTGTTGGAGCAGGTCCTCACGTTCAGACCTCTGTAACCATGGAATAAACCTCTGGACATTAAACCCTCCAGCAGAATCCTCTCCTTTTTCTCTTCACCATCGCCTGAAGCTATCCTCCTGAGGTAACGGGGTCCCTTACAAGCCTGGACCTGTTCAGTGCCCAGCTGCAACCACCAGCAAGCCAAGGTATCTCTGGGGTGACACACCGCAGTTGCTGCCTTTGGCCCAGCAGCGAGGGTCAGACTGGCCCAGGCACAATCTAACTGATAATATTGGGAGCCTTTCTTCCCAATATGCCTCCTTTAAGGAAAGAGCCAAATGTAAGAACTTGTCATCTTCAAAGTCCAGATGCTTTTGCCATATATTTCTGGAAAAAAATCCCCATTTTTATGCAAGCTGGGTCTTTGGAGCTTTATTCACTTAAGGAGATCTGGATTCAAATCCTAATCAGGTCATGAATGAAAATAGAGTAGGTGAGGGGAAGGCACTTGAGGATTTATAATCATATGTGATCTTTCTTATTATAGGACTTAAACAAATCCTTCTGGATACCCAGAGGAATTCTCAGCTTTCACTAGATGTTGACTTAAGTACCCTGAAAGGATCAGCTTTTCCAACATTTCAGGCTCCTTCCATCATGAATTAGTTGCTGTTTGCTTCCCTCTCCTCCTTTCCTCCCTCTCTCCATCCATCCTTATTCACAGCACTGAGCCACTGCACAATTTGACAGTCTTTGCACAGAGATCAGAACTGAAATTATGTGAGCATAACAGGTCACAGCTGAGGTGTTCAGGCTGTGGGGGAAGCTTCCACAGCTCCTTATGTACACTGTGCCTTCCTTGCTAAAGCTGTTGCTGTTAGTCACCCACTTGGATGAGCAATAACCTCACTGTCAAGTTTCAGGCTAGGTAAAAAGAAGCAACTGCTCTGGGACTCTCAGCTGGAACAGCAGCAAGTGCAACATAGCATCAGTTATAATTGTTCATAACAATGGAATTTAAAAATGGCTCAGCTTCAAATTCTCTGTGTTCAGTTGCTATGTCGAAACAGGTTTGCTCAACTTAAAAAGTGAGGCTACAGGAATTTCATGGTTCCACAGGTATAAAAAGACAAGATTTTGATTGTGTGTGATGAATATATGGTACATGGCAGCTCATTAGAAGAGTGTCAATAATGATACTTCAAAATCAGGGAAGGAACTGAGGAAATTATGTGGGAGCCTTGCTGGAGATGCAGAAGGGGAGTGAAGATTTATATAAACAGAATATGGGAATTGATGAGATCTTCAGTTTATTCCCTGGGATAGTGGAGGCAAATGTGGCAGTGGTGTCACAAGACTCCCAGAGCTGTGGATATGTCAGCTCTGTCTCCGCTCTGAGACTCTGCCAGGACATGATGAGACAAGTACTGTTAATTGCCTTGATGTGTAAGAGCCTCACCATAGCCCATAGTGCCAGGCCTTGTTCAGGGGGGAAAAAACCAGAGTAGTCTGTTCCCAAGAGACATAAACATCATGCTTTTCTGTCTGAGAAGTTACATTTGACATATTAAATCACCAAGGTAGGTTTACCTTGGCAGAACATTCTTCCTGATGACATGTTTCTTAGCCTGTATTATCTAATGAGATCAGCCAACATTTGGCATGGCTGACAAAAGATTAAATTGTTGATAAAGAGCTGAAAAATCAAATATGATTCAGGCCTCCTTACCATCATTACAGATTCAGAAAGAGCCAAGATAGAGAAGTACTTCCAGGCCCACGGTGGTGAGAGTCATTTCTTCCTTGCCTTTGAAGATCTCCAAACATGTGAAAGCTGTGTTGCTCTCCCTTCCTTTCTGCAACTGAGAACTTTGTGAAATTGCTAAAAAAGGGCCATCATATGTTTCCTATGAGCCTTCTAGACCCTTGTCTTTCTCAGATGAGAACCTGGCACTCCCCCTGGGCTGCAGTGATCTGATTCTTCATGCAGTTTTTTTGCTTATCCAGGGTGCTCCCATTTTGGATCAGTAGAGGTGAGAGCCACAGCAGTTCCCCTTGTGTCAGAGGAGAGACACAATGACGCTAGCTCCCCATGGTGCTTGCTTGAGGCATGAAGAACACAGACTGCCTTGCACAGTGCCCCACTGGCAAAAATCACAGAAGGCTGCACCCAAAGTTCTGTCTTTACTGTATTTTCCCTCTTGGTACATGCTTGGTGCAACCAATTCCCATTTTAAGGTTCTGTCTTCCATTACCCTGGGGCTAACTCTTTCTTCAGAAGAAAATTGAAGGACCTGCTGTTCACTAGGCAAATCCAGCCACCAGGGCTTATGAATTCATGCATGGGATTACTCTCATGGGCCAGAAAGTGTTCCCACCTCCTCTAGAAAGCTCAGCAGAGTCTGGTGTAGCATCCCTGGAGCATCCACCCCCTCTCTAAGGCTCCAAAGGGCCTGGCTGCCAAGGCAGCAGCAGGGATTAGCACTGCTCAGGAGCTGACTGAAAAGCAGTCTGAGAACTCACAGCTGCCCATAGGTAGATGGCTCAGAGAGCTGTGGACAAAATTTAGGTACTTTTCTCCTCTTTTCATCCTATGGTGAAATTATTTCTTAGCAATCATCTGTGAAGAGAGCCTGTTCAATGGCATTGCTGCCCAGTCATGTTTCTTGTCCCTTCATATATAAAGCAATGCTCAAAATGATAAAGTAGTTCTTTGTTTCTAATATCATCCAGAAAGTTAATGGCATATGAAAACAGAAAATTAATGATTTTTTTTTTCCTCTGGGCCTGATGCAGATAAAAAAACCCAGAATGGCATTGTGTGGATGGATTATATGGATAAACTTTTAATTTGATTTACAGTCTGGTAGCCAGAAAAGTGGCTTGTTTCTCTTTGGGTAATTATTAAATTAATATGCTTCTGTATAAATTGGGCTTCCAGGTCTGCTATGCCCTGAAATCTCTCCCTCAGAGTAGCAGCCTCTGTGGGAGGGGAGAATCTGCCTTAGTTAAGACCTAAGCAGCTTCATGCTTTGCTTCTGCCTCTGTCTTTCTTACATAGCTCAGTGCTGGGCTTTCAGTGGATGAGAACCTCTGCCCAGCCCTGTGTGTGTGTGCATTCCCTACCAGGCACCTCCTGCCACCCTTGGCTAAACCCCCTTTCTCCATTGCTGGAAGGCATCCTGCAATGGAAACCCAAATCCTGGCCCCAGCAGGTGCACTTGTTTTCAAATTAAGGCAAACCATCTGGGAATTACAGTGCCAGGGCTGTCTACAAGCACAACCCTTGTTCTGCAGTCATGTCTTTTCAGTAAGGCTGAGGAAGTCCTTCTGTGATTAGTGAATGTGATTTGCAGTGTTAAGAAGAAAAATAAAAGCAGGAGGCTGCCAGGTGATGACTTACTGACCTCATTTTGTACAAACACCCCAAAAGCCAACAAGCCCTCAAGTGAAGCAGGGGTGGTACACTTTCTGACAGCTGCAGCCCTTTGCAGAAGGGTTTGCAAGTATAACATTTTCCTGTGTCTGTTCATCCACAGCTAGAAAGGCATAGGGTGAGAAGAATGAGCCCATCCTTGTTAATCTGTACCTGCCAATGCACACCCATGGCACCCTGAGGGCAGGCCTTATCACCTGGGGCTGCTCAGGCCCCCCCATTTCTTTGCATGCTCCCTCTCTCCTTACAATTTAGAGTGAGATTACTTGCTTACTGGTCTGCAGTGCTTACTTGTGGGTTCAGGAGAATTTTCTGATCTCTAAAACCTGAGTAGTAATGGAGAAAAATTAATACCAAGAGAAATTCCTCATTGGTGCAGCATGCTGGTCATGCTGCTTAGGAATATATGACTTCTTGAGATGCAGGCTTAGCCTTCCAATGGAGAGAAGACAAAAGAGAGAAATAATGTAGCCAGAGAGCTGAGAAGCCACCAAGGCTCTAACACAGTGAAGCCCTCTCAGCTGGCTAATGAGATCCATGGCTTATTGCATTTAAGGAGGTGGAATTTTAATAATTTCATTGCTAGTCACAACCCCTGCATTGCGTTCTTGATCTCTGTAATCTCTTTTCCATTGTTGTGTTCAAGTGCATCTTAAAATGCAGATCAATTACTTTGGTGAAAATTGGAATGGACTAAAATTTGTAGTTTTAAAAAGTAACCAATTTGACACATAATAAGCAGCTAGCTTGACAGGCTTAACAATAAAATGTTGCTAAGACATCAGTGGGGAAGAAGAGACCTTGTATTAGGTTTCTGACAGCTGGATTCACATTTACAGATTTCAGAAACCAAACAACTTTATAAAAAGCATTATAATTTCTGCAGAACAAAGAAATATTGCTTCCACTGCTCATCTATGCCAACAAAGAATGATTTTCAATGCTTTCTCCCAAGTCCTTAAAAACTTTTTTCTTTCCTTTCAAGAAATCAAAAGAGTTTGAATAAACATTATGCAAGACAGAGCTACTAGAAGACTAGTAAAAATGTTTTCTAAAGCTGAGCTGAATTGCTTAAAGCTACAAATTTATTAAAATTGTAAAATTGCACTCTTGATCCCCAAATGGTTTATGAGGTGACATTAATTCACTGAAAACCTTGACAGCAAAACACTTGGTGGCTGAGTTATAATGATGGTGGTATAGTGATAATGTCTCACATTTATCTGATTCCTTAATTTCTGGAGTGTTTGTGCAGGACTGAGAAAACCTCTGCCTGAGGGAGATTAAACCCAAATATGTAAGGGCACTACATTGGAGTGGAGTTTCTCCAGTAGTTGCTGCTGATCCTGTTCTGCTCCAAGTAACCTAGCTGAAAACCAACTTCCTCTGTGAACTAGCCCCCTGGGAGAGGGATAAAGTTGCTGATGAGGGTTAGAAGGTCCCCTCTCTGCAGATGGGGGCTTTGGTATCAACATACAAGATTCAACAATTCTAGTAGGAAGGGATGAACTTCCTACTAAAGGACTTGTCTCAAAATGCCCTCTAACCCATCACTTCAGGTGCATGCCTAGCTGGAGAAGACCCAGAACAGAGTTCACTTTCTGTCAGGTTCCCAGTGGTTCCAGTTTAATTGCCCATACAGTTAATTTTGTGTACACAATTAAGCTGGAGCAGTCTCTTTGCAGCATGGCTGATGATCTGGTAAATAATGATCTAGGAAGTGGCAATGAGGGTTCTGTTCTCTCTAGCACAAGGGGAAAACAAACCCAACACTTGGGTGATTTCCCCAAGCATTGAGTATCCCTACTGATATTTTTAATTTAGTTCATCGCTAAGGTATACAAGAAACTCAGATTTGATTTTGTTTTCTTTTCTTATGAGTACCCACAAATGAAATATTTCAATTTTTATTGAATGGAAGGTCTTATGTAACATTACAATATTTTTATGTGTCTGTAAAGTCCTTTGATTTGGATTTGATGGATTTGAAGAAATCTGTTTCATCCCATTTTAAGAGGATTAGACTGACACATTTAATTTAATTTGATCTGGACCTATGGCCTCAAATTACTGTGGTTCAGATACTGAGCACTGAAAAACCACTCTGCTGTGGGACTATTTCAGTCCCCCTCTGTTCGCATAGAGGGTTGCAAATGTCACAGTCTGAGAAGTCCCTGACTGATGGGGAGGAGTATTTGGAAATACTCTTGTCTCTGTAGTGAGTATTTTCTGTAGTGAGGGGCAGTGTTGTCCTCACACTGGCATTTACACATGGATTGGGAATACCGCATCTCAGATGAAGAGTATATCAACACCTGCCCAGATTGGGCATTTCCTAGGTAATAAAGCAATTTCCATGGGAGTTATTTTGCAATACTAGTATTTTCAAATCAACAGAAAAATGGCATATGAGAGACAGGACTCTGTAATTTAGCAGAGAGCAGTAGTGAGTTTTTCTGTGAATTGTGCATACAGTGTGAATATATGTAGGGAATCACATTTTTCAGTTAGATTTTCAAAAACTGAATGAAAAGTTGGCATCATTATTTCAGAATAAATATTTTTTTCTACTCCAATTGAAAGGACAGCTCAATTACAGTATGTTTGTCTGTGTAGATTTTGTATGATTTCTGCTCAAGTGCTTTCTGAAGGAGCCATAAATGTCAGTGTTCCTTTCTTTCTGCTCCAGTACCAATCTCTCCCTTATACTATCGCCCTGCACATTGTACATTGTTGCTCATCACAGTGAATCTCAGCTGTAGGAGATGAAAACCCAAAAAGATCATGTCTTTTAAATCTGGTCAGAGTAAGCATTTTGAATGCTGCAGTTTTCTGAGCTGCTTACAGGAATAATTTTTTAATAAACTGTTGTATTATCCTAAGTGCATGGATGTTGTACTAAACTTTGGCTCCTTCTTTTAACAGGCTGTGAAAGAAGAGACCTCTTTTGTAAATCCCAGTAAGACCTCCAGTCTGCAGGACCCTAATGTAAGGTCTGTTGCTTCTTGTCTGTAGGGGAAGAAAAAAATTAATATATGATGTAATGAGGCATTTCCCAAACATTATTTCAACTTGTTGTTACACTTCAATTTGTTCATCTTCAGGTTGCTGTGTAAAGCTCACCATGCAATGACCTAAGAAGAGGGTGGCTGTCAGAACAGTGCTTATTTTGCACATATATATCAGATATAGTTCAAGAATTGATAAAAGCTCAGCTTTAAGGATCAGGCTAAGTGTATCTATTTGAATAAATGACAAAAGCTCTGGGTAAGAAATCAAATCTAGAGACAATCTTATAAAAGCTTATATTAAAAAAGTCAGTTTTCATAACTTTTCTATCAGAAACATGCTAGCTGTCCAAACTGGAATATCCCTGTGTCTAGATTTTCCCAATTTGTGCAAGGTCTTTTCTTCTCAGAAGAAGAGGCATTTGGTATACAGTCCTCAGAAAAATGGCTCATTTGCAGACAGTAGTAACTACTTTTGATTGTACTTTTCTTCTGTTGATAGAGGATAATTGTCTTTCTTTATTGGAGTGGCCATTTTGAAGAGGCATGTTAATTGTAAACATGATTTGAGTGGCACAGTATGCTGTCTTCCAGCAGGTGATTAGAGAGGAGGTTACAGCAGGAGCATTTGGAAATCACCTGCCTCTATGTGTCTGGTAGTTCCATCACTTTGAACATCTGCAGTGTTGAAATCTGAGGGGAGAGTTTGAGGGAAAACTGTTGCGGATTTACAGCATGGCTGCTAAATCAGCTAATTACACCAGTGTATCTGGTTTTTATATGTTCATGAACCTGTAATATACATATGTACTGGAGCACTAATCATCTCATTTTATTTTATAGCTTTTGGGTGGTGATTCTTGCAACAGAAAACAGACATTTAATCACCTTATAGAAAAGTCTAGTTGAGGTGCATAATGAATTATATTTGAAAAATTAAGTCATTCTGAACTAAAAAATTGACACTTATAGTTGGGAAAATTTGTCAATGTTTATTTCAAATGTCTGTTTTCCCTACAGTGTGATAAATCTGCATAGCCTTCAAAACCACTTCATTCAGAAATTCCTTTCTGACCAGGCTGGGCTAGCAGAGTTGCTGTGTTTGCTTAGTGAAAGCAGCTACCTAGAGAAGAATGGTGGGGATGGTTGGTGGTGCTGAGGCAGGAGGAGACACGAGAGGCGATGCTATTGCCTCCCATGGCAGCACCTGGCTTGCTTGCAGTGCAGCTGTGATTCCCAGTTTCCCAGTCTCTTATCTTGGGATACCCTGCAGAGCTGAAATGTCTCACCTGAGAGGCCATGATTTTCTCATTTGTTTGTCCAGGAGGCTGTAAACTCTGTTTGATATTTAGATTCACCCATTTTTCTTCTGTGCCATTGCTCTTCTTAGACCTGCACTAAACTTTCTTGAGAAATTACTTTCTTTCTTAAGAAAACTCATCACATACATAGCACAGTGACCTATTTCTTTGTTTAATTGAAATGGGTTTCCCATGTTGTCTCTGCCACAGCACTTTGTTGGTTTGCTGTCACTTCCAGAAGCAGTTCAGGAGGACCTAATTTGTATATCCCTGTGTGACTGGGATTGTGGCTACAGACTTGTTTTCCTTAATCACTTCTGCTGAACTTCTGAATAACATCTGAGAAAAGCCTTTTTACTCCACGTTTTGTAATAGGTTCGCTCTTGAGGCATCCTGTTGAACTGTAAATGAGTGGTGTGCTTTGTAAAGTGCTTTTTAGTAAAGTACTATTCAGCATGAGGTAAGGTTGGTAACCTGGCTGCAAAGCAAATTTCACTGTTCTCTTTCCCACACATCCAAACTTATAAAATTGTAAAAGTCACATTGGAGTTCTTGGTATGCAGCTTTCTGGTGTATACTTGTCCAATATCTATTTTTATCTGTGATATGTCAAGCATCATTTCCTCTTCAGTGAGTTGTACCAAATGAAATGGAATTCTTTTATTGCTGTGTCCTGAAGGTGCATATATACAAGTAATCAATGCTCAGGGATAGACCAGTTTTAAGGGGTAGACCAATTTTAACAGCCTACATATATATAAATCCAGTGTCTAACCATTTTCTTTCTCTTTCAACCAGCTGCTCTTTCTGCAGGGCTGTATGCACCTCTGCAGCCAGCCAGCATGTGATCTATTTGCCAATAACATTCTCTATAACCTCTGTCTTGTGGAATTTGATGGACATAAATGAGCCTTTGCTCTGCTAGGAATTGCGTCTGAGTAGAGCCAAGGGTTAGTTCATACTGGGAGACAAATTGTCTGGGAGCTTTTCTCTTCTCTTTAGCAGAGACAAGCAGAACAACCCTTGGTAAAAAAACCTTCCACATGGAATATATATTTTTTCCCTGCAAGTGCTCATGCAGACATTTCTGTAAACAATGCCTCTGTGAATCTTTGAAGACTCTGCTGAAATATCTTGCTGGTTGAAACTAGTAGCTGTCACAGCTTTTTAGCAATACTCCACTCTTTTCATGTGAGAGGTTTATAGCAAGGACAATGACTTTGTCTATTTTTCACACTGATAACTGTCACAGACATCTTTTATGAAAAATCCTTTCCTTAGGATTTTTCCTCCTGAGAAGCTGAGAGGCCTCAGGAACAAAATGCAAACAACAGTTATCTGCTGCTGGGGAATGCAACAGGTGGATCTGTGGTTGGCTCATCTTGGGTGTTTCTAATTAATGGCCATCGCAGCCCAGCTGGCTGGGACAGAGAGCCAAGCTACAAACCTTTGTTATCATTCTTTGCTATTCTATTCTTAGCTAGTCTTCTGATGAAACCTTTTCATCTATTCTTTTAGTATAGTTTTAATATAATATATATTATAAAATAATAAATCAAGCCTTCTGAAACATGGAGTCAGATCCTCGTCTCTTCCCTCATCCAAGAACCCCTGTGGACACTGTCACAGATAACTGTACAAAACATTACAAAATTCTTTGTTTTTTCCAAACCCAAGACACAGGGAAATTCATTCAGGCCTGCTAGTAAGCAAACATGCAGTTTTGAGCAGTAACTGAAGCATGAATTGTTCTTATTAATAGGGAACTAGAAACTGACAGAGGAGGGCAGTAGTGCTTGTTTGATTAAAAAACTGTGCTCTGTTTGCTACCATTTTGTCTGCTCCTCCATTGCCATTCTGAATATTACACTTTTAATGAATTAACTGCTTGGATATGGCCTGTAATCTCCCATAGCAATTATTTTAGCATCTGCCATGACAGACTCAATTTGGCTAACAATTGCTATAGCTCTTTGTAGAATTAGTTCTGGTTCAACTAGTAATTACTCATATGTCTGTGTGGTATAGCCACTTTTCCTGCAAGTCAGTCTCCAGTAATTTTCTTGGGCATGGCCTCAGGATAATGTTGTACTATGCAAAGTTGTCATGTATTAGGCAGTTTATCCACCTGTTTTCTGTGTCTTCTGGCAAACTCCAAACACTTCTTTATGTAAGTAATTTTAAACATGAGGAAGGGGGAATCAAAGCTGAAACTGAAATAACACTAACTTTGCAGCTTTCAGGAGGGAAAGCCTTGTTAAATTTGCTCTGTCATTTGGTGCACAGGCTGGAATTGCAAGGTTGTCTCCTGATCTTGCAGTTAATAAATAACCTGTACACACCAGATTAGGATGCAGGAGGATATGGGATCACAGCAGACTGCAGTCCTGTCTCACTCCCTGCTTCTGGAGAGCAGTCCTGCAGTCCTGCACATTTCTGTAGGTTTTCCTCCTCTGGATAGGATTTTTTTTCCTCCCAGACTGTTTCAAGTGCTGGTTCCAACATTAAATGATGAAAGAGCTGGTGACTCAGTAACTGAATACATGCTGCAGCATTCTAGCTTACATCCTCTTTAATCCTCAATTACAGTCTGAATTGGGACATAGTTGTACATTCCCCTTAGTGACCCTACTGCTTTGCAGATAACCTGTAACAGAGCTGCAGATCTGGACAGTGGCTACAGGGGAATTGCGTGGTTGCCTCAGCTGGATCCATCTGGGCTGCATGTGACAGAGTTCTCAGCTGAACAAAGTCAAATGAGAGCAGCTAACAGAAGGGGAATTTCTCTAGCAGGTTAAATAGGAGAGCCATGAGTTACTTTGATAGGACACAGGAGTCCTCTGAAGAAGAATCAAACCTTTCTTTATTACAACTCTGTTGTAACAGATCTGAAAGCACATTTTCTTCAACACCAAAGTAATATGTACTCTATAACTATATACTAGTCACTATGTAGCTGGGCTGTATGCATTTTGGACAAGGCAGAAGAGAACATTGGTTTTTGGGAGAAGAAATACCTGGGAAAAAGTGTTATTTATGTATTTGCTTTCTTTTTTTACTTTTTTGTTTTTCTTGTTTTTCTTTTTTTTTTTTTTTATTTTTATACTGCCTGTGTTGAATCAATAAGAGATACAGTTAGTTTGCAGTTACCACTTCACATGGTGAAGCATGCTTTGTTAAGGCATGTAGTAAAAATGTAGTTTGTGTCAACACTGGGTTAGTTTGGAATTTGTTAGGGCAGTCATTTTGCTAGGATTTTTAATAGTACTTCTTTGGGGATGTAGACCCCAAGTGTACAAAGGAAAAAGTGATCACATCCATCCCTTTCAAGGCCAACAAGAGGAATTCATCATACAATAGAGCTAGAAAAACCTTTCTAACAGATCACTTTCTTCTTTAGTATTGTAAAAGGACCTGTCATGGTAGCAAATGCTCCAGAAGGGATTATGAGGAAGCAGCAGAGGTATTTTCCCATCTGTTAGAGAATTCCTGACACTCAGGTATCTGTCTCTGTGTCCAGATGGAAGTATTGAGGGAGAAGTGTTTTGGGAGAATTTGCTGATTAGATATCTAATTTAATTCATGTTTGAGATTACTGAATGTTCTTATAGTTTTCACAAGGCTCTCAGCCCCTGCCTCTATCAACTAGTCTTTTTGTATTTGGTTCTTTTAGCCTTGAGAGATCAAGGTTCCAGCTGTTTACCAGAAACAATGAAGGAAGTATAGTGAAGGAAATATAGTCAAGGAAGTAAAGTGTTGTGCAAAATAGAAAAATGAAAAATGTAGCAGCAGCTTTCCTATCACCTCTGGTCACACTTTCCTCTTGATCAGGGGCATGTCCCACCTTCTGATTTGGGATGTGGAGGTTTCTGTCCTGCAGTGTATCAAGGGAATGGGAATTGCAAAGTCACCTTTTCACTTTTTTATAAACCTCTCCTGTTTCTCAAGAAGGGGATGGGTGCTAGAAAGATAAACTTGTGAACTTTCTTTGCAGAAATATATTGCCTAATTGCCAACCTACTTAATTTATTAAATATAAGGAATATATGGCTAAGCACAGATCCCCATGAAAAGAATTTGTTTTCTTAGTCAAATCTTTGCCAGAGAGAAGCACCAGCTGTCCAATTTCCCCAGTGTCTATACATTAATTTCTCCTCAAAACTCTTTGAAGCATGTTTTCTTTCTGGCTGTGACCACCTAGATAATGCTACAGTATGGATATCTGAGTGCATGTGCATGTAGGTTCACACATACACATTTGGACTGTATTTAAGATAAAGGTCTGCATTTTTTCCTGTTTTGTTTTCTTCTTCAAACATGTCTGAATGCAAGCCCGGGTATAATTCTGCTGTACTGGCTTAAGGAATTCCAGAGTTAAGAATTACACCAAAATAGTTCAGATGTTAAGAATTGCTACTGCTTAGGACAAAGCAAAATACTGTCTGTCTTTGGGCATGGCCTGTTTGCCAAAGTAAATTTTCATCTTGGGATAAGTCCAACAGTAGAAATGTTGGTAAAAATGCCTGAAGTTAAACAAGTTGGGTAAGCAACTGAAGTGAAATTTGTAAGACAGGACATTACCTGGCAACTGGATTTGCTGATAATATACACTTTTCTTCATGTTCACATGCTGCTCAGGAAAGCTTAGATATTATATGTTTGGTACATGTAAACACTAATACCTTCTTCATCTCCTACATGTTAATCTTCATTTTGTGAGGGCTCAAGGCAGGACTGTCACCAACTCTAGATCAAGTCAGCCATGGATTTTTCTATCTGAATTTTGAAAACCTCCAAATACAGGATGGAGATTAGACAGCCTCTTACTCAAAATAGTGATCAAAAGTGTAAGTATAAGTTCAGTTGTCAGTCAGGAACCCTCTTTAGCTGAAGCCCTTGAGTTGGCTGGTCAGTTATTACTGTTCTTGTTGCTGTTGCCATTTGCTGTCATGCACCATGTGGTACATTTATGCACTGCAATATTTATTTCCCTTAAAATATGCTTTTGGGTTACTGCCAGCTTTGGCAGGCTTTATATCCCACATGGTTCAGGATTTGTCTGTGGATTTCTTTCTGTTTAGACCAACTGCTGCATCACCCTTTGTTGATCCTTGTTATCCAAATTATCTCATCTTTCATAGGATTGCAAATAGCAATATTCTTCTTATGTGGGAGTAGGTATAAGCACCAGCTGGTGCTTTGTGCATTCATTTATTCTAATTTTCTTTGTAAATCTTCCCATCCAAAACCAAATTACGCCATTACATTGAGACTAATTACATTAGGAGCTGCTCAACACGTAACGTAAAATTAAATGTTATCTCGTAGAGCTCGATGATGCTGCACACCAGAAAAGAGGGGTGGAAAACATTGAATTATATCAAGTTTTACGGGATGCAGATGAATCAGGAGAAGTAATCTCAGGCACTCTTCTGAATGCCTACTGCAGAGTAAGCTTGGCTCATACAGATTGTCAGAATGTGATCAGCCTGCTGTGCCTTGTACCTCTGGGGCGCGCTGGGCTTTGAGTCTGGCTGCCTTTCAATGGATGGGAAAATGTCCAACACCTTTTGTGACCAAAGCAATACTTCTAAAATATAACTTCCATGTATCATCAAGGAAGGAGTGTCTCTCAAAGTAATGTCTGCACTCTTGGGCTTTTGCCTCTCCATTCTCACCTGCCCAAACTATATGAACATTTAAATTGTCATCTTTTGGTCTCTGAGCTAACATCCTGCTGACATACCTCAGTCTGAACATGAACCATGTTTTTCAGAGAACCCTGGCTCTCTCCAGGTGTTCTCAAAATATGACTGTATAAGCAAGGTGCAAAGTGTAGTGATCTTTGCCTAATCTGTACACAATTCATTGTGAAACTAGCATCCCAGTATCTGTTTTTATACATAAACTTCCAGTAAATGTCAGGGTAGCTTTTATGTGACCTGATATCTCACCTGCATGTCAGCTTGTTTCCCCAAGTTGAAGACTTCGCTTCCCTAGAAAAGTAGATATATCCAAAAGAACTTCCAGGAAGTTCAGAACTGAAGCTGATCAGGAATTATGTGCTCAGTCTTGCCTGGCATGAACTTCAGTGAATTCAACAGGCTGCTTTTTCTTAAACTCAGAATGGAGTTAACCCTGTGAGGCAGAGTCTGAAATATTACATTTAAATATCTCCTCCTAAATATTTTGTGAAATATTCTAGGTAAACTAAAATAATTATCTCTGTTGGCTTCTTCCTAAGAATTTTGAATTGCTTTTAAAAAGCTCATTTTGTCATTCAGTCTTTACCTTAAAAAATATAATAAGAATCATTCTCCTGCTGAAAAATTTCAACCAGCATTTCCAAAAACAAAGCGAATATCTGAATACACATCACCCTGGCCTCAGTCCAGTGACAGGTTAATGGATCTACTGCTCTAGCTTTTTGCAAGAACCTCACAGAGTAATTTCTGCATCAAAGTCATAACTTCAAGCTGAACTCTTGAATAGCCTTTACATGCCGGTCTGCATTAAAGATTGCAGATAGCACGCCTAGGTATGTTCTTTGACTTCATTCTGAGTCTAAACTCCTCTTTGACCTGCTGCCTGAAGCCAAATGCTGATGAATTGTTTGTAATTGTATTCTTAACCTACAAACTACAGAGGAAGGAGCAGTACTCAGACCTTTCAGATGAGGTTAAGCTAATGAAATACCCCACTTGAGGTGCATTTCTTTGGCTCTGTCCTGTGTCCCCTAAAGTGTGCTTAGGCTCCTTGGAAAGCACAGAATTCATTATGGCTGTCCTGGTTGCTGTGAGCAGGGGTAGGATTTGTACTCAGTTTGACCTTAGATACCAAGTGTTGACCTCTTGCATTACCCAGAGCTGTGAGAAAAGAGCAGCTCCTGTATGATCATTATCTATCTGTTGGACCACAGGGGCACTGTACTTTTGTCTAGACTGCACATAATTTTCATTGCAAGGGCAATGGAAGGAACAGACAATTTTTCCTTTACAAGAAGCAGAACTCAATTTGTGAGTAAGAAAAGCACATAAGCTGTAGCAAGGATCTTTTTTATACATCTGCAATCTATAAGGAGGGGGTATGGGAGGTAAAAAGAAGAAAAAACTTTATTCAGAAAATTTGATACGGGTAGTAGCTTTAAAATGTCCAAGCAATGTTTTGAAAAGCTAACCTGTCTTCTGAGAAAAGGTACCTTATCAAAGGGAAAAAGAACATATTGTTTCTTAACTTCGGATGACCTTTGGAAAAGAAATGTGTGAAATACTAAGAGCACAGGCTTAGGAAAGATTTGAGTGTTTTTCTGTGTTTGCTTAGCTTGTTAGGCTGTGTCTTTGATATACAAGAGAATGCATCTATCAAGTATTTTTCCTTTTCCTTCCTTTCTTTCTTGCTTATCCTTCCCAAGTTTTCACTATCATGTTCCCACTCAAAAGGAATTCTGCAGCCAAAATCAGCCTCTGGGGCTTTTTTTTTTTTCCTTTTCCATGAGTCAGCATCTGAAAGCAGGTTAACTTTCATGCAGCTGGCTGTATCCTTGTAATCATGGGGTTTTTATCCTCTATCTCTTGGCATCAGTTTGGGAAGACACAGGGAGAGGTATTGTTCCAGAGGAAAAAATAGACACAAAGAGAAAGAGAAGTAAAGAGGATAAAGCTTGTTAAAGAGAAGTGCAGGAAGTGTGTTCCCCCAGCAGACTTTGGTAGTTTTAAAATCCTGAACGATGCAGTTCCTCCAAGGCAAGAGAAGTTAATTAATGCCATCAGTTTATGACGTGGACAATCATTTTATCCCGCATAGCCCAATTGCCACGTTTCAAACAAGCATGGAGGTCTGTCCAGAGCCTCCCAAGCAGGGGACAAGGAAGCCATGGCACAAAAATGGGTGGTGCAGGAGCAGTGCAGCCTCAGCCTTGCAATCAGAGCCAAGGTGAGGTGGGACACCCTGAGTCCCTCAGCATGAGCACATGCATTGCACCCCCAAGGAAGGTTCAAGGTAAACCAGCGTACATCTGTGCTCACTTGAAATGTTCCACAGGGTAATTTTTTTTTGTGAGTAGTTTTGGTTTCAGTCACCTCCTTGGCTGCCAGTCTGTGAACAAAACAGATTCCTTGGGTTTGGGGGAGATCTCTCTCTGGGTCATGTTTGTGTTGCTGTGCAGGCTTGTGGAACAGGCTGAAGCTAGTTCAGGAGAGCGTGCTGGCTGTGGCTCAGGAGGGTGCTGGGGCTCTCAGTGCACAGGCAGTTTCTGCTGACCTGCCACTGCATGCTGACATTCGTGGTTGTTATTGTCATTCTCACCAGGAAGCGACAGATTTTTATGTAAGGTGCCAGGTCATTAAGTAACTCTGTCTTGGTTCAGTACCTTCATTTGTATGCAGTAGTGGTTGGGTACTGTTACAGGAAAAAGGTTTATGAATTAATGACATTGAAAAAGAGCCTTCTAAAGGAACTGTAATACACTGTACATTTTATTTTTCATTTTAATTCTGAGTCCCACTGATCCTTTAACACTTTCCTCCTATACTTTTCCTCAAGCTGTATCCTTTGTACAGGACTACTGTGATTTATATAGCTGTGTAATTTATATAGGACTACAAACTTGAAATGGTGATATCTGCACATAATCACTCTATTTAAATAATTGAAATAATTACAGGGCTTCTCTTCAAAAATCATATCTTTCCATATAAGAATTCTGGCTGTAGAAATCAAAGGATAGTAACAGAAGTTATTCTGCTACTTTTTCTGGAATATCAATGAGACTTTTTAAGAGTTTCTATGATGTTAAAAGCCTGCCATTTTTAAAAGACAGATTGGGCACTGGGTTGATCAAGCTGAGCACTTCCTGCATCTAGTTGCTGTAGAGAGAGTAGCAACAGTTCTGAGCAGATCCAGACTGAGGAAAAGTGTTTGAAGATGGAACAGGAGCTGTCGTGGAATTTTTAGCCTGGTGTGGAAAGAGGTAACCTAGCAAGGTTTTAATGAGGACAAAATTCCAGCTCTGCCATTTGTAGGACTAGTCTAACATTTCATCATGTGCTAATGGCCTCTTTGGGTAGAGGCATTGCCACAGCTCCTTTTCATTCGGGAGTAACTTCAATTTTCATCCTAGCTAACCTGCAGCTTCTCAAAATATGCAATAAGTGGTGCCTGTCTCTTCCCCTGAGAAACAGCAGGGGAAAGGTACTTGCTGCCACCAGCCTCTAACAAAACTTATGGCAAAATTTTATCATAATGGGAAAGAAGATTTTGCTTTTAAAATAGTATTGGTTTTGCAAGATAAGTGAGTGGAATACTTTATTGGTGTAGTACAAAACATAAGTTTATCTGAGCAATTACAATGGCTGAAAAAGGAGTAGGTGTGTCTAATGTTTACTTGACCTTTTTTTTTTCCTACTTGAAAATCTGCAGCATTCAAAGGAAAATAATACGTTTTTCATCTTTCTATTGGATTAGAGAGTAGGCACTGTTTGTATCTCAAACATTTTATTTACAGTTGAGTGAAATTTTTCATTTTAAACATTTTTCAGCATTAATCCAGACTTAGAATTTAAAAAAAAATTCATATGTATAAGTGTGTTTTATAACTTGCTTTGAAATCATTGCAAACTGCTTTAGTTACAAAATTGCACTATATCTTTTCAAACAAAAATTTGATTGTGACAATTGAGATAATTGCTTCAAAAGCCCCACCTCTTCCCTTTTCTTTTCTTAAATTACAAACCACGGTATTCCAAAGGAGATACATAGGCTTTGTAAAATGAAACGTAATAAAAGAGCTGAAATTATCACTTCAAATCTTCCTTTGTGTGAAAGTATATGACTGACTTACATCACAGGTTATAATGTTGTCCTGAGAAATTTGAAACACTCATGAACTGGAAATAGATTTGTAACCAGCTTTCCTATTCTACACTTTGCTGTTTCTTGAACCGCTTCATAGCATTAGTTCATCACTTGCTATCATTTTGAGGAAATGTTATTCAACTCATGTAGTTTACACCACTCTGTTTCCACTCTCATTGAGTTGGTGAAAAGCTTTAAAAATTGTAAGGTATCCTCTTACAAAACTATTGGAAAGTTGTGAGGACCATTCAGACAGAGCAAGAATGTCAGCCAATATATTTGAGCTGAAAATAATTACAGTCATTTACACCCCTTCAGAATGTGATTTTCTTTTATTTAATGTCTCTTAACATATTTATCCTGCTTATGTCAGACTTCAATTGGAAATCACTTTGGGTAAATAGAACAAGTAATTTTTTTCAGTAGCCAAAAGATACCTTTGTTTCAGGAAAAGAAGAGCTAGTGTTATCTTCCAATCTGAAGTCTGACTTGATCAAAAAAAACTTGGGAGCTTCCATAATGAGGTTGATTCACATATTTTCAGGTCAGATATATTGAATTCAAGACTAAAACAGATGATTTGGGCTTCCCCCCCCCCCCCCCCCTTTGCTTATCTTTCCCTTATTTGCCAGCCTAATAGCCTAACAAACTCAGCAAAAGGCCTTCAGATCTGGCTGGCTTGTTCTGCAATAATATCATTGAGAAATCTGTGATAAAAATGACTGACACTGAAATTTGAATAGGGGAAAGGAAATATGTCTGATATTGATATCTTACTGCTATCTATACCAACTTCTTGAAATTAATGGGAACAAATAACAGGTAAATAATTGACAAAAGTTGTTTTATGAGAAGGGGAACTAGTAATCAGGTTTATTTATGTATTTATGCCCTTTGTACTTTACTATTTTCCACTGTTTCATCTTATGCTCTATGACCTCTCCAAAGACTAAGAAATATTTAGGAAAACTGAATATATAACCTGAAGGCTGTGCCATCTCAGTAGGTTCTGTTGTAGCTCAACATCAGATTCAGAGAGAGGAGTTAGCAAAGCTTAAAGCACACAGGGGCATCAGAGGGATCTGCAATAGTGAAAATTAAACAAGCGTGTCTTATTAAGGCTTTAGAAGGCTAATACAATGTAAGTAGACTAGAAAAACGTTTGCCATTTGTGAAATGTACCTCAGTGCATGTGCAGTCCCATCAGCAATCAGTAGGGCTGCTCAAGTTAATAATTTAGAATCTGACTTCAGATTAGATGGCAGAATACCACTTCACAAATTTTTAATCAGGAGTTTCAAATTTTTTTTTATGTTTGGCATATTTATTATGTTTATAGTACACATATAGTGTATTTAATCATAACCCGTTGCTTCAAGTAAAAGCAGTATTTAAGATGTTTCATGTGTCTTCATGCCCCTCAAGCTCATGGTTGAAATGGTTTCCTCCCAAGGTCATGAGGATCTTTTATTTAGTATTTATGATTTTTTTTAATTAAAGCCTGAGTTAATTCTACTGATATATGGTTAAGGAGAAGATTCTTTCATGTGGACCTCCTCCTGCCATGTCTTTCCTTTGCTGAAGCTCTGCAGATGTATTTCACATTAATGAGCATCTGAAACACATCTGAGTTTTGCTTTTTTCTAGCAAGCTGGAAAAAAATTGATCATTTTTCTTGGATCATATCCATTAGTTCATTTCCCTTGAGCTGTTCTTTCAACTGTGGAAGGATAATGTTTAATTTCAAATAAAAAATTATAAGCAGAACAGGTTTCACTATTCATAAAATAGTTTTTGTTAAACATATGTTTTGTAAAAATATTTCTGACGTGACTGAACTGCTGGTCTGTTATTAAAATGTGATATTTTGGAAACAGTGACGTTTCCACATGGTCTTTCACATAGGCTCTGTGTTTGTAACCAGTGGCTGCTTCTATAAATGGTATGCCCAGCACAGGAGGGTGAGTTCACACATCCTTTTCTGTACACACACACACACTGGCCAGTGAACTATAAATGGAACAAAAGGATGAACTCCAATGGGCACTAGCCACTTTGCAAGATAAGTAAGTGTCGATGAGTTAGAACTTTGGTGATACGCCTGAAGTAGTTTAAATAGAGCCTCTATGACATATGTTTTTCTTGCTATTTTTAGAAGCCCAGCTCCAGTGAGACCTGAAACTACACCAACAACTGTCCCTGCAGAAAAGCAGGAGGTTAAAGCTCCCCGTGTGAGGAAGTTAACAAGGCAGTACAGTTTGTGAGTAACATACAGCATTATCTTTTTGGTTTTGCCTACTACAGCTGAAAATGAAGGGGGATGCTAATTATTGCTCTAGCTGTGCCTTCTGAAAGTCATGAGTGCAATTACATGATAATGATCTTATGCCGATGCCATTCCTTTCATCACTGAGAATCTTCATGCTTTTAATACAAAATTAATTTGCCTTTCCTCTGCAGTGGCTAACCCTTTGAATTGCAGGCCATCCACCTTTTCCCAAGCTTATGGATTAGGAATTAAAAACCTCTTTACCACATGAAATGTCAAAGACCTGGTGTGAGCTGGAACAAGCTGCTCTGTTGGCTTCATTACAACCCCATTTTCAAAATGAGGAAAACATTCTTTAGTTGTTGGGGCATCAAGCTGTGCTGTGAGCCATTGCCTCTCAGAGAGTGCACCCTCCCTCTCTGTGATTTGTCACATGAAGAAATTGCTGAGCCTGCTACAGCTACAGCCAGCAAAACGAATTCTCTTAGTCCTGGAAAGAGGGATCTGTGCCTAGAGGGCTTTGGCATCCCATTTACACATAATTCATTCCACTTGTAAGTCTCTAGAGATGTGAGGTACTGAGCAGAAGTGAAAGTTAATGTTGATTTGTCCTCCCATGAAAAGACAGACAAGGCCACCAGAAATTAAAGGGAAAAAGGAATAATGTCAGCATAAACTTATAAATACAAGGTTACCAATGCTATTATAAAGGAAAAAATATGTATGCTTTCTGTGTGTAATGGCAACTGTTAGTCCATCCAGGATTTCAGCATTCTAATGTGAATAAATATATTTCTTGTCTCTTAAAAAGGATTCTAATAAATATCAATATGTTGGGGCTTTTTGTTTCACTGTTAAAAACGTTGTCTTTGTAACAATCTGCATTACCAAAACTGAAAAATTATTTAGGACAAGAAACAGAGGAACTAGTCAAATTGAAGCTAAGAGGAAAATGAGCTATTGGCCAAACTGGTATTTGTCCAAGAGGGCAAGACTGGCATGTGGAAACACACAATCACTTTTTGATTGATGAAATCTTGATGAATAGTTTTGAACATGTCTTGCTCCCATGTGGATTTTTAGTTGTCCAGGATAAGGTGTGAGGAACAGCAGATGTGCACATCTACCCACAGGGGCCACCTATACTGTGGCCATGTGTAGGGCCAAGGACTCCCTAGTGAAAAATATGGGCCCTAATTTTTTTTTTTTTTTTTTGCTTTTGTAAACTCAAATTCTGTTCAATTTAAATTATCTTGTATCTGGAATGCAAACATGGGAAATGTGAAGAAACAGCGAAGGATTATTGTGAAAGTAATAACAGTAAAGGCCATTTCTCAGTCTTGCAGCTAGTGTGCTCATGGCTAGATGGCTGATAAATCAACCCTAACTCTTATTTTTCCACTTCCTTGTATACACCAGAGGAACTTGACTCAGAAAGAATGGGGAGGGTGCCAGTGAATTCCTGCTGAGAGTGGAGACCAAGGACTGGGAAAATGTCATCTACATGTTTCTGAAAGAGAGATTAACTAGGTCAACAGCTCAGCTCTGGGCTTGTTACATTAATAAAATGTCTATTCAACAGGTCCAAAATATTTCACAATTTCTTTCCAGCATAAAACCTGTGTACTGTGCCTGCTATGGTGCTGAATTCTATCCCTAACCAGAAGGAATAAAAAATGGAGTTTGGAAAAGATAATATTAATTACCAAAATCTTACATCATAATTAAAAAACAATGCTAGGTAACCCAGCATAAAGTTGCATAACCTGTATGTCATGTAGTTTTGAAGGTTTTTGTGTTGTCCAGGCATGCTGCCTTCAAGTGGCACTAAATCAAGTGTAGTTCTGTTCTGGAAGTATCTGGCAAGGCAGATACATGCAGTCAAGCTGGCATGGCAGCCTTCTGTGCACTGTGAGTACCTAATTGGTAGTTAAAATTAGTGCTGTTTTATGAGCAGAAGTAATTTTTCTCATTATTTTTCACTGTGCATTAAGCTGTCAATCTGTAGTCTTTTCACACATCATTCCCAGTAATAAGGCTTCTGTAGGCCAAATTATGACTCTGTTTACCTCCATCCAAATGCAATTAACAACTGGAAGCATCCTGACTCAGGGCTGACTGATCCCAGTGATCTGTAGTCAATAGGGTTCTGCAAAAGTAAATGAAGGTGTAAGATTCTTTACTGGCTTCCATTTAGTAGTAACAGTAGGTGAGATAGAAAGAGTTCAGCTTGATGGCCTAAAGCCCAGGGGAGGCAGGCACCCTCATCTTAAATAAAATGTTTTCTCTGTAAATGGAATAAATGGGACAGGAAAAAGATACCCTCACAAGAATGTTTTTAAAGAGACCCTTTTTGGAGTCAATCAAATTCCTTTAAGTACAGTTTGAAAATAGAAGCATAGACTAGCTCCATAATGGGTGTCAAACCGAGCGTTGTCTGAAGCCAATGAAGCAGTCAGATCCATGGATGGATGTCACCATATCTGTTCTTATCAAGGCTGCCAGCCTCCATGGAAAGGAATAAACATTAAAGTGGAGTAATATCCAGTCCGTTCACTCATGCATATATACATAATCCATAGAAACACTACTTGCACCTAATAACCATAAGATTTCCACTTGCAGATGAGAAGTACCTAACCAATCCATTTTTAAGGAATCTTTAAAGCTTGAAAAAAAAATCTAATTTATTTGAAAAGGTAGCTGCTTTTTAGAGGGAAGAGTAAATGGAGCTTCACTTCAAAGCACCACAGCAGACATAGAGGTTACCAGTGCCTCCTCTGACACAAGTGCAGTCAGAACTCCCGTGGCATTTTTAATGAGAAAATCTGTCTGTTTTTATCAATGGCAGTGATGAAGATGACCTTCCTCCTGCACTGGCAGCAGCAGCAGCAGCATCAACACCTGTGTCTTCAGCCTCTCCCGGGTCACAGAAAACGTGCACGCCACAAACATCGGAAGGACAAGCACAGGTTTCGCCTGGTGGCAAGGTAACCCACAAAGGGATGAGCTCTTGTCACTTGGGAGAGGGTTCAGGAAGGATAGGAGGGAGTTGGGAGTAAAAGGTTTTCCCTAGATGGAATAATTCTACATTTAAAAGCAGTAAAAGATTTTCCCTAGATGGAATAATTCTACATTTAAAAGCAGTTTTTAATGCAGAGTTGTAGTGATATGTTTAACTTGTTGTGTAAGGAAGTATTGAGAGCCTGCTCCAAGACCCAGATAAAATCAATAACAGCTTTTCCTCAGCATTAGTGGGCAGTGGATCAAGATTACTCACATGGATTTTAAAGGTGTGTAATTATGTTTTTTATCTTTCCTGAGTAGCCACACCTGAAAAATGTGGTGTGAAATTTAAAATCCATTTGGCAATCTGTGCTTTAAGGAATTAAAAAACTGAACAAAAATAACAAAAAACCCCCACAGAAATTAAATGCTTCTTTATTCCAATGCTGGGTTTCTTTTTTGCCTTTAGAGTTCCACAGATGCTGGGAGTACATTTGCTTTGGAGCCAGGTGACCTCCTGATGGATTTCACAGAGGCCACACCAATGGTAAATAGTTTTAGTTTGTAACCAGGAAAATGTAGAAGTTTTCAGTCATTTGTCTGCAGCTAAAATGAATGGGATACTATGCAGTGTGTTACAGAGTGCACAGGAATAAAGTAAATTTTCTTGATATTCAGTGATCCTGAGCTTCTGTCAAACTCAGCTCAGAATTTCTGAAAGTCAGTCCACATCAATAAGTGTTATGGCTGATCTTCTGAATGCATTTATTGTTGGATAACTACTTATTTCTCTCTCCTATCTTTACACATTTCTCCACTGGTTTCACAAGCTTCTTTGTCCCCTTAACACAGATTCATAATGTAATCATAACTTTGCTTTTGGGAGTTGTCTGAAAAGTTACTTCTTTTTGCCACAATTTTATTCAGAGCTTACCTAATAGCCAATCCCAAGACATGTACCTGCACTTTCATGTTTCATTAGCAGAGTTCTCTTCCTCACTTTTGACAAAGATGCCTAAAATGTGCTGATTATTAACTTATTTTTTTGGAGCTACATGATTTATATTTTTGCTTAAAAGCCAGTGAGAGATGCTGATCTGAAATTGAAATACCTCTTGACTTCAGTGATCTCAACTCTTTCATCTCAGATTCTCAGCAGATTTATTGCATAATCATATGATCCTTTACTTCCTCCAAGTCATCCTGCATTGCAAAAAATTTTAATGCCAGATAGCTCCTCTCCTGTCCAAAGGCATTTTTGTTGTCTTCTAGAAACCACAGTTAAAGCATGTAAAAAACATGACAAGGACAGCATTACATTTTGGGCATAAATGTTTTTGTATTGAGGTAATTCCATCCTGGGCATTGCTTTCACTACATGGTTAGGTCCTAGTTTACAGTATTGGAAAGGTGCTGTGGGGTTGTGCCTTTTGCTTCTGAGACAATATTGTAGTTGTCTGTAAATAACTGCACTTGTGTCCTGTTACCACTGGATGAGAGCTGTGGGGATCCACAAGACACAGGCAGACTGAAACTGAAACTACCAGAAGGGAGGTTATAGCAAGATTGGTATCAGTCTCTTCCCAAGACAGAAGTGAGAGGAAAAGAAGAAACTGCCTTAAATTGCATATTAGTAACAGTTTGTTCACTGAAAGGTTTATAAAGCATTGGCACAGGCTGCCCAGGGAAGTGGTTGAGTCGACGCCCCTGGCGGTATTTAAAAGACTCGTAGATGTTGCCCTGAGGGACATGGTTTAAGGGGGGGACTTGGCAGTGCTGGGTTGTGGTTGGACTTGATGATCTGGAGGGCCTTTTCCACATAAGCAATTCCATGATTCTATCTAGGTTAGATTGTCCTTTTCTATATTAGTAGCACATTTGTGGCTAAATTGCAATTATCTGTTGGAATTTACAAATAGATTTCTTATTCTAAAAACCTACAATGTCTTACTGTGTAAATCAGAATTTAAGAAATGAGCCATGAAGACTTCAGTAACTGACCTGCTCTAGATAACATAAGTTTGGTTGTTTTGGTGGTTTTTTTTTTCCATTTAACAGAGGTCACTAATACACATTTTTTCTTTTTCCAGATTAACATACAGGCTTTTTGCCCTAAATATTTAACCAAATTATGCTTTCCCCTTCCCTACCCCACCACCCACTGACATTATTTATCACACTGTATGTTCATGAACTAACCTTCCATTGACTTTTTTGGTTTTAATATTTTGGAGAGCAGGTACTGCCCAGCATCAATCAACCCTTTTTGTTTTGTTTAACATCTATAAAGGTCAGCTTGTTCTCTACAGAGCAGGTATTGTTTACAGACCTTTCTCTGCAGTTTCACTGACTACAGGCTGCTCTCAGCTGAGGTTTGAATGAAAAGTTTACTCTTCAGGGAGAGAGGCTCCAAGCAAAGACAAGCTAAGGGCAAATGTGTAGCTTTGAGACAGTCTGATTATTTAATAGTTCTGTTGTGATAGAATGTGCTGTCTGTTATTTGAGAGTCAAGGTAATGTACAGCTTAGCATCCTGTTACTGTCAAGTCTGTGGTCATGTGCTGGTTTTGCATGCTGTGGCCTGGCCCTTGGGAATTTGGTTATTAATTGCACACATTTGTTTCACATTCAGTAACAGGTACAGTATCTGAAGGGGTCATTCATGTTGTCTTATTTGGGGTATTTGTCTGAGGTGATAGAGACAGAAGTTCAGGTTCCTGTGTAGTCAAGGTTTTTCTGCAGAGGGTTATTCCAACAGCTCTGCTGTCTTTGTTGTCTGGGCTAGAAAGACAAAGACACCTAAATTGGTCATCCAAAATTAGGTTTTGTAATTTGTTTTGGTCATGATGTACGCTGCCAAACTTCCCCAGTTCACTGGAGAGCTGTTCATTTGAATCAGCTTTAGATATCCTCCCTTCTTTTCTGTAACATTTTAACATTTTTGGTAGAGAGTGATTAATAGTCACTGAATGAGGTGCATGATCTTTGTTGTTCAGTGTCTAACCACTGATGTTTCCTGATGCCCTTGGGTTTTATCCATGTTTTGCTGCTGTTGCCAGCAAAAAAGTGGAAGATACCAAATATAATAGAATATATTCTGCAAATTACACTTAGAAGTGGAGCTCAGAAAAATAAATTAACTTATAAAAATGTAAGGATTACTGAATGGAGTGAATTCATAGAAATCATCAAAGGTGCAATACAGGGATGAGAGCAATCAAATTTGTCTACTCAGTCAGCCTGGAGGAGGCATTGTGATATATACAAGAAGCAGCTGAGCTCTAATGGTCACTTAGTCATCAATACTTAGACTGCCAGTAACAGCAGGGTAATTATGAGGCAGACTGATTTCAGGAAATCGTTTTGCAGGAAAAATAATGTACATTTACTAATGCAGATTGCCTAGAGGGAAAGGTATCCTTTTGTGCTCTGCAATCCTAAACCCCTGTGGTTTATGCACACTTCTATTCATTTTTCAATTAGATCCTACAATTAATTGACTACAACATATTACTTGTTGTCCTTAAAACAATTATAGCATGAGTCTTCATCTTTTTTTATCCTTCTATTGTGACTTTTAGCATCACGTCCTTTTAGCTTGTATGTGAACAAGATTCAATCCCTCCTGCTTTTGTGTTTTGGAAAAAGCAAATGGATTTAAAAAAATGCAGCATCATATATAAAGAATTATTTTAACACATTAGGAGCATCCTTAATGACATATATTAGAATAAGCTCTGTCAGTGCAGTAGGCTCTTTCTCCTCCTGCACTTCCTCCTTGTGTTTCTAGCTTTTCTGGAACTGGAAATCACTGAGCTTTAAGCTATTCTGTTGTGGCCTATAATTGCTGTGGTTTCTGACATGTGTATGAATGCAGAGCTTTTCTTGTTTAGTTACAGAAAGCTCAGACTTAAGGCACTGAATGAATGTAACAGCTGCTACTCCACACTGACAGTACCTTCTCAACCAAGAGAGAACTCAGTGTGCACAAACTTCGGTTTGACCTAATGGAGTGGGACAAAAGAAATAAGAGTTCTACATACAACATGGCGGTATTACTAAACTTAGACTAAGGTTTGTAATGCAAGGTGGATGGGCTAGAACTAAGTCATGATCACATCTAAAGAGGCATCAGAGAGCAGTAATTTACAGCTGGCTAGTACTTTCAAATTATAGGTTATCTCATGCTGTATCAAGTGAATAATTTTCTAGAGCTTCACCTGCCATCTATTGGTGGAAAATGGAAAGTAGAAAATTATTTGCCTATTTAAAGCTTGAGATAGAATGTTTAAAAGGTATAAATTACCAGTATGATAGTTTATGCTTTCAGTGAAATACAAGATATTTTTTATTAAGGGTTAGTTGGAAACAAGTATGTCTATTTTAGTGATAGCATTGCTAGGGTATGCAGTCATGCTCGTTCAAATGGATCTCAGTCTGAAAGTGTACAGAATTTAATGCATTATAATCTACTATTCTGGAAATAAAGGGAAGGTAACCAGGTCAAAAGTGAGTCAGCTCACGGGGAAAATGGGAGAAGTTTTTGTATCTTGATGGAAGTGATAAAACATCCCCACAAACTCTCAGTAGATAGTGAGCAAGAGGTAATGAATGGAGCAAAATAAGTAATGTATCTTTCCATTCTACTTCCATTTAATGCTTGTTTTATTAATAAAGAAGATTTAATTTAATTTTTACTTGCTAAATTTTCATGAAAACTTTGCAAGGTTGCAATAAGCCAAATAACAGAGTGGGAAGTGAGTTCAGTAATTCCTGCCTTCATTTTGAAGAACTTTTTACTTTCTGTGCAGACCAGTTTTTCAGTGGAAGACAGGTAACCATATCAAACTCTAATACCTCCATAACCAGTCCTTTTGGCATTGAATTCTAAATGAGAGTGAATATAATGTAATTCAAGACTGATATTTGATAAGAACATTAGCATGTATCTACTATCTAACTGACTGAAAGTATAGATCAAGTAACTCTGCATGACCCCAAGATCTTTGAAACAGCTCAGTCAGAGACAAATTTGTAAATGCTTTACTGATGGTGAACCACATACTGAAGAAAAAATAGGACTCTTGAAGACTGGGTGATATATTTCAGAATTGGAACCTTTCTACTTTTACATCTTCATCACAAAAACAACAACAAAATGTTTCTTAGTATAAGATGAATTGGATGCAATAATTATGCAATGGATTCAAAGGGGAATATTAAAAATGCTATTTCCCAAGCCAACTTCTTAATTAACAGCTTTTTGCACACTCAAATTTACATGCAATGGCCAATTATGAGCAAAAGAATTTGAAAAAAACTCAGATTGTCTGTTACACATAGACATGAAAAGTAAAAGCAGCAAGCAGGATGTCGAATGCACATTTATTCCCAGTTTCAAGTTCATGCCCTTTAACTCCATATTAAACTGAGATAAAGCAAAGAACAGCAATTGCTAAAGCAAACAACATCAATACAAAAAACTTACAGCAACAGACAATAAATCTAGTTCTACGTGAACTCAAGGAATACTCTAAATTTACTCATATTGCAAAGGAGAATTCTTTTCTGCTGCAAGAAAAGGGCACCAGCTGGATGAGAGCACATTGCAAAGAGGTTCACTGTAAGGCTCAGTCAAACTGAGCACACACTGGGGATTTGCAGGAAGTGCTCGGGGCCCATCCAGCATAAGGCTCCTGGGAGCACACAGCTGGAAGCAAGCAGATGCAGGTTACCTGAGCACCATTTAGGTTATATAAGGCATGTCAGTAACTAGGGATGGAACTTTGAATATTTTAGAACAATCATAGTCTTTGGACAACCAGATAAATGGGTGAATACATAAAGAATTATAAATAGGACTTGTGACTAATATGTAGCTCTGCAAAGTACAGGGCTTTATTGGTGGATGCCAGTTTCATAAGCAGGCTGTTGAATTACTAACATGCAAGATAATGGAGTGTCAGGCTCAGAGACAGCCCCTTGAATCTTAGTTTAAAATTCACTAAATTACCTAAAACTCTTTGACTGCTATTTAGAGATTTGCTATTTACAGATTTTCTCCCATTCATCCATTATAGAAATAGTCAGTAAAGAAGCAAGAGAGAATTCTAGAAGATTAACTCTAAGCTTCTAAATTTATTTTTATTTTTCCTCTGTTTTAAGTGATTTAAATTCATTGGCCCAATATATTTTTCCCTATTATCTGTATACTGAGAAGGACAACTTGGTGCACTCTAGATATATGATGGATGATTGGATGATTCAACACTTTTCTATTTCTTCAACTAATTGAAAGTGAATTCTCAAAAAAAAAAAAAAAACAAACCCAAAATCCACAAAGTGAAATCCATTGCTGACTTTACACCTGTGGACCCCATGATAAATAGGGAATGATGTGTATATGAGCAAGAAAAGCTTCCAAAAATAGGGAATGGTGTTAAACAGAAAAAAAGTTGAGGCAGGTATCATAGAATTCAGTTATTTTAAATAATCAATGGTCCACTGGCTAACATTTTATAAAACCTGAGGTGAAGGTAACATCAGAACATAGTTTGGATCAAGAGGGCAGAATCTTTTCCCCGGAGAGGTGATAAATTCTGCCACGTACAATTATTTTTTGTTGCCTTTTATGATTTTTCATATGCTGTCCTAACTATTCTCTAGCATTTCTTGCACCTGCTTCATGGTCATAGAAGTTATAAAATGTGCAAATGCCTATCAGTAAATCTGGTTTCTGCCAGATCGTGCAAGCAGAGCTGGTCCTGGAACTTAAGGCTTTGGCTGGACTCTATAGCAGTCCTGGGCAGATGGGATCTCATTTGAGAAGATATTTACACCAGAAGACTGGAGGATCCTGTAGAACCTGTGTGCCTGCAGAGATATAAAATGCTCTGTAGCTAATGACTGTGAGGTTGTTGCACAGTGGTGGGATGTTTGCTGTGCCTGTGGTTCAGTGGCCATTTCCAGATTGGCCTGTGGAGCTGGAGGACTGAGGTTGTGGTGTCACAGCTGCACGTGTAGGTGGGTGCTGGATGTTTTAATCTGCTCCAGCTTCCTTAGTGGGGCTGAACACTAACCCTACAAACAAAATTGCTTAGCTTTAGGTCAAATAATCTATGAAACCCTGGGGTTTCACAGATGGCTCTCCTGAGGACTATAGGAGTGATAAAGTACATTTACAGCAGTGTAGTTTCTGGAGTAGTACTCCAAAAGGAAGTACTACTGAAATTATTTTAAAGTTTGACCAGTTTACAGGAGGGGTTATAGGATGTGCTTGACTGCAGTAATGGTGACCTGAGGCCAACTGACAGGCAAGGTCCCAGGGAGTCTGCTCCCTGATGATGGAGAGCATCTGCCAAACCCCACAGAC
The DNA here is from genome assembly GCF_035770615.1 of Melospiza melodia melodia. Classification (NCBI taxonomy): domain Eukaryota; kingdom Metazoa; phylum Chordata; class Aves; order Passeriformes; family Passerellidae; genus Melospiza; species Melospiza melodia. The sequence goes on along the minus strand of NC_086194.1, from coordinate 108,133,074 downwards.
TGGGCAGTCCAAGGCTGTCTGTGTGCTTCACTTTTTGTGCAATTAGTGCACTAATCTCTTTTAGTCCAGAGCTTTTCTCAGTACCTCTGAAGTGATATAGATTGCCAACACTTCAGCAGTGTTTAGGAAGGTCAGAAAACTTGAGGGTCATGAACATTACTGAAGCTTAAAAAAAGAAAAAAAAAAGAAAAAAAAAGAAAAAAAAATAGAAAAAAGAAAAGAAAAGAAAAATAAGAAGAAAACTACCTGAAATCCTTTTTTCCTACCTCCTCAGAAAAAAATAAAGGATCATTCCATGCCAGTAGCAGCTTTCTCTTTTGCTTGAAATCAACATCAGAGTAAAAGAAAGGAATCAAGTAAATGCAAGCAAACAGATTTTAAACCAGCTGGCATCTACCACCTACAGCAAGCGGAGAAGGCAAATCTTTAGCAAAGCTTTTATAACCTGTGAATTGTAAATCAGGTCTGATGTGTTCAATGATACATCTTTTTTATTTAAGATTATTGCTTTACTTTTCAAGCAAATATGTTCCATGTTCTGAGCAGCAGTAAGCAAGTGTAACATCTGCCTAAGAAGAATAAAAGTGAACAATACATAGACAATGCTTTCCAGACACAGAGTATAAATCACCATCTTTTTGTCCTGGCCGAGGCTCCTCTTCCAGTCAACAATAATCAATGTGATACAGGAATGCTCAGCTTCTGTGCAAAGACTGAAACCAGGTATATCTTTTTGCATTTGCTCTTGATGAGACAAGTACATTGATGAAGCTATTATGTCACAAAGACTTTTGATAAAGGCATATTGATCACCTCTTTTGACCTGAGAAGTACATTATTCCTTTTGTCTCAGCAGCTGTGAAGTTCCTAATTTCTCTTCCTCACTGTGATTAGTGACAATTGCATTTAGACTTCAGTGAGTAACTATTGTGTGTTTGTTTTCTTTCCAACCATCTAATGAATTGATATATGTGTAATTCTAATTCACATTTTTCCAGTGTGATAACAAGTGTGATACTAACAGCTTGGCTGTTCAGTGAAATTTCAGTTGAATGTCTCCAGGCTTCAGCAGAAAATAGGAACATCTGCTTTCTGAAGCTTTTTGACTGGCTGAGTGACTCAACTTGTAAAACCAGCAAAAAGATCAAGTAAACTTTCTTTTTATTTGCTACACAATTGAATAATCAGAACTGATAGGATTTTTTTTTTTTCTTCTTTGAAAAGTATAATCTGGTTGTCTACATTTTCCTTTCAAAAGCCTGTATTGGAAAATATCCATAACTGAATGTCAGAGAGTAGTAAGAAGGGTCGATAAAAAGATCAGACCAATTTGAAATTAAATAGTGGTTCATTTTCAAGTGATATTGGGTTATTAATTTCAATGAACTCACGTTTCCAACCAAAATGTCATTTCTGAATTAGGGACTAAAAACTGCACTGACAAAGTGCTGATTGAAGTCTTTTAAAATATATATTTTTAAATATAGAGAAAATTTAATCAGCACCATTTCTTTTGTAATACATTCAGGGCAATACACATTCAATAAATAGGCATTTTCTGATGAGAATTCCTAAGCAGTAGCAGTCCTTTTTGATGAACCACAATTGGTACCTAAGCGACCAGAGATTTTCTCTTCTGGCCTATTCTGCTTTTTGCTGTTATTCACAACAGTGGGTAAATTCTCTACTGAAGCATAATATATATTTAAATTTCTGTAGTCTGTCTACTAGCAAGCAAAACCAAAACAGAAATACAATCATTGACTTATGACTTTATGACTTATGACTATGACTTTATACAAAGCTTAGTACAAATCTTATAACTCAGTGGAATAGCAATAGAAGAATAATCAGTAAGTCAAACTGATAAAATTGAAGTTTTCATAAACCTCAGCACATCTATGGTAATTCCACAGTTCTATGCCTTGTTCCAGTCATTGTATGTCATGGAAGAAAATCGTGATTTAATTGTGGGAGAAAGAAAACAGGAGTTTCCTAATTCTAACTTATTAGCTATCATGGTAACTGGATTGCAAACCAATGACCTCAGTAGGTAGGGTTCCCTTCTGTTCATATCCCTTATATGACTTTAAAAAAAAAAAAGCTAAACTGTTTTGAGCTGAGGAAGAAAATTTCTACAGAGTTAGATATTCTGTACAACCATTTTAAGCCTGATTAGTAGAAAGCAGTTCTTGCATACTTCTCAGAATTATTCCTTGGAACTTACCCACAAAACAATCACTATGGAAGAACTATGGATTTATGGTTTGCTTTATGGTATGATATTCTTCTCATTTTCAGTAAACCAAGACCAAATGCTTGTACTTTCTAGGAGATGCAGATGGTGAGGCCAGGAAAGTAAACCTCTATAAAACTCATTTAGCAAGTTAATGTCATTTATTGGTCTTTATCAAAAGGTTGACTAGAATCTTGCAAGTGCTCCAGTGCTGTGGAATGTCATTTGGCCTCTTCTGGCAAAGCACCAGCTATTGCCAGGATGGATTGTGATGAAGGAGCTGGCCCTGCCATCTGGCATACACACCCAGCCATGTGCACAGGCTCTGCTGAGAGCCCTGTTGGCAGTGCAGGAGATGGGAAGTCATGTGCCAAGCATAGTGGGCTTCTGACCACCTGAATTTGTGCACAATTTGGCACTCATGCTGCAGCCAAGTTGAGCAAACTGTCAAAATTTATAACCATGAAGCTCAAGTGCTCACATACAGATAGAATCCATGTGTTTGCATCAGTGTCTGAGCTGCCCAGACTTCAGACAAAACTTGTTCTCTTCAAAATATCTGTGGTCAGGAGAGCCCATATTTGTGTGTGCCTCTAAAGCAATTTTGGCCTTCTCCTGTCTGGCTGCTACTGGTTTGGAGAAAGGGTTGAAGAAACTGTGCTTTCTCTTTTCTTCCTTACCATGAGCAGGGTGGTGAGGCAGTATGGATAAAGGCTTTTCTGTACATCTGCAGTGTGGCTCAAGTTGGGCACAGTTAGTTCACAAGCTCATAGAAAGCACAGTCAAAAAGCTCCAGGCATAGGATTGCAAAAGAAACCCCAAAACCAAACCAAAAAACAAAACCCAATAACAAATCAGAATTACACCCTGCTCTTACCCCTCTGCCAAGAAAAGAGAGTATCCTGGGTCTTAGCCTGCAGCTATCCCAGGGCTCTTGGGAAGAAATTTAAAAGTAAGCACTGTAAGCCCCCTCGTCATTTCCAAGTTATGAAGTTGACTGGACCAGTTTTTGCTCCTCTTGCATTTTAGAAGACTTCAGGGTTTTTCTGAACTGAAAGAGTAAACTGTAATCTTCCCAGGGACCACAACATCAGCAGAGGTTGCCAGACAATGGTGTTTTCACCTCCTCCATCTCCACATGGTGCTGGGAAGGGGTCTTTGAGGCAGTGGTGTTGGAAACATGCCTCACAGGAAATGTTCAGCCCCAGTTTGGGGGCTGTGAGCTCCTGTTGGGATGGATGGGAAGTTGGTGACTGGAGACCAGGATCTGCTTGTGACATTTTATTCATAGTGTATTTCTTCCCTTGAAGAGGTGCCACAAGCAGCCTTGGACATTGTTTGGCCTCTCTCTCATTTCCATTTTACTTTTCCTGCTTCCTGTAACTTTATAATGCTCTTCAGTTGCTTTCACAGAGATGTCTTTAATAATGGATCCTCTCAAGCCTTAGCTCAATAAAGAAAATATGGGGAAGCAGAGCTCTGCTCAAATGAGAACGGCCTTCTGGCACTGAAACTGCTGTCATTCCTGAGCCAAGCAGAAGAGTTCTATACTTGTGCTCTTGGTCCAAAGGAGATATTTCTTTTGTAATTAAGGATGGGCAAGAGTGAGTTATGTGCTAATAGCCCAAATTGATTTGGATTATCCCTTGGCTGGGACTAATCTCTTTAGCCTGGGACATATCTGAGTGCAGTGTCTCAGACTGGGAGACTGGCTTTTAGGGTAATATTCCTCAGACACAGAGGCTTCTGATGTGTTTCACCACACTGAATTGGCATAGTGTTACAATGCAGGTTTTTGAATCTGTATATGCCTAATGAGCTCTTGTGTTTGAACACAACTAGATTTTACTTGCAGTCAAGACAGAATCTTTGTGTTTATTTAATGCTTGATGGCTGGCAATATGAATGATTCATAGTCAAGGGAATGAGGTTTTGAATAAATAGGTTTTTATTTATAACATTTATCACAAAACATTTACTAGATATGGGATTGAATTTGTTAATGCATGAATTTTAAACTAAGCAACACATGGCTTCTTATAGACTTTCAGCTTCTACTCCAGCTGGAGTTGATAGGATCAAATAGTTTTGTATCCACTACATTTAAAGAAGCAGTGCTCTGCTTCCTTGATGCATGTTGGAAAAGGTGACATATTATGGTGGGAAATTATTATTGTCTTATAGAAGCTTAATTCAGAGTAGATGTTTAGAGTAGCGAGGCAGTTGCAGCACAGCAGAGCAGTCAGCACTCTTATGTGTACTTGAGATCATAACTTGTGAGAGGTCACCAAAATTTGTAGGCACGTGCACAGATTATGGCTGTGGTAGTCCCTGGGACTGGTCACATGCTGAAGTTGAAAATACACTCAAGTGTTCTTCTTTATAGATTTATAAATAGTGCACCAGTTCGTAATTTTAACACTTTTTCTGCAGCTCCACTGACTTTAATCTACCTGTGCTATTCTTTTCCTTTAAAATAATGAACTGTATAAACTCCTGGGGATTTTATCAGAGCTCAATAGCCCAGAAAAATAGGACAGAAAATTGGTGCAAAGTATTTCTTACTATCCTGACATTCAAGGAGACTGTGATGGGTTGAGTTTCTAGACACTTAAGGACTTTCAGCCAGCTTTTTCTCTTACACAAGTAGAGATTGATTACACTAGAGAGACAAACTATTTGTTTCTGTAGGACTAAGGTCAAGCAGTACACTGTTTGTGCCAATGTGTCATAACTTTTCAAGACAGGAATGTGATCCTGAGGGTTCCAAAAAAGGGCAGGTGTGTTACATGGTTATAAATCAGCCTTTGTGGGAATGTCCCTGAGTTTGAAGTCTCCGTGTTAATAAGTCTTGGTGAACTAACAGATATTGGGCCAGTGTCTATACTTAGAAATAATCAGGTGAGGTAAGGGTGAGTTTTTCCATCTGGTACAAAATACAGTCTGCTTGCTGGCAGTGAAATTGGGAAGTATATGTCTTACCTGGGGCATTCTCAACTGGCAGGAATCACAACACTCATTTCCTCCTCTTAATGTTATCCATCTTTAGTGACTTTCTTCTGTGAAAACAGCCTCCATCTGCCAAGATGCCACTTGATTTTGTTAGCTGTGCACGTGGTGTAGGCACCCACCACTGGATCACCGTTGATTTCATTGGTAAAAGCCAAGGGACAAGAAAGGTAACTTTGCATTAGCTGTTCCAGAAATGCAACTAATGCAGCAACTGTTGGAGAGCAATATTATACAGTGGGTACCTACTGCTTTCTGTTTGTTTCATTTCTGTGTTTTAAACAAAGACTAAGCAAATCTTTAGTCTGCATTTTAGCCAACCCACCAAGACTGTGACATCATTTTGCCTTGCCACGTTTTCCTCAGGGGATGGTGGCTGGGCTGACAGCCCATTCTGTGGTTATGTTCTGTTAAGCTTGCTCGCCTTCACAGCACCAGTGAAAGAGTTCTGAAAATCCCAAAGACTGTGAGACCATGGACACCGTCTTGTTTTGTCACATCTGAATTGTTCTTATTCTGTATTCTTTTGAAAATGTCTTCTCAAAAATATTCACAAGGCAAAGTTATGTCTTAAAAAATCCAGGATATGCATTTTCTTCCAATGTGCTGTAGAGATGCTGGACTGATTTAATAACACTATTACCATCATCCCTCATGCTCTCCCAATACCTCTGAAATCCCTTTGCTAGCAACCCATAATTACAGTCCTTAGAGTGAAAATCTAGGGCACTCGATCCCTAAAGGTAGCATAAAAAAGATACTAGCACCAACAAAATTTGTAGGACTGTCCTTGTAAATTGTTACAGAAGCTGACATGAAGATTCAGGCTTATATCCAGGGCATCTTAACTGCTGTGATTTAGGTAGACCTGCTTGCAAATAGTGTATAGTTTATACTGCAGCCACAAACTATTATGCAAGAAGTATCTGTGAAAGGCTAGAACTGCAGCAAATCCAAGCTTTAGCAGAAACAGAACCTTCTACATCTTCTATCTCATGAACTCCCTTGACATCCGTTTGGGAGACAGAAGTCCCTGGAGCACAGTCAAGGAGCTGCATAGCCCCCTCCTGACAATGCCTCTGTGTTGGGTTGGATTGCACAGTGTCCCTCTAAGAGGGAGGAAAATACCTGATGGAGAGGAAAGTGCAAGCAGCTGGTGAGACAGGAAGAAGGTGGTGTATGCTGCCAGGTCATGTTCCAGGACAGGTGGACTCAGCCTGCAGCAAGGGCCAAAGAAGGGCTGGTGTACATCAGTGAGCAAAGGAATGGCAAGCTCACCATTTGAGGGGCCCCAAGAGAACTTGTCTCATCAAAGATACTGTGGGATGAACGTGGAGCTTTCAAAGTGGAGCTTTTTCAGTTCACCAGAAGGAATTGAGCGGTACCTGTGGGAATCGGTACTGCAGTACAGTGGTCCTGTGGAAACTCACACCAAATCAGATGATTCAAATATTTGAATGCCCTTATGTGGTTCTTAGGAATCAAAGAATATTCTTGGAAGTATTTCCTTGATCTCCAGACTCCCCTAGTTTTTTTTGAAATGAGTAAGGGAGACCCAAATACCAGATGAAACTATGAGGTAGATTTTCCAGTGTTGTCTCCTCAGAGAGAGTGACAGGGCAGGGAGGTTCTGAACATGTAGCTTCTTCCTTCCTGGATTAGTAGTTTGAGCAGAAACCCATCCTCTTAAGAAACTTCTCATTTTGTCCTCAGGGTGTTTTCAATAGTACATTTCTGCAGAAGTGCCCGCTTTAATGAGTGTGAACAAAATCTGTCTGCTGACAGCAACACCTGGAAATCAATTAAAAAACTAGAAAAAATCCTGCATCCCATGAAAAGAAGGTGGACTGTGATGCAATACATGTGGGATTTGCACCAAATGTGGTTCATCAGAGCATCAAGTTCACACAGCTTTTTCCAAGACTAATTAGTCAATAGTAGTTCTTATTTATATTTCTGTCCTGTTGCAAGTTTGCTGCACTGTTTTGGTCTGATTTTTGCCCTGTGCATCCTGGCAGTGATTATGCCTACCTGTCATGGTGGTTATGTTGCCACACAAGAAGGACATGAACTGGGGTTGACATAATCCAAGTGTTGGATCATTTGAGCCTGAAACCGCTCCCACTCAAAAGAATTTGTTTGTCCCTGTAGATATTGCATGGTAAAAAATTCCAGAAACTCTTTGGGTTTTTACATTTTCTGCCTCAGTATTCATTTCAGCCACTGAAATGGTATTACAGCAGACAAGGAGCTTTACTGAAAAATTGTGGAGCCTGGAATCTTCACACTGGTTTTGGAAACCAGGCCTAATGGTTAACTGGTATTTTTTAAGTCATGTCACATGTCAGGACAGGGAAATGCCATTGCAATATCCTCCAGACATCTCAACTGATATCCCTTTCTAATTTGATGAGTAGAAACAGGTCTCTGTGCTGTATAGATATGATGGTATTCAACTTACATTGTGTATAAAGCAATGAAATAAAGCAAAACAGAATATTCCTCTGGCTCTATGTGTATCCTGAGGGCCTTATTTATGACGCTGCTTCAGGTGTTAGCAGCACTGCCTCTTCTTGCTGTTCTGCATGGGAATCCAGTGAAGTGTTTGGCCTGAAGTCTGTCTTCCATCTGGTCAGTGTACAAAGAGACAGTGCAAACCCACTGAGATCACACTTCTTCACCATAATGTTACAAATGCCTCCTGTCAAGGGGCAGGGGATGGCAGTGAAGCAAAGTGTCAACAGCAGAAAATTTTACAGGACCTTTGTGGAAGGATAATGGTGCCAGGCCAGGGATATTCCAAAGGCAAGGGAACACATCCAAATTAAGCTCACTTCTCCCAAAGGTAGCATTTTTTGCCGAAGCAAGGACATTTGTAATATTCCCTTCTGATAGAAATACCAAAATAGCTGATTTTATATCAATGAACTCAACGAAAGTACTCTTTCTTTATCTCCTTCCACTTCCATTTGTTTGTATGAGAAAGTAAGTTTTTTTTTCTCTTAACTCATCTAGAAAGTGTTTCAGGAATGTGCAATTGTTTTTACTGAGATGTGAAATTCCATCCAGAAGAACTCTTTGCACAAATGCAAAGAAAAGGGGAAGATTCTTCTTTTTGGCTTCTTCATTCTCCCTTTCTATATAAATGTCAAGAAAAATCAGTGCATTAATTCTTTCTGGCTGTGGCAAAGATTCCTCCAAAATATTGGAGGAATCCACTCCAATGGACAGCAATAATGCAATAAGAATCTTTGAGTACTAGCAGAAAATAAAGAGGAATAAATTTTTGCTTTTTTTCCCATGAAAATTGATGTGACTGTTATATCTGACTGGTGTTTAGATTTCTCACCTTAAAGATTACTCAACCATTGGATGTCTCTTGAGACTGTGCCAATCCTTTGTTTTTTTGGGTTATTTTTGAGAGTCAACTGTTCTTTTAAGCTTAGTAAATTCTCAACTCGCCAAGCTAAATATTCCAGACAAGGAGCTACCTGTCCAAAGTAGTTCTGCTATGGTACTGCTCCCTGACCTTTCAAGCAAGGAGCATTTCAGGTTATGAAACAAGCCCTCAGCATGTGAGATGCTGCTGGAATGTCAGCCTTCTTCCCTCCCCTTTCAAGCCATGCCTCCGCCACCTGACAGTTACTCATGGGGCTTGCCTTAAAGGTTGTTTTATGGCTGTGACTTTGGCTGCAAGACTCTTGGCACTCCTGCAGAGAGAGCAAGTGTGCTTGAAATCAGGTTTCGTACTTAAAAGCCTGTCTGTGCTGTTAAGGAGAGCACAGCTCTAACCTCTTGTGGCTCATGCTATTTCTGTAGCCCCTGTGACACCAGTTAGTCCCTGCTGCTCTCGTGGAAGAGCCTGACTGTACCAGAAAATGCCCATCTGAGTAGGGTGGATGAGATTGCTGCTCTATCTACCAGGACAGGAATTGTACCCAGCTGTAGACTTTAAAGGTGTTACTTGTTTTGTTTCATACCAAAGCAGACAGCAAACCTCACCCTGGTCTATAGGAACTCCATGCACTGACAGCTACTGTGTTTCACTTCTCTGAGCAGCTAGAGTTCAGCTCATGAGATCAACCTGTCCATGGAACTGCCCACTTCCTCTTCCCTCTCCTTTTCCTTTCATGTGTGCCTTCTCAGGTAAAGCCTGGAAGCTGCTGAGGGTCTCCAGATGCTGGAGGAACTGCAGCTTTGAAGTAGGTGAAGGAGTTGGCTGTGCCCTTCTTCTGTTCTCAGTTCCCAGGTGGCATCTTTCAACTGATGCTGCCATGACAGGGAGAAGAAAGCACCCTGGAAAAGTTAAGAGTCTGCTTCTTCCATGTGAGTTAGGAGATATTTAAAGGTATAGTATGTCTTCCTCCTAAGACAGGGAGAGAGGCTGTGTGGGGAAGGCATAACATTTAGGTTCTGCTCAGGGAGTTGTTTTGCTTTCTGAGCTATTCTGAGATTTTTGATTTCATGCAATAAACTCAACTCCAGTGCAAGGGTAAAGAAGAGACTCACCCATGATGCTGCTTTCCTTGTGTGGTGGGGTGGGAATCACAGGCTTTTCTTCCCCCTTCCAGGTCCTGGCAGCTGCTACTGCTGGCCATGGTGAACATGCAGGACAGTTAGGTCAAAGTAGGCAAAGTGTATTCCTGACTGAAGAGACCTTTCAAATTTCCAAATCAGGTTTCACATAAACCAGTTTTTAAAGTGATGCTTTCCACACTGTTGTCTCCCCATCCTGCATATCCTCTGTCTAAACAATAATCTTGAATATCTTTTTTTCTGCTATTGTATGGATTAGGATATTGTACCAACTTCCTACTCAGAAGAGCCAAGCCATTAATAGATAAGAACTTCTTGCCAGTGTTGAAGAGGCAACAACAGTGTTGTCTCTCTGCCTTGCCTATGGAAGCTGGCAGCAATAATTTAATCAAGGCCTGAGCCAAAACATAAACTCTGTTGTGCCTTTTGAGTAACAGTGGGCTGTTCTCAGAGGCAAAAAAATATGGGGGGAAGAGTAAATAGCAAAGGCTAAGTGGGATGGTTTGTTTGTCACTCTTAAATTGAACACAGCTATGGGGTTTTTTCCCCTCTGTTCCCTAATTTCTCTTTCCACTTTCTTTAAAAGGCCAGAAATTGAGTGGCTTATAATTCAGTGAGCCTTTAATTTCTAAACATTGTCCTATTCTCAAGATTAAAACAGCACAGCTCCCTGAGAGAGGGACTCACACTGATAACTAAACCAGACTGACCATTTCTTGCCCTGTTTGGATGCATAGGCTGGCCTCACACACATCCACAGATTGCTGGTTTTGCAAGAGGGTATTCTGCATGGCTGTGGGTCACAGCATGTGATCAGGCTGACTCCTGTTATGTGCCTCTGCTCCCAAATCTCAGTGGAGTCTCCAGTATTCTGCATAATTTTTCTTTCTTGTGTTCAGTAACTGCGCTTCATTTCTGTAATGAGATTAACTGGCAAAATTGGAGAGATTTTAGCTGTGGGATATCAAACTCATATGGCACACGAGCAAAGAGTTTCCCAGCCCTGTTTGTCTTTGGCTCAAAGATTTTATTTGTAACTGAGTACACTTGTACTTTGTACTGTAACATCATATTGTAAACCCTTCATAACCTGAGAATGTCAGCCCGGGCTCATGGGTATTTGCTGTCTCTCAAAAGAGTGAGATATGCTACAGCTGTCCAGATTTGGCTCTGGGTATAATGTAAAATTACAAACTTGTGAGGAGCTATTGTGTGAGTCTAATGAGTTAGGTTCAATCAGCAGTACAGCAGACATACATATGCTTTGCTAACAGACATGAATATAGGACTGTAAAAGGACTGTGAAACTTCCTTTAATAAGTTTGCATAGAAAATTGTAATTTGAAATAATTTCTCCTTCGTAGAGTTGTTAGCTCATTTGTGCCTGTGTAATTGATTTACAAACACCTTTACTCTGTTAAAAAGTCATTTACATGCTTGACAGTATCATTGCTATCCATACTCCTCATGTGTAAGAAGCCTGACAATTAATGCTAAGCTTAATTCCACATGTTTGCAGAAGGAAGCCCGCAGATAGCTGTTAATTTCCCTTGGTACCCTTATAAGCCAATATGTTTCTCCTATTTTATTTGCAAAATAAACACTGTACATTTACTTAATAATATTTGATGTCATAATTCCAGGTTTTTCTTTGGCCTGCAGGGGCTCAGAGCCCTCAAGGTAGTTTTCCTCATTATTAGACAACAGTTGTATGGCTGTAGTTAGTAAACTATGATTGAATACATGCATAACAAAGCAATGCACAGCAGTTTCTGTAATAAAGTGAAAACCACACCTTTACAGTGAAAAATGTAATTTTCCAAAGGGAAAGCATGAAGTGCAGTTCAAATTCAAATGTTTATTTGCTATTTTGTCCTCTCTGAATTAATGAATAATAATGTCTGCATTCTAAAAAGGAAAATAATGAGAAACAGCATTCACAATGAAGTGGGACAGATTGTTGCTTTTAATATATTTTTAATTTCAGCTAATGTTTAAAACTATGTTAAGGGCAGAAGTGACTTCCAGCAGAATCTGGTCACACCAGTGACTATATCCTCATGGACCAAGCCCTCTTGGCAGATGGATATGTTGGTCTCTCCCCTCTTTGTTTCCATGCATTTTTCAAAAAACCTCCAAGGGTTATCCTTTATCCACAGCCCTCTAGTCAACACAGAGCATCCTAGCTGCCTGAAACAAACAGCTGTCCCCATGGTTTTTTAATATATGATTTTCTTTTGGGTGATTGTTTGTCTTTGGTAGCAACAGTGTAAGTGAAAATTTGGAAGTCTAAAATATTTAAAGCACAAGTTCTTTACCCAAAGTTCCTGTACAGCAAAATTTGCTCCTGCACTTCATATTGCATATCTTAAAATGTAGTGCTGGCTGAAAGAATCACATAATAATTCTGGTGACAGAATTGGAAGATATATTGTATGCAACCAGCTCTGTATTTGCTCAACATATTTAATTACATGGTAAAATTAATTTTTCAAGTTTTCATATTTATGCTTTGACTATTCATCATCAGGTTTCTGTATGCATTTTTGGAAGGGTCTTTTTTGGGTCTGGTCCAGGCACTGCTGAACTGCTCTGATTTGTTGGATATGTCACTGTAGTTGCAATGCTTTGCTGCTTTTTTTTTCTTTTGCATTTTTATGCTCTGAAAGTAACATCTTTTTCTTTATCTTTTTTAAAGATAAAGACATTCCCTGCTGATACATCTAATCCTTTTTTCGATCCCTTTACAACAGTACCACAGTTTTCTGTAAGTAGAATGTGCAAATAAAAAACTGTGTTTTAACACAATTCCAACTGATTTTTTAAAGTGTCAGAAATCTATGCACTAAGCAGTCCTCAAAAAATTTTAAAAAAAGATAAATTCCAAGTAGAAATTAAGAGTACAAAGCATTTAAATATTCCCATTATACAAAATGTTGCCTGCATTCAGACATTGCTGCTTAATAGACAGAGGACTAAAAGTTAAATGTCAAGGTTCACCACCAATGAAGTCAGTCCCAAAATGTTGTACATTTCAGGACTGTAGAGGTGAAGCTCCATGACATCTTTACAGGGAGCTGTAAGGGAATGGGAAGATTTAGTCCTCTGTCCAGCAATTGCATGGCCTCCTGCCTGAAACCACCTGCTGTGCCATCACAAAGAGGGCCCTGATTTTCATTGAATGTACAGCTGAACTTTAAAGAATTATAGTTGGTGTGTGAATGACTACAGTGGTATCCTTGTACAAACTCCCATGTTTACCCAAGAACTTGAATCCAATATTGAACTTCATTCTTATTAAATGTTCACAGAAGACGTGACTTAGGGATTTTGGTGAGGTAAACTACGTACAAACAGAAAACAATTATCTGACAATTTAAAAAGTAAGCACGTTCAAAATCTTGCTTTGGTGGCAGAGGCATTATGTAATAAGTATGACCAAAAAAGCATGAAAAAATAACTACTCTTTAAGAAACACTCTGCTTATAAACACCATGCAAAATTATTTGTAATTTTAAAGTTACATTTGCAAAATGAAGCATTTCGGACTTTGACTTTAAATTTTACTGGTTGCAGCAATCTATATCTGGCATATAATTCAAGATAAGTTACTTCATTCACTGTTGGGTCATGTAAGGTTCTGTCTGTATTTAATGATTTAAAGAAAGGCTTTTCTTTCACAATAAACCTGATCATGGGCTTTTATGTAAATGTGTTTTTTCTCCAAATAGGTACTTTAAAGCCAGAGTTAGTTAGGCTTCCCAAGCAATGTAAGTGCCACAGTTGAGCTCTAATTAAATGCATTTGAAAGTACACAGGAATGTCACATCAATGTTTCATTATGTCAGCAAGTCCAGATGATAAAATTGTGATAAAAGCTAACCCAAAGTTACAGTGCTTGTGTCTTTCACAGTACTCCTTTATCTAAGCAAAAATATGTGCCTCCCAAAATAGCTTTCTCACTAATTAGTATTGATTGTCAGATATTATTTTTTTGTCCCTGATGGTTAGGATGAAAGCAAAATTTAGGAGGGCTATATAACGTACATTTTCATAATTGGGGAGGGGGGTCAGAATTCTAAAATACAAACAGAAGATATACTGATATACTTACCCACAGAAATTTCCATATTGCAGAGAATGGCTATTTCATAGCAAATTCAAATGTTGAATTTTTATTATGTTCTGTCAGGAGAAAAGAAGCAAAGCAAAATTCAAACTAATCTTTCTGAAATCCCATCTTGTCCCCATAGATTCCCATTTTCCTGGGCAGGTGGAGAGAAAAGCTGAGACCACAAATATTTAAAACACCATTGCAATAAAAACCAAATGATGTACGATCCATCACGTGACCCTTTACATTCCTTTTAGTGAGTTAAGTACAAATATCTGTGGTGAACAAGCAGCTACCCATGGGACCGCACAGAGATGGGAAAACAGTTAGGAGAGTTAGGTGGCTTTGGCCCTGTGTTTCACAGCCCTCTGTCCCAGCCCAAAGGGAGATGTCTCTCCACTGCAGCATTTCAGACCATCCTGATGCACTGCTGAGGGCAGGAAGAGAGCTACACCGCAGGCAGGAGCTCTGAGGGAAGGGTAGCTAGGACTTGCAGGAAGATCTAACTCTGATTGGTCTCCACTCACATGCAGACCCAGATGGTAATGTTTGGTAATTGTTTCGTTTTTATATTTTATTTTTTTCTGTCCTTATTTCCCCTTACCCTCCCCCCCCCCCTTTTTTTTTATTTTATTTTATTTTTCTCCCCACTTGGAAGAAAACATTGGAATGTTATTGAGCAGGAAAAGGATTATGTATAGTGATGTTTAGAAGGCTTTACCTTTCACGTACAGCTCCAAATTTGGTGGTGTATGTGCAGTTCTGTTGATTTGATCAGATGAAAAATTAGATGACTTGGTTACCTGTAATGTTTAAATATAAGCTTCAACTCAGGAACCCTCTGAATTTCAGAGATTTCCATAGAAAAATGGCAGGTATGATGGCCATAATCTCAGGCACGTGTAAGCCACATAGATTTAAATTAGTGAAATTATATCTGTTTAGACCAGTTAAATATTTGGCTTAAGTATGCAACCAGACATACGTATAAAAAGGTGCTTTGGATATCTACTGTAAAATCATCATCCAGAGCAGACACACTATGGGACTCAAGGCAGCTCTTCAGCAAATGTAGCTTGTCATCACTGTGCTGATTTCAGTGAGGCTGGCAGAAGTTACATCAGCTTCAGAGTGATGTCTTCTCATGCCATAGGGTAGGATCTGGCAGTCCTCAGAGCACAGGGACACCAAGTTGCATACCCCTGCAGTTTGTAAGGTTGAGTTTTAAGAGCTGAATTACAGAGAATTTTGAACAGGTCCTATTAGCCATTATTTACATGTTTAAAGCAACACATGAGAGTTTCTTTAGTTGATTTTTCATTTTTCCATTTTACTAATTTTGTGGAATTAATGGAATTCCTTTTGCTTCAGAGATTATTTTGGATAATTTGAGATGTGTTTAAACATGTTAAAAAGCAGCAATAAGCAAGCAAAGCTAACACAGCCAGTCTTTCCTGGGCTCAAATAGTTTTCCCACTATTTGAACTAAGTTTGTGAATCACTTGCAGAGGGTTGCAGAATTTGAGAGATAATTAGACCAAAAAAAATAAGTTGCTCTTGAAATAGCTGCTTTCTTATGATGGTGACTTTTCCTCCTCCCTGCCTTAGACTCTGAACCAGGTTCAGAGGAAATAGGCACCAAGGAAGAAAGGTAGGCTATAGATACCAGTAGGAGCATGTTTTAATGATCCTGACACACTGACAATTGCAGTTGCTCTGTATTCTTCCCAGGTTAGGGTCATACATGCACCACAGGCACTAGCTGCTCTGGTTTGGCATAAGAAATAGCCCACACCAAAAAACAAGACAGGACTGTTTGATTTTTAGGGATCTTCCCGTTCTGGTTGTAAAAATAGCCCTGTCTTTGCTATAATATTGTTGTGCTGAAATACCTCATCTAAAAGACAGGAGATGGTTGCTTGCTGCTTGTCTTAAATCTGCACTTCCAATATTGTTTTAACATTGCTTTTCATTGGATACTGAAAGAAAAATTCTCTTGAGGCGTGTTTCAGTTAGCAAAAGTGGGAAAGAGATGGAAATTTTGAAACCTAATCCTAAAAACCCAGATTCCCAGCTGTTAGCAAAACAAAGAGTAGTTAGAGGACTCACCAGCAAATTGTATAGGATTCCTGAAGGATATTCCAGAAATCTCATGTTGTCAACATTCTGCATAATTTTTAGGGAAATACAATAGTGATAAGTGTCATTCTCCAAACTGATCATGATTTTACCTGAATGCTGCCAGTCCCATAGGTGTCACCTCACTCAGTACATGTTGCAATCAAGTTGGTCCCTCAGGCATCAAAAGAGGTGGCTGTGGAGCCTCTGCAGAGGCTGCACTGAGAGGTTATAGCCACAGCCTCCCATTTTTTCTCATTCTTAATTGCTGTTAAAGCTAATCTACAATTTTTCATTCTGTGTGTGTGTATACTTTTTTTTTTTTTTTTTTTTGTAGGCAGAGTTTGCAGACACCAAACTACAATGCTGTGCGGTGCAGTCGTCTCCTAAGATTACACTGGTGTCTCCATCACCCGTGCTGAGGTCTCTGGCAGAGACCATCCCAACTCCAACAGTGCAGACAGTATATACGTCGCATAAGCCCATTTCGCTGGCAGACAGGTACCCTGCAGTTCTTTCACAGAAATGCTATGATGTTTTCTGCATTGAAGGAATCAGCTTGATTTCCCTTTTTCTGTCATGATTACCATAAAGTGTCATTTTCTCTTATACTGAAAGATTTTTGCTTCACTACTTAAGAATAGGTGGGTTATGCAAAGAAATATCTGTAACTGATACTCATGCTCTGAGATAAAGAAAAGCCTACTTCAATTAACTGCTGCAGCCAGCAGTGTACCATTTCTGTGCCCAATGGCCTGGAGACAAAGGGCTGTGGAGATTTTTCCTCAGGCAAGTCATTTTGTCTGAACCACCAAACTTTTGTTTTAATAACTGCTGTTACAATTTGTTTTTTGAAATTAATGTCCATGAAATGTCCAAACCTGAGTTTGAGAAATGTCTGTTCTTCTAAATAAAAAACAGGCATTGGTTTTCTTTCTTGTTCCTCTCTCTCTTTTTTTTTTTTTTTTCTATTTTAGTAATGTCAAGCTATAGTGGTCTTATAATTTCTCAGAGAATCAACAAGCTATACCACCTTTTTACAGACAGACTCTTTTCAGTTTTCTGTTCTGTCACCCTACTGGTTTTGCGTGCTGGGTTCTTATTCTATAATTTAATCAAAACTGAACTCAAGCTGATAATTTACTGAATATAAATGTAGCAGTGGATATAGTCACTACTTCTGGAGCACAAATAATTCAAGGCTTATGAAGAAAAAAAGTATTTCTTTGACATCATAATGAATGAATCTTTTATGCTTTTGGATTCACAGTCGTTTCCCATTTTTGGTTGTTAATTACTTTTTGCAGCTGGTTAATTGCACCTGCACATTAATTCAACATTGCTTACTCATCTAAAAAATTATCATTCCAGTGAAAAAGTAATTCTGAAGCTGTGGTGCTGAACTCAGCTTCTGTAAGATGTCTCGTGCACAAGTAGGTGATTCTACCCCTGCTTGTCCACAAATGGGCTGCAAGATTTCTGCAATGCCGTTTTAATCTCCAAACTGTTACAAGTGTGAGATACATAAATTTCGGAACAGCAGGGTAAACAGTATCAGAAATTGAGTCACTAAACCAAGACATTCCCAGGGTTACAAATCCTCTGGGCTCTGGGGTGAATTGGTGAGAGCAAGGACCTCAGGCTCTGATTATGGCATCCTGCTATGTGCAGGATTGTGGTAAATTCAGCATAGCTATATATCTATGTATATAGATATCTTCCAATATCAGATCACACCAAGGAGCAGAAGGCTGTCACAGTAGTCTATCATAATGGCATTTGCTGTAGCTGCTCCATTTTTAGAGTCCTTGTCCCGCTTCCTTTGAAATCAGTAGCCTTTAATGAGGGTTAGATAAAATTATAAACTGTTTTGCCATGTGGATCTTTTTATATCCTTCTTCTTGCCTCTGTTTGCTCCTCAGAAATATCAAGCGATACTTGTTTTTGAATCAGCCGTCAGTTATCAGCTTTTTCACTATTGTGTCTGACCTTTTTTTCCCCTCCTTTGGTATTTTGAAAATGTTAATTATTTTAAATTGAAATCTGAGACTTATTGTTGTTCCCATAATTGGCTGTTTGTGCATTAATTACACAGTGCTGAGACTCTGAGGCGTGAACTTGAGAGAGAGAAAATGATGAAAAGACTCTTGATGACAGAATTATGAAACTCGCACTTCCGTCAGATGGAGAATGGATTGGGGCCTTTCATGTGCCTTCTGTCTGTTTACATTCCTCTGCTTCTGTGTACTCAACATAATGCATCGGGAAAATGTGTGATATTCCTGGCTCGCCTGGATTCACCGCCGTTGGTTAAAATTACGTCTTGGCTAGACTTTGACTTGAAGGAGTTCCTTTATTCATTTGCTGCTGGGAAATAAACCTTCAATCCTTTCTCTCTCCTGAGATTTTATACTATTAACACAATTAATTTCTGGTTTGGTTTTGGTAAATCTAGGGCAAAGAGGATCAGCAAGGAGCATACTGATTTCTATTGGGAAACACTGTTCTGTACATATGTTAATAAGTGCACAGAAATTAATGTTATGCAGAATATTTTGATAGTAACATAGAAAATATGTCATTTTGTACAACTGAAAATTGCAATGAGCTACTGCTATTTGTTAAGAGAACCATTTTTAAAGCAGAAGAATGATTATTACATCCTAACCCCAGGACTGTTAGTCTCCACAGAATAAACGGCTGTCTTATTAAATTCCTAACCTTAACCTTCCCTCAGAGAAATAAATAGCTGCAACTGGGAGAGACACCTCACCACACAGATACACACACCCAATACTTCCTATAGCTTATCACCTTGACCTAAACCTTCAACAGAGTCTTACCGTATTTCCCTTAATGGATGAAAAAAATCCATTGTTTAAAGTAATTTGCTACTGACTTTCTAGCTTGATACTGAGTTTTTTAAAGCAAGTGAGGAGCTTTACCTTCTCCAGTTTGCCTAGGCTTTAAGGCTAGCCCACGCTCAGACATCTTCTGCCCCAGCACTGAAGGTTGCAGAGCCTCAGCGGTGTGGACGTAGCTCACACAAGGAGAATTTTTTCCTTTCTGGGTAAAAAACCACCTTCCTGGCTGACATGAATTGATTGGTCCCCTTCAAGAACAAGAACGATGATCTTTTAAGGCATAGCTGTGCCTGCACCCATATTTTTAATTCTACTAATCAGCAATCCTGTGCAGGGCTATACATCCTGTTCACCTCCAACACCCAAGCAGCCTCTACTTCCAGTGGAGCTATCTCAGGCATGAAGTGGGGTGGGTAGTCCAACATTAGCAGAGCCACAGGGAGGGAATTGATGGGATACAGGTAACACTACCAACTATCTCCTAAGGAAAAAAAAAGGTCTCAGTTTCCCCTTGTTCAGTAGTGCAGGGTCACCTAGAAAACTAACAATATCTGACTGCCAGCTACAAGGTACTCTTTCAACAGGAAAGGTTTTGTGCATTTTGTATGGCTGAAGATGTATATTTTTCTGTTACTCTGTACACTATGTTCTCTTATTTGTATTAAGATAAAATATTGCCCTTCATTTGGCACTGATTACAATGGCTTTATCTCAGCTTAAGCAGTTTGTTTGTGTGGAGGCTGGGAAGTGATTGCTGTGAGACTGGATTTCCTTCAGTTAGCTTCTGCTGTTTTTCTAAAATGAGAGTTCTGGAGAGCTTCGTAAGACTGGATTGCAGTGTGAAGGTATAAAATGACTTGTCTATTTTATATTTGCTGGGACAAAAAATTATCTTCCCATTTAAATCCACCAAGCACAACACTTTCTGGTTGCCATAAATTGGGTCAAAATACACAGCACAACTGTTAGGTAGAAAATCACATTACAAAATTTAATCAAGTGGCTCAACATGAGCAGTGGGCACAAGGAGCCACAAAAACACACCTGGACTGTAGATTTAAGAGCATTCCAGTGGCTCTTCTGGGTAATCAGATATGACTTGTATGGTGTCCACCTGCTAGCTGTAGTGCCAGGGCACTTCTGTTCCTTTTGTTTTAATGCCCCAGTCCATCAATCTAGGGTTCTTAAAAATTGATTAGGAACATTAAATCCCTGTGAGAAAATTGGAAAGGAGGGGAAAATGCACAGACACAAAAGAATGCAATTTCCTGTTACTCTTTTCTCACCGCTTCCCAGAAGGTATTGCTGAGGGAGAAGCAGCAGCACATTTTGCCTGCGTCCAAGTGAGGGTGAGCATTTTGAAGAAAAAATAAAAGAAAATTGTAACTAGAAATGCTGCTTTGGGAGAGAAAAACAAAGTAAGGTTGAGAATGGCACAGTGCTGACTAGATCAATCTGGTTTTCTGTCTGTTAGGTAAGCCTCAGTTGTGTTTGAACTGCAACAGTTTCACAAAGTCATTGTCAAAGAAAACCCAGAAAGAAAACCCCAACCAAACAAACAGAAAAAAATCTGAACATACTGATTGATGCAGTGGACTTTAGGAACCCCACAATATGCCGTCAGGTTTGGGGGCAAAACAGATCAACGTTAGGATTGTCTGGTCACTTAAAGCAAAAGCCTTTAGCAAAACTGAATGCCTGAGTCAGACTAGCCTATAAGATATTCTGGCTCATAAACAGTCTAAAACAGTATTGTTTTTAATGCATCATTTTTGCTCCCATTGTATAAAATTTCTTCAGCTGAAATAATCAGAACCGGAAAAGAAGTAACGTGAACCAAGGTTACTTTACATGGCCAAACCTTTATAGCTGAGGCATGCTCTGGGATAGCTGAAGAAGGGCAGAGATTCCTCCTTCTGTGGTTCCCACCAGGAGAGGAGGGAAAGGCTCATGTGGCTGCTTAGTTTCTGTGGGACATTTTCTACAGAACAACTCCAAGTATGTTGCCTTGTTGTGTTTTAGTGTCTTATCCACTGGCTGCCACTGTTTCCTATTCTGCAGTCTAATGGAGCTTTATTAAAACTGTTTTACTGAAATCAAACTAAACTTTTAACTGTGGAATGTCATCATCTTGTTCTTTCTTACTACGTACCTTCTTCAGCCATGCTTGAGCATCTCAGTTTTCACATCCTCTGAAGAAACACTTCTGCCTCATCTCTGGTTGGGAATTACAGTGTTAGGACACCTGTTACCCAAAACTGCTGTGAACAAGACAACGTCAACATGAACATATTGCAGAGGGGCAGATATTGCAGATTTGCTCCTACAATTTAACTTTACAGGTGTTAAAGGATACTCTGCCTGAAGGTATGTCTAT
Source organism: Melospiza melodia melodia (assembly GCF_035770615.1). Classification (NCBI taxonomy): domain Eukaryota; kingdom Metazoa; phylum Chordata; class Aves; order Passeriformes; family Passerellidae; genus Melospiza; species Melospiza melodia. The sequence continues at coordinate 108,111,820 of NC_086194.1, read as the reverse complement.
ATAATAGTGCAGAAGTATCTGAGCTAGCTTTAAGCTTGCATTTGTAGTTGTGGCAGCATGAAGCCCAGCACAGGCTATCATTATCATGTACATTGACATGTGTAAAGATAACGCATTTGAACAGCAGCCTTCTGAAGCATGGGCTCCAGAACTGGTGACAGAAGAGGGTGGCTGAAAGGATTTTATCTCTTCAGCTCTCCTGGGAAAGGGTTCATCTCACCTAACATTAAAATGCCCAGCTCTCACCTGGTGAGATATCAAAGGACCTGTCTTCCGGAGGTGCCTCTGATTCAAGTGTCTACCTTAAGTATATATACTGACTAAAGTTAAGTGAGATGAATCCTGCTTTCCCTCCCTCTGGCTAGGTCTACATTGCAAACCCTTGCTGACTCAGCTGCATCATCCAGGGTTCAGCTTCAAGGTATGATTTGGGATCAGCGTAGCTGTGCCAGCGAAAGCCTTGAGCGTTAGGTGTAAATAAACTGCCAGAAATGTCCTTTTGTCAGAACAGAGAGCTGGGATAACAACTTACAGTGACATAAGCGCAGAGGCTTTGCTGTAGTCATGCTCCATCTGGGAGCTGATGAAACCTCCTGCTATAGCCACGCTGGCAAAGCTAACCAGGGGTCGCCCTGGCTTTTCACAGTGCCCCGAGTGATGCTCCGGCCCCATCAGCAGATCCCAGCTTTTCAGCGCCAAGTCTCTAAGCAGCGGAATGCAATGTTGTCATGTTTGGGTGATTCCAGCAAAATTTATTGGCCATTTAAATAGCTATGCAAGGAGTTAAATATTTTCTCATTTTGCAGTCTCTTATGGAAGCCAACCAATTGTGCTTTGTTTTTTTTTTTTTTTTGTGGCTCAGCTGTTTCCACTATTTTGTTTTAAAAGGAATAACTGAGTTTTCTTTAGAAATGTTGGTTGAGATTCCGCACCTCTCTCAGATCCCATCATGTGTGCAGACTTTTCATGTTTCATAGACCCTGAAAGTGCAAAATTTGAAAATTAACTCCTCCAAAGTTTCAGTTCATGGCTTCACTCTTGCAACAGGATGCCTACGCGCCCATTTGAAACAGAGCTGGCAATGCAGTGAAACGTTTCCTTGGAGGCAGCATCATGTTTTGTTTGAACTGTTTACAAATAGCCTTTGCTTTTATTTATTTTTTTTCTTGGATACAATTCTGGTTCATTTGCTACAAAAATACCTACTTGTAATTATGCAATGGAATATTTTTTCTTTTTTTCCTTTCCTTTTTTTTCTTTAATGTCCTGATGTTCAAGGAGTTTGCAATAAATATACTGAGACTGATCTGTAATTGCATGTAAGATTAGCCTCACAACTGTGTTTTGTAAAGTTAAGTGCCGTAAAAGAAGCTGTAGATGATGTGGAGAAGGAGGGAAGATAGAGAGTAAGTGGAGGCTTCTTTGGCAGCTGCAGCATGGAGTGGTGGGTAGCAGCTTTAAAGCAAGACTGCTCACACCATTTTGTTTCACCTGAGTAGCAGCGTGTATCATCAGACAGTGTATGATGGCATTTTGTTGAAAACATGCCTAAAGAGAAACTTTTACGGCTCCGCTGTTTACCTGTTCCTGTATTCATGCCTGCAATAAAAGAGATGAAAAATAAATCACAGAGTCTGTAGTCAATTAGTAGTCAAATCAATCATTTAGGAGACAAGGGGCAACATGCCAATTAAAGGAAACATCTGCTTGCTAGGAAAGTGGATCCACCATCGTATAAAAAATTACAACACAAATTAAAAACGGACAAATAACTTCTTCATAAAGCCCAGAGGGTTTTCTTCAGCTTAAAGTTGTAGTCTAGTGTTGTGGGTGCCAATCGTCTGTGGGGTCATTAGGTGGAGCACATTTTGCTGACTACCAGAGCCAGAAAACACTGGCAGGATTAAGGTAGACAAACACAAAACTTGGCAGGTTTTTGGGCTTTCATCTAGGGATCAAAAGGCAGCAAAAACTACTACTAGAGTGGAAGGGGTGGGGAGGAATACTCCACACAGAGCTGAGAGACGCCAGGTTGTTAAACTTCTCCATAGAGAAAAATTTAAAAACATACCCACCAAAAAAACCCCCAAAAAACTAAGCCTGTTTACTTCATTTGTTTTTCAAACACAATTAAAACATTTCACTCAGATTTTTGCCCTTGATTTTGCCTTTCTTTCAATGTCTAAATGGAAAGTTTCTTCAGAATGAAACATTTCCCTTTCCTTCATTGATCTCTAAATCAGAGATTTAGAGACATTTTGACATTAACTTTCCCAGTGCACTTAGGAAATTATATCCCAGCAATGTTCACCCCATTTTCTGAGGTTGCCAAAACTCTGTATTCAGAAGGAATCTGATCCCAACCCAGTTTCTCCATCTGGATCTTCTACTATTTTTATTCTCTGTGCGGAGAAATAAGAGGAGCAACAGCTCAGCATTCTTCCAACTCCACTCAATTTATACCAAGAAAATTGATTATCCAGACAGCAAACCTAGTTAATTAATTCTCCTTAATAAAGACCTTTGCTAAAGAACAGTGTTCTGAGGTGCAGTGTGATGAGAAGCTGCGCGCTAAAAGGTCGGCAAATACTCTTGTGGAATTTGGCTGCAATGGAGAAGTGTGGGGACTTCAGATGTAAATCCGAACAATCTTTTGGTTCATTATCAGATGACTGATCCATGAGACTGAGTTTGAAGTCACTGAGATTAATTCTATATCTCTGGGGACATGCTTTCTCAAGCAGAAAACAGACTTTGCATACAGGCACTGTTCAGTTGGGGCAGGGGGATAAAAAGGCAATGGTTTCAGCCTGGCTGTGGTGCAAAAATCCTGTGGCAGCAAGGGGGTGGGAAGGCACCCATCAGGGTGCAGACACAGGCAAGGGGAGGGATCCCCAAGCCTCATGAAGGACAATGGCTGTGCCTTTGCCAAGCACAGTGAAGCCTTTGGGGCTGGTCAGCACTGGGATCCCCATGCCCAAATGCAACTTGACCTAAAAGGGTCAGCCCTGCAGCAAACCCTGAGTCATGTTTGATTCTGACCAGATGTGTGGGAGGATACATCAGGGTATGAGGGAAATAAAAAATCAACTATTGCCTTTTCCCAGCCATCCCAGGACAGGTTCATGGGAGCATCCCAGCTTTTGCTGTCAGATGAGGAGAGCAGGCTTGCCCTTTTTGTGAGAAGCTGGAAATTGGAGCAGTTTAGCTGTGGCATCAGATGCGTTTGACAACCCTGACAAATACAACTCAATCCTATGTGCTGCCAGTAGTGCATAAGGCCTCTCCTCACCAGTCTTTAGGGTCTATGATGGTCAGGAGAAGAGGGGAAAACAAGAAGAAACAACAACAAGAACAGCAGCAACCCACACTGTCACCTGCTGGGCAGCCTGATGGCAAAGTACTGCCTGAAACATTATTTGCCTTTTTACTTTATTTTAAAATTACAAATACAAAATTGCCTACTTATATAAGCAACATACAATTGATACTAATTGTGTTATTTTTTAATGAGTATTTCTACTGTGTGTGTGTTTGCTATATCATGCCAGTGAGTGCTCAGCTGTGTCATCAGAGTGGCATAAAAGCCACATGGGTCTTAATTGTTTCATGCAGTGATTATTTCAGTTCTTCAATCAGGGAGCAAGTTAACCTTCCTGCATTGCTTCCTCTGCCTTTTATTAGCAAACTCTTATGGAAATCCAAGGAAACCGCAGCAAAAATTATTTTCTTAAAAGGTATTTGGTCAGTCAGCTTAGCATCCCAGGGACTTCATGATGTGAGGAACTCAAATATCTTATTTTTTTTTAGTTATTTGCCCTGCTGCTCTTAAAAACAGCAACAAGAAAAAACACTATTTCTCTGCTAATTTTCTCATACCCTGCTCTGGCTGCTGGTCTCCTTTCAGCAATGCCAGGCTCGGCAGGGGCACAAGGTGGTTTGGCATGAGACAACAAAGGCTGGGTGAGGCATTTTTGGAGGGAGGAGTACTAATAGCACCTAGCACTTTTGCCCTTCTTGAGGTGCATTTCTTGCTCTGGCTGACTCAACCTCTTCACTCTCCAAGGTGGGATGTGCACTGCCTTGCTGGGAGCTGAGATATTTGCAGCTCCATGGCCCCTCAGTGAGGATTTGGGGCTGTTGAGGCTGAGAGCTGAGGTGCTTGTGTGTGTAAGAGGCACCTATAAGAGCTGAGGCTCTCAGGTTTTGGAGGCTGGCTTGTGCCCATGTTGTGAGACCACGAGTAGATGCATGAGGCTCTGGGGAGAAAGGTCAGTGTGAGCTGCCCTTTACCTGGGTGTGCAAAATTAGGGATTTAGTGGTAGAAGCATCCCTGTGAGACTGATTACTCCTCCCTCCTGCAAAGACAATTCAAACTTGTGCCCTCCAAAGCTGACAGAACCCCACAGGACCATCTTTGCTCAAGGAACAGGCAAGGTTCGCAGCAGAGCTGCAGTGGGTGAAGTGGCAGTGCATGAGCTTGCTCTGGGTGAGAACAGCAGTGTCCTTGTCACAGTGGCTCACAGCTCCCTGTGGCAAGGCCAGGATGACAGCCCCTGGGAAGCACCTCTGCCAAGGCTGCTGGTGTATGAGCACAGAGATGAGAAGTGCTAGAGCTGACTTAGCTCTGCAGCCCAAGAGCATTCCCCCTTTTCCATTTCCAGCTCAACATGCCAAGGCTCAGTGTGGGTTCCTGACAACTTGCCCTGGCTATTGTGAGACACCAGGAACAGAAGACGCCTCCTGTAATGACCTGCCTCACAACCCCTTAGTGCCTTTCTATGCCACCCTACAATCCTTCTCCCTCCTCTGCTTGGTACTCATTCACAGACTGCTTCATGGGTGCTTGCTTCCTTTACCCTTGTGAGCACCCCTTCCACACAAGCACCTCTGGCTTTGTTGACTTTCCCTTTGAAAATCTCTTGCCTTTTTGAAGGCCTTTGCCAGCTCTTGCTTTCCCTGACCCTCAGGAGGTGCTCCTCCATACGCACTTTTCTGCCTTTCCTCTGTGTCTCCCTCATCTCTCACCTCTTCTGCTGCTGTCCTGGGTCCAGTATCTAACTGGCATTAAAGCACAACGGGTTTTCTTGCCAAGCAGGGAACCTCTGTGAGATGATCTCTCATTAGAGACCAGCTAGTGAGAGTCTGCCATCAGCCAGGGCTGCAGGAGCTCCCATCAAGTCCAGTGGATACACTGCTCAGCCTCAGTGACTCTCCTGACTACTCCATAGCACCAGAGAAGGACACAGAGAAATATTAAAGAGAGAATGTTATAATTTGCCTTACCCATGAAGTGAGTGATTTTGCTCTCATATTTTGGATGGTTAATCTCCATTTTATCAGTAAGGATGATAGTTAGTGAATGGAGGCACCTCAAAGAAGTGTAACAGAAGTCACCTTCTTTCCCTAGCTCCGTCCCTCTCTTTCTCCTTCCCTCTTTCTCCTTCCTTCCTTCCTTCCTTCCTTCCTTCCTTCTCTTTCCCCTTCTCTTCCTTCCACGCTTCCTCCCTTCTTCTGTCCTTTCTTTCTTCTTGCTTCAGACAGGGTATTTTTGCAGCCTCTCTGTCCTCACAATAATCCTACGTGGTAGCAATGACCACCCTTTTATCCCTTCCTACCACTGAGGTCTTTGGCTATGCTGCTCCATATTGCTGTGCTAAACTTTGAAGTACTGTAAAGAAATGGGAGATGTGGTAGAAGAGGGAGGGGTCTCCTTTCTTCACCCTCATTCTACCCTTGTGGGATTGCTATCTCCCATTTTTCCCCAGCAAGATGATTTATGTTCCCTCTCTGGAAAAACCAGAGTAGTGCAGTGACTTGAATCCCTGCACTGCCAGTCCTGTGGCCCATCCCTGGTGCCTTGAAACATCTTCCCACAAGTGAGTGGTGCCCAGCACAGCTGTGCTGTGGCCTGCCCAGCCCAGCAGACCCAGACTGACCCTGCACTGCACCCACCAGATCCCATCCCAGACTGGGGGGAGCCGAGCAATGAGTTTGGCTGAGCAGAACGTGCCCTGGTGGATCTCAGCAGCCTGTTCCTAAGCGGGGACACATCTCCTAGCTCTGTGCATTGCCTACAAATTCTATGGCAAAAGGGCCAGGCTTCCACTTCCTAGGGACACCCTTCCCCTGAACAAAATCTTTGTGCAGCCCTTGGTGTCTCAGTTGGTGTCCAAGGGCCACCTCTGCCCAAACGGCTGCTCCCACTGTGGTCTCTGCTTGAGCAAAGCTCCTGCAGGAAAGCCTTGCTTGCTTGAAAACCCTTCCAAGAACATCGTAGCCAACCCCCAAGGAGGGGCTTTAGGACATGCAGGACTTGTTCCCTGCAGCTGTGGCTCAGCTCAGGGCAGCTTCCATCTCCCTCAGTGGCCCTTGGGCATCCCTGTTCTGGCACTGCTCTCTCCAGTGGGGACAGCCTGGAACAGCTCCAGGCCTCCCTTGCCACACCTAGTCCTAAAGCCCACTTAATGTTGTTTATGCTCATACCATAACTAAAAGGAAAAAAAACCAACCAGATGCTTCAGTAGGTCAAAAGGTGCGAAGAGATAAATGTAATTGCACTAAATGTAATTGCAGTAAATTCAGTATATTGAAAGATGTTACCATTTAATTAAAAGTACATGAATTATGCATGTATCTCTTCCACAGCCTTACTGTGTGGGCTTGAGCAGTAACTGAGTACATTCAGCTCTAGCTGCCACATGAAACCCACGGCTGCTTGATTTCTCCCTCACACACCTAACACTGCCAGCTGAACTCTTGCTAGGAGTAAACAATGATATACATGGGGGTTATTTGGAGTCCTTTACCTTTACCTTTCCTACCCTTGGGCATCTGAGAAGGGACATAAATCTTACTCCATCAGTTTTCCCCTGAGAGAATAGAGACTGCCTTTTGGGAAAATTTTTACAATATCAGGTTTTAAAAGCACATTATTTAGGGATGCAGCAATGGATTGGACTACTCAAGCCATCGGCCTAGGCAGGTAGTAGCATCCTGCAGTCTGGGGGCATAAAATCTGTGTGTGGCTCATGGGCTGGATGAGAACTCCAGCAGCCTGGAAAGAATGGGACAGGAGAACAGGGCTTCTTGGGGGTGGTTGAAAAATCACAACACCTGCAGCTGCCAAGAGCATCCCATGGCTGGCACTGCCACCCCCACCCTCGGGTGCTTAATGTCACCATCAGGTGCCTGGCGCTCAGCTTAGCCATGCACCCACCTAGTGCAAGCCATTCCATTAATATGGAAGAGTGACTTTTTATAAATGCTGTGCTGTCTTTCTGGGAACAGAAAATCTTCCCCATCAGGGTAAACTTGCCCTTTGCAGCCCTGCCGAGTCCATCCTGGCAGACTGTGTCCAGGGATGTGCCAACACCCTCCTGCTAAAGGCTTTGATTATTATCAAAGGAGAAGGAGTGAACTCTCATGAGGGAAAATAGATCCCATTAGTGTTTGTGGAAATTTCAAACTGGCTATTATGAAATTAAAACAGGAAACAAAGTGATTGGAGGAGGAGGAAGACACCTCTCCCTAATCGCTTAATAGAGGCCTATACATCTCCTTGGAGCTTGCAATAAATCACACCTCACTTTAACCAGATGTGCATGTTAATGAAATCTGAATCCAAATGTTCATCTCTAGCTAATTTACTGTAGATTTGTTCCTCATTTCCATGCCTTATAGAAATGAGAGCAAAGATTTTGTTGTTGTTGTTGATTTTCATGCTTATACAAGCTCTGCCTTTTTCTTCTAGGGAAATTTTGGCCTTGGCTCAGCAAGACACTCACACATGACCAACTTCAGGGGGAGACTGGTCCCCGTGGCCTCCCTCAAAAATAGCCAGGAAAATTCAAACAGTTGCAGCAGAAGCACTTGCCTGTGCTGTGTGCTGTGCCAAGGCTTTAAACCACAAGATATTCTTACCAGGCACATTTGATAAGCCAGGCTTGGCTGTTTTCCTGCATGCTTTTTGCCTGATGACAAGAGTAATACATAACGAAGGCACGAAGCTGCAGCCTGCTCCGAAAAAGATAGCGGAGTTATTTTCCTCTCTGTGCCTGCCATGTCAGGGTTTGACAAATCCTCAGGGCTGAGCTCTGCCCGTTTGGCTGGCAGTGGCTCAGGGAGTGCACAGAGCCCATGCCCTGAGGCAGGGTGGAACAGGATGTGGGGCAGAAATCCTGGGGAAGAGGTTTGTCAGGCACCATGGGAGCGGACAGCTCAGCTAGAAAACAAAAGGGGTCCAGTGCTGCTGACAGGCCTAAGGATGGAGGGATGGCTGGAGTTAGGTGTCTGCAGGGACCAGGCTTCAGGAGAAGGAAGAGCCAAAAGCAGCTAAAGCCCAAAAGAGATTGTTTTCACTTTGACCTTTTGCTGGGGTGTGTTATGGGGTCGTGTGCCCTGTTCTCTGCACTCTGAAGGCAGACAGAGCTGCAGAAAGGCAGAAAAGGACTGGAAGCTGTGATGGAGCTGCTGTTTTCATTTGGTGGTGTCCCTCTCCTGGTTACATCTGTGTCTCAGGTGCCAGTACCTGTAGGGGGATAGAATATAAGTACATAAAGGTAGTATAGAAAGTAGTCTTACCCCCTAAAGAGTTGCAGCTGAGTTAATTATTAAAGATTAGGAACAGGCCTGATTTTAAAAGGCCACAGCTGTAGCCAATAAGAAGAGTGTTATAAAAGAGTGGTTTGGTTGGTTGAGGGGAGCTGGAGTCAGTTGGCTGCTGTGAGGACAAGGAAGAGTTAGTGCCTAGGGGAGCTGCCTACCAGAAACATCAAGGAGGTACAAAGCTCTTGCAATGTAATGACAATAGAACTCTTGTACTATAATAACAGCAAGTACCAGCCTGGGTCCACTGTGAGTTATGGCTCTTCCAGATTTGAGGCTGCCTGTAGGCTGCATCTGGATCTGGATCCATCTTGAGAAGCTTTTAAGGATAGTCTGGGATCTTTTTTGAGCATTAAATAGGTAATCAAGATCAAGGTTGGATCTTCCTCGGGTGAGGAAGAGGAGACATGGAGAGAAGTCTGAGTATGGGATGTATTTCCCAGACTGAATCTGTGGGTTCTTCCCATGCAGACGTGAGCCACGTGAAAATGTATCTGCGGCTCCTGGCCTGTGGAGATTGGGGTGATCCAGCTGCTCTCATTCCCTTTCTTTCCTCCTTGAAGCAGGAGCTATAGCACAGCAGCTCTGTCTGCTTTCCAGCAAGGGAACAGTGGGGAATGGTTGAGTGCCGGGTGGTTGAGAGCTGCCTTGAAATGTCTTAAGGAGACTTGAGCCACTAAAATTGAGCATTTATGAGTGGCAATAAGAGTTAAAATGAAACCCTCAGCAGCAGCCAAGCAGAACCCCACAGCAAGGGCAGCCCTTCTGAGTGGGCTTTCCTTTCCTTTGGGCTCTTGGGAGGCAGGAAGGGGGCTCACCACTGGAAACACTTTAAAATAAACACAAACTGTTGGTAGCATGGGTAACTGCATGGGAACCTACTGTCTCTGGGGGCTGAGCTATGTCAGCTGAAATGTTCCAAGGGCATGGAGATTGATGTGAGTCCCTCTGCTGTGGGCACAAGACACATTGAGCTTGTTCAGGGTCTGAGAGGAATAAAGCATTGCTGCCACTCTGAAGAAACCCCACCACTCAAAACTGACAGAGTTCTCACTTCTCCTTAGAAAAAAAGACCTGAGGGCTGGCAAATATTGAATAATGAGGGAGACTCCACAGCCTTTCTGGACAACCTCTTTCAGTGCATGGTCACCTGCACAGCAAAGAACTTCTTCCTCATGTTTAGAGGGAACTTCCTGTGCATCAGTTTCTGCCCATTGCCTCTTGTCCTATTGCTTTGCACCACCAGGAAGAGCCTGGATCCATCCTCTTGGCACCCTCCCTTTAGATACTCACAGCCATTAATGAGGTTCCCTGTCTGTTGTCTTTTCTCCAGGCTAAACAACAAGATCCAGAACAGAGTTAGTGAGAAGGCAGGAAGGCCTTGCTACAGCTTGAGTAGTAGCCTTACTCTGTGAAGCTGAAGTGATGGTGGTGATGGGATTTTTGATGTTAAAATCCATTTTAATTCAAAAGTGGTGTTTGAGAAAATGTGTTTTTTAATGACACCAAGGCCCCTCTGCTTTAGCACTGGTTTATGTGCCAGCCAGGCCATGGGTTAGTGGAGAAAGAATGTTGGCTGATGCTCATTGCTGTAGTGCTACAGCTCATTTCTTACCACCTTCTATCACAAAGAAAAGCAAATAAAAACCTTAATGTGCTTTTTTCAAACTGTCAAAAAAACTCATTCCTCGTGTTTTGTGAAAGCCCAGAAGTATTTATTGCCTCTAAAACATATACTGAGAGAAAGGGAAGAAATGAGCTAGGGGAATGGCTGTCCCACTGTGATCTGTGACAGTTCCAGGCGTCCTGCAGGAAGGTGGAACAAGCTGAGGGCATCCTGCAGTCTGTCCTGGCCAGCAAAGGGAGAAACTGAGGCTGCTGATACACACTGGATGACAACTGCCTGCCTCTGTATGGTTTAACTCAAGCAAGTTCAGGCATATGGGCCATGGGAAGCTCAAAGGCACCAGCACAAGGCTGAAGGACAGAGCTACAGCTGGACAGTAGACACAGTCCCCAGAAGATGAGCAAGAAGAATTGGTATCTTGGACACCCAGACAGGACAGGTCTTTTCACCAGGAAAGGATTTTTTCATGTTGTCTTTTCAAAGGATTTGAAAAGGACTGTAATAAGATAAAAATGGAACCAGGAAAGATAGGTGGAAGAAAAGAGATTAATTTAGGAGAAATAAGCTTTTTTTTAGGGCATTTAGATGATTCTGAGTACCAGCTGGCTGAACCCAAATTATTTAATACAGTTTTTTTTCTCAGCATCGCCTGATAAGGTCATGTGCAGCATTTCATTTGGCAGTGGTAAAAAAGTGTACCGATTCTAACAAGCTCATAGTTTGTTTTGAAAATCAGCACCACAAACAGCTCTCGGTTTCTAGTTCTGTTCCTTTTGAGTCCATTATAACCATGATAAACGGTGCACAGCCATTTGTGTGAACCTTGACAGGGGAGGGGGTGACTCACAGCAATTTTATGCCACAATGCCATACATATCACAGCAACAGAATCAGATGAGTAATCTCAGATCTTGCCTTCAGGCAGCTTACTGGCTTATCTCACAGATCTCACTGCAACGAAATGTCAATGTTTTAATACCTTTGGCATTTCTTTAGGTTCAAGAGACAATAATGAATCTTTCTTGGTTACTTACTAAGAGGAGATTATATCAGCAAAAGCAGCTAATTCTTCTTATCCAAAGAGACAATATTGGAAATAATCTCTCTTTTTTCACGAAATGTAAGAGTAACCAGCGTTAAATAAGAGCCTTTTAATTAACTAAAGTCATCAAACAGCCCTCAAATAGATTTAGTTTCAAGCAGTGACTAAATAGATTTAATGCCTAGGAACCAACCAAGAACCTCAGGTGGATCCTGCCTTTTCTGTTCCTCCAGACATGCACGCCCAAGGAAAGGCTGCCTGGAATGCACCAGGCAGAACATGGCAGTGCCCAGGGCTTGGTGAGCAAGTCTTACCACAGCTGATGCCTGCTGCCATAAGCTGGCACAGCTCTGTTCAGCTTGTGGCCTGCACAGACACCTTCTAGGGAACAGGAACAGATAGAGCCTGGTGGAAATTAGCATATTTCATCAAGATTCTGAAGGGTGAAGGTAGAGGATTGAGCTGCCAAGGAAAGCAAGAGGATGCCTGTGGTTTAGACCTGCTTGGAAAAGCTGACATGAAGTTTCTATTATAAATAGCTATGGTGATGCTCCTTACTTGTAAAAAGGTAGATGCTGCTCTGAATCCATACAGATCTACAGGACAAAATACACATATCTAATATTTTTAGTCAAGGGTGATCTTGATCTTTGAAGAGGCCTGTCAGGCAGCAACCTCATTTGGTATTTTCCATTCAGCATATGTTCTCTGGCTCAGACAGGGCACTTACACCAGGGCTGTACAGATGGGTGCTTGCACGGAGATGTCCCACCTTATCAAGCAGATGCTTGGTTATGCAGCTGCTTCAGCATTTTCAATTCAGGTAAGGAGACGCTTGATCACTTTCAACACCATGAGAGGGTAAGATGCACTTTGAAATGGCACTGCTCAAGACTTCAGGAAGAACACTGGCATTTTCAAACTTATTTTCAGGATTTGCAGTCCAACAAAAGGCTTTTTGCAGAAGCTGGCCAGCCAAGTTCCAGGGACAAAACAAGGGATCTGTGTTAGCACACAGCTGTGCTATAAACCAGAGGTAACACTGAGCTGATGTATATGATATGCTGTGATATATGCTCCTTCTGGATCTTCCAGTTCAGTCAGTATCAGTTTGAAAGGAAGAAGGATTTGCAGCAAAGGCTTTTCTGAAAATCTGAGGAATGCAAAGCAATAGGAGTATGACAAGCAAAGGACTCTGCAACATCCTTGGGTCTAGTAAGATCAACAGGAGACATCCTCAGGGTCCCCCCAGCTGTACCACTGAACAGCTTCTCAGCTTGTGAGAAATGCTGCTTCACACTGGCACACTCGGTCAGATGGTGATATTTTCCCTGCCCAGGATTAGGTTCTTAGCTAGCTGCCTCAGCACTGCGGGGGAGGCTCAAGGTTTCACGCGTGTCCCATCTGCTGCTCTTCCTCTGTCACCACTCAGGTCTGTGAATATGCCTGAAAACAAAGTGAACAGCAGCCCTTGTCCTGCTCAGGACTGCCTGTTCCCATTCAGATGCCATGTTTCTGCTGAAGCATCCCTGCTGTGGCTGCTTTGAGAAAGATTCTCTGGTCCTGTTAATTTTTTCTTCTGTTCTTCATCATTGTTAGCTAAATAGTCATCAGCTGTTTTAGAGGGAAGAGGGGATTCCCACAGCAGGCAGGACTTAGAGCTCCTAAATTAGGAAAGGAGAGAGGTGAACTGGTAGCACTCTGTATCTCCTGAAGTGTCATCCTCCCTTTCTGGTACTCACAAGCTTAGCTGAATACAAGTACATGGTACTATTTTGTCTGCTTTGCCTTCTGCAAGGTAGGTAGGCTTCTTTTAATGTAGTTTACTTTCAAATGCACAAAAAAAACACCCCCCCAAAAAAAAACAACAAAAAAGAAAGTGCGTTTTCTGCATGAGCTGACATTGTTTTCTACAGCATCTTCTGAGATATCAGGAAATATGTGAGAAGAAAAAATTTCCTTTAAGTTACCTCACTATTGCTTATGGTCAGAAAATTAAACACTTGGAAAGTAAAAATGTAGGCTTTCTACCTTTTTTTGTTAAAATACAAGTGCAACAGTTCACTGTGAGCTAAAATATGAGCATGAATGAATCTTGTCTCAAAGATAACTTAAATTACATTGTGGTTCCCTGCAAGGAAAAAATGTTTTTGCTGTTCTTTTATAGGGGATTCAAATAGAAAAATAAATTACATTTTGTATCACTTTCCCTTTAAGGTGATTGAATAGGGGGATGTTTTTAATTATGACAAAAATCTCCATGTTAATAGTCTTGATTAAAGGGGCTTTTAAATAGCTTATCTGCCTGGCTACATTCCATCCTAAAGCTCTGCTGAGGAAGATGTCTTTCATGTTGAATTTAAATGCTTATTATCCCTTTGAACTCTGCCAGTCCACTCATTTGAAATACTATTCTTCCCTTCCAGCCTGTGGAGTCAGCTCCCCAAGAGATCTTGGTAATGTCACTCTCTGGGGAGCTGGGCTGGTTAAGTTGAACCTTGAGGTAGCAGCTGGAGCTGCTATTTCAAAGCTCCCTGTGACCTGCTGCCTCATTTCAGGGCCAGCCCTATAGCAGGGACCTGCAACACCTTTATGGATCCTCCATCGCTTGGAAAAACGAAGCCTTGATCTCACCTGTGAGCCTCCTGTGACAGTAAGCACTGATAGCTAATGACCAGAGGTCTCAGTTAAAGACTACTGTGGTACCCTGTGGTACCTACTGAGCAGAAATCCGTGGGAGGGGAAAGGAAGGCAAGACGGGCAGGTCCCTGAAAAACCACGCTTGGATGTGAACGTGAATAATATCTGGAGAAGAGATTTTTCTATAAAGCCTCCCACTCTTTTTCCCACTGATAACTACTGTAAATGTTGTCTTCACTTTCTGCTTTCTTTTGCCACACGCTGAAAGCAGAGCAGTGTGCAGTGCAGCTGGAGCCAGTGTACATGGCTGCATCCAGAAACTCCTTCCTTTCACTCACCTGCAGCACAGTGCAGGCATCTGACAAGGTCAGGTTAGGTGAGCAGCTCCCCTGAAGGATACACAGCTGTACAAATAGGGACTGCAGGTGCTTGCATGAGTTAGGAAAAGCCAGGGAAAAGCAATGCCAGGGAAAGCCATGACTCTGGTCATGGATAAGGAATGATACAGTCCCCTGTGAGCAATCACCCCACTACTGCCCGCTCATGGGGGTTGTAGGAACCAATCTGTAAAAAGGGACTGATGTAAGCACATGGGAACCACAGTTCCAGGGCACCCAAAGCCAAAGTTTGGTCCCCTGCACAGCCCCTGAATGGCCATCCTATTTCTTCCTCATGTAAGTGGAGAAGAGAAAACCCTTCATGAATGAATCAAAATGCTCGTGTTCTTGTTTGTGCAAGCATCAAAGGTTTCACTGCAGGTTTCTTACACTGGCAGGGCATGCATTTTGCTATTTCTGCTAGCCAAGCACACCTGATGAGCTGGAGCTGGCAGATGTGTGCTGCTGCCTGTCGTGGCTGTGCACACACAGAGGAAGTTTTTCTGTCTGCAAATGTTCAGTGGAAGTGGATGGGTTTCTAGGGGAAGAGCAGCCAGGACTGAAGAGGAAAGTTTGGGGTAAAAGAAGGGGCTGAGGGTTTGTATCTGTTCAGGCTCTCTGCCAGCCCCTTCTTGGGTCAGGTACCTGTCAAACCCTGCCAGTATGGGAACAGATAGAAGGAAGACAGCACAAGGAAATGAGACTCCTGATGATAGAGGACAACCACTGAAGAAAAAGGAAAGTGATGTGAGCATCAATTGTTTAAACAAGGATCAAGGAAGAACAAGAAATATTTATTTTTGCAGTTGTGCCTACATGCTTGTTAAGCTAGTGCTTGCTGACACAGCTTGCATTGTCTGTGTGAGCATCTCTCAGTCCCAGGGCCAGCTGCTTTGCTAAACGTTTTACATGCAATACCTGTAATAGCATTCCTGTGTGGAATGGGGCAGAATGACTCTGTGAAAACTACAGTGCTGTGGAAGAACTGGAAGATCTCCATTTTCCCCCCAAAGATGAAATGTTCCCTTATGAGAAATGCAAAATGCTGCTGGGTTTTTTCTTCAATCAGAAAAGTAAAGTAAAATAGTCTTTTCCTCAGCAATTATGACTTTACTTAGTTGTAGTTCTGAAGGTCAAATTTATAAGCACGGGGATGCAACTGGAAGGATGCGTGCAAGTCCTTAAAAGTGAGTGGTTAAGTATGCTTTTGACAGTTGTCCCCAAAGCAGAGCTCAAATAGAAAAGAGAAGATAAAAATAAACATTGCTCAACCCTTTCATTCATTGCAGGCTGTCAAACGGGACAGGTGCTGTGGAAAAACCCATGTGTGGCTGTGTCATTAGAGGTTGAGTCATCCTGCGAAGGCAGGCAGAGGGGTGGAGGGGCTGGGGTGCCTGCAGCAACCTCAGCTTAACATGGACTGATCTTCAGAGAGCAACTGGTCAGAAGCAGGGCTTTCTTGTGTTTTGAGAACTTCCTTCAAACTGAGAACCAAAAGTAAAACTTTCCCATGGAGAAACACTAAGCAAAGTATCCAAATTACCTCTTCTGATGCTGTTAAACTCTTTTTGGCACACAAAATATAAATACAATAAGCAATGGTATGATGTCATGAGTACAAAATTGTACTTTTGAACAAAGTTGTAGAAACAAAGAACTCTGATTCCCAAAAAAGATTAGAAAATCAAAGCCTTGTTCATGACTTTTACATTGGGTAAAAGTATATTAATACTTCACAACGAATGAGAGTTCTGATGAGTTTGAGGTTTTTTCTTTGTGTTGTTTTAGCAAATGTGACTGTTTCTAAATATACTCCAACTAAATGCTGAGACATTTCATGAGAAGCAGCATGGTTTACCATGGATGGAAAAAGCTGTACTGTTTTGCAGTCCCTAGTGCCACACACCATTAACTCTATCCTTGAGGGATGCCCAGAGCTGGGACTAGAGCAGCATCCAGTCCTGCCTGACAGTTAGCATTTTGCCTGGAGCCTGCACAGTGAAATCATCTCACCTCCTCAGCCTATTGCACACTCTATCCACCTGCAATTTCTTCCTTCAGCATGTGGCCAGGGCACAAAAGGCCTGAGGGAGTGGAAAAACCAATTTCTTATGGTCCAAAAGGATGCTCAGAGGGCACATTTAAACTGTCTGTATCACGCAGTAAATAATGTTTAACTGCTCTTTCTATGTCTGGGTTCAGGTTTATGCTCATCAGCTCTTACAGAGAAAAATGCTGTTGCCCCAGTGTGGCTCGAGCTTGGTAAAACTGTTGGGTGTCAACTCAGCAACACTGCCTGTGAGGAGTGGCAAGAAAGCCTCTGTTTGGTGCTCTTTTGCTCTTCACTGCTACATTTTTGGGTGGCTGACATATGTGACTATTTCACAATGGCAGGGAGAGGGCTCTGTGTACATGTGGGAGAACCGGCTGCCAGAACAGGGGAGCTTGTGTTTCTCTGCAAGTACCAGATTGATGTCTGGATTTTTTCCCCGTTTTCTTTTTTTCCAATTGATGAGCAATGTTTTCAGTAAATGCTTGGAGACTGTTTTCCTGTCTCAAATTGGCATAGCAACAGCATCAGAACAAAACTCATAAGCATCAGCTTAATGGCATACTGAAATGGCTTCAGAATTCATAACATGCTCTCATTTTTTTGAAGTGTAAGGGAAGGGGCTACTGCACAGCATGGGCTCTTGGAAACCTTTCCTCCAGGCACATATTGAATGCCAAATGAAGATAAGCCAGTTAAATACTTATTTTTAATTAGTTTTATCCTTGTAAACATCTGTATGTAAATCACTGAATTAACCCTAGGATATATTACATACCTGCACAGTAGAAACAAGAAAATGAGTTCGGTATTCTTTACGGCTTGGGTCACATGAAGATATTAACTAGAAAGTCCCAACCATTTATCAGTGTTCCAATTTTTTCAGTTAATAGAAAAAAGAGGTGTAAGACTGGCTAGAGATCCCCAAATTCACCTCAAATATGATGGTTTTATTCCCACACTAAATGGTATAAGTGTCTCTTAATCTTGTCTTTTGCAAAATGTTTTGCCCTGTTCAATAACGTTGTTTCATCAGCATTCCCGTATTCTAGAATGTCTGAATAAATAAGCCATGCTGAACTCTCAGTTCATTGATTTTGTGAGGAGTAAACCTGACTTTGCTAATTTAAATATTAGTAGCAACTTACATAAATGATGTCCCTGTTAAAGATGTCCCTCTTTAACAGAGCTTACAAGCAATATCAAAACAATATATCCAGACTCTCCAAGGCTGTTTGTTCTTAAACCACTAGCAGATGTATGGGATCTTTTCTACATCAGAGAAACTTGGTTTTTGTTTAGTTGGTCCCTGCATCCATGGTTCGAAGAGTACTATGCACCTTGTGGATCCTACTAAAGCCTGCAGTGAGGTTTTTGAGAGGTATAACGCTGCTCCATTAGTGTGGACTTCTTTGGTACCCAAAGCCTTCATTATAACTAATTTTCCCCAGTTTTTATGTGAACAAAAGAACAGATCTTTTTCTTAAAGTCAGTGAAGAGACGCTTGTGCACCAGACTGACTCCGCCATCTACGGACATGCCTGACAGATAGTGATATGCAAGGAGGGAAGCTTGAGACAAAAGCTGGAATTTGGGCTGGAATTTTCCTTCCACGCTGTGTAACTCACCCTACCGCTCCAGAAACCTTTTCCTTGCTACTGCTTAAGAACGGAGAAGCCTCACTTGCCGTCCCACTAGTTTTCCCGTCATTTGCGTGCGCGCCTTGCCCGCGATGATCAGCAGGGATGATCCCGGCTGCCTCGGGCTCCCCGGGCTGGCTCTAAGGGGCTCCCCGTCAGCGTCCCCCCGGCCCCTGCTGCGGGCAGAGAGGGAAAAGCCCGGTTTCCCGTCTCGCCTCGTTGATGGGGGTGTGTTTTTCGTTTTCCGGGCCCCCGGCGTCCCTCGGTGCCCTGGTGCCGCTCGGCGGCGGGCGGGTGCCACTGCCAGCCCCGGCTCCGGCGGCTCCGGGCGATGCTCCGGCACAGGGACAGGGGTGCCATCTCTGCCACCGCACCGTCCCCAGCCCAAACCGGCTGAATCCTGCCGACACTCTCCTCTGCCCCCTCCATTTCTTCTCTCTCGTCTGCGCCTCCTTCCCTCTTTCCTCAAAACCACGCCGAAGCTGCGCTTGCGGCTGGAACGCAACGCGTTATTGCATTTGCGGGGGGAGAGAGAGAGAAGGCACCTGTCCTGCAGCACAAGCCCAAAAATCAGGGTAGAGAGAGCTGGGTGTGTTTGGGCAGGGGGCCAGCAGCACCAGAAGCAGCAGCGGGTGACCGGGATGCCCCATCCCTAAGCCAGACTTGGAGCATGTTCCCAGAACCTGGGGACTGATCTTCAACCTCACTCCAACGACTCCAAGAGCCAGAGAAAACAGCCCTAATCCCGGAATTTATTCATGGGTTGCTTGAAACAAAGCATACCCTCCAGGAGCCTGTGCCCAGGAGGGGCCAAGACCGATGTGCCTCAGATCCCCTGGCTGAAGATGCCGGGACATATAGAAAGCACCTTCACTGCACAGCGCTGAGCCAAAAGGAGCTCCTCTGCTGCCTTCTCTCACCCACTTACTTATATTCACCTAGAAAATAGGGTATTATTATTATTATTATTATTATTATTATTATTATTATTATTATTATTATTATTATTATTATTATTATTATTATTATTATTATTATTATTACTATTTTGACTCGGTGATATCTGTATTTGGCCTGGGGAAAGGCTGTTTTAAAAGGTTATTTTCCAACAGTCAAACTTACAGCACTTTTATTTTAATTCTTCAGATGAAGTCTCAGAAGAGAACAGTTTCTCTTCACCCCCCTCCCCATTTCTGAATTCTTGAATAATTAGAATAAAATGACATTGTCACATGTAGAATTAATTGAATTAATGCTGCTTAAACTCTTTAAAACTTTCCTACCCAAATGAACTCTTTGCTAATACAAGCTGGATTTTTCTGCTCTCCAGGCCAACTTTTGCACAGTAAGTAACTGATATTTATGCACAGGGAGGCCTCAGTGTAATGCCCTTCATTGCGAGTTCTAATAAAAGGCTGCTCTGTTTTGGCTCCTTATTAGAATAACACTATAAATAACCTCTTTGTAATGAGGACTTGTTAAAAAAAAAGTGAAACATTTTGCTCTAGAGCATCCTGGTGCAGGTTGTGCCACCATCTGGTAGATCTGATTTTCAGGGTAGATACACCTCCCAGAACTGCATTCCAGCTGGGGTAGCAAAGAGTGCCAGAAGGTTAAAAAATGCAGTATTGGGAGAAAAGTTATAAACTACTTGATGGAAACCAACACACACACATATAAACACCCAAACAAACAAAGTAACAAAACTTCAGTTTTAATATACCTTGGAAAGGGTCCATAGTGCTTACTGAAGCAAAATTCATGCTGATTTAGTTCTGGGCTTAGTCTTTAGATTGGTGTATGTTATGCTTGTGCAAAAGAGCTTGGAGACATTGTTTTTTCCTACATTAGATTAATTTTACAGAAAGAGTGCTGTTGTGGGCAGTAATGGCACAATCACTCTTGAAGCAAGACCAGATACTTGAAGCAAGACCAGATACATAACTCAGTGACAGCAGAAAATGAAAAATTCACCAGTGCTGAGCAACAGATGATCTACGGATCTAATGCAGTTTTTATTTGGATGATAGCATATTTAGAGTTCATATTTTCTTGCCTTTCTCCAGAAGATCTGAAGCAATACCATGCCTTCAAAAAGCTCACTCATCTCTTTAGTGAGCTGCTTTCAGAAATAGCACACATCTGTTTCCTTTGTAATGCTTTGGTTTTTCTAAGGCAGTCACTTAGTTTTCACTTTTCTCATAGGAAATGTGCTTCGTCTATTGTCATTTGACATATTTCCCATCATCATTCTGTTTTGTATGCTGTGAAAAAGCTCTGCTTGCAAGAAATTCCAACAATTTTTTCTCCCGTGTCTTAGTCTGAGTAACTAACACCACAAGCATGCTTCTGCAGAGTCCCAGATGGTTAACCAGAGCACAGGATAAATGACTACTAATGAAAACTTATGATTCAACAATTTCTCAATTTATTGTTGTTTAATAAAGGAGAGCCCAAGATAAATGACTTGTAGAGTAGATATATACCCCACATTGAACAAGAGTGTTGTAAGAGTTGAGAAAACTGCATATGAATTACAAACTCTGGTTCAGGTTACTACAGATTTACTATAAGAAAACTGCTGTCTCAGCAGTTGTTTTCTCAGTCAGCACTGATGGATACATACTAATTGTTTAGTATATGTTGATTGGATGGAAATGACCAGGAGAACTACGATTTTTTTTTCTGAATGTCTTTTATATAAACTGAGACTTATTGAAACTTTAATTTCTAGTCCAAAGGCTCCAAAAAGCATGAGCCTCCAGGGGAAAGGTGTACTGTGAATGACAAAAACAGCCAAGAAAGAAGGCACAGTGAGCCTCAAGGATAAGATGGGGATAAGTCTGGTCTCCAGTTCTGGGAAGACACCCACAGGCTGAATGCTAGCACCACAGAATTGCCCGAGCTAGAGCAATTAACCATCCAAAGAATTTGACTGCTAGGTTCCCCTGAGGCAGGAGGCAATGGTGCAAGAAGTGGTGGAAATGCTCACATCTCTAATTCAGCAAAAGTAAGAGGACTCCTGCTGCCAGAGGACTTCCAACCTGTGGTACTCAAATTGCTTGTTTGTGTCTCCTCTGAGAGGGGCATTACAAGCACATGCAAGCTGAGAAATGTGGCATTCAGAGAGTTCAGGCATTTGAGGGTTAAGGCTGCTCACACAATTGCAGTTTGGGCTCTTTCTGCTAATGCTTTTTTTTTTATGACAACATCAATTACTTAATCAGATAAGGATTTTTCCTGCAGTACTGCTGGCAGTGCTGTTAGTTGCAGTGAAGACCTTTCTGTCTGGTGAAAACTGAAGGTATTCATTAGAGCTCCACCTGTCTCAGTGTGATGTGGCTTCCCTGAGCAACCCATTTTTGAGACAGGGATGACCTTCAGACAACCACAAGAGCTTCTACTAAGCAACAAAAAATTCAGGAATATTTTAGTTTTAATTTTTAAGGATTTACTAGGAGGAAAGTCAGTCTCTTAGCCATATCTTCACTTCAGAAAATCAGTGCAGCTCCGCTGTAATCACAGAGAGATATCTCAGCTGCCAGATTTAAAATGATAGGTGTCATGTAGGCACAAACAATACATGACAAATATCCTAAGTGTTTATGATAACTGTGAAGCATTGCCCATATCACAGTGTGCTAAAGCCTGTTCCCAGGGAGGAGAAACCAGCATGCAGCTGACAGCTGCTCCCTTGCTGAGCAAATGCTTCTTCACAGGCACCACAACCCTCGGCTAGCTATTTCAAAAAGGGAGATGGGGGGCCTTCATCAAAGTTAATTATTGCCAGAAAGAAGAAGCTTCAGCCTTACTTTCCTGTTAGCCTGATTCATAACGGCTTTTCTATTGCCATTTATTTGCTTGTTTTCCACTAGCCTGCTAAAGATTGCCATGCTCAGTGGGGCAGGGAGAAGGGACTCAGTATTTTGCAGTTGAGCTTGCTGTTGCTTTCCTATAGCTTTTTCCATATGCTACTGTGGAACATGTTGAATTTGCATGCAACTGGTATTATTTTTGCAACTTATTTTCTTCCTCTGTGTGGCTATTCCTCTATTTGCAGCGAGAAATACCATGCTACTCCACCAGACTAAACCATGGAGATGTAAATCAACATCCTCCACTTGATGGGGCTGAGCACACTCCAGTGTGACAAGTCACTGCTCAGCCCACGGGAATGAACTTATCCCTAATGCCCAGGTCTTGGGCAGCCTCAGTGCCCCATCAAAAAGTAACTCAGTGCAGTCACTGATACTACAAATAGAAAATATTTAAATGGAGGGTTATTTTAATTTCCAGAATATTACAGACTGCTGTGCGTTCTTCTTTCTCTCTCTCTCTCTCCCCCCGATGTCTTCCCAAATTTTATTCCAGACTCTCAGAGGAGGAAGTGTGACCATGCGTAAAAACACAAAAATAAAATTATAGCTATAACCAAAAGACAGCAATCCAAACTCAAGTAAGGCAAGGGATGAAAGGCCATGGTTCCTCCATCAATTCGTGGATACCTAGTTGCAAGTCCAGCTTCAGATACCAGAGCCCAAGACAATTTTGGGGCAACCTGGGAATTCCTTCAGTCCTGCCAGGTTTGGAGTATGTTGTTATTTCTGCAGTTACATTGCATAAAATACTAAGCAAGAACATGCAATCAGATAGCGAACGCTAGCTGCCATGGGGTTTTACCTGAAAAGAATGTTAAGTCGTGCTGTGTCTCCAGTCCCATCCCAGAAGTCATTAGAAATAATAATCATAATAATAAAATAAATTAAATTTAAAAAAAAAAAAAAAAGTGAAAACAGCTAAGTTTCCCCGGCAATTACTGAGCAGGATTTATCACATCCTCCTGAAGCACATGCCAAGAGGCTTTAGTGAATCGAGGCCACGGGGGCAGCCAGGGATGGCTGGGTACTGCCCCTCGACGGCTGTGCCCGGCCTGTGCGAGACGTGTCCGCGGCCGGCGGGGTTTCTGCTGGGTGGGGCGCGCCGTGGGATGCGGGAAATCAGTGATCCAGGGAAGGCCACAACCGCGCAACCTGTCAGCGCCGGTCTCTGCGGGAGGGCTCCGTGCTGCCCGGGCTGTGCGTGTGACCGCCCGCGCATCCCGCTCCCGGTGCATTCCGCTCCCGGCGCATCCCTCTCCTGGCGTATCCCGCTCTCAGTGCATCCCTCTCCCGCGCTCGCCGCTCCCCCGCTCATCCCCGGCACACGCCGCCCCGACACCTTTTCCCCCCAGCACCCTCCCGGGCCGTCTCTTCGCCCACCGCCGCGGTCCCTCGGTGCCGGGGCTGGATCCGCCCGGCCGCCGCCCCCGCTTTCCCGCGGAGCCGCGCTCGGGCGCCGCCGCCTCCCCGCCCCGCCGCCGCCGCCGCCATGGCGGAGCGGAGCCGCGGCGCTCGGCGGCGGCTGGTGCCGCTGCTGCTGCTGCTCCTGGCCGGCTCCGCCGCCAGCCCGGCGGAGGAGGGCGGCGGGCGGCGAGAGGCGGGCGGCGGGGAGCACGGCGAGGAGGCGGCGCGGCACCACGACTCCTCGTACGGCACCTTCGCCAGCGAGTTCTACGACCTGCGCTACCTCTCCGAGGAGGGTGCGGCGGCGGCCGGGCCGGGCGGCGGGGCCGGGCGGGGCGCGGCGGGCGAGGGGCCCGGGCCGGGAGGGAGCGCCGGGCCGAGCCGGGCCGGGCCGGGGCGGGCGGGAGCGGGCGCGGCGGGCGGGAAGCGGTGGCAGCGCTGTTCAGCACGAAGGCCAGCGCCCGCCGCCATCTTCCGCCGGCCCGGCCGCCTCAGCCGGCGCTGCCGCTCGGGGCCGGGGCCGCAGGGGGGTCCGGTTGCCCTGCCCCGCTCCCCGCAGAGCCGCCGCCTCCCTCCGCGGGCATCCCCGGGCACGGCATCCCCGACACGGCATCCCTGGGCTCGGGCGTGCCCCCGGGCGGGAGCTCGGGCCGGGGGCCGTCGCCTCCCCGCAGAGCGGGGCCAGCCGGCGGCCCCTCGCCTTCCCCTCTTGCAAAGCTTTCCGGGCTGGTGGCGTAAAAAGGAGTCCTGGGGTGTGAGGGCTTCGAAAGGACGTGCGATGCCCTAAAGTGTCAAGAAGCAGCGTGGTCGTGCGTTTTTGGTGTGGGTTTTTTTTTTTTAATTTACAAATGGTGGAATGTTTAAACACCGCTTTTGCGGCTAGGCTGCATGGAAAACCATGTGTTCAATGGTTTTGAAAATAAGTAAGGAGTGAGAAAATTACATGTCCTGTGACACGTGTTTCAGTAATGCACCGCTACACGCTGCTGCGAAATTCTGCAAACTTATTAATGCAGGGTAATATACCTGCCCTTGATACAGTTAGTGTAACTGTGATTTGCAGCTTACAGCATACTTTCTCCATTACCATTGTCAGAAATCTGGGGAAGTAAATCAGGGCTCCTGAATGCCCTAAGTTGTGTAGGTCAAAATTTGTGTGCTGGCGCTGGAACTAACTGCAGTGTTCATTTCCCACTCAATGAAGCACTTTTCCTACTCAATGAAGCGTTTTCAGAGGACTTTCTAGTTCCACAGCTAGCACTTTCGTTTTTAAATGGATAAGTAAAGGAACATCTTATTAAAATATCTGTGCTTATGCAACAGACATCAGCTCCCACAAGCCAAGGCTGAATAGGTCTGTTAATAAACTTTCTCACTTTTTCTTTGGTACTATAATCCAGCAGAAGGGATCACTTGGAATCATAACTCTCACTGTCTGGCTCTTCTGGCTCTGCCATCACAAGTGATTGAAGGCCATAACTTCAGGCAATTCCCTGCCCTGATACTCTCTTACCTTTTACTGCAATGTGTGTTTTATTTTACTTCATAAAGGAGGATGTATTACAAGGTCTTTTCAGTATCAATTCCTACAGCTCTGCATCTGGTGCCCTGCCTGCATTTATACCTAATGCTGTAATTTATGGCTAAGTTCCCTTAGGGATTTCAGTTCCCTTATGGATTTCCTGAGGGAACTATGAGTGCACAAGGAGAGAGTGCACTGCAACAGTCCATGATCCTGTTGCCTTATATTTAACTTTTGCTCTCCAGCATTCTTCTCTCTCCTTGATGAATGTAGGAAACCTTAGAAAAGTTTTGTTTTCAGTTATTTATGTTACTTTGTTACTCGGATCCAGGACCATCTGAGCAGTGGGTTTTGTACATGACAAAGTAGTCACTCATCTGAACAGTTCAGTTATCAGCAAAGTAAATGCTACTGGAAGACCTGCTCTTTAGTATTGTTGATTTTTAGTCCTTGTATTTTATGTATTTTTATAACGGTTTATTCTGATTATACAGGTTACCCTTTCCCTACTGCTCCTCCTGTGGACCCATTCGCAAAAATCAGAGTGGATGACTGTGGAAAAACCAAGGGATGCTTCAGGTCAGTCTGAGATAAGAGTCTAGATACCTTTATGTTTACAGATGCTGACTGATGATATTGGAGACTCTGGTTGGTGTTTCATAGTAATTTTAATAAGTGTTTGTTGTTTAAGACCATAAAGCTATGGTCATATATTATTTGAGGGCATTAGTTTATTTAAGAATACATGTCATAGTTATGGACCTACAGTTCTTGTATTTTCATGAAGCACTTCAAAAAACAGAGCAAAGAAGGTCAACAGTAATATTTTGTGTTATTGTTTGCTGTACTGTTTGAATACTATACACTAAAAGAGTAATACTTGCAAAAAATTAATGCTACTTTATGTCCAGCAGAATATATGCTTTACTGCCATTATGCCAAAACACATTCTTTTAGGTTTTTTTGCAAAGCCTTAATTAAGTTCCATAGCAGGAAATTTCAAGGAAAAAGTTATGTATATTTCCAATTCCATTTAGGTATGGTAAGCCTGGATGCAATGCAGAGACTTGTGACTACTTTCTAAGTTACCGCAGAATTGGAGCTGATGTTGAATTTGAGTTGAGTGCTGACACAGATGGCTGGGTGGCAGTGGGATTTTCCTCAGACAAGAAAATGGTAAGATATGTACAGCTTTTCATGTTGGCAGTAAACACACACTTTCACATGCTGGGATAGAAATGGTTTATGTACATTTATATATTTGATCGGTGAGAAACAGAGCACGTAAGGTAAAACTGGCTCGCTGAAAACAAAGCACCATTCAGTAGCCCCCCTGGGAGCACTGCCTCACAGAAAACTGCTTCATCCTTCCTAACATCTCCTTTCCCTTCTTCTCTGAGAACGGCAACAGTATTTCAGTTCAGCTCTGAATGTTTGAATGTCACTAGCTTTTTGCCTTTTCATTAGAAAAGCCCTCAGGGATAAGCCAATTCACATGGAAATGTCCTGTTGCGCTTTATGCCAGTGTAATTTGGGCAAAATACACATCATAAACTGAACAGCAAATAATTTTATTCTTGAGAAAATCAGCTGACTTTCAGCAATATAAATTTTTATTTCACTTTTGTTTAACTTGGGAAATTTTTTTGTTTCTTTCATACCTATGTGTTGTTCCGGAGAAGCCATAAATGTGTGAGAAAATGACTCCTGCTAATTTAAACATTTATACTCAAGAAGGCAGTCTTATTAAAATTTCTTCTCTCTCCTCTGGATTGTTATTGGGTTCTGTTTTATGCTTATTCCTGTGTTTATTTTTTAATTTAAAAGCTTCACTTTTCATTGAATTTCAGTGAGCAAAACAGAATCATGTAATGTGTGGACTTTAAAAAATGTGGGCAATAGATGACTTATGCAAAGATGTTTTGTCTGTGATCCGTACTAAAATGTTTAGGATTAAAAAGCTGTTTATAATATCGGTGTTCATGTACAGAAACTCTCCTGAGTATATAGAACAATACTGGACCTATGTCCTAAATCACAAGTCAAAGAAAGGACTGTTTCTTGTGGTGTTGAAAGTAGCAGTCTTAAAAAATACAGGAACTAGGTGTCCTGGGATAGGACCCACAAAAAATGAATTGGAAGACTTGCAGTGACTTAACAGAAGTTTTACGAAGTCCCATCCTCCCAGATTGCACTCTTCAATTCACTCTTGTTTACACTTTTTGGGCCTGAAGCTGCAACAATGTTCTTGGCTGGAAAAGGATTGTTTTGTCTAACTAAGCTGTGAAGAGAATTTGCTAACACTTTATATGAAGTTCAAAGTTATATACTAATGCAGTACAGAATCTGAAAAATATGCAAGCTAAAACTTAAGGCATCATTTGACCCAAAATGGGAAATAGAAAGAAAATGTGAGGACAGGTGCTTCTCAGTCATTACTACATATATTTTAATATGACACTGTAAATAAACACAAGACAACAGAAGGTTTTTGTGTCGTAAAGAACAGTTCATGTCACAAGAAACAGTTTGTGGTTTTGGTGTAAAGAACAGCTTTACAGCCAGATTTTGAGAAGAGTTTAGAAGCTTGTCAATGCAGGTACTCAACAGGGTTTTCAAAGCAGCTCAGCACCTCTAAGTATCTGTCCCCACACTCACAGCTGGTGTTTCCAGTTTGTACCTCTGAGGTACCTGCAGTGGACCCCAGGGTCCCACTGCCCTCCTCTCATCAGCCACTTGGAAAGCAGGCACAGCAAGCAGCAGGTTAAGTCTGAACTTCTGGTAAAAAGAATAAAAGAATTGTAAAGTAAAAGGTTTTGCTTCCAAATTTGCTCCACATATCATATAATGCCCATAAGTCAGCTGGGCTTAACCAGATAGCCTCTCTCTTCCTGTCTCACTCTCCTGCTAACTTCATATTTTTCATAACTTCCAGGATGTTTTGGTGTCCTGGGATGCACAGGCTTTGATGATAAAATGGCTCTGGGTCAAAACAGCTTAGCTCTGAGAAATGGGCTGTGCTTTGGCGGCCCTGATCAAAATGGTGTGGCCTGGATAGTTTTAGAAATTAAGGGGAAAAAAAAAACCTATTTTGTTTCCTCAATAGATTTTTTTAAAGTTCTATGACCTGTTTCTTTGTCTCAAGTAACATTATGCTTTTCCACTTTCAGGCTTTTGTGTCTCGGCAGGATTTCGAAATGTCATTCTGTTAACTGAGATTCAAAATGCCTTTTTCTTTCCTTTTTAGTTTTCTTCCTTCAGTGTAAAAACACCTTTATTTTTGCCTCTTTGTGCTTAAGAATGAGGGATTTGTGCTTAGATGTATAAAAGTTAAACTTGGGAAATAAGTTATGGAGAGCAGTGATGGTCTCAAGACAGAGGCTGGAAAGGTCTGCAGCAGCACCAAGGTGCAGAAACTGTTCAAGCATGTGTTTTACCTAGTTGTCCCCTCTTTCCACCCACTTCTTGCACATCTTTTACAAATGCACCATTCAATATTCCCATAGTGCTGAAATACACTTTTCCTCTCTTTTTCCTGTAATAAAGAACTAAGGGATGATCACAGTAGCAAGCATCATGTCTTTCATCCGTATGACAGTATCATAAGGATATGGGAGGAGTAGGGCCTGTGTTTAATACAGCACTGATAGCTGTGGCACTCCTCCAGCTTGGATAGTGCTCTGATGGCTCTTGGTGCTAAGGCTTCTACGAGACAGTGCTCCTGAAGTTCCTGCTCATCCCTGTGTTCTACCACTCTGTCAGCCACCTTGAGTAACTACTCCAGCAACTCCTTTAGTATTTCCATGAATTTCCTTTACAAATAAGTGGCTCCTTCTTCCTTCTGTCTCTTGGTTCTTTGGTGGCTGCTTATGCTAAGTGAAGAAGCACATATTGATTGTTTTTTTTCTTTGTATCCTGTGGTATATTGTATTCTGTTATTACAACATTTCTTATAAGAAATAAGAGTTATGAGAAATGATGTTCCCTAAGTGAACATGAGAAGAGATAAGAAAACACTTACTGTAATCAATGCTATTATTTTCTCATATGAAGTAGGTTTTTTTTTCTTGTCTCACTAAAATATATTGGTTTTCTGTCCATGATTTGATGCAGTGGATTTTGTACACATCAGGGATTCAAGACTGCAACACTTTATGAAGCAGTATGCCAGAACTTCACAAATGACAAAAGAAAACAGCCTTCCACAGATCAATTAATTATGTGATGTCAGAGTGATATCATATTCCACAAATATATGTTAAGTAAAATAACTCTTAGAAAGATCCAAAAGAGAATTCACAGGGAGTAACAGTATGTAGTTATTGCCACCCACTTAACATGCTTTTCAATCTTACTGAAGACACCTGATTAGGGATACAAGTATTTATGTATATATAACTTAGAAAGAAGGAAAGAGCACCCCAGGTCTTGATTAGCTTTGAATAATTAAAATTATATACATAAATGAGGAAGTGTTTAATGACCCTTTTGTTTTCCATCTTTGAATTTTTTTAACCTTGTAGGGAGGAGATGATGTCATGGCTTGTGTTCATGATGACAACGGAAGAGTCCGAATACAGCACTTCTACAATGTTGGTCAGTGGGCTAAAGAAATCCAGAGAAATCCTGCCAGGGATGAGGAGGGGGTTTTTGAAAACAACCGTGTAACGTGTCGATTCAAGCGCCCTGTCTACGTTCCCCGAGAAGAAACCATTGTGGATTTGCACTTGAGTTGGTATTACCTGTTTGCTTGGGGCCCAGCAATCCAGGGTAAGTTGATCTCACCAACTTGAAGTTGAGTTGAAGTGCCAAAATTGATAAATGTCCTTCAATTACGTGATTCTTACTAGACACACCCTCTCCCCACCCTTTTATTTTTAAAGAACTAAAATTCTGACAGCATGAGGCTTAAAAAAGAAAGACAGGACATGTCTTGTTTTCCTGGATATATATCTACTATCCCCACTTCTTAAAGCTGAATTTAGAAGAACTTCATAACTAGAAGTTCTTAATTTGTTTGAAGGATGTTTGTTGTTTACTTGAATTTCATTTGTACTCCCTGACAGTGTAATATTGCATGCTTCCATAGGTTTGAAAATTACCTCCCTGCCTGTTTCCTCAGCAGAGTTATAGAAAGAAATTGCATCTGATGTTATTTCTTTCTGCCCTTACCTGCTAAAGGTTCTATAACTCGTCATGATATCGACTCTCCACCCGTGTCAGAGCGCGTTGTCAGCATTTACAAGTACGAAGATATTTTCATGCCTTCGGCTGCCTATCAGACCTTCTCCTCTCCATTCTGCTTGCTCCTCATTGTTGCACTGACCTTCTATTTATTGATGGGAACCCCATGACCAATGGCAAATAGCAAGAATTTGGCAGTGGAAGTTTCTCAGGATGGACGGCTATATGGATGGACAATGCATTTTTCTTTTGGAATTTATATCACATCACCATCCTCATCTAGCTGCTTTTGAACATAGTTAGCTTCTCAGAAGAGTGAAATAACCATCTCCCTTGAGTGGCAGAGTGGTGACAAATCATTTAAGAAAATCAGTGAACACATAGGAGAATATTTTCAGTGTTGTGATTACTTGCTTAAGAACAATGAGACTTTTGTAAAATCAATGTGTGTATGTGTGTGTTTGTGTGTTTGGGAGGGGTGCTTGTATGTGTGTTCAGGTGAATTTAGTGATGGACATCTTATCAAATAACAAAATTGCCTTCCAAATTGCTACAAAAAAGCAAATTTGGGAAAACACTGCAATGCTGTTTGGTACTTCTAGAGCAGAGAGCACAACTCCAAGTGCAGTTTCCAATCTTAAGACCTGGAAACCAATACAGCAGTATAAAAACTGCACTTCAGTAGTGGATAGTTCTCCCAGTCTATTTTTTCTTTTTTTTTTTTTTTAATATTTATCAAAGTGTACTTGCTGTAGTACTTTCCAAAGCTAAACTTGCATATTCAAGCATTAGCATGATTTTTTTTTTTCAACAGAAATAGGTGATGAATGTCTTTATTGTGTTTCAATAGCCTTTTTGAAAGAAATGTCTACTTCTTTTAAGAGTGAGATATAAAGTAATTTAAACAAGGGGACAGGAGAATACAGCAATATAAATTCTCCATGTACTGGAAAACCAGGTGTAAAACATGCAGACTATAAAAGTTCCCAACAAGCCATAGGATGTCGTCCTAATAGATTAAATAATTTTTTCTCTTTTTATGAAAAAAAAGCAATTTTGCTGACATGTAAATATATTTTAAGTAATTGTGCAGTAGTATGAAGTAATCTCTTTTTCTGTGTTGTATGCCACTAAATCCTGTTCATGTTAAGGGTGACTTAAGGCAGCTGGTGTAATCTTACAAAGAAATATAAATGAGATTACTTGTAAGAAAAGACAGGGATTTATAAGAACAGCAGTATCTTTTGTTCATCAGACCACTGCTAAAATACAGGTATTGTGGAAAAAGATGAGCTAAAACGGAAATACATTAGCTGTTTTCATCACCAATAAATAGTACAAGAGGAATGCTAATATTTACAGAGATGAAAAGTGTAAAAATGAATTTATGAGCCACAGACTATAATAAAAACTTGGAGTGAAGAATTTCTGTTCTTTACATAATAGGAAGTGTATGACACGTTTACATATAGCAGTCAAATGTGCTTAGGTAAGGTTACTCATTCACTTTCCAACTCAAATTCTACTTACGTAGAATTGAAGTCTAACTAGTGCCAAAGTTTTATCTAATGTGATACACTTGAGGACTCTCTAACATAGAATCTGGTCAAGTATATGTAATGCAACTCTTTTCTATTCTCATTGCTGCATGGAGTATAAAATGATTAATTAGCTTGGTTGGGTTTGCATCATTATTCACAGATTGATGTCTGTAGACCTAAGTTTTTTTAGGCTTAAGGTGTATGAATTAGATTGAAGATGAACTTATCTTCATAGCAAACACTTTATCCCTATTTCAAAAGATTGATTAATATTTTATATTTTCATTGGTGTCTTTAAGGATTTGTTCACTTAAAATTACTGCACTAAATTCAGAAAAGGGAAGAGAAATTCAGAAGTGAACTTCTAAAGTGCATACGGTAGCTTTATTTAGTATAAATTACTTCTCTCAGGTTGGTTAACTTACTCATCATCTGATCAAGTAGAGACCACCTAATAAGGTCTGCTTTGGCCCACAACAGCTGTGTAATTTAGCCTTAAGATTGGCTGGAGCAGATAAGCAAAAGCCTGGATAATGAGCTTTACATTCAGCAAACAGGTGAAGTGAAGAAATCATTAGGGTAAATTCTTTCTCTCAGGCAGCTGAGATATTGCAGCTCTTTCTCAGAGCCTGAGGGTTGCTTTAGTTTATGGCTTGGTTTTTACTGTTTCAGCTGTTTACTTGATTACCCACTAAAGGGCTAATTTAATGATTTAAAGGTACTGAACTTGGATAGAAACCCAGTTTGGCTTCTCTTTTCTTCTTTAATAGAGCTCTGGATTTAGGATATCCTGGTTGGACCTGAGCACACAGGTATGTTATAGATGACAATATTAATACCAAGGTAAAATTGTGTGACAGCTGTCAATGTTTTCTACACATATGGAGCCAGATGTGGTTAAAGTTCAGGATTTGAAGCAAGAGCAAAGTATTTTACATTATTTTTAATTCCTTTTTCAAATTACTTGTCAGTGTGCTGTGTTTTTGTAATTATACTTTTCTCTTGTTGAAGTACTAGCAGAAATGTGCACTTCTAAAACATCTTTCATCTAAGCTTCACAGTACTTAATTAGCCTAATAAAGTGTTTCTAATCAAAAGGGAGGAAATAAAAGGCCACGGGAAGCAGCAAAACAATTTATTATCTGGCATTTACATGGATGGTTGAGTTTAGCACTGAGTTTATCTAAGAGTTCCTCCTCACAGTGGGAAAATCGGGACTGTGGAATTCAAGTTGCCAAACAATGGAGGTATGAGTATCTAGAAGTTGGTAGTTGGGATAAACATCTGAGGAGAGGAAGGTTATAAGGGAAATGTGGTATGTAAGTTTGTATGATATTTGGTAAGTCTTAACATTTGAGTGGGCATAGTAACTTGTCATGGAAACTATTTTGGTTTTCACATGTTGTCTTCTTGTTTTTCTTTTTAATATTGAAAAGCAGGATTTATCCCTGTTATGCAAAGTTACTATAAAGTAACAGACTTCAAAGTGATTTTTAATTGATTATGGTATTTAAAAACATTTTGTTTTATTATTTTGTCTGATTGACTGGTACTAACACAAACTAGAAGCAAAGGTGTGCTTTGGAAAAGGAGGCAGATATTTCCCACTCCAAATAATTTTTTGTTTCTTTAGTGTGATTACTGCCAAACAACTATTAAAGAACCCATTTCCTAAGTGCTTTAATTTTAAGAATTTCTTGCTGCAGCGTGACTTCATACAGAAGCATTGAGTTTAGAGAGGGCATATTTAGACTATGGTGCTGTCTGGAAATTCAAGTGTTGCTACTAATCTTTTTTTCATTGCTGGTATCAAATAACTGGGGTTTTTTTTAGGTATAGGTGAAATGCTAATTGATTTCCTCCTCCTCAAAAAAAAAAAAAAAAGGCACCTAACTGATTTGGTAATGTAATAGGATAATGGATGATGGTGTCTTCTGTTATTGCAAGGGAAGTATTCTGTTTTTGAAAGAGAACATATTGATGAGAAAAGTTTGAACTCCCTCTGTGGCCTTGTCTTGGTGGGTTTTGCACTACTTGGATAGTAAGAAAATAAACACTTGTGGCCTCCTTAATCTGAAGAAACCCCCAGTTTGGGTTAAATGATGTTAAAGCTGTGTTTGGTACTGACTTTCCCAATCTTCAGCGCAGGCATTAGAGAATGACTGGAGTGTGGTGTGTGGCAGCATGGCACCCAGGCAGTGGTCTTGAAGCTCACTTGGAGCACCATATCTTGAAAAAAGAGCCCTGCAGCTGCCTCTATGTACTAAATAGCTAAGAAGTTATTTCTTAGTAACTGCTATAAGTTCAAGGGAAGACAGATGTGTTCTTTTCTTTTGTTTTTTTCTTCTTACTTTCTCATCCCTCCAATGCATCAGAGATTTACAAAAAAGAAAATTTTTCCTGTTTTAGAGGGTAGACCCTCTGTCTGGCCTTTCAAGTCTTTTCTTGGTATGTTGGAAGTTTGCACCCTCCAGTACTCCAGAGGCAGAATTAAAGTTTATAAGCAAATTATGTAACTTTAATAGAATTTAAATGGCATTTTGTTACTCCATGGTTTCATTAGTTCAGCACACTGTTGTGTAGCAGGTGTACTTCCCCTCACCCTCTTCTTGTTTTAACATCTCCAAATAATTTCCCCAAAGTAAAGTATTTGGTAATAGGCATAGCAAGAACAAAATATGTATTTCAGAGGATTACATAACGTGTAATACCAGTTATTTTCAGAAGTAGCTATTATGTTAGTGTTTTATACAAAAGATGACTTTGCATAGAGCCTTAGATTTATAACAGAATCAGAAATACTTTTAAATATTACAGTGTTTCAGTGCTTCATGGAGCTGTGGATGTGCGTGGCTTACAAGAATTGATATGATCCTTTTCAACCCCATGTAATGAAACTGGTAAAGCAGTTTGCTTGAATGCTGCACACTGAGGCATTGGTGACTCCAGACAGTTTGGAACAGAACAATGGAGAGACTGGTAGTAAGGACAAATAACAAGGAAGGGAATTGAATGGTTTTGCCATACTTTCTGTTTTTGTATAAATTTACGTGTGGCAGTGCCTGTCTGGCAGTCTTTATCCAAGAATTATTTGATGTAGGGTTAGGAAAGAATAGAGACTGACTTGAAAGAGATTTTGGCTGTCAGACAGGTCCCAGCTGTTTAAGGGCTGATCAGGTAAGACCATGCCATAAGATGTCCTCTGCTGTCAAGCTCCAAGTTAAGAGCTGGAGGCTTGATCTGGCCTTCAGAGGTACAAAAACCCAACAAGACCCCAGAGGCAGCAGCAGCAGCAGGGAGTGAATACCTGCTCAGTTTGTAGAATGGCCAGTGAGCAGGTACTCCCTGATGGCTGCAGTCGGAGTATCAAAAGATGTGGGCTCTAAATCTTAACAGCTTTGTACATTAGCTCCTCTAATTAAAATTTTATTATTCGTATTTCTGTAGCAGTCTCTTTGGGCAGCTCTCCCTCAACCTGCCCAGGATAGAGATGGATCTAACAGGAAGATTTTAAAGAAAATGTCAAGTCCTTGTGTACAAAAATTAATAAAAAAAGAAAATAATTTTTAAAGCATATTCCAACTTTTTACTTTTTTTTTTCTTATCTAGTTATTTATACGCAGTTTATATGTCCAGGTATCTGATTTTTGCAAATACATAGTAAGACCTAGGTAAGCCTTCCTTTTCTAAACATTTTTTATAAATATGAAGTAATCCCTTCAGTAACTTTTTTTTCTACTTTCACAGTAGGCTTGATAGAGTTATATATGCTTCAGCATGGTTACTTAACTTACCTAATTTGGGCTTAGATAGTGAGGCAAAAGCAGTGCAATTTTGAAATGTCAGAGAGGATGTGTGCAGCTTATGGAGTTGATAGGTGTGAAAATGCAGGCTTAAAAGACATTACTTGCTTTGAAAATCTGTGTTACAACTTGGCAATAGCAATGAATCTGCTGTAAAGAAGGGGACAGATTTTTTTCCCTTGGATTACTGAGTATTTTGATTAGAACTCATAGACTATCTCAGGTTGGCAGCAATCCATATGGATCTTAGAGCCCAACAAACACTGTACTCCTCACAGGACTGCCTAAAACTAACCCATATGACTCAGAGCATCATCCAGATGCTCCCTGTAGAGCCTGTTGCAGTGACTGGGCACCCTCTTAGACAGGAATCTTTTCCTAAGGTCCCATCTGAACTTCCCCCTGACAGGGTTCCATAGCCATTCACAACTGTTGCTTTTGCCCTCTTTCTGTGTTTCTTAGCTAAGTAGGAATGTTCTTCCAAACCAGTGTGGGGTTGGAATAAGTGCAGGACTTCACATCCTCTACCTTAGAACAGCTGCTGCTCCACAGAGGCTCGATCTGATCTGCCATTAAAGGCTAATTAGGAATGTCCTTACAAGATGAACTTTCATGTGGCATTCTTAAGACATTTTCTGTAAAGGTGTTTTACTCTTTAGAGCATTACAAAATTACCAGTACTTTTCTTAGCTGTTTCTAAATGATTCTTAAATTCATATTTGCATTTTTGAAGAAGTAATTGGATTTTTCAGAAGTGCTGAGTAGCTGCAAATCTGTTATGGCTCCAATGCTTACTCAGGGAAGTGAACATTTTATGGTAACTCGTGATTTAGCTTCATATCTCTCTCCTAGTTTTGACGTCATTCAGTTTAATTTCCTATGGTGGTATTGGTAGAAGACTAAATAAATGAAAAAATCATTGGACTTTGTGCCAAGGAATAAAAATATTCCTGCTGATTTTTCACAACAGTGATCTGTAAGATTTAGATAATGGAAAATATTCTTTGTGTAATTAATATTTAGGCAGTGTGATTTAGCTGAAGGTATTTGTGTGTGCATGTAAAGTCTGAGAATTATACAAGATTATACAAGATAAGCTAAAAAAAGAGGCTAAATTTTCCTCTGGAGATGAGAGAAAACACAGAACCTTATGTGTTCCCTGACTCCTAGGTGATTTTGGGGAGACAGAATGATAGAGGAAGAAAATATATAACCTGAGATATTATGTGTGTGGTGTTTGTTTGCAGTTCTTATACACACACCTTCTTTCTTCAATACAAAAATTAGCTTCAGACGTATTACAGTGTTATTTTCACTTTTTTTGCATACAACCTGAAACAAGAATAAGTTCAATAAGTCAAAAGAATGTTGCCATATAGAGTATTAGGGTAATAAGAAAGGAAGCACAGATGCCACAGTTAAACCTAGGAGGAAAAAAATCTTGGTATTTAACTCCAGAATATGGTGTCTGCTTCTGAAATACTTCTCACATAGAAAGCAATGGGTTCTTTTTCAGTTTTTTACCTTTGGTGATATGAAACAAATTATAAATATTGAAATATAAAAAAACTACCACAATAGAACTTCTAAAGCTAGAATTATCATCCAAGTCTTGACAAAGAGATTCAAAGATTAAATTTCAGACCTACTAACTCATTAGAAAAATGAAATAGTGGGACCCTGACTTTTGTGTGTGATGTTCCCAGCCTTTATTTAGGCAGATATATTTTATTAGCATGTTGAGTTTTGTTTAGGTTGTAACTGATGCCTGATATATCTTGGTATTTCTGACTTATACATCCTGAAGTCTGGTTTGCTTTAACCTCTTTGCAAATAAGCTGGCTGTCATAACTGTGTTAACTCTTGCCACTTGTTTCTTATTACATGAAGTGTAATGGTTGAACCTGAAATGCCATCTCTACCTTTTGAATTTATTCAGTTCTTTGTCAAGACTAATATACAGATAAAACATACAAATAAGAAACTTGTAACTATAGTGTTAAGTGGTGTTCTGCATTCTGTATGCCAGGCTTCATTCTCCATGCCAACACCCAGCAGCTATGTGAAGTCAATGAGCATTTGGTTGGATAGGAGTGCAAAATGGAGGTTTTGACATCCAGAAGAATTTGCCAAACTTCTTTGTGCTCTAGTCTTTTCAGCAAAAATAACACTGAGTGAATAGATAATGAAATTACAGTAACCTATGGGACTACTTTACAATCCGTGCATGCCCTAAAGTATTGCTTTGTAACATCTGTTTTATACTAAATGTTGGTGTTCAAGTGAGCCTTGTTAGCTATTTGACAGTGACAGACAATGATATTTATAAAACTGTTGCAATAAATGCCTTTTTAGTCTAAGAAAATGTGTGTATGGCATTTATAAAGGGGAAAAAAGTCTCCACGAGGTTAAAGAACCCTCTGCACTGCCTATGTTAATAATTCCTTCCCATGCCATGGTCTTGAATTTGTTAGCCTAATTCCATTTAAGTCAGTGAGACTGGTCATTAGCAAATTAACAGATGTGAGAAGACTGCCTTTTTTTTTTCCACTATGTGAATCACAATGAAACTGTAAATGAATGTGATCATTTCTATTTCAACAAAGTATTAACCACATTGTCAATTGCTATAAGTATGTAGAATTTAGAGGTTCCTGTGCTGACCTCTGTGCTGTGTTTTTGTAACTATTTGATACAAATATGATCAAGTTGCAATATTACAAATTGGATATTCTTTATCTACTGTCATCACTGCCCTGTTCCTCGGCCAGAATGGCTTCTGAAGCAGCCAGAACAGGCTTTTGCAGAAAAGTAAATGAAAGTATATTAGGAACTGATAACAAAGAGGAGGAAGTGCCATGATACTTAGCCAGCAAAAGTAGCTGTATTAGTCTCTCAAACAGGGATGCTTCAATTTCTGAGATCGTTAAGGTTTCAGCAGGTATTTCAGCTCCTTACTCCTCCTTACTGTTGGACTGGGAAGAAAAGTTGGCTTCAGAGCAACAAGAAATGTATTGCTTTTACACTGTGTGGTCTGTTTGATGTGTTTGTAGTAGTATTGCAAGCCTGTAGCTGCAGGCTGCAAGAAAGGATGGATCTTGTGTGTGTCAGCTACTTGTGCACTGTCCAAGGCATGATGATCAGTAGAGGCATTACACGTACTAAATCTATTTAAATTATATTCTGTTTGTCTTGCATTATGTGACAGCTGATTGACTGGTGAGGAATTTGTCACAAAACCTGATGGATCCCAAACATTCCTCTGTTACTCAAATCTCTGTATATCCAGCTCATGTTCTGTGCACACAGTTATCATGTGGGATAACCATGAAAGATAGTGCTCTGGATTTTGTCCATCCACAGTCCTACTGCTGCTGTTTTGCATGCTTTTTCCAGTGATTGAACACTTTTGTGTCGGTGCTATTGACCACTCTGCCTTACAACCATGCATTTCGTTCCCGTTGTTAACGGAACAAGATTCAGTCTTCTGTGTGAATCATTCAAGAGTCGCTCTGCTGATAATTTTGTACACTTTAACTGAGATGTTGAACAAAGTTTGAACAAAGTTGTTTCTGCAATAAAGTCAGGCTATAATCACTGGGTGCAATCAGACATGGTGTTCCCAAGGATTTGTTTTCATTTTCACCAATATTTTGTAAATGACATTTAATTTGGAGCCTTCTCATCTTAGCAGTTGAGCTGCATAAAATAATAATTTTTTCATTAGCCCAAAATGCAAAGATATATGCAGATGACCTGAAGATGCAAATGTTGTATTTTAAATCATTGACTTTAACTTTCTTTTTTTTCTTTGCTTCTGGTACTAGCAAAACTATAATAGTTTACATTAAGTATTTTTCCTTGATCTGAAGATGGTATTACTTTATCATTAAATTGAGGAGAATTTATGAAGTGAGATTAGCCACAACTGAATGTTTGCAAATGCTCAGTAACACAGATTAAAACAAATAGTGTCTCATGCAGGGATAGTTATTTTCTAAATACACAGGCCAGTGCTGACACCTTGTGGCTTTGTTCCTGACTTATTTCATAGCTCCGTGTAGTTATTTTGGTTGTAAATAATGATTAACTTGCAGCTGCTGGCATTGTCTATCTCCTCTGCTTTGTGGCCGCCTCAGCACCCAGTATTTTGGTATCATGTGTAAAACAGCTTGGAACTTTGGTCTGTGTTGACTGCACATCGAGTGAATAAAGAGATAGGGATGTCTCTGACCTCTTGAACAAGACTCAAAAGGTGTCAGTTCAGAGCACAAAATCGTGGGTGCTAGTATGGAAGCAGACAGAAGTTACAAGTTTCTCTTTTACTAATTAATACCTGATTTTAGGTAGGAGGTATTAGGAGAGCACCAAACACTATCAATACTTATCACATGTACTTTCAGGTGCATATGTATTTTCTCCACAGATGTGAAAGCATTCTTTTGCTGCCCTCTTTTCCCTTGAAGATTTCCTAATTGGAAAAATACAATCAAAGAGATTGTTGTAGAATTTCTGGCAGTGTAGGAGCCCGAGGTGTGCTATTTATCTTTGACCATAAAAATGACTAAATCAAATGTATCTGAGCAAGTTATGGACATCTAATCTAAAATCTCTTAGCATTTTAAATCTTAGGCAAAACCAGCTGTGAAGTTGCTATTTGAAATCTGTTGTGGAGTTAAGCTTTAGATGCTGGGGTGTGTCTTGTGAAAATCACACATCCTCCCCTCAGCTGGCAAAGATTTAGAGATTGTTTTCTGTTACGCTTGTGGGTCATGTCCCTGTTCTTAAGTAATCCTGTTGTGGTGATACATTAATTAGAAATCTTTATTTTATTGCATTGTTGGGTTTTTTCCCCTTTCTAATATTTTTAGTTTAAAATGGAGAGTGGAAAGCATAATTGGAAAGGAAAGGTCTTAAACAGTAGGGACCAGATCCTTGGCTTATGTAAAACAATATTTATAGCTTCAGTCAAGTCAAGGAGGTGGCATTAATTTCTGTTCCTGCAGAACATGGCTGACTGAGTCTGTTAAGAAAAATCAAAGGAATAAAGATGTGCCAATGAAGATTTGATTTCCTGGCATCTCTGGCTAACAGAAGGATTAGAATTCTCCGCTCTCCCCTGTGTAAATCTTAATTGACACTTGCTAATTGAACTTTGATGCAATAAAGGTATTGTAATGAGCAATTAGAGTTTGGCTTCTGAACTAAGGAGAAAAGTTCAGGTAATGATGCATTCATGTTACCTCCTTCAGCACCCTGCCAGGAGGCAGATCTATCTGATCAAAGAGCTGTGAGTGACAGTATCAGTTTAAGGTTCAATGAAAGCTTCTTGTATGGACAACTGCTTGTAATGCCTCATCAGGATCAAACAAAGTGCCTGTAGGTTTGTAAGTGCTTTCATGGCATAAAATTAAAATACTTTGTTGAACCTACACGTGATCTATTCAGCAGAGGGAAAACAAGGA
Organism: Melospiza melodia melodia; assembly: GCF_035770615.1. Taxonomy (NCBI): domain Eukaryota; kingdom Metazoa; phylum Chordata; class Aves; order Passeriformes; family Passerellidae; genus Melospiza; species Melospiza melodia. The sequence goes on along the minus strand of NC_086194.1, from coordinate 108,071,040 downwards.
GCTGCAGGAGCTTAGAGGAACCTTTGCAAGTGTAAACTTCTGCATAACTGGCAGGAAAGGCTTTGCAGGGACAAGTCAGGACTGCAGCGCCGAACGTCAAAAACTGGCTGGGGCCCAGCCTCACCTACAGCTTCAGGATGCAACATAGTCACAGGAAGGGTGTGGAAAAACCTCTCCCTTTCACCCTTGGTATTATGATAGGGATAGGTCACACCTAGCCATTGTCTTGGTACTGCTCTGCATTTAAAAGCTAGATATGAATTGGTGTAGAATTCCCACTTTACAAGTTAAAGACAATTGTGCTCAGGATAATTTCAGCTTTTTAACATCTCCATCATGCAAGAAATGCTCCACTAAAGTCCTCGCGCACTCCAATCTAATATGAAGTTATGTAAGGTTAAACTTGCATGTAAAATTCTAAAAATGCAGAAATTTTATTATTTTCCTTGGTTTTTTTTAATATCTGTGTACTTTTTATATGTTCAGTGGCATGTGATCACTTTATTATGATTTAGAGGATAAGCTTGAAAAAAAAGGGGAAGATCCCTCTGAGGGTTTTATGGCAGCATTACCAATAGCTTTAGTACCTTCTGAAGGGCTGTCTTAAGCCATGGAAGGAAAACTGAGTAGCACAGTGCCAGCACTGAGCTAGTTCAAATGTCATGAATTTTGGCCCCTGCAAGAGTTGCCCAGACCATGTATATTTATTACAGATGCATTTAGACCATTTGCAGAATGTTAGCAGTTGCCTTCATGCCCGCACTCAGGTGTTTGGTGTATGCCAGCTGCAGGAAGTTAGCTCCTCTCTAGATTATTTGCAAATAGCATGTGATGGTACAGTGTCATAAATGTCAGGTCTAAAAAACCAGTGCCATAAATGTCAGGTCTAAAAAACCATGCTAAGCACAACTACTTCTTCAGTGGGCCTGACTGCCAGTAAAAGAGCAGACGCTTCCTTGTTGAACGATTTGTTGCCAGAACATGCTCAGACGAGACAAAATGCTCCAGCTGGTCCAACCAGTCTTGCTCTCCAGCATGCAATGACACTCTAGATCTCCGAAGTTGTTCCGCTCCCCGAGACTGCAGCAGCAGTAGGGAGAGCAGAGCGTTCAGCGAAGCAGGACAGGGCTGCACTTTGGGATGGGGAGCTGCGGGGCTCTTCCGTGCTCCAGCCTTTGGCCGCCTTCCTCAGCGGACGCCACGAAGGCGCTGGGCCCGCGCTCGGCGGGGACGGGGCAGGCTCAGGGCCCGGGCACAGCCCCGCAGCTCCGGCCGGGCGCAGGGAGCGCGGCTGCCGCTCTCCCGGAGCAGAACTACATTTCCCAGCTCGCTTCCCGGCCGGCGCCGCCCCTTTCCCGCCGGGCTGGGCGCACGCCCGGAGCCGCGCGGCGGCGGCACTCCAGCCCAGGGCCCCTGCGCGCCCTCGGGCACGACCGCCCGGGCACTCCCGGCCCCGCTCCGCGCCCGCCCGCGGCGGCCGTGCCCGTGCCCGCCATGGCTGACAGCGCAGAGCCCGCGGCTCCCGACGCCGCTCCCGCCGCGGCTCCGGACGCGGGTCCCGCCGCGGCCCCTGCGGGCTCGCCGGTGCCGGAGCGGCGGGCGGGCGGCTCCACCGGAGCGGGCGCGGCTATGCCGCGGCTGCCGCTGGGCGGCCAGGGCGGGGCGGCGGGAATGTCGCTGCCGCGGCTGGAGAAGCCGATCAAGCAGGCCTTCTACAACACCGGGGCGCTGCTGTTCGCGGGGCTGTGTTGCGGCGCCGCCGTCCTCGTGTACTTCATCCTGGAGGCGTTCCTGCGGCCGCTGCTCTGGGCCGTGCTCTGCGGAACCTTCCTGCACCCCTTCAAGACCTCGCTGACGGCGCTGGGGCGGCGCTGGCTGGGCCGCCTGCACCGCTCCCGCACGCCGGTGCTGCTGGCCGCCCTCCTGCTGCCCATCTGCTTCGCCAACTACGGCGTGGAGGCGCTGGGCGAGCAGGTGCTGCGGCGGCGGCGGCTCCTGCTGCTGCTGGGCGCCGGGGGCCCGCTGCTCTACGGGCTCTACTGCCTGGGCAGCTCGCTGGGCGTGCAGGTGCTGCTGGCACAGGCCGCCCGCATCATCTGCCAGGGGCTCGACTACTTCAGCAGCCAGTGGGTGAGTGAGGGAGCGCCGGTGTGCCGCGCTTCAGGCATGCCCCGCTTCTGGAGATGCTGTTTAGGCAGAGGTGATTCAGGCGAGCTCTTGGGTAAACATCCAGGCTTGTTGAGTTCTGAGGTGTGTGTTAAAGTGTTGCGAAATAGCAGCGCAGCTCCACAAGTGACCCGGGATGGGGGAAGGCGCCTTAAGGCTTATTTCTCTGTCCGCTGTGTAGGGTTTCCTTTTTCTTAGCGTATGAAACAGTGCAAAGGCAATTTGAGCTTTAAAAAGTAAAGCTGTTTAACTTAGAAATGTTACTGATGCTAACAAATCCTGGGAGACTACTTTTCCCTGTGTTCTGTTCAGTAGGTAGCATAGAGCTACCTATGAGCTAGCATAGAGCTACCTTAGAGCTTCTGGCAGAACTCTTTTACCCTTTGTTACTTATAATTGAAAATACAAAAAGTGCTACATATCAGAAGCAAATGGATATGTGAAAGATCAGATCAGTAAGTTGTACTTTTGTTAAATACTGATGTGCAGCTGGCATGCTCAGATTTCTTAAGTGTCAAAGACTTTTCAAAAGTGGCTCTGTCTTTTAAACAAAAATAGTGTGCCCTTTCCCTAGGTGACAGTGCTGCTGAATGGACTGACAGAGTATTTTGACAGACTGCCTCTAGTGTGAATAGAATGGACAGGAGAATGTGTTTAGTCTCTTGAAAGTAAACACTGGAAGAAAAGATTTTCTTGACTTTATTTGGTGCTGGAAGATGTCGGAGGACTTGTGTTTCTGGTCTGTTTCGTCCTCAGAAGTACAATTAGGACTGAGTAGACAGAGATACATTCTCTCTTTATAAAGAGGCAAGATACTACCATGTTTACTTTCAGCTGAGTAGTAACAGAGCTAAAGCATGGCCTGATACTAGTGGGAAGCTTTGACTTGTTGCCACACAATTTGCTTGGTAAGCTTAAATTTTTTTTAAGATTTTTTTTTTGCACTGACCTCTTTGTTTTATTTTTGACAAATCTATAATATTGCTGCACTAACTGATGTGGCTAAGTCCAGGCTTTTATTAAAAGTTTCTTAATTAAGCCATACTTTATGCTGTGTAAATATAAGGGTACTAAAGGAAGCTGCACTTATTGAGGCTGGTAACTGTGGCTGTAATGCACTGCTGGATGTCTCTGCCTGCTCGGTGAAACCTTGTTTAGCAGTCTCTGATCCTTCTGGTGTTTCTGATTTAACACTTGTGTTCATTGAACTGTAGTACAAAATTAACTGCACAAAGCATAGTAAGCTCCCAGAACTCTTCAGACCTGAGTTACTTGGGAAGATTTTTGTGTCAAGGTAACTGATCACAGAGTTCCTTAAGCAAACCAGTTGCTTTCTAGGCAAGCTGTGTCTCTTTCTGGGCCTTATAGGAGAAAAAAATTGTGGGCTTTCCTTTGTAAATAGCTGCCTGTCGGTCTGGCATCATCTCTACACTTTGCAGTGTTTCCTTAGTCCAGTTTTTTTAATTTAGCAGTGCTTGATGTATATTATCTCAGAGCTGTAGCAGGGTAATTTAATTTTATCCATGCTGCTGAGGAGCCCTGAGCTGGATCAGTTAATAGTACCAGTTTTAACTTCAGTTAAGCACTTTAAAAGCCATTTAATTGCTGTGTTATATTGCAGGGCTCCATTTGCATGCATATGTTCTGCTTGTTAGCTGCACAGGAATTTGGGATATTACAAGTTGGTTTCTCCATTGTACTGTTATTCTCTGGGCTCTGAATCCTTCATGGTTCTTTCTGTATGCATGATTGTCTTCTCTCTTTCTGATTCTCTCTCCTGTGCTAGAGAAATGAGTGGCTGCCTATCATTAGAATTATGGGCATTTGGAATACTGACTTGTTATTCTCTAAATAAAGGTATTTTTATGGTATCTACTAGGCCATGATACTGAGACAGAAACTCTCCTCTTAAGTTCTAGAAAACAAAAAAGTTCTTTAAATGACAATGACCTGGTAAGGTGTATTTTGGCACCAGTATGTTGAAGAGCTTTCCTGTCCTGCTGTCCTCACATCTGGCAAAGCCATTGATGGCATTAATGAGCCAAGATTCAGAAGTGCCTGTGTTCCCATCCGTGGCTCTTAAGTCACACCTGCAGTTCAGGAATTTGGGTACCTCCATGACTGGATTGTTTGACAGCTGATTGGAAAACACTGCATTTGGAGAGCAAGTTCAAGATCTTAGGCTAGTCTACAAGCATCATGCTCCCACGGTCTCCTTTTCTTTCCCTTTAGGCTTTATGATCTTTGAAGAAGCTTGCTCAAAAAATGTAGTTGGCTGCTGGGCCTTAAATTAGAGGCTGATTAAAAATTCCAGATGAGTTCCTTGTTCTGACTCCAGCCTTCTTTTGGTTATTAGCAGAATTCTTATGCAGAGGGCCCTGCACAAACAGCAGTTTCATATAATAGGGAAGGGGAATGTTTTTTTCTATAGTTTTTTTCTTGGGAAGAATGTGAGTTTGTCCTGTAGTGGACTGAATATAGTCCTACACTCTTTTGGGCTGCAGCAATTTCATTAGTTTTGCAGGAGCTATGCCTATGTCCAGCACTGTATCTAAAAACCAAATTCTTTTGCTTTGTGGCAAGAGTTCAAACTACTTCAGGCTGATGTTTTACACTTACGTTAATATATATCCAATTCCAGCTATTCATTATATTTTCTTCTTTTTTTTTGAAGAAGAATTTACATGCTCATATTTATTTGGGAAACAGATAGTTTGTAGATCCCAGCAGATGTTAGGAATTATACAGCTGCTCTGTGTTGGCTCTGAGGTTCATCTTCGTAAATTAAATTTGATGTAATCATAATGAGCAGAATCCTCTGTAGTGAACTTGATTATGGGCTGTCAAAATCTTTCTCTCTGGCCAGTCTTTCTTCCTTGGTTTGTCACAGGTTGTTGCAGGCTCACAACTGTGTAGTCACATGTGTGTGTCAGTGTATTTTTATATCTCTGACCGTATGAGGTACAACTGGTGTTGTTCTGGGGGTTTCCATGCAGTTAGAGCACCTAATCAGTCTTATCCTCACCAGGGTGCTGGGCAGATCTGCAAATGCCATTGCCCACCATTGCCATGACTGCTGGAGTGGAATGTTGTCAGAGTACATGCTGCCTCTTACGGCTGGTGTACTGTCTGCCCCCCATCAGGGGTTCTGTGCAAGACATCCACAGGGAAACCTCCATTTGTGTTGCACTAAATGTCACCCCCAAGCAGCCCTTGCAGACTGAAATTCTCCAAGCATTCTTCATGCTCTGAGGCGTTTGGCTTCTACAGTCCTATTGAATATCACCTGTGGGGGCAAAAAAGCATGTGTGTTTTGTTGAGTTCACCTGATGGGGCAATTTCTCTTTTGTTAAAGAAAAGAGCACACTTCTGATTTTTAATGTGTGTACAATTTCTATTTCTTTGAGAGTTTAGCATCGGTGGGCTTTCTTTTTCCTTCCCTTTCTTCTTAGACCAGTCTTGCAGGTTTCTAAAACTTTCCCACCTTAAAAAAAAAAAACCCAAAACCAAAACAAATGCCTGAACAAACTCTTAAGTATTCTTTCTGCTGTTTATTATCCTTTAGTATTATGGTATCCTGGCTTATAAACGATACAGCCAAGTACTGACTGTAAACACATCTTACCAAAACCACAGATTTTGGTGTGTTTTCACAACTTTGTATGGTAGAGATAAACTGTGTAGAGACCATATGTGGCCTGTTGAAAAACAAGATGGGGAGAGGCAGGGAAAGTCTGGGATGTTGGTAGTGTTTTGTACTGTTGTTTTTGCCTTCCACACCCACCCTCAGTTTTGGAAGAGCCTGCAGTGAGATACCTTTCTTGGAGAAGCCAAGGAGCTTGTTCCAATTTACATGCAGCAACTACAGCCTCAGAGCTGGCAGTAGCCTAAAGCCTAATGATATATGCTACATAATATTAACTATTAACTATTTATTGGTATTTATATGTATGGTTGAACACAATGATGTTTATTTTTCCAGCATCTCTGAAAGGAATGATCATTATGGAGCTGTCCAGCAAAATTTTAACTGTGCTCTATATAATAAAAGAAGAAGGTGAAGAAGTTGTGTGTGTTGAGGAGCCATCTTTTGCAGAAGTGTTACCATGAAATATGTCAGAGGAGTGTTGCTCTGTCTGCACGGAAAGAATTTGATGTTCTCTGGGAAGCCTCTTTTTGCAAGAGAATCTTAATACATTTGATTTCTGAATAGCATTTTTATTACTAGTTTCTCATAAGTAGCTTTTGTATTAAGACAGGAAGAGTGAACTAAATGAGAAGTATTCTCAACATCCATTGCTTCAGTCTTCTGGGTATCTTAGGTTTTATGTTTTCTTCTTAAATTCAGTGTAGGAAATATTGCAAGACACATTGAAAATAATTTCAGCCCATGTGTGGCAGTATTATTTTAGTGGTCAGTTTCCCCCTGCCCCAGGGTTCTAGTTATAAGTTCATACATTCATGCCTTCAGAGAGGGATGATCTCACTAAACACCATGTTTCTTTTTCATGTGGTTTACTAGTCTGTGTTTTTTTAATGCCAGAAATACCAGCATGGATATATGTCATGTTTGGGGGTTCTAGAAGAAACAGAATGGACACACAGTTCTAGTCCTTTGGACTTGGGGCAAGGAATAACTTGTGTCCACTTAGAACCTGCTCTAGGTAAATGAAGGCCTCCTAAGTGAAGGGAGGAGGTGCTTGTCTGTGCTCTGAGGTGAAAAATAGTCTTACATGTGTGATTAGTTGCAGTTTGGGTATTTTCTTATGTTTGATAAAGGCTGTCTCCTTACTAAAGGACAGGCAGTTACACACTTATTCTGCACATTGTGGGATGTTTCCTCTTGTGTGCTGATGAAACTGTGCTAAAGCTACAGTAAATCAATTTTGCTTCTGGAAACTGGAGTCAAAATTACATCTTCATAATTTGTTACCTGCCTCCTTATTATCCTTTATGTTGTTTAGAAAATCATTTTCAAATGAACAGGCAGGTAAAGAAAACACTGATTTTTTTTTTTGACGGCAAACGCAGTTTGGCTTTTAGCAGTGCATTTAATGCCTTGTGCCGCTTCATTTTTCAAGTCCAACGCTCTTCTGTTCAGCTTTTGTGGTGGGTTCATTTTACTTTGTCAGCCTGCATCAGCACTGAGGAAGAGGATGTAGAAATAGTGAACTGGTGTCATAAGATCACCTCTTTAAACTATCTTCACTCTGCAGTGCTGTTTTAAAAGTTTGCAAAAGTGCTGTGTTAATGCTTGGTCATGTTTTAAATTATTTTTTATTTTGAGAAAAACTAATGAAAATCTCTATTTCCAAATGAAAAATTTTAAAATATTAAGGGGAACTGATGAGATAGTTTGGCCTTTTTTTTTTCTTCCCCACCCCCTGCAAAAAAACTGAGACTGAAAAATAGAAAGCAATTTGAATTAGATCTGTAGATCCATCAAACAGTTTTAAATTTAAAGTTCAGTTAAAATCCCCCAAACAAACTAAAACTTAAACTCTTAAAAACCTTGCTTTTCATGATTTCCAAGTGGGAAAGAGCAGCCAGGGAAAAAAACCATCATTTCAAAATGGCCACGGGAGAGAGTAGAGCTACAATAAGAGAAGGAAGTAGTTCACATTCTGTTTTCTAGGTGCTGAATTGTTACAAACTGAAAAATTTTGGCAGGTTGGCCAGGCATGTATGAGAAGAATTAACTATTGGTTCATCTTCTCAGTCTTCACTGTTGTGTTTACTTGTGAGGTGGTTTATAGAATCATGGAATATCCTGAGTTGGAAGGGACCCGGATGGATCACTGAAGTCCCACTCCTGGCCCTGCACAGGACCACCCCAAGAATCATACCGTGTGCCTGTCACTGTTGGGTCAGGAATGGGTGAGTGAGTGGCACATAGACTCTAGGTCTCCAGAAGGCTAATAATAATTTTATTAGGAAGCCCATTCTTTTTATACATGGTCCTGATGCAGGTGAACCTGATTGGTCCTGTAATCAAAACGCTGTCAACCATTGCCAATTACCCTTTGGTAAACATCTAATGAGAAACAACTGTTCAAAAGACCAGCTGCAGAGCCTTAAGATAAGAATTGTTTGAATTCTTTTCTCTGAGCTTCTCACAGCTTTTCCCAGAACAATTCCTGGGAAAGTTTATCTGGCTTTCTCTCTCTGACCAGGCTGTCCCAACCACATGTGCCTGAGAAGGCACATGAAGCAGGTGGGAAATGTGTTTGCTGCTGGATGTGTGTTGGGGTGTTGGGGCAGCATTCCAAGGAAGACTAAATCATTCCAACAGCTTTGCAGTGGGAAGCTCTTCTTGCTTATTCCACTTCTACATATGCTTCTGTTGCCCATTTTGTTAGTGCCTGCCATACTTCTGTGAGCTTATTTTGCTATAACTGAATTACAGGTAGTTTTGTAGGGGGGTCTTGAGCTGGCTGGATGAATGTTGGAGCTGTTGCGCAGAAGAGGTGGGACTGCCCAGCTGGCAATAGGGGATAATGAGTTGCCACTTCCAGTAGCAGTGAGTTATTGAATGCACTCGTCTGCAAAATCTTCCCCACAGAACTTTACTTGTTGATAGGAAAAAGGGGAGTGAATTGTGTAAATAAGAAATTCTACTCTCCAACATAAATCAGTATAAATGTTGTCAAAAGTTAAGTAGTTAGAGTTTGTTCTTGAAAAATGAGATCGAAGCCGAAAGAGTGTCGCCGATTTTCAAATCCTTCAACTTCAATTGCTTCAACAGCAAGGAGAAACAAACTTTCAGTCAAGTTCGTCATACTTCATGCTGATAAATCCTTGACTTTCCAGCACTGAAATTTCAAAGAAAAATCACTGAAGCAGATGCTTGAGTTTAATGTAAAAGTTGCATCTTTCTATGGTGTCATTTTGTCGCTAGTTGGCAATAGTTGGCAATAAAGAGAACTAAAGCCCTTCATAGTCACCTTAGATGTCTCTAAATCTGCCTCTTAAATTTGCCACTTTAACACAGAAATGGATGCTAAAATCCAAGAAGTTACTCTGCAGTGTTAGCACTATTTATTGAGAAAAGTGGGCAGTTTTACATGTCTAAAGGCAAAGCAACACTTAGTTCAATTTGTGACAGGTGCTACAAAATGCAAAGGAGATGTGAAAAATGAGGTCTTGGCTGTCTGTTAAGATGGGCAAGGGAAGGAAGAAGGGCAGCTTGCAGGATTAAACTATCCCAAAGTTGCAATGTATGGAAATTGTGCATGCCTGTAAATAATAATTGTGATTAAGGAGTGATTTAAAAATCTCAGAGTACATGGTGAAAGTTAGGGTCTGCAACTGATTTCAGCTTAATAAATTGTTGATGGTAGCTGACACATTCTGCAAAATCTGAAGTGTATGTATTAGTTACCTGGTTAGCTGTGCACCCTTGTAAATTAAATTTATAGGCATTTTGTCTTAGCATGGAACCTTATCAATTACAGTTTCAGTGCAATAATTGCAGTAGCTTAATTTTAGTGAAAGTAGGCAGTCTTTCATTTGTTGTTTCAATTATGTCAGTTCTTGAGAATGACATATAATAGAGAGAGGCTATTAATATTCTCCATGCTTTTCAAGCCAAAACTTTTGGAGACCATCCAGAAAAACAAAGGGAAGGGTTATGTAACACACTTTTAAAGGGTTAAGGAAAAAAAAAGTATGCTGTTGCCCAGCCAGTATGGGATGAAATCCCAGTCCATGTCAATTTAAGTTAATTTGCCTTAGTTGCTTTCAGCTATGAACCGTTGGAAGTAGGCTAGCTACCCTATTTCCTGTGCACTGGTTCTTGCAGTCCAGGGATGTGCTTGGCCATAGCATTAACCAATAAAGAGCTGATTATTCTGTGGTGTCACTGACATTAAACTTCTTGCCCCAGTCAGTTGACTACACAGTTCTTGTTACAGAGCTTCATGAAAGTTATTGTTTGATCTCTGAAAAAGGGTTGACTGATTTATTTAAAAGTAAGCAATTTCTCTCTATTCAGTGGAAATAAAGATTTCAACTTGGATCATTTGCTAAGCTTTTAGAAATGATAACTGATTATTTTTTTAATTTCAAACACAAATTATTAAATACCTAAGCCCTATAGTGTTCAGCTACATGCATGGATAAAACCAGTGTGGTGTGTTTTGCTTTGTTGGCTGTTAAACATAGGCTTATACCTTGTTAGCCTCCTACTTGTTTTTAAACAGAAAGTTTAAATTACTGAACGCACTGAGTCTCCTGTTTAAAAATTTAAATTTTTAAATTTAATGATGAATTTAATTTGTCATTGAATTTAAAAGCTAATGAGAAAATCTGCTTGGAACTGGAACGTTCATCATACAGAGATGTGTATGGCTGATGTTAGGGAGTGGGATAGTATCTTTGTGATGAGTTATCTCTTGCAATTAGAGCTGGGCTGTGAAGTGCCCTTTGAGTGAATTTATGTTTCAACCTATTAAAGGAGTGCTACTGTGCATTTCTGGTAAAAATTTCTGTTTGTTTGTGACTTTAGTCTTGATGTCCATGGGTTGTGTTAGTTTTAGACGTTTATTTTGAGTCTGCACTTGGCCATAAGCATTATGGAACTCTGTTGATGCAAAACTAGAAACAAGTGAAAAGTTGGAGTGATCTGCTTAGATAAGAAGCATTAGTGTGCAAAGGGCAGGTATACCTTTGTTCACATATCTTAAGTGATTTTAAATAATCTTGTATATTCAATCATTCCCACTGAAGTTATCCGGGACATGACTCACTGCTTGTCTGCTCAATTCAGTACAGCTAAGATTTCCTCTCCACCAGTTAGGTATGTGGCAGTAGCCACTCAAACCTGCTTTTCAGAGACTTGTGTTTCCAGCATGAGTTGTATAGTGCAGAGTAGAGGTGAAAACTCCTCTGTGTGTTCTTCGTAATTGCTTGTTCTGTGTCTGTGCCTGTGCATTCTTCCTTCTTACAGTGATGTCTGATTCAGTAAATTCTCTTAATAGAAATTCTATTCAAACTTCATGGAATTTATGGATTTATAAGTGTAAATTTTAAGATGTACTTAACTGTAATGGATAGGGAATGTTCATTGAATTTGAGTGAGAAAGGTCTTCAGTTATTTAGTTAAAGAATGAAACACTGGGTTTTAATTTTTACAGATATTTGTACTTCTTTTATTTCACATCCTCTCTTGAGTAGCAGCTTTTCATCTTCTGTTACCTCTTCCTGCTTCCTTCTTTTTTTTAGCTCAAATTCATCATCTCAAGATTCTTAACTCCAAATCTGTATTGTGTTTTATCTGATGAGTAGAGTAGTAGAAAGCAGTTAGAAGCCACAAACCCAAGTTGTCACTGATGTCTTCCTGTCTTTGGTTTTTTTAGTTAAAAAAATGAAAAAAATGACATGTCCTATAAAGGCATCTGTTTTGTGTACCAGCACCACTGAGGAGCAGCAGTTTTTGTTGTGCTTCCTAATGGCTTCTTTGGCTTAAGCTCCCTTTTGTCTCTTTGGACTGAAGCACAGGAGCTGGCAAATTGCTCCATGCTGGAATGAGTGCAGCATGTCTCCTTGCGGCCACATAGGTGCTGCCGATGAACTCAAATAATGAATTGAAATGTGGGCTTCTTAAAGGCTTAAAGCTGACTTCAGTTCTCTGTCTATGACAGTTATGGGTGTGTGCACACATACATGAGTGCAGTAGAGCTCTCTTTCAATGGATGTATACATACCTATGTGTATCTTTTTCTTAAAGATATGGACACTGGTAGTTGGTTACCTGCTGATGGTTTCATTCAAGTGGAATATAAGCACTGAGCGTTACTTAAAAGCAGTCTCTGTTCCTGTCTGGATTATGCTGCTCTTTCACTTAGGTGAGTAACAAGAAGTTATTATTCTGATAACTGAGGGTTCTGTAAACAAAGCTCCTCACTTGCTCTTCTGCTAAATCTGTGAAATAGTCTTAGCTGAAATGCAAACTGTTTTGTCTGCTCAGTGATTCCAGCTGCATGTGTCCAGAAGGGAGCATTAGAGTAGGGAATGGGAAGGCACCAAGATGCTGAGCTGTCTTCCACTTCTCAAGCCTTTGTACTTCCCATGATTTCCCCTTATTTGGTTCACAGACAATGTGAACTTCTTGACAGTGAGGAAAGGCTGGGGTCACATGAGGCTGGCTTTAGACATTCATTTGTGCTATTTTTTGAAAGCCTGCCATTAACCAAGGCTGAAGCTGCAAAATGTGTTTAGTAGTAGTAACAGAAGCAAAAAAAAAAAATTCTATCAGTAGTCAACAAGCATATCAGGATGATATCAGCAGTATAAAATACATTTGCTAGTAATCTCTATAATCTGTTAATACAGCTATAAGATTATAGTAATCTTTTAGACTTATGTTACACATTTAATATAATAGATGTTCTCATATCAGAGTTTATGGTGGAAGAATCATGCAGTTAATAGAAGAATACCATGAAAGAAGGTTTCACAGTGTACCTCATCATGTACTTTACTTTAGCAGCAGGTTTCAAGGGTTGTTCTGACCACGTGGGTATGCCTCCCTGAGGTTTAAGCTATATGTAGTGACTTTGCATTTGCCTAAATTTTGACAATCTTGTATTTACTGGTAGTACAGGCTGAATAGGCGAAATCCAAGAAAAATCCCATTCTGTGGAGATCTAACATAAATACACAAATACACATTTTTGGGGGGACATGACTTTTCTCTGTTACCAAAAATCTTTTAATTCTGTGTGTATTTTCATGTGATTTTGAATATTGTTTTCAAAATTTGTTCTCTATCAGCATAATGTCACTGAAGTTAGGAACAGCAACAACTTGATTTGTTCATTGAGAAACTTGTTCATGTTTGTTTTCTGTTCTTCCTTTTCTTTAATGCAGAAAGCCTTTTGTTTTATGACTTCTTTGTTTTCTGGTTGATGTGCTGCCTTTGTTGGTTTTGCTAAATGTAGTTTTTATTAATGGTGTAATTTTTCTTGTTAAAAAAAAATCCCAACACTGTATCTTTCAGCTTCTGTGGCAGGTTCCTGGAGAATTCCTGTATTTCTGGTTATAGTTGTTCTGATGACAGTAGGCATGTTGCATGAACAGCAGAATGGAAAGGAATCTTCTGGTAAGGAAAAGTCATTGTTTCTTTTACTGTTGGAGGCAAAAATTCACTTAAGTCACATGAAATAATCTGGACTGTATGTCCATAAATTCAATAGCATATGGATTGCAAGAGTTTGCTGTAGGATGTTTATTGTGTTTCAAAGTGGTTTACTCATGCTGAAGTGAATCTTGGATTCTTTACAGAAAGTGATTGCCATGGACTGGTGTTTTGTTTCAATGGTAAAGTAGCGACTCATTATTGAGCCAAATTCCTTGAGTATGGATTTCAGTATGTAATTTCAGGCTTGAAGGTAGCCCAGGATGTTTGAAATCAGAGGCTAATTTTGAAAGAAATGAGCAATATGGGTTTAGTAACTCCTATTATGCTGCCTATGAGAGAAACCAAGACAACTCTATACAGCAAGTTTCCAATATCCAGTCATTTGTTTTTAAATAAGTTTTTTAAAAATATGTTTTGTGTTTAGATTTTGAGAAGAATAGTTATTTTCCTGTTGCAAGTCAGTTTTGAAAAATGCAAAGGCATCGTAAATTCCTGATGGAGGAAACCTTTTTCCTGTCTGGCTGTTTTAGTTGGTTAGTAAAGATGATTAACTGGTATAAAATTTTTTTTAATAATCAGACTGTCAGCAACTGTGAATGTCTTGGGTGGTAGCAATTCATTATCAAGAAAAGCACTAAGCAAATAACTGGTTTTGAGTTCTGGCTGCAGGTGTATTGTAATACAAAAATTAATAGCACTCATGTCTGTTTGATCATATTGACTACTTACAATACATACTAAACACTCACAGCATTTGTGCGTGTAATTTCTGCTGCCTGACAGCTCCAGTGGATATCTAACACCAAATAAAGCATTTTAAGGCTTAAGCTTTTTGTTACTCACATGCATGTATGTATTTTACAGGGGCTGAGCTTCCTGGTCAGATGATATCCATTGCTGCTTCAACAATTGCCATGGCAATTTCAATGACAGAAGATGAGTCCAATAATGAACATTCCTCCCAACCCTCAGGTGACTGAATACTCTGTAAGAAACATTTGAATTTGCTCTAAAGGCATGAAAATGGATGGAATTGAGATAAAATTTCAAAATAGTCCATAACCTCTTCATTCTGTCCAAAATAGTGTCCAAATTGTGAATCAGGTTTATCTGTTTTTAAAAAATGTCAAGAAGATGCTAGTATAAAAGCTGTCTAGCAAAGGATAGTTTATGTGGCTGTTAAAGACCCTGACTAGAAGGATTTATTACTGTTTTGTGAGGTTTTTTAGACTGAAGGTGTGACTTTTTTTCCTGTTCTTCAGTTAATTCTTTTAATTTTTCTAGCCTTTGATTTGTTGGCAGTTACATCTTGCATAGCTGGATTTCTGGACCAAGTACAGACAGACTGGAGGAATTTTTGCGTACATTGCAGTGAGGAAAAAAACCCGCTACTTTAAATATGGCATGCTCAAATGTAGTGAGCTTACTTGACATTGTAGCTTGAGTCACATGATACTTTCACTTTGTGTAAGGCAATAGGCTTAAAAGAGTTCAGACAAGGTGTTTAGATATCCATCAATGATTTTGAACTTTACCATCTTTTTTTGGGTAAGTCTTTGATGAAATGTGATACTAGAAAATTAAGCTATTACTGAGGTCTCTGGAAATTGAAAAGTTTCATCCATTTCCTGCAAAACAAACCAAACAGATCATTCAACATTACAGAATGTGAACTTCCAAAAATTAATTTTTAAATCTAAAAATGGCAGCTTTAGACAACTTACTCTTATCTTTTTTTCTACATTTTACATTACTATATCATCAATATAAACATAGAAGCCTATGGAATTATGTCCTGAAATTTGAGATCAGAGCATTATGGTGACAGCTCTCCTGTAATTCTGTGTCCAGTCTTTAATTTTGGAAATGAAATTTTTTTTAAGCTGGGAGAATAAGGGAGAATAATTCAAAATTCTGTGACAGCAAGAAATTGATGTGACAGAGAACATACTGTGTAATGAAAAGAACAGATCTTAATAAGCCAGCCTGGAAATTTTGTTCTTTTTTTTTTTGTCGCTGTTCCGAGAAGTAGCATTCATTCTGGTTTTGCTAGAATTTTTTCCTGAGTGTTGTGCTAGCTGTTTAGACTGTCATACTCTCATTAGTTGGAAGATAGAAAGGTGTTTTTCAGGGTTCATCTCACAAAATAGGAAGCACACTAAATGGGATTTTACAGAAACTGAAGTTATTCAAAATCACTGTACTGACAGTTCTGTTTTTCTATTTGTGTTGACAAAGCACTCACACCTTGATTTGCAGAGCATATCTTGCCAGCAGAAGGTGACTTTTTACATTTGCAATTTTGGTTCTTTTCTGGACAGATCAGCTTTGTGAACTGGTTTATGAGAGTCATCTAAATGGCAGTTCTGATGCAGGCCTGTGTTTGTCATGTGGAGAATACTGGCTCATTGGGAGTGACAGTTTAGTTTTGCTAAAAGTGCTGGAGAACTGCATTCTGAAAAAGTTCTTGCCTTGGGATACCCTAGAACTTTTTTCTATTTCTTTTTCTCTTTCTTTTTTTTCCTTTTTTACTCCCTCATCTCTTGCCCCTCTGTTTTGTGTTCTGTGTACAGTCTGCTTACAGGGAAACTGTAAGAAGTAAGACGGTAAATTGTTACTGCTTTTAACATTACTGTTGCTGTTATTTAATTAAATCATTCTTCATTGCAAAAATATGTCAATCAAATTTTTCATTACAAAAAGAAGGAATGTTCTCTTTTATTTCCCAAAGGCTGACTCTCCTAAGGAGTTTTTGGGCAAAAAATATTGAATAACTTTCATTTTAGGCATAGACTTCAGCTAATTATTCTGGTTTTGCTTTTGGTGCTTCCTTTTGTTTGATAAATATTTGAGTTTCTGTGTGTTGTATTATTGCTTCTTATGTTGATTATATTAGCTTTGGAGCAGAACAGTAAGAAGCGTTGAATAAATTGAAGGGGAAATTCTTTATTGTGGGTATACTGCTTTCAAATTTGTGTTTCTTTAGGGCATCCATTTGTTTCTGTTAGTACTCTTCTGCTTTATTGCATATAGACTGAGAAGTACAGGGGACTCATACACCCTTTTCCATATGACAAAAATACTTTGTCTTTTTAAGAAAATTTCTGTTTACAGGTAACTTTTTCTCTCCCCTTGCAAAAAGTTGTTTGTAGCTGTATAGTAGGGCTGGCCATCATCTCCTGTAGATACACAGTGATTTGCCAAGAACCTCCCCACCTGAAGCTTCTGCTGTGCTTGGCCGCTTGCGGAATTCCTTCTTTCAGGTTGCATGCCATAGTTCCTTCATGAATATTCTGGAGTTCCACCAAATACATAACCAGCAACTATCTGATGTTTCTGTCATCATCTCAGTGTCAATCCCAACTGGGTGAATCAGTGGATTTGCACTGTTGTTTTGGTGTGGTGGGGATGTGTTCATAAGCTGTAAAAGTAGTTCCACTTACCTAGAATACCAGCCCAGGTTTCTGCAAGAAAATAGAAGTGTTCATTTGCTGTGTGAGGATGCAGTTTGTTACTTAATCTTACTGTATGACAAATGAGTGTTGCCTTTTTGAACATTTTAGCTGTCATGCTTTAGGCTAGGAATGGTTTTGGTGACACACTGCAGCCAAAAACTGTGTGTGGAACACAAGCAGTTTGACTCTGTGAATGTAGTATGCTGTAGTACAGTTTTTATGCAGTTTTTCTTCATGGGAGAAGATGTGTCTGTGGCACAAGTCCAGTGAAAGGGTTGTGCTCATTGTTTACCAGCTGTGTGGTAGGTACCAGCATATTAAATTGTCTTTTATGCTTCAGCACAGAGTAACTTTTCAGGTTTTTCTGTGTGTGCATTCCTGCACTATGGCTGCAGACTTTCCTCAAGTGGTGATATGTGGGAAATGTGTGCATTTGGACAACAGCACAGAGCCTCAGTAAAAGCTGCTGCTGCTGTTCTCAGGAAGAGATTTTACATAGTGTGGCTGAAGATGGATTTGGTGTCATCCAGCAACTGAAGGATCAAATAAATAAATAAATAGGCATGTTCTGCATCCAAAAATTTAAATTTGAACACAATATTTTTGCATGAAAAGACTATTGTTTATTTATAGGGTCTTTAACACATCAGTTTATATTTTTAAATTTAATTTCTTGTTAGCTAACTTATGAGTGAGAGACTGACAAAATTTGTTATCCACTAACTTGTGCTTGATGTTACTAATATTTGTTACACAGAGCAAGGAATTTAGGATGATGGTGTGAGTGCTCCTATGTTTGTGTTGTGAGTGATCTGGAAAAGTAGTGAGACAGTTGTAAGATACAGGATTTCTCTTCAATGCATACTCTATATTTTTTGTTCTGTTTAAATGAGTATTGATTCCTAAGATTCCTTTTTGAGTACTTGAAGTAAAGGGAAGTGAAAGATTTATTTTAAGGCTTCAGATTTTTTTCTAGAAGTTAATTTTATTTTGTGTTTTTCATGGTCTTATGGTTCTTTGATAAAACATATTTGGCTTGTAATTTACTTGCAGGGACAGGAGCCCTCTTAGAGGCTGTAGCAACTTCTCATCTCTCCTCCTCTCAGCGCTGTTTGGCATGGTGATGCAGGATATGGGAGAGTTTACACAGCCTTGTTCTAGCTTTTCAAAATGCAGATCAGTGCCAAGGCTGTCTCAGTCTTTTAGAAAAATTAAAAGAAAAAACCAACCCCAAACCAACAAAAACACACCTTCTGATGCTGTCCCTTCGTTCACCTCCACCTTCCAAAAAAAAAAAGAAGGAGATAATTTGGGAATAGGGAACATATTCTGTTTTGTGGTGAATATTAATGTGATAATTTCCATTTCTTTGTTTGCATGTGTTTGTTTTAGGATCAACAGCAGAAAGTGATCAGCCTCCACCTCCACGAGCTTCATCATCTTTCGGCACCTCCTCTTCATCATCTTCTGGGAACAGACAAAGAACTGAGATTGGATCTTTTCTTAGAAAAAAGAAAACTAGTGATATTTACTTTGTTACTCTTGTGTGGGCCATTGTCATTGTTCAGATCTGGCTAAATTTTTGGATTGTGCAGCTGTTGCCAGTGCCATTTGCAGGTAATAATCCAATTACTAGAAATGTTTGGCATCATGTTAAATAAAACAGGGGGAAAGGCTTGTAGGCTTGTATGAGTTTTATTTAAAAGCTTTTTCATGACTTGTTAAGACAAGATGAACTGTAGCTTCAAAAAGGAAGATTGATGTGCCCTGGCTTTTAGCTTGTAGTGGACAACTCTGTTAAATTGCTTTGTCTATTGACTGTTGTAGTTGCCTTAAATAATTTGGGGCCATACCTTATATAGTAAGAATACTTCTTACTATGTAGACCAGTTACTTCTTCCCCCTGATGTCAGTTCTTTCATAGTTTTGCACCTATAAATGAAGAATAGTTTAGCTGTTATTCAGTAGTGGAGTAGAGCTCATGTTAGCTTTTAATTTCTGTAAAAAATGGGTTGCTAGGTACTGTGGACAAGTGACAAGATAAATGTAGTTCCAATTTTAGGTCTGAGGTTAATTAGCTTTGTGGCTTCACATCTATATGCATCTGTTCTCCTATATATCAGGTAAGAATTGGAGTAGTTACAGTAGCTATCAAAAGATATTATTTTAAAACTGGATGCCACTTTTTCCTCTACTCTTTTGGGGGAATGAAAAGGGAAAATGGGAACTCTGGGAGTATGTGTGAGCTGCTATGAATTGGAAGGCATTTCTTCCCATCCCCTTACTGTAAACAAAGTGAGTTTTTTCAGTAAGGGGATTTAAGCTTCAGTTAAAATGCTGGTTTTTAGCATTTTAAAATGCATTTATCACTTGAATGTACCTATTTTATTTTTTACTAAGTGTGGTGGGTTGGCCCCAGCTAGTGGCCAAATACCTTCCAAATCAGTCATTCTTCCAGTGTTTTAATGTGGGCTTATTTGTGAGCTGCATTCCCTTTAGGGAGGTATGGGCTGTGTTCCTTCCTCTTGTCCCTGCCCAGGGTTTCTGCCCTTCCTTAGATACATTTGCATTGAAGCACCACACCCGTGCCTGATGGGCTCAGCTTTGCCCAGGGATGGAGCTGTTGTGGAGCCACCTGGAGCTGTGTCTGGGACAAGGCAACCCCTGGTCTCTTCCCATGGTGGCCTCCCCAGAGGGCACCCTGCTACCCAAGCCTGACATCTGTGCACAGAAGACAAAGCTCTGTAAACCATCTGGAACTTGTGACTTGGAGTCACACTTAGAGATTGGAAGGGCTGTGAACTCCAAGGCATGGAGAAGGGAACAGCTGCACCTTTGGCTGTGGCACTGGAGCAGCAGCTCAAGGGTAATGTGATGGCAAGACATATAAATAGCTGAATGCAGGGTAAAGCAGAGAGGGGTTTGGCCTTTGTTTCATTCCAGTATAGCTGCTACAGAAAGAACTTCTCAGTTTTGGTGTCTGGGTGTCATGGGAGATGGCAATCATGACTGAAAAAGCAATTAGAAAATAAATTTTAGACTTACTAGAAGCAGAGCTTTGTGAACTAGAACTAGCTCAGGTAGTTCAGTGAAAAGTCAAGGAGTAACTTAACCACTGTTCAGAATCCCCTACATGTGAGGAAAAGGGGGAGCAGCAGTTCTGCAGCTAGACAGAAGTAAATGGTTTAAGCTTGAGCCACACAAGTCTGGATAAATGAGACAGATGAATACTGCTCCTGACAGTCATTAGGTCTAAAATAACTACCCAAACAATAAACTAATCCAAAAGAGAAATTGCTTTTGGGAATATTTGTGACTTGTTGCCTTAGCAGTGACACTGGGCCATGACGTGCTTTCTCGTGGCATAGAACTGAATCATCAGAAAGATATTGCACGTGGGCAGTATAATGATGAACAGAGCCAAACTTAGAACAGTGGATTACATTAAAGGTCAGAAGGTGAGTGATGATAGTCTGCATGGCTGAAAGAGAGGGAATTGTAAAAATACTAGGAAAATAGGAAGGCTAATAAAGCAAGTTTCCTTGCAATGGTTTAAGTTTAAAGAGACTAACAATAACTTGAGGCACTTCTGAAACCTTAAAGAGGATGGTTCTAGTATGTAAAAGCCCCCCAAAACCTCCCCAAAACCTTAAATAGGTGTTAATTTCACTAGAGTTCCTTACATTGGTAAAGAGGACTCATACAGAGTACCATTTAGAATATTAGAAACATCTTGGTGCCATTAACATGTTTCCTTGAATGCATTTATACTTCAGTTGGAATGAAATGGTCTTTTAAAATTGCTTAGTGTAGAGGGTGGGAAAATAATACCATAATTATACCATAAAATGAAAAGGTGAAAGAATTGCTATGAATTGAAAAGCTAGGCAAAGAAACACATTGTGGAACACTTGCAGCATTTTACTGAGTGATTTGAGCCTGGAAATCCTGATATTGTCCTTTTTTAAGATCTTTCATTTACTTCCTTGCTTGTTCTGTTGTATCTTTTTTTTTTTTTTTTTTAATTGTTGTCAGGTAATTTTCTGCTTCCTGCAGACGTTTGGAACTTGTTATTATGCAGACTTTTTCTTCTTTTGCTCAGTGCTTTCTAATAACAATTAGAAATAACAGTTTCTTTATCTTTTCCTCTCTTGTTTCTTTTTAACTTAATATGATTACAGCTGTTTGATTGACTGTAGCACCTCCTTTGCAATGAGTAACAATACTTTTTTTTAGAAGATACTGTGTAAACACTTAAACTTAAGTAACAGTGGAAGATTAGAATGCCATTTGAGGATCTTGTTCACTTTGTAAAATGCAAGCCTGCCTGGCTTTCCTGAGCAGCAATTTGTGTTGTGGCCATGAGCTGCATTTCATCATACAAAATTTCAGCCTTTAAGTTCAGTGCTGGCACTCGCACTGTGTTTTCTCCTTTGTTGTATCTTTGCCACTCATTTTATTAGAGAAATTATTGGATTATTCTGTTTCTTCAAGAGAATAAATCCCATATTTGCCACACGGTGGTGCCAGAGGGTAAGTGAACTAAATGTCAGCAAATCATTGCCCTGACTCTCCAAAACAAGAACATAAACTATTACACAGGTGGCTTCCAGAGAATAAGCTCTTGTGGAATTTGGATAAATGCCCTGTAGGCAGTAAAAGTCAACCTTTTTGGCTATGTATGCCATTTTACACTTTTCCAAGTAGAAAAATGATGTAAATTTTTGATGATGAAGTGATGTACTGCCAACTGTTGTGGAGCTCATGTTTGGCAGTAAGTAATGAATCTGGTTTGGAGAATAGTCACAATAATTAAAAGAAAAAGATTTATTAAAAAAGTGAAGTTACAGGTAGTGATAGAAACTTCAGTACCCTGTGTTGCCAAGATAAAATGCTAATCACAAATAGCTTTCTTTAAGGTTTAAAAGCAAAACCTTATCAGTAATATTTCAAAAGAAGATTTAAATGGATGCTTCTTTACTGTGAAATTCTGCATGATGTGGTGTCAGTTCTTGAAGGAAAGATACACTTTAACAACTTAGAAGGCCTAAAGCTTAAGAATTTAGATAGAAGATTTTCTATTATGTGTAAAGTGCTGTTAAGTTCTGATTGTGGTACTTTGTGTGGAGCCATTTGGCATGGTGTGTGTGTGTGGATATGGAAGAACTCCACTGTACTGGAATAATGGAGTGGCACCTTCTTATCCCAGGCCTTGATCAAGTCTGAGCTGCATTTTTGGGTAGTGTGCTGTCACTTTTCTTGTGCTGTCATCTAAGTTCCATGTGGATAAGCACAGCTACAAAGATAGTGAGGAGATTAGTACTAAAAACACTGGCAAATTCCACAAGTTTTTAGTGGGAAATAAAACTCAGGAGTCTTTTCCTTTCTTTTTCATCAGTCTTCCAGAATAGAATAAATAAGTAGTCTTATGGTGTTCCTCTGAAATCTCTGATAGTAAATTTCCTTCTTGTGGTTACAGTTTGGGCACTTAAAAAATTCGTGGTTCATTTTGGAGTTTTGAACTTCATGGCAAAGCACTGCAAAAGTTGGTGGCAACTGGTTGAAAATTTTGTGAAGGAACGTCAGGAAGCTCTTGCTCCACGGCCCATCAGAGGACTTGGAAGTGTTATGCTAAAGCTTGACAGTAAGGTATTTCTACTTACTTCCTTAAGCCACTTCAAAGTTTGTTTTATTCTCTGTTTCACCATATTCTGAGATGCTTTAATTCTAAAATAAATGTCTGTCACTAATGGATATGTCTTTCATGTAAAACTGTATCTGTTTTATGGTGTATTTTAAATTATGTCTCTTCTATCACTATTCACACTTAAGTGCACAGTTAAATTTGTTAAATGGTTGCATGCAGACCTTTACAGAAGTCACTTTTAAAATGTTGAATCACCTTTATAAGGTTCCTTATCTGAGTAAGGCAAAGTTCTCTTAATCTTACCTGTTTACAAAGATTTTGAATTTAAACCTAATGAGCTTTAGTCTGAAGGATAAGATGTTCCTACTTCTAATGTGAAAATTTAATTAAAAAGCAGACCATTGTGTTTGGGTAGTAGGGTCCAAGTTAGTTCAGACATATTTGTCTGTACTGTGTGGAAGCAAAGTTGTTGCACACAGTACTATGGTGGTACAGAAATGAGTCTTCCCTCTGTAAAGGAAGAAATATGTGGGATAAAGTATTTGAGAATTGCCACAGAATAAGGCTTCTGTGTTCCCCTTCCTTCTTCTCCATGCAAAATATGCCAACATTTGCATTGCAAATTGCATAGTTGGAAAGCTGCAGGAAATTTATAAAGTTTCTCTCATTAAGAAATATAATTTTCACGTAAACGGATAGATGGATTATTTTGTTTGTAATAGCTGTGGCACTGTATAAGAATGTGCTTTCTGTAAATGTGTCATTGAAGTATTCTCTGCTCTGGAAAAAGCCTTTATCTTAGGACTTCTATAACTGAAGAGCTGAACGCTGTAAGTACTTTTGTCAGAGCATCTGTACCTTGGCAGATTGGTCTTGCAGTTTATAGCTCTAAATTCCTATAGGAGAGGGAGGAGCTTAAGCCTGGATGTAGTGGGTGAATGGATGACAAAAGGTCAACAAAAACATTAAAATGGCTGTAGGAAAAAAGTAATGATTTCACAGGGTTAATTGAGGAAGAATTTGAAAAAGGAAAAGTCTTTCAAAATATCCCTATAAAGAGCAATAAAGTGGTTTTCCAAAGGTTGTGAAAATTACTAATGTGGGGATAAAAGCTTACATTATACAAAGCTTTTAATAAAAAGATTTTGTTCTGTAAGTAAGAAGCCACTCTAGTCACAATGTTGAATGTATTGTTGTTTCATGAGTTATCAGGTTTGGTATGCTTGTATTGTATAACTGTATGATACAGTATCCTTCCTAATTCCAGCAAGTCTTTTCTCCTTAAAGAAGGTAGGGCTTTAATGTGCAGCAGAACCTCTCGCTCTTCAGCTTAAATGTACTTAAGGTCAGTTTATTTACATGTTGCTTTTGTCTAAGCAGGAGAACAGTGTTGACCAACTCATTTCCCCATCTCCCTTCACCCCTCTATTTTTTAGATGAGAGCTGTATTCCTCCTGATTGTGTGCTCTGTGTATTAAAGCAGTTTAAGCTTTCCCAGACATTACTAGAAGGCCACTTGATAATCTGCATGATTTTGTTGTCCTCATTTGTGCCTATTTTAATTCTGTTTCAGCCAGCATTTATCATGGGTGGCTGGGATTATATGTAGTCTTCCAATGCTTATCACACTAATACATCCATATCTTTTTAATTTCTACTGGCTGTGCTCATTCTGTGTATTGTAGGATGATGGATGCATGGTATCTCAGAATTTGGGAAGCAATGCCACAGGCTATTGGCAGTTACATTTTTTGTAGGGACAGGGAAACAAGAGAAGTGAAAATTACATCCTTGCAAGATTTTTTAAGTTGTATTACCAAATGTTTTGCTTCAGTAGGCACTGTTGAAGAGAAAGTAAAAAATACGTGAACACAAAATAGAAATTTAAAGAGTAAATTGTTACAGTTTACCTTTTATTGGGGGTGTGTGAGAAACCAAGACTGAGGGATCATTTCCTTTGGAATTAGATGTTTAATTTTTAATATTTTGTTTCTAGCTTATTTACATGGGAGCTTAATCTGTTTAGGATTTTTGTTTGGTTTGGTTTTTTGTTGGTATGCAAAGTTAGTTGGAAACTCTATCTTAGCATCAGGATGTATTGAGGATCTTAGCTAAGTACAGCCAGCTATTGATGAGGTCTTTTTCATGCAAACACTTAGTGGTAGTACTTGGGCTGGCAAACATGGTATGTCCAAATAGGATATAATTCCAGATTTCAGTGAAATATAGTGAGAATAATGAACATATCTTAGAGGGGCATGTCTTTTTCCCAAACAAATTTTAGGAGGCTAGTGTAGATAGTCTGAAAAATGGCCCATTGTGAGAAATGGGTGAGTACTGCTCATGCATGCAAATCTGAGCTTTACTGATTCTATCTGTTTTTTAAACAAAACCATCAAGAAAAGAGCTGCTTCTCTTTGACAATTCTCATTTACCCCTGGTTCTCCTGGAAGTGCAGAGAAATTTGAAATGAAGAGAAACTCTGATGAGAAAGAAAAGGGCATTGCATTTTATTGTTTTTGTAAGCAGTAGGTCAGTCTCTGTATAAATGTGTGTTTAAGAATGGGCTATGAAATTAGGATGTGGATAGTGTATCCTGTTCTTACTGTATACTGTTCCTGGCTGTGCATTTGCCTCATGGAGTCAGCAGACAGCAGAGACTTCCTGGAGGAGAGAGTAGGGAGGTTTCTCTTGTCAGCCACTGAACCATCCTAAACTCAACAGATGGGGTAACATGGTTGTTCTTATCAACAGTAGAGAATTAATAATCTTCTTTACTCATTTTTTTAAAATTTTATTTTAAAGAGGACTGTTGCCTTACAAAATGACTGCAGTTTGGTTATAGAATTTGTGAGGGAGTTCAGCAGCATTGGCAGTGGCTCAGCTGCATGCACTGGACTTTTACTCCTTGGCATGCACTAATATTTTACATGCATGTTCTCTGATGTACTTGAGTGAATCATGTAGTTGTCATATGCTTTTTCTAGCTATAGTGCACTAGAGTTTTATATGTGGATTATTTAGATTCTTTGCATTTTGGATAAAGTCAGCTTCTATTTCTTCTGGTACCAAGTTCGTTACATAGTTTAACCAAGCACAGAAAACAAGCATAATCTCTGCCAATATTATATTGTTATAAAAAGTACTTTCATACACATGGAAGAACTTAGATGAGTAGTTTTCCATTGAAATACTGGAAAAGTGGCTATAGACTTATTAGTTTTGGATGACTTGAAAATTAGAATTAAGCTGTAGCCTATTTTCAAATGTAGGTTGATTACATTTGTAGAACTACTTAAACATCAGTATTGGTAAGCTGATAGACAAGTAGAGCCTTCCAGATATTGTCTTAAATGCTGATAAAAAATATTTTTATTTTGGACATCTAATGTTATTTCCTAGTTACTGTATTTATCATCCAATTCCCAGAGGCTGAAATTACAGAAAAATACCAAAGATTTCCTTTCACGTTCAGCTAAAATCTTAGGGCTCTTTTGTTGTATTTTGTATGGAATTGCAAAGTGGAGCAATACAGCCATGAGATCTGTGGTTTCTCCAAAACAAACCTCAGGTACAGACAGTAGGTTTTAAAGTGAAGAAATAAAGTTAAAAGTATGTTGTTTAATCAGAAAACAACTTTCCCTTTTTTTCAGGGGATAAATTGCTCCATAGGTGAGGAGGTAAAGTAGAAACAAATTCTACAGTGGCAGTTTGAGGCTTTTGATGCCTTGTGATTGATTTCTCTGACTGTGACTCTTTCCAAAAGTAGCAAAAGCTAGTAAACATGGGTGCTTTATGACATATTTCATTTTCATATTTCCTAATGTTCATGGTTCTTTGTAAATCTGCTTCTAACCTAATTAACATTATGAGATTTTTATAAATATGAAATATTCATGCCTTTTGTTTCCATTGGGAGCTAATGTAATTTCTGGCAACTGGTGAACGTGTTAGATTTACTGAGAATTCAATGTCTTGTTTTCAGGGAGAAACAAACTTCACATACATGATCTTAATCTCTAACAGAGGTGAATAACAACATTAAAGCTCTTCTCTGTTCTGATTATGCTACTAATGATTAGTAATGGTTAGAATTAGGAGTATAATCCTACATAAACTAGGTCCTGAAATGGATATACTTTAGCATGTGGATGAGCATCAGTAATGAAAAATAACTTCAGTGCAAAAGGAGAAATTGACTGTTGAGAAGAGCAAGGAGAATTACATGAAATCTGTACATTTATATGATCTACAATTGGCTGTTGTATGTATATCAGACTTAATTATGTGTTTGATGTTGTGCCATTGAATGTGAGTGCTTTAATATGAATGTTGTACCAAAAAAACATATGAAATCTGTCCAAGAGTAATTGACATAATAAGAGTGTTTTGAAATGCGTAAAACAGGAATATTTGAATGCTGCAATGGGAGTATTGATGCCATAAACAAGTTCTTCATGTCAAGTTTTGGTCTTTTGCTAAAATGTCCTTCTCAGAGTACAAGTCCTGCTGTGAAGTGATGGTAGCTGTCAGTATAATTAAACTGGAATTGTCCAGATTATGCTGATAGCTCTGTTAATGCCATTAACGTTGTTCATATTTGTTATATCCCTCTTTGTTTCAAAAGTGCATGTTAGTAGTAAAACCCAGGTTCTCGCATTAGAATTTGTTATGATCTTTTCTTCCTATTGCAATTTACCTTTGTGTCTAGAACAATTTCATTTTCATTCTGTGGATGACTTTGCCTGCCTCTCATTGCTTTTTTTCCCTATTACTGCATTTTTCAATAATTTTCCACTGTGTTGTGTTTTTTTCCCTTTTCTTCCATCTCCGCCTGCCACTGACAAGCTGTGGCACTGGCTTAATAAGAAGGTAAATAAACAGAAAAATTATGATTCCAGCTAATGGATTCTGTGGTTTTGGGGAGTTTGATTTTTTTATAATTTTTTTTTTATTTTGCAGCATGAGCACTCCTTAACATGCCTTGCTTCATATAGATTTCTCTCTCAAATGCCTCTTTTCCAGCTCTTGGTATAAGCTACTGAAGGTCATATAATTCTGTCTGATCTCTTCTACTCCAGTGAATGCACATAGTTAAATGTTTAGCACAGCAGAGTATTGCATTAGCATTTCAAGGGGTAGAGTGATTTAGGGGCACTTCTATTTAAGAATAGTTTATCCCTGCCTGGTCCCCACTTGTACCCCTAGCGAAACCAGTTGTCTCCCAGTCTGGAGAGCTGTTCTCTGCTCAGGGAAAGCATCAGTTAACCAAATTACTAGGGGGGTGGTGAGGCTGTGAAGCACAGTTGTAGTTCTGTAGGTGCTTGCAAATGGTGCATGGGCTGGTTTCACTCAGTGCTGTCAGTCTTTTACTTTTGCAGTGCCAAACTTGCCTGTGTACACAGGCACAGTACCTCGTGTACCAGGAGTGAATGCATACAAAATGAGACTTTGCATGTCCTCAGAACTGCTGAATCTTAACAAGTCTGAAGGAAAGAAAAAGGCTAGTTTAAAAAAAAAATAGGTAGTTGGTATAGGTAAAATAATTTTTTTCCTATTGTGTGGCTTTTAAAACTGTGTGATATGTTTTCATGACTGACTTATAATCGTCCATGAAGAGGGGCATTTTTAATGCTCTCTTGCCCTTGACTGTATTTCTCCTGTTTTAAAATGACATTTTTATTTCTCAGCTATGAAATGTTTATCTTATGTGAGTGACTTGTGGTTAGTAAATATGTGCAACCATAGCCTGTCATAATTTTTTTTTAAATTAGATACTGGTTTGTTAGCAGAGTTCAGGTAAAGAGCTGAATTTGGTGACCCACAAGAAAAAGAGTAGTCTCAACTACTTTTTTTCTGTCATTTGTCCTTTTGTTGAAAATTCATGAGTAGAGGTGAGGTTTTTTCCTTAATACTGGTAGGTTGCAAAACCAATTTAACTGTATTAGCTTTAAATGCTAAAATGTCTGGATTTTATTTTTAGTTTAGAAATTCGCATTATTTGGCAGAACCCTGTGGATATAATTTCTTAACAGAGCATGGTTTTTTAGTTCCTTGGAGTTATCTTTGAAAACTGTTGGTTTACTTTACAGTTTCATAAGTAGAAATCCTGAAATCCTGATAGTATTACATTCAGCATTGACTTCTGTGCATGAACATACAGTAATAATATTATAATCAAGGTTTTTAAAAAAGTGAAAAAATGTGCAACCAGTGGGTTAATTTTGTTGTGTGTAGTGTTTTGGTGATTTTTAAAAAAAAATTTGAAAAAATGTCACACTCTACTAGAGGCATAAAAAAAGAGGGGATTTGTGCTACAGAACACTGGCTGCAGTTAAAAGGTGATTCCTTTTTTGCCTGTCTTTGAAGGGACGTACTTCAGAGACCACAGACATAAACTTCTGATAATCCAACAGGAAATTTAAAGTCATATGGATATGGTAGAGTTTGAAATGATAGTTGATTATAACTACTAGTGTAAAACCTTGGCTTTTTGATTCCTGTTTGTGGTATATATAGCCCAAAATATAGAATAGATTCAGTCAGTCTGGCGTAATTGGTTCTTAATAACATTGTCCATGTCAGGAGTCTTTAGAAGGAATTGCTAAGTTCTTCTGCTGCTTCTGCAGGAATACTGGTGTAGGTAGACTTGAGACCTCACACAGACTGTTACCTGCATTTTCTAGCTTAACTACTCAGCTGAGTCATTTCACCCTAACCTTGGGATGTGTTCTGGTTACAGACTTCCCCTTATTCTCCGCAGACTATATTAATGAGATGGTATCTTCAAATATTAACTAAGAAAAGGGAAACGAGAAGTCTAAGGAATGTCTTGGGAAAAAATCCTCATAAATAGTGGAGCTGTTTACAGAAAAAATGAAAGTCCATGTTGGTAATTTTTTTAATATAGATTTAATCAAATGTGAAGTAGGTGCCTAGGTGTGCTTTACTGTTTGGGTAATGTAGTAAATTAAACATACTAGAAAAACTAGTACCCCAAAGGCTATGCAGTATGAAACCTGAAAATAATAATTCATAGATGATGTATCATACTGCAAAATGTGGAGAGCCTGTCTAGATAGTAGGATTTCTGATTTTTAAGTATGTTCTGCAGTTCTGTTACAGCTTAGTGTAATATGGTTTTGTGTCATCATCCAAAAGTTGAAAGAGGGAGTACTTGCAAATTATTGAGGAGCTTTCTAATAGAATGTAACTCAATCATAAAAAACCCTTTTACAGTGAGCTAAATGAAAATAGAAACCTTGATAACCTTTCAGTTCAAAACTGTAACAATTAAAGATAGACTGTCCACAAAAAAACTATCACAAGTCAGTAATATTTCAGTTTGGTTTTACAAGTTGACCTTCTGTAGCTTAGGAGCCTGGCTTTCCTTTACCTTTGCATAATCTCAGATGCTGTGGCAGCCTCAGCTTTCTGCTGTTGACTAACCTTTGGATTAGAAGCTTGGAACCGAATATAAAATTTCATAACCTCTGGCTAATGAGTGTGTTTAGTCAGTACATGTTTGTCTCTGTGTGCATGCCCATGGTTTACAGGAAGGGTGTAAAGAGAGGTCTGGCAGGGTTGGGGTAAGAGTGAAGTCTGGACCTGATTCAGTGATAAATACGACCACACAGGCATTTAACAGTGCAGCTTCCTGCAGTGAGCAGCTTACCTGCACCTATGCATTATTTAACAGGAGTGTGAAAAGGTGAGGGGATTGCTAAGGAAGTGTTGTGGGTTGATGTAGGGAAAGAAAGTATGTTTTAATAGAAGAAAAAAGAAAGAATAAATATAACCTTAAGTGAATATCCATCTGCTTTTACTTGCACAATACTCAGTCCAATTCAGTCTTCTGCTGTGATGTATCTGTACCACTACATAACTTGGATCCCCTTAAGTCTGTGTTGAGACTTGCAGTAGTACCTGTAGGCTTGCCAAAGCTGGCTTTCATCAGGCTTCCTTGGACTACCTGCCCAAGTAAATAGAGACAGGGTGGCCTGGCATGGCTGAGGCTGCTGCTGGTACCAGTACAACATCAGTGCTGCCATGTCTTTGCTAACTAGATTAAAGGTAATCCAGGATTTACATATGCTCCAGCTGCACCTTAATGGCAGTCCAGGCATATTTGAACTGTCAGTATGAGTGTCTGGGAAAGATGCCTTGTGCCATCTCGGAGAGAATCCTCATCCTCGTCTTTTGGAGCTTGCCCTTCCATTAGTTGCTACGTGGCAAAACATCTAAAGCCTTCAGCCTCACCTCCACTGAGATTTCACCTATTGAATACCCCTCACACAATTATTGAGCCTAGCGTTTTTTGAAATCTCTGACAGTACTTCCAATTACATAGCTGCAGTAAATCTGATTAAAGTACTATTTGTAAGACTACTGGATTTCTTTCAACTCTGACTTAGAAAGTAAATAGTAGTTTGAACTTCGAAGTGATGAGGGCAGCTTTAATTTTTAATAGCTTAATTTTGAAGTCCATGCTATAAAATTTTCTTCCCCTGCCTATCCAGTGGTGTTTTCTTGGTGATATTTTCTATTTGTGTCCTTTGAAACAAGGACTTTCATTTCTTGCTTCTCTTGCATAATCACTAGATGTACATGAGGCTTGGAAGGATACAGCAAATCTCATTTCAGTCTTATTTCCAAAGAGGTAACCCCGATATATATGCCCTGTGCAGGGGCTGCTCAAAGTTTTTCAGAGCTGTAGTACTGCTGCAGGCAGGTCACTTCCATCCACACTGGCAATGCATTTCTGATGGCTGAAATCTGTTAGCAATGCTGAAAACCAAACTTAGGTTAAAAATACCTAAGACAGAAGACTTTTCACACTTCCTTGTGTTTTCTGAGTTCCTTTCTGCAGTTCTTAATGTAGTACAGACTTTGTTACAAGAACTTGTTAATTTAGATCTAACAAGGAGCTGGTTGTAAAAACTTGGAATTTAAAAATAATTACTTGATATATATATAAAGTACTCAGATACTACTGTATGAACACACACACAAAAAATCCTTGCTTTTGTCAAATAGGAGATCTGACTTCAGTGTTGACCAGTTCAGTCATCACAGAGCAGTCTGAGAAGTTTGTTGTTCCAGGGTCAATTTCATTTGTAGGGTTGGGGTAAATATGCAGAAAGAACTAATGTAAACCATTAGCATGCATGTTAGTAGTTTTATAAGATCTCTAACTAAAATGTTACCAACTTAATCATTGAATATATAACTTGGACTTGAAGTACTTTTGCTTACTGCACATGGGCTTTGACCTCAGTTTTCGTGAATCACAAATTGTACAATTGTGCTGTTGTTTTTTCCTGTAGTAATGCTAAATGGAATAGAAATAGATCTGGTGTTTGAACCATAGGAGCTAGAAAAATGTATTTGGTCATGCTTGCATGTGCTTTCACAGCTTTTTATGTAAACAATCAGTTTGTGTGCAAGATGAAGCTCAGCTTGCCGTGTTCCAGAGCACTCTGCAAAGTCATGTGACTGAGCAGTTTGATTGTTTTGAATGACATTATCAGAATTTCTCTACTCAAATGTGGTATTACCATTTGCTTATGGAAATATATAGAATGTGCCTTTTGTGAACTGACAGAACAACAAGTGCCTGTTTCCTGTATCAGTCAGTTTAGCTGATGCATGCTTAATGCTGAGCATCCTCCTGAGACTGGAAGTGGGTAGAAATAGTTGGTGCTGAATAATTGGCCTGATATTCAATAATGCAGAGCCCCACCTGTCCTATTTCAGTTCAGAAGGTGATGAGGCAGCTTTAAAAATTTTATTACTTGCAAAAATACCTCATTTGTCATTTAGATGGCTCTTAGCTATTCAAATCTGAAAGTTATGGTTGTGCTTTAAAGTATACCTTGATAGCTTTGAAGTCCTGTGCAGACAATGTCTGTAAGTTTCCAGGTTACTGAAGGACAAGAAACAAAGACAAATTTCTGGGTTCTAGTTGACATGAATGTCTTCTTTAGGTACTTCTCTAGGTCTAGTAAGTAATTGTTGAATTATTGCTTGCTTTGCAGAGAGCTTGCTGTGTTGTGTGGTAATGTGTACACGTTTTTTGCAAAATCACATGTCATACCATGACCTTAATCATGCTAACATTGCTTGTTAATTGTTCATTTCCAAGCTTGGGCATAAATGCTGTTTGATTAGAGCCTGATTTTGTACTGTGATTGTAAATAAAAATAACAATACTGTTGCATAGCATACAGCATTGCTTTCATTAAAGATTGATTTATGTGCTATAATTTTTTTTTTCTGCACAGATTATCGTGTGGCTGGAGAAGATGCTAGATAAAATAATCAGCATTTTCATAATATTTGTGCTGGTGATAGGAACCCTTCTGCTAGCTCTTCTCCTTACTGCAAAGGTACAGTGTGCTAACAAATGCAATCATAAAGCTCGTTTTTGTTGCTGATGAAGGTTACTGATACTTACACGAGATTGTGTAGCTTAAAGAATTTTTCTAAATGTTGTAGTTGAACTTGTCACCATTCCAAGACTGTAAAATATACAAAAATATATAAAAATCTCAATGTTTCTATTTCTTTGTATCTATGTGGATTTTACCTATATGACAAGGCTAATATATAGACATTTGTAAATACAAAATTTATTCTAGTAAAAGAATTACTAGCTTTTGTATTACAGGAACAGATTTGTTTTGCACCCTGTTGACATTTCCCTTGTCAACAGAAGAACCATTTAGATTTTTTTCTCTTTAACTTATCTCACATCAGAAATGTTTGCAAAATAATTAAGGTGTGTTTGTCAATTTGTTTGTGTAATTGCCTGTAATAACCTCATGGTATCCTTTCTGAGTTAAATGTACTGAGGTTCATGATCAGGTATTCTCTGAAATTGATGTTTGGTTTATGGTTGAGTTGGGGTTTTTTTTTTTGCTCACCAGAAGAGGTCACTCATGTACCTTTTTTTCCCTTTTTCCTTAATGGAGCTGTGTTCATACTTGAAATGGTCAATGGAGATTGAATGTTTGACTTGAATACAGTTATGGAACAAAGATCAATGGGTTCTGATGTCAATCTCCTTTTTCCAGAATGCAGGCATATGTAATGTTGAGTACTTAAAACTAAAGACTTTTGAAGTTGTGCAAACACCCTGCCTAAAGCTCCCTTACAGTCACAGAAGGAGTATTAATATATTTATAAAAGGTGTATTTTATCATTCTTGCTGAAGAATTTATTTAGTTAGGCACTTCATAGCAGGGTTGGTCATGTTAGAGCTAAGTATTCATTAATTTTTACACTTCTTTGATCCATGGCTTAAAAAGCTGTATCTAAAACTTTTCTTTGTATTTTAGTACTTCTCTTGACAGCACTGCTGTTATTTTTGATTTTTTTTTCCACTGATGGGATAAGGTTTAAATTTCCATTTGCAATTACTATTGACCAGAATTTACTATTGTATTGACTAGGTGTTTCTTGTGTTAATGGGACTTCTTTCTTCCTAGTGGGTTGTTTGCACTGGAAGAATTATTTTTTAAATGTACGAACTGGTCACTGCATCCCTTCTCACCTTCCCCCTCCTCCCCACCCTCCTTCCTCTTCCACCACTCACTCCTCCTCCTCCCAAAAAAAAGAATTCTTTCTGAATGTAGGAAGAGTTGTAGTTTGCATTGCATAACATTTCTCCTCTCTGTCTTTAATTTAGGTACATCAAGAGAGCGTTCACATGATTCAAGTCACAAGCAGCTTGATCAATGAGACAGTAGCCAGTCACCCAGAGTGGGCAAAGTAAGAATGCTGAAGTTAAGCGAATAGTATAGGGTGGATGAACAAGCTTCCAGGTGCTCTTATGCATAGTTTTTAATTTAAAAAATCCCCTAGGTGAACAGAAATGTGGGTATCTCTCAGAGGCAGATGTGAAAGCTAAACTCTCAGGCAGCAGAGATGTTTGTGCATCACTCTGGAGGACTGTCAGTGTGCTATCTCATTTGAGGACTGGTTGGGTTTTGGAAGTGAAGAATGACTCCATGAACTTTCCTAGCTACAGTTGTGGAGAAGAAACTTGTATAGTGCAGAGGATGAAGAGATCTGTGTTTTGTCCCTTTTTGCTATGAAAGAGAAGTGCTGATGAAGAATACTCTAGAAAGTTTCAAGATAGAGCTAAATTATTTTTAAATGTAGAGTGATGGATGTGGAGTGCATTTGAAGGAGTAGGAGTTGAAGACATTGTTCCTGGAGTGAACTGAAGAAGAGTTCAGGGGTGGATGGGGGGAGTTTGGTGTAACTCAGTTGGGTAGGGACATTTCTATTATGAGTAGGCATGTACAGTGTGTGCCGTGGGAAGTTTGTAAGGTTTGGTCTGTGTAATGACCAAAGTAAGCACCAAGACAAGTAGTAAGGGAGAGAGATGATTTTGAGAGAAATGCCCATGAGGAAAACATGGGCACACTGGTGAGCAAAGGAGTCATTGCATGAACATCAGAGGGGGAATAGGTGAGAATGAAAAGTGTGATTTTAACAGGGGCATGTTCCAGGTGGCTTTCATTCTGATTCAGCTAAACAGACATTGGGCAAGTGTAAGATATCAATTTAATGACAGCAAAAAAAAAAAATCTCTCCAGAATAAGAATGGTTGACTCTTTCAAGGGCACATTCTTGATAAAAGTGATGGTAGTTTAAGAAGATTGAAAGAAAGCAGATGCTGCATTATAAGAGCAAAGCAATTTTTCAAAAACAGAACTAAAAGGATATAGTTAATAACCACTGTAGTAACACATCCTTTAGCACTACTGAAGTAATCACAATCGTGAGAACAGAAAGCACTTAAAGCACTTGGTTTTATTCCTTCATGGCATCTCTTGTGTTGTTTGGCCTTTCTGTTTTGCTGTAAGATGGAAATAAGTGGGACTAATGGAGATGAAAATTTGACTGTCACAAGCTTAATTGCATAATGCAACTAGTGGAGTACTAGTTAAATAATTTGCAGAATTCGACTAGTTAAATAACTTGCAGAATTTGGCTAGTTAAATAATTTGCAGAATTCTAGTATAACTTCTTAAACTAGAGAAGTTTGCATTTAGTTTGCATTAAAATTTGAAGTATCCATAACACTATATTTTAGTTCATTAAGAATATCTCTTGCCAAATCCATGAAGCTTTACCAGCTTTCAGAGCTCGATGCTCGTTTTTATTTTTAGAGGTGAGTGACTGAAATATCTTGGAATTCCAATCTGGAACATTTCTGAAGCATTATACAGACAGAGGAGCTTCCATGTTGGTCTTTAGTCAGGTGAACAAATACAGCAGTTCTGTTTCCTGAATGCTTTCATTTTGTTTTGGAAGGGCTCCCAACAAGTGCCATTGAATCAAGATGCAAAAAGAAAGTGAAAGCAGAGATTTTGTGGCCTGTATTCACAAGTGGTAAAATGCTGTCAACTCAGTAGGGTACCTTGCTTGAAAGTGATGTGAATCCCTGAAGAAATTCACAAGCAGGTGGTTTGGTGAGGACTTAAAAATAACTGATGTCCAGACCTTTTGTCAGCTGGTTGATATTTCATGGAAACTATGTTAACAATTTACAATTGTAAATTATAATTTACATTCAGCTTGTAATTTCAAAAGGTTGTGTTTGCAGCTAGATGGGACTGTTTCATATGATATTTTCAGGAAACTCTGGGAAAAAAAAGAATATTGTGTGAGTAGCAAACATAGAGATTGAAGAACAGATTTCTTCTGAAAAAGTTGAGATATCAAATTAATTAAGGTTTCAGGAACCTTGGAGAATTTTAAATGCAATGGCATGCCCTAGATTTAAATGGGAAAATTTATTCCTTAATATGTAGAAGGAGACATTTGAGTTGTAGAAATTTTATATGTATTTAGCCATAATGATTTGTTGTTTCAGAAAGTTAATTTGAAATGTGTGTTGGGTGTAATGAAGTGGGTATAATATAACAGTTAACTTTTTTTTCCCTCAGCTGGCTCCCAGAGGCCCAGGTCATTCAGAAGGCGCTCAATTCTGCAGCCAACAACGTATACCAGTATGGCCGAGAATGGATCACACACAAGGTCAGAGTGAGCTGTCAGAAAGCTCAAATTCTTTGGTTTTTGCTTTCATTTCTTGTATTTCATAAAAGTAAAAAGAAATTAAAAAACATTTCTCAGTAGTTCTTTTCCATGTGTTTAACCATTTTGTTGACAAATGTATTCTTTCCACCCTGGTTTGGGACTTTTGAAGGAAGAGTGGGAGTGATTTCAGTAGTCTTTTCTGTTCAGGGATTAGTTTATTTTTAAGAACTGAAGAATCTGCCGTCATTCTAATGATTCCCAGTAAAAATGGATCAAATAAAATTAAGTCATTTTTTTTTAAACTGACTTTGGCTGTTGTATTAGAGACCATGTAAACTTCTGTTTCGACCACTAGCCCTCCCTCTCCCCTAATTTCTGTGTGGGCTGGGTGTGGTGCCCTGGATATTTTTTAAATCATAATTTATATAGTTAAGCTGTATTCTTCTTCTTCAGAATTTGCCAAGATTCTTACTCATATATTTGATATCTAGCACACATCTCAAATTATTTGAAATATTTACTCTAAAGATATGATCAGGGGCTTTGGATTAAGGATTTTAGAGACAACATTTGTTTTGCAGTGCAGAAAGAAGTCCTCAGCACAGCAGAATGTTTTTAACAAAATCTTTGAATTGTGAACGATTTTATCTGAAGTGTGTATTTCATGCTGATACTAATTTTTTAATAACTTGGGTTTGAAATGTGCCTTTACAGACAATCTTACGTTTTTCATCAAGCATGAAGTTCATCCTTGGATGCCTGCTCTGTTCTGTCCTGTATAATAATAGATTTTTATGTGTTTTAGCTCCATAAGATTTTAGGAGAAAAAGTAAATAACACCGCTGTGATTGAAAAACAAGTACTGGAACTCTGGGACAGGCTTTATCACTCTTGGTTTGTGAAGGTGGGTAACTCATTTAAATGGTATTCATGCAAACTATCACTTAGTACTCTGACATAATTATGCATTTCTGAGGAAGAGATTAGCAGAAAGTTGGAAGGTTGAGTAAAAGTCAGTAAAAAGAAAGTAAAAGTTTCAAGTGTGTAAGACACATCGTTCTTGAGTCACAGTTTTAGTATAGCCAGAGCTGTGTCCTAAATTCAAGGAGTAAAGTGTGTTTTTGTGTGTGCCATTTTATAGTTTTCTCACTTTTTATAATTAGTATTTCATAGTTTAGCGCTTTCTGCTGATTATTTGGGTTGTTGAGGTCTTGGGAAAAGGCGACTGGTCTTCTGCATGATTTGTGTAACTTCTATTAATTTGAAATTGTGAGAAAATAATTGCCCTCTCATAAAGTTTCTTGCAACGCATTTTTGCAGCCATCTTATAATGTGTTCTGTACACTGAATCCTGAAAAGTTCCTAAGAGTTAAATCATTGTCATGCTGCCAGTGCTGTCTGCAGTTTAAAGGAAAGAGCAATTCATTAGCCATTGTGCAATGGAAATATCAAATCCAGAAGTCATATTCCTGAAATACTTCTGTACATTTAAATGATTGCAATTACATTAACACTTTTCTTTATGCAGTTACTCTTCAAGTACCTCTAAAGTTCCAAGAAGATCTCTGCACTAAAGAAATAACAGTTTTGGTATAGAACTAGATGAACAGGTGATAGATCTCTACACAGAAATACAGATATTTACAAATACAGAAGGCCTATTCGAGGGAGATTTTTTGTCTACTCATATGTTTCTACTCTAAGTAAATTGCTAGCTCAGAAGAAAGATCTCTGTGTTGGCAGTGGATTGTTGTAGAGGGTTGCTAATAGTACATCAAAAAGTGTAACAGCATCTAGAGAGAATTGGTAAAGAGCAGAAACTGTAATACTCTTAGATAAATCGGTGCAGGGACTGCACTTGGAATATTATTTGCCATGTGTGGCAAAAAAAGATACTGCCATTTTGCATGCAGGTTGCTAAGGCTAAAAGTGTGCAGAAAAATTTAACAAGTAGTGGGATGCTTATTATAAAAGTCAGAGTTAAGAACTTGAGAAGTCTTCTTCTGTTAAAGACTAGGATGTTTTAGTCAGCGAGTTTGCTTAAGCTTGCTTTCAGAGAATTTTGACATCCTTCTCTGAAACACTTGTCGCAGTCCCAGCCTGTGGCATTCAAGATGATAATCAGGTGTTATTCACTGGGCAATAGCAGCATCATAATTAGGGAGGAGCCACTTAAGGAATTAGCTATTGTTTTTATGGCCATGTCCTGTTGTCTTGTTGTGTGGCAATTACAGAGGTCTGTACTCAGAAGAGATCCTCCTGCATCCAGTTTAGCTTTTACGTTTTGTGTGATGAAACATTTCCTCTGGAGAGGTAGAAACTAATAGTGAGAAAACTAGCTGCTTGGACTTCTGCTTGCATTTTTCTTTATGGGCTGTGCTGGGAAAACTTGTATGTTGCAAACAGTAAATTATGTAGGCAATAATTGAAATCATTACCTCTTTCTTATGTGCTTTCATTAAGAGCAAAACAGATACCATTATATCAGTCAAGCAGTAAAGTTAACTTTTAACTGAGGTGAATCAATACAACATACACATATGTAATTAAATGGGATAATTAACTACAGTTTTCTGTCAGATTTTAATTTTTCCAGTGTACAGAGGACTTCCAGGTATTTTAGGGGATGCCAGTTAAAGCAGCTCTAAGCATTTAGATGCGTGTTGGATCTATTCCTCATTAAGAGAACACCAGTCTAAAGCATTAGCTTTTGTCTTTCTCATATATCTAAATTTTATTCAAATGTCTATTTTCTTTGTTTTTAAGAATGTAACACATTCTGGAAGACACAAAGGACACAAGTGGCACATAAACCGTCAGCACAGCTGGCTTGGAGATATTCTGGACTGGCAAGATGTTGCGTCGTTTGTTCACGATAACATCGAAACGTTTCTCTCGGTACGTATTCTTTGCACTTACTATGAAATTGGTCTAATTTTTAACTGATAGAAATTTCTCCTTGGAGTACCACTAAGGTTATGGATTCGAGTAAATGGAAAATTATGGAAACGCTGTTAGCGTTACTTACAATTACCTAAGCAATTGTTGCAAGCCTATTTAGGATATAGCTGTAAAACAAAACAGAAATAGTTATGATAAGCTCTTGTGCTTTCAGCATCTTCATGGATACCAGCTTTCTACATGTCTTCCTGAGGCATATTGTTACCTGTGTCACCTGCAAGCTGATTTTCAGTGCATTATTTTATGTAGTCTTTTCTCTTTAAAGAAGAAAACAAATAAGTTATAACTGGAGAAGCTATTGACTTACAGGTTGTGAAAACAAAACCGAGCAAAAAAAGTGGAGGGGTGATCTTTTTGGTTTTTTTTACCTCAAATTACTATTATTTGTGGAGTTTAAAGCAGCTTATTTTTTTATTTTATGAAAGTTCTGTGGAGGATGAAATTGGTATTTTATACAGTGTGAATAAAAACATTTCACCTTATGAGGAGAAAAAGAGGAAGCATTGAAAGCAATCCAAATTAAGGTGTTTCACAAAAAAAAAAATCATGTTAAATCCTAAATGCTTAATACATAGAATCAATCCCCAATATAGTTCATCCTTGCCTTGAGCTGTTGTCATTACATTATCTTCAATTTTGTAAGACTATTATTTATACCAATCTGGCACTATAGTAGATCTTTGGATGTAGTTAAAGCTAATATTTTCCTCCAAGCAGTCCTTGGTTTAGACTGATAGGCACGTGTGCTTTTTCTGTCCTCCTCCAATTGCTGCTTAAATTGTTACAGCTTCTACCATAGAAGATGTGAGACAAGGAAGAGTTGAGAGAAACCTTATTGCAGTAAACCTTTTTTCAGTTAATTATGAAATTTGCTTGGTACTTTCTCAAAGTTGGTCGTGCATGCTTGAGGCAAAGGTTTTAAAAATGCGCAGCACATCATGATTGAAAATCAATGTGGAGTTTCCTTCTAGAGAAGAGGCACAGAAGGAGGAGAAACTACCTGATAAGAGTGTGTCATGTGCAGCATTGCTGCACAGTGCTCAGAAACCATGATGTAAGATGTGCTTCAGTAATCTTAGCAGGCTAGAGAGAGGGAAAGAAAAGTGTAAAGAGAATAAATATTTAAGAATGAAAAACATTAACATTAAAATTTTCATCTAGCTAACATGCTTGTTTTACTTCTAAAACCTAGTTTAAAAGTTCAAGAAAAAAGTGCCAGCAAATGACTTGCTTTCCTGTTTATTTCCAGGAACTCATTACTCATCAGCAGTGGGGAAACACCTGTCTTTTTTCTCCATGTACTCATGTCCTTAATGGCAGACTGTAAAACAGTCAGCTTAGTATAAAGCTCTAAATCCTGATTTCACATCCTTACTGGGCAGCATTTTCTTTCCTGGCTAGCTCATCCACAGTGCATTGCATAAATATTACTCACGCCAATGTTTTTAATTAAAATTGATGAAAATACAGTCTCTGTTCTTGTTTAGGTCATTAAATTTGGAGATTTTTAAAATAAGAATAGCTTTTGCTTAAGTCTGATATGTTTAAGCAAGTTTCTTACCTGTCCTAAGATACAAAGCAGCCTTACTGTATTCAGGATTTATGTTCTTACCAGAGCATGAAAACCTTTCACCTGGTATTCTGAAGTGGAACAATGGATTATTAGAATGGCATAGTGATTTGGGAAGGATTAATATTTTAAATTATGTGAGTGCTTCTGGGAGTGTATGCTCTAGGGATTTAATTTTTCTGTTGCTTAGATTCTTTAGTTTGGGTTTTTTATTTGTTTGCTTTTTTCATATTTTATGGAACTTTGAGTGGGATTTAGATGAGATTACATGGGGCTTTGAGCAACCTGGTCTAAGGAAAGGTGACCTTGCCTGTAGCAGGGGGATTGGGACCAGATGATCTTTAAGATCCCTTCCAACCCAAGCTGTTTTATCTTTTTATTTTTTGGTTGAGTGTGTTGTTTGTGGGGAGAGTAAAGTTGAACACTTGAAATCAATGTTGGCTTGTAGTTCTTAAGAATATAGCAAGACACAGTACAGTCCCAAAGCTGTGTTGACAGGTTTTTTAAACATACAGATAATTTAAAGACGATGAGATAGCTGTAAAGAACTGTGTAAAGAAGCAGATACAAAGCTCTAATGAGATTTCCTCCACTTTTGGAAAAGAATAAATGTGTGTGATTACACTACTTACATGTAACAAATACTTATGCATAGATGGAGTTTACAAAAAAAATAACTGTCTTGCTATCCCCTTGACTTTCTGAAGTATTTCAGAGTAGAACAGATGACAGTTTTTCTGAAAATACAGCTATTTGACAATGTCATATTACAGCCACAAGCAGATAAGCTCTTTTCTATTGATGGAAGTCAAAGGAAGTGTTCTTCCTTCTTAATAGGAGGACTGTTTGCTGTAAGAAAAATGTTAAGAGAAGACAGATGCTAGTGCTTCACTTCAGGCTTTTCCTGTAATGGAAGAAATTTTCATTTTAGAGTTGAAGGCATGTAATTAAATTACTGATGTAGGTGTGCTGGGGAATTGCTGATGTTCATTTAATTTGTAACAACATGCATCGATTCAACTTTACAACTTTGAGTATCAGGTAAAGCTTGGAAGACTTCTGTCCCCCCCCCCCTCAAAATGTGCTGTTCATTATAGCAGTTATGCTTAGCTGTAGTTTGATGTAGACAGACTTTAATTATTTTAAAGAAATTTACTATTTAAACATGTAAATTGCCTGAAGATTTAATATGAAGATAAGCTTTTTCAAGTTTGTTTGTTGTTTTTTTTTTCCCTCTAAAAGCCTTGGTGTTAGCAACATTGCTGCCTTTTTCCAGTATTAGAAGCAGTAGTGTTAAAAAACAGCATAGTATAATCAGTGGTGTGTTT
Organism: Melospiza melodia melodia; assembly: GCF_035770615.1. NCBI lineage: Eukaryota > Metazoa > Chordata > Aves > Passeriformes > Passerellidae > Melospiza > Melospiza melodia. Next base: position 108,028,721 of record NC_086194.1, on the reverse strand, counting down.
CTGAAGTGAGGTTTATTTCATCTCATTCTTGGCAGAGAGAGCAAGAGTGGAGCCTCACTTTGTCTTATATTTTGCACTCCATACTCCACTCCAAGGTAGTTAATCAGATGCATGAAATAGGCAGCATGGAGCTGGACTATTAAGATTTAATTTCTGAAAAATAAAAAAGACTCATTCTTTCCTTACTCATCTGTTTTTCTATTCATAAACCCTTTTCTCCATTTCTTGTATGCTTGTAGCATTGAGAAAGTGAATTGCTGCTGGCTAAATCTGTGAATGATGACTCAGAGCTCCCTTGATGTTACATGAAACATTGCTAATGTCTTCTTAATTTGATCTTTTGGCTCCTTGCACAAGAATACTCATCATTCCCCCAGCAGGTGGTATCTCATTCAGAGATCTCCCAGACAGGAAGACTGAAGACCTTGCACAGAGATATTCACAGCAAGCTACAGCTTAGTTAGGTTTCCCTTCCCGTGCTTTTAGCATGACTGATCTGTGCATTTTAAATCAAGTCAGCTCCTCAAATATTTCACTGAGTTACTACACATCCTAATATTTTTCTCTGGCTCCAGTAGTTTCTTTAAGTAATCTCATAAGTTTATAGTTAATTCAGTCCATTTTTCAGTAATATATTAACTAGCATGTCAGGGTTTTTTTCACATCTTTACAGTTTTATTCCCTTTATACAGAATTGAGTTAGGTACACAGTTTTATCTGGCTTCCAGAAGTTTGCTGACTTGAAGTTCTCAGTAAATTACTGTTTTGATCAAGTGCCTTTTAACCCTCATTTTTGAGTGTTGACTAGTTTAAAAGTGGCCAAGAGGACACCTTAGATGTCTGAGAATATTGTGTGCAATTTTTCTTTCTTGCCTGTTACACATTGGAAAGGCAGAGTAACTGATGCTGATGGTGGCACAGTGTGCTGTGTAAGAGAGTCCTGAATTCTGTACAGATTTGTAGTTCTTTTAAACACTCATCCCTTACAGCCGCTTACACAGCAGTGGTTTGGGGAAAGAGGTGTGGTTTTCTGTTATTTAATAAGAAAAAAGTAACTAAAAGTAATGTAACATTGTTGCATAAATAGTCACACTTTGTTGTGTTCTGGAGAGCTGAGCTGGCAAGGTGGTAACAATTCTTTCTGTGTAGTAGGTGACCTCATCAACTCAGCTGCAGTAGGCTCTGGGAATCAAACAGCTTTATGAGCTCTTAGGTGCAGCTGCACGTAATTTTGTTATTTTGTGAATGGTAGGGAAGTATTTGAGCATATTCTAACACTGTATTCAGTAATGATTAGTGTCTGCTATGTCTGTCTTCTCACCTTAGCTATGAAACGCTTGGATCTTGAAATTTTAATGATACATATGCGTAATGAGGTCTCTGTGGTTGGTGACTAAAAGTTGGAGTCCTAAAAGATGCAGTTGCTTTCATAAGACTTACCAAAGCTGTAGAAAGGCACTATCTACACTTGCTTTAATGCTGGTGATAACTGGTTCAACAGTTCCAATCAGCGACTCCAGGAAGCAAGGATGTTCATGTAGGAGAGCCATTTCTGATGTTAATGGAACAACCTGATACCTACATTCAAACTACCTGCAGTTGGATACTCCTGGTTGTCAGCCCTCAGGCTTAAGCTTCTAGGGGAACTGTTCAATAAATCCTGCCTATATTGGAGAAACATCCTGTTTTGAAAACTTTCACAGTCCCACCAATTCTGTGCTCTCCTCTGGCAGATGGAACAAGCTCCTCTCCTTGTAAACTCTCACTAGTATCAGCTCAGCTTATGTGTTACAAGTGAGGGTTTTAACAATTGCTGTGATCACTAGTTAGAAGGCTGTTAAATCAGAGTAGTTTTACTCTTTAGAGCAAAACTTTACTAGACCACTTTTCATTAACCACATGCTTCATGCCCATGGTTTGCTTTGCAGTCTTCTAATCATTTTCATTGTGTATTGGAAGTGGCCAGTCCTTAACAATCATGTCCTACATGAGCTGTGAGGCTAAAAAACCATCATGATGGTGCTGTGTAGTTGTCACCAACAGAGGCTTTGCTCAATGGGCTGAGTCACAGGAGTGTAAATGAACTGGCTGAAGAGCTTTTAGATATGCAGAGCTGGAACTTAATGGATGTCATCTTCCCTCAGATTAAGGAGCTTGTCCTTTCATAAGGTATTCTTATTCCTGACAGCTCCTGCCCCTTGGCCTCTGCCCTGGACTGTGTGCTCTGATACATGGGAAAAGTATTACTTTTCCAGATCATGACAGCTGCCTTGTCCTGTTGTTAGCCTGTTGTGGTTTTTTCCCCCTCTTTCTTAGTTCCTACCTTGTTTTCTTGAAGGAAGAGCAATCTTCCTAGCTCAAAGTTGTGCATCTTCAGTACCTTCTTACTCAAAGCACTGCTTTGAGTCCTGTTTCAGGGACCTTTGTTTTCAACCTATGTCCCTATTTTCAAGGCCTTTGCTGCTGTTCTGTGATTAAGCTCCACATTATAACAGAAGACCTGTGGCACAGAAGCTCCTGTTCACACACCAAGTTCTACTAACAAGCTTAAATATCTGGGAGGGGAACCTTGCATACAACTTAAGGTCTGCTATTAACAATGATTGCACTATCCTTCCTGAATGCCAACTGGAAGGCCTCTGCTTTAGCTACAAACCATTCCCTCACTCAGAATTCACTGTCCTGTGTGTCTGCAGTCCTCCTAACATAATGTGCACATGATAATGTTACCATGGGGCTGCATGAATTTGTAGCGCTGCTACACCCCCAGAATTAATTTGTAGTCAATAGAAGAAGCAAAGGGATAGGTGCCAGTGGGATATCATTTTTCAGCTGTGTCCTCTTCACTTCTAACATCACTTGAATTCTCAAGAGACACTAATACAATCTGTACAAAAGATGAGCTTTAACATTCATAATTCCCATTAAATAGTAGGAAGCATGAACTAAGTGGGTCTTTTTGTGTTATAATTCCCTGTCATTTCCTCCAGCACTTATTCCCTCTCAAGTTCATGCTTAATAAATTATGTTTAATATGATTCACTCACTTCTAAAGGGGAGGTGATCACATGGCTTACACTCCTTTGTCTGCTCTACAATTGCTGACCGCTGAGGAAGGGTTTCTTGGTTTTAGGGGGTGTTGGTTGAATGGTTTTGTTTTAATTTGGTCTAATTGCTATCTGTTAAACCAAGACTAGTAGTTGTTAGTTTTTAATAATTACTTGATTAACTGATGTAGCCTTACTCAAAGTCACAACTTTTACATTTCTGTGCAGATATTACTAAAAACATGCATTTCATTACCATGAAAGCTTTTAACAACAAATATATTGAAGTAGTAATTTTATTATTTGATTGGGAGCATCATATTTATTTCTGCCTTGTGATGTTACTCCTTGTTCTTAATGTCTTAACATTTCTGCTTTTGAAAAGGTGAATACTTTCTCCCAAGACAAAATCTACTTGGCAGGAATGTTAATCACAGTAAACAAGTGTCACCACATCTAGTTTTTTTTCAATTTTGCGTAATGAAATAATTTTGAATACTGAGGGAAAATTCCAAAACCTTATAATCAGCTACGTAGAAACTTACCCTTGGTAAAGTGGACATTTTCACTTGATAGAACCTGCTGTAGTACAGGAGTGAGGGAAGATTATTTTTTTTTAAGACGTCTTTGTTTAGCTTGATGGAGATTAATCACTCAGCAAGTAATTCTCTCGCCTTGCTAATAGCATCCAGTGTCTAAATCTGTCTTCTCCCTCCTTTTTCAGATCCTGGAGTCTCTGTGGATAGTGATGAGTCGCAATGTGAGCCTCTTGTTTACTACGGTTACAGCATTAGTGACAATCCTCTTCCACAGTGGGACAGCTCTTCTCAATTTTGTGCTTTCAGTGGTAAGTAGTGTGTCATTGATTTACATGGTCCATTTTACTGGAGGAACCTAATTGCACATACTGTAACAATGAAAATTCAAACCTAAAGCATTGAAAACATCTTCTAAACTTACCTAATACCAAAGTTCTGTAAGCTTTGGCAAATTTTCTATCTGTTTGGGGGCATTCTAGACAGAAGGCAAGATTAGAAGTAGTAAGTCTTCCTGTCTTCACTATTTTGTTAGTGGAAAATTCTTGTTTTAGGCTTTGAAGATACTAAGCTGTAGCATGTAATGTCCTACATAACTGCTGAAATCTAATGGCATGTCTGCTTAAGCATATCCCTATGCAAGCCATTGTGTTCAGGAGATGGAAAAATTTTTTCCAGGGAAATCACCAATTTTGTTCTGTAGTTGTCTTCCATAAAAATAGATTGCATGAGAGCATTTTATTTCTTCCTTAGTCCACAACTTCATCCAAGATGGCACCTTTAAAACTGTGTCCAAAATGTTAGTATACAAAAATTGCAAGCTTGGGAACTAATTGCCAGTGATTTCAAGGCACTCAGGCTCAGATACAAAATTTATCTTTAGATGCCTAATGACTTACATCAAGTTCATAGCATGCTGTTTCTGTGATGCATGATCCTGACTTTTTGTCTGCCAGCAGCATCCTGCCTCTTGTGGAGCACTTCTGCAGTCAGCTGGTTTAGCAGAGGTAGTTGGGATCTTGCTGTGTTGGAATTCTTTTAATGGTTAGATGTTTGAACTGTACTTTTATTTTTTCATTTTTCAGGTTTTCTAGTTGCCACAGAAAAGCTTTTACTAGTTTGGGGTGGCACACACTAACTTAAGTTTTCCAACAAGATAATGCTCAAAGTGGTTAGCTTTTCTACTGATTACATTTCAATCCAGTTTTAGCTATCTTGAATAGAAATTAAAATACTGAATTTTATTTTAGGTTTAAAAATTTGTTCCTTAAAGCATGGAAATAATGGACACTTTGTTTAAAAGCTCAATTTTGAAAAATACACCTTCCATCAAAAAATTAAGTAGGAATGTCAATCTGTGTAGCACATACATCCACAATCCAGTAAGATTGTGTTCAGATTTTCAAAGACCTTTGAAAACTAGTTGTCAGTTACAGAAGTGTCACTTGTATTTCACTTCTGAATACAAGTTCCTGTCTGCACACACGTGCACATGGATGTATGTATATGCCTCAGTGTGGATGTAGAATAATGCACATGTGTGTACTCACATGCACACACTCACTCACTCTGCTGCTTTCTGTTACTAAGATTGGAAGAGAAAAAGCTCCATTTGGCTGATGGGCATCTACAGTCCTGCAGGGAATGCACAGATTTTGGATGCTGTTAAACATACAACTAAACAAACAACCAGAAAACCCAAAACAAGCAAAAACCTCCCAACAAACAAAAACCCTGAAGCTTTTCAGCAGAAAATTGAGTATGAAAAGTAGATACAAAAATATTTACTGAATCAGTGGACCTGATGCACAAGCAATTAGGTTGTGTGTTTCTTGATACCTGTGGAAATGCTGAATTATCATTTTGGTAGAGAGTGTTTACCCAGAGTTTTCTCCTTGAATTCAGTCTATGCCTCCTCAGTTTAGAGTATTTAATGTTTTCAGCTACAGGACAAATTCTACAGCATGAAGTAGTAATCCATCAATTGTTTAACTATGGAAAGTTCATGCTGTTTTGCCTTTGGTAAATTCTTTCACATAGTCATCAGCAGCATCTTGAATTGTTGCTTAGGAAACAATTTAGGTACCTCAGATATCCTGTACAAGAGGTCTGAAAGCTTTTAGCCTCCAGTTGCTCTAAGACAGTGCATATCTTTTGGTGCTGAATGTAGTATTGAGGTTATTTTACTTGTTGGAACAGTCAGCAAGCCATTTGATAATACATTATTATATTCTGTGACTACAGGTTCTTTTTTGCATTTCTACATCTATTGTGTTAAAGGAAATGCATTAATTTCCTAAAAGGCAGCTACTCCAAAATTCCAAAGTGAATTTTGTGTGCTCCATCTTCTTTCAGCAGAAATTGAATAGGATTTGTAAGTTTTCCTGTGTTGTAGTTCAGCTTAATGCTATTTTATTGCCCTGCTGTTCATTCCCAGCCCTCACTTTGGTTTCACCCTTCAGGTGGGTATGTCTATCTTGTGTCTCTTAAGAAAGCAAATTTTTTCTGTAAACACTGGGGAAGAACAGTCAGGATAAGCAGACATTATACTTACTGTGCTTAGGGCAATATGCTGCTCTCTGTGTTGAAAACTGCATGTGCAGAAGGATCTGTAGGCTGAGCTCAGTGGAAGGAAGACACGACATCATCTGGGTTCCTGCTTCTGTATAGAATTTTCTACTGAAATCAGGAAATATAGTAGTTTAGAAATGGCAGAGCCCATCAAGGAAGGAAAATAGCTATTATTTCAGAATTACAAAGGATGTTAAAATGTGATTTAAGATTCTCTTACTTGAAGCTGTAGCAAAACGTAGCTGATACTGCTACTGGCGCTAGACTATCTCTCATTAAAGCAAAGCTTAATTATTGTTATTATTTTTTTAAGCTCAAAATTAGTGTTAACAGCATACTATTAAAATCTGCTAATATAATGACTTGTTTTATTAGCTAGATCGGTTTATCTCCCAAGGCAGAAGTTAAACACCAGGGGAGATGGAATATAGCCTAAAACAATACATGGCAATTTGCACAGGGGTCATTAGAGGTTAATAGTTGAATGTGACTTTCAAATTTAAGTTTGGGAGGTCAGAGTAGGAGCAAAATGGTAGTAGCATTTTACTGAGTATAAAGAAATTAGAAACAGAGAGAGATGTCGTTTTGAGATTGATAATGAAATATTGCAATGCTGTTTGCATTTTGTTTTCTGAGCATCTTCAGAGGGAGTGAAGGAAAAGAGCATGAGGTGTCTGCAAACTGGATAAAATGCTTGAAAGTAAGAGACTTATGGAGATTAGGCTGTGTGGCTCATAAAGAAAAGATTAAGGTGTGGTTTATTCTAGAATACAAGCAGGTTGGAAACAAGGAAAGTGAAAGAATTCTTTCTAATCTTAGAAGGAAAGGAGAAATACCTGAGTCATGTACATAAAGCAAATATAAGCCATAGTTTACATCTGGAGCATACAGAATGGATTTTTCTTGTTTGAGGTATTCTGTTTCAAGATGGACACAGTTCTGTGATTCATTCTTACCCAAGAAGTTGCTGAGCCCACTAACAGGAGGATAAGAGAAACATAGTTGACTGCAATATAGAGGAAGCTAATCCAATCTGATTATAATTTTTTTGTCTTTTAACTGAAGCAGTGGAACTGCCGTTACTTCTGCTGAGACTCATCATCAAACTCACAGGAGGAATATTCACTTAGGATTGTCAGCTTAACATAAAATTTATGTTTGTGAATTTTTGTGTAATTCATATCAGATACCCAGCTGCATAATGACTCTTGAGGCAGCGCCAATATATTTGGCAGTTTTGTTTGCTTGTTTTGAGAATAGATGTAACTATTCAGCAATTTTTTGATCTGTTAAACATGATGAAAAAGAACCAAAGGGCTCCACAACTCTAATGTTTATCAGCACTCTAGTTGTTTGGTCTAGATGTTACTTTGGAAAGAAGCTGAACAGAGGCAGAAGTTTTTTAATGTCTAGCTGTAAATGTTAAGTCCTTTGTGGAGCAGGGGAGTAAATAATTCTTTCAGCTCTGTTTTTCTAAATCCAGGCTTGTGGAAGAGTATCTTCTTCCTTTTCAGTAAAATTCAATATCTGAAGCATAGCTGCATACTCTAATTTTGTGAAGTATTTATTACCTTCTAATTTAAAACTTCAATTTGTTTTGCAGGTGATTTTTCTGACCACATTGTTCTACCTGTTAAGCTCCAGTGATGAATATTACAAGCCAGTAAAATGGGTGATAAGCCTGACACCTTTGTCTCAGCCAGGTCCCTCCTCAAATATAGTTGGCCAATCTGTGGAGGAAGCAATAAGGTAAATTGCTGATTTCTTGCTCTTTGTTTAAAATTCTTCTTTAAATTTGATGTTCAGCTGCAAATAATTAACAATTGCAACAGCTTGTGTTTCAAAGCTGAGTTGTAAAAATGCTTTTAAGAACCTAGCGCTGATGATTTTTTCCCCTTTGTTTGTTAATTTGATTGGACTTGGCTAACAATTTTCAGAGGTCTGTGCTGTTATAAACAGTAGTGTTTTGTAAAACTGCTACGTCCATGACATCCCTAACTCATCAGGAAGCAGAGTTTGGAGTTGTGTTGGCAGTAGCAGCTGGTGAAGCTCAGTAGGAGCAGATGCATGCAGCAAAACAGTAGAACTTGAGGACCTGACATCAGTGCTGTACACATTTCAGAATTATTTAGTTTGAAGTATTTTGTCTAATATTGGAGAATAAGCAGCCATTTGTACCTGGAATGTATTAGATATCCTTCTGGGGAATGTTTTCCAGGTCAGTTTCACCTGAAAGAAATGTAGTTCATGGTCTCCATGAACCAAATTACGTCAAAGGGAACACCAGGGCAGCGCTGTCCTTATCATGGTTGGCACACCACTGTGCTGCACCTACAGAGGGCATTCACAGTGTTTCATGCTGAGTCACCATTTTTGTGTGTTGGCTCTAAAATACTTCAGTAATAAAAGGAGATTTTTAAAATGTTTTTAAATATGGTTCACAAGGATTTCACAGTAAAGCTATTTTTGGGGTGGTGCAGTAAAGTTCATGCATCACAGATGAATAAAATCATCAGCTTTCACCTGTAAGGAGCTTGAAACACTAACATGCTGGTAATGTAATAAACTGGATTTTAGATAAGATGTTTAAGTCATAGTGTACTTTTTCAAAGATGTTCTGGGCAAGGTGAACGGACTTCATGCTGAGGTCTGTGTAGCCATTGCCTCTTACACCTCTGCTTTCTTGTGTCTTCTGCATACATACAGTACATGAGGGGGCTTTAAGCTGAAGAGATACTAGAGCTGCTTTCCAAACTCATTGCTAAATGTTTGCCATTTTAACAATGGCAACTTTGTATTATGTTATGTAGGATCTTGAACAAGAATGCTAACTGCTGTAGTCATTTGAAATGAAGGGGCAATTCAGGTAAAAAGCAACATATTTGGAATTCTGCCAAAAAGTTAATAGCCTTTCTCTTGAGTGACTGCTATTGAGTTTTCATTGATCACATGGTTAGTATCTCAGTTCTATCTTTTCTGAATAGTGTGAGTGGATTTAGACACCGATACTAGTCTCACAAATTGTTCTCTTTAGCTCAGGGTAGAGGTGAACAGTGTGGAAAAGTATGGTATGGTTTGTCTGGGCATGGATACCATGTGAGGAGGATTGTATTAAATGCAGGTACAAGTTTACAGGTATGTGACACAGGTGACACAAGGTATTTCTCAGAACTGTGGAGTGGAGGAAAGAAAGAAAATCATTTTAGAGAAGCCGCAGGAAAATGAGTAGGAAAGAGCAAGCATGCATCAGTAACTTGCAAACATGATGAGAAAAAGCCAGTGTCTGGAGAATTTGGACAATGTGGAATGGGAAGCAGCTTGTCATACACAAGGGACCTCAGTCTGTGTATTTATTAAGGTGGCCTGGATCAGTCACTCATATTTGATTGGAGTAGCCTGTACTTGGTGCCTTATTTGAATTCTTTGGAATGATTCTTCTGAGATTTTCGGAAGTTCTGCACTTATCAGTTTACCCAAGAAGAGGTGGGCAATTGGCAACTTGTTTCTCTTGAAATCCCTTAATTTAAAGATGTTACCCAATAAGGTCTTAAACAAAGACCTTTTCCCGTTTCAGTTTTTCTCATCAGAACTGTGCTGTGTTTTTTATTTTATGGACTATAAATAGCTATAAATTTTATAAATACTTTCCTAACTCCTTTGATGGTGAGTTTGCAAATACAGTGGCAGTTCTCTGATCACACAAATAGATTTATGAGCTGTATAAGGGTAAGAGTAGCTTTCCAGGCTGCTTTGAGCCAAGTGTTGAATCTCACTGTTTCTGTCAGAATACCACAGATTATAAATTTGAACTTGAGTAGTGGGAGAAAATAGATGCAGCTTCTGTGACACTATAGGAGTTTTGAAGAAGCTGAGTGTAATCCAAGAACTGCCTGCTGCAAACCATGGGATGAATTGCCCTGCTGGCCTTTGACAGGAAATTTATTCATCCAGGATGCCAGAGAAGCAGAATGCCAGTAGCATGTATCAGGTGGTGGGATCGAGCAGGGATTTGACAAGAGCATCATGCTCTGCCTGAGCCAGGAGCTTGTTTGGCAAACCTAGTCATGCAAAGGCAGAGCTGTGGAAGACAGAAGATCACTTGGAGGCACCAGCCAGCGCAGCTCCACAAGGACAAGTTGTGCTGGGAAAAGCACGGGCCTTGCTTTGAGGAGGCGACTGTCCTAAGTGGGACCAGGGGACAGCAGTGAGTGCCACTTGCACTGACTCATCAAGGCCTGTGACAGCCTCCCACAGTAACCATCTGGGTGAGCATGGGCAGGAGAAGGGGATGGCTGCAGCAGCTCTGCTGTGTGCCCAGCAGGACAAATTCCAGCTCTGGAGATGCTGCTGGTGGTAGTGTGACTCAGGGCAGTGATGGGGCTGATGCTGGTGATGGTCTGGAGTGAGGGCTTGGGTTGATGGTGGGAGATCACCTTCTGCATGGTTATGGGTGTCCATTCCCGTCTGTGGAAGGCAGGACAGCTGGTGGGAGTGTCCCTTGCTGGGTGGGGAAGGCAGCAGCTTGATGGAAGGAAGGTCCTCCGCTCCCCAGTCCTTCAGGCCTCAGTGCTGATGAGACTGCACCTTTTTATGAGGGGCAGTGGGAAAGAAGGGGCCATGCAACCCTTGACAGTCAACAAAAGAACTCTTTTCTAGATCTCCCTTGGGACTGGAAGGCAAATGGCAATCTAAGGAATGATCTGCTGCTAGTTTGGTCTTTTCCTGTGTTGTGAATGTGACTGTAAGATGAGCATTGCCTTTACCCCAGACACGTGCCTTTGTACCAGGCAGTGCGGCCTGCCTGCAAGCAGCCCTCCAGATGGGAACAGGCAGTGTTTGGACTAAGGAACAAACAGATTTGCAAATTGGTCATAAACCAGTTTTCCCAATTTTGAGTAACTTTCATCATGAAAATGCTCCTATGATTAGACTAAACACTGGTGTGTGCTTTGTTGTCATATATTGCATTTGTGTCTCCTCATTGTTTGCATCTGTGGAAGGCAGCATTTAATCTAGAGGGGAGAGGAAAGGTCAGTAGTTATGTGATGACTCCCTAAAACACAGTAAAAAATCTGGGAGTAAGATTACTACCGATGGCATATGTGACCATAGGGATTTCTGACTGATGTATGAAGTACTGCTTCTCTTTCAAATCAACCAATTCAAAATTCCATGCTGGAACTTCATGTGCCATTGCCTATAAATGGGAAATAAAAATTTAGGAAAGTTATAATCATCCCAAATACTACTAGTGCCTCAGCAGTAAAAGAGCTTCTGTTCTCTAGTAGTTTTAGTCCTTCAAGCCAGTTGGTGTATCTGTTTTCTTTTTTCTTTGGTTTGCAATCTCAAGTTGTTCTCAATCTGAGTCTAACTTTCTTCGTGTGGCCACGTTTCATTACTCTTTTTTAATTCTTGATATATTCTTCATTTGACCTTTGCATTTAATCCCTCCACAATTCTGTCTCATTTTTTTCTTCTTTATTCTTCCTTTTTTATTTCTTTTTATTTTTCTTTCCATTTTTTTTTTTCTTTTCTTTTTTGATTTGTTGTTTTGGGGTTTTTTGTTTGTTTGGGGTTTTTTTTGTTGGTTTGTTTTTTTGGTTTTTTTTTTTTTTTTTTGGTTGGTTGTTTTTTTTGGGTTTTTACCTGTTTTCCATATTGCATAAGTGGATATCAGGACAAAAATGTGATGAATTACAAAGGTAATATTTCATCATTTGTGAGAGTCTCCCTTGACTGACAGCAGTGATTAGTTGCCTGTGAATCTAGTAAATACATGGTTTGCTTACACTGGAACCACTTAAAGTCAGCCATGGGAACAAAGAGAGGGAAACAGGGAGGGGCCTGACGGCTGTGGCAGAAGGTTTATGCCAGAGTAGGTTGAGCTGCAGGAATTCTTTTGGCACCACTCTGTCAGGTTTAGGAAGATGGCTTGCTTTAGAAACATGAGAACCACTTGGACGAGTTTACTGTGTTTAGATAATTTTGATTCTCAAGAGGAGTTAGTGATTTTCTTCATTGTAACTATAGTTAATAATATAGTATTTTGAAGGTTTGAGAGAATCATCATCTGCCTACAACAGTATGAGATTTGCTTTTTTCAGAAGGGTTCTGTAAAATAAAGTTGGTTATGAGTCACCTACTTTACTGCTTAAGTAAGAAAATTAAATTCTTTACCCCTGAACTAGGGAGGGGGTGCTCTTGTCCAGATTTTTATTTTTGTTTTGTTTTTGTCCTGAATGGATGAAGCAGTAATTCTCCAAATCACAGATTTCCAAGTAGTAGCATGCACACCTTTGCCTGAACCATTTTCCTTTCCCTGAGCAGCATGTTGTTCTCTTCCTGAATGCACCATACCCTTGTTCCCTGAAGCTCCCATTCTGCTTGCTCTGGTGGAGATATTGCACATTACTAAGTTGCATGTTCTCACGGCCTCAGTGCAATTTAGTGTGTGCGATACTTTCACATGAGTGCATGCACACGGGTATGGCTGTGGCTTAAAGTTACTGCAGCTTTCAGTTTTGGTGGGGCCTGATTACATTGTGACATGGTCTTAAGCCCAGATCAGTGTTTTGAGTGATGCCTTGAAACATGTGTTAGTGGAAGTTTGTTCAGTAACGCCAGGAAGATGAAGACTGTTTGTTTTCAATTTGAGAAGGGTTATCATTATTTGCCTCATTTTCTTCATTTGCCATGCACACCTCAAATTTGATCAGATATTTCAATGATTATAAAAAAGGTTACTTAAAATATTACGTATTTCTAAAGAAGAAATTGTTATCCTTAGCTCTAATTGGTTGGAAAGTAAAAAAAAATATTTGATGTGAAAAAAACCTATAGCATCTTGATGAATGAAATAGGTTCTTAATGAAATTTCAACTTTTATTTATCAACATCTAAAGAGATCTGTAAAGAGCTAGTGTGTAAACAAACAAACAAACAAAAATCTCAGCTGTTTAAGCATCTAATTGGTTTGCTGTGGATTCCTGGCAATGATTATGGAGAAAATGAGACAATGATACAATTCCCACAGAAAACAATAATCTTCCAGCATGTTAAGCTAATGCTTAGAAAAAGCAAAATGTGTGATCTCGTCTGTTTTACTGCAACATTAATAATTTCTCTCAGATTAATTTTCAAAGAAAACTGTTAACTGATTGTGTTTTGACAGAATTTTTGCATGCAGTGAATGTTCTTTAGTAGCAGGAGTTACTTCTTGCTGAAATGTTATGTCACAGGAATGCATTTAACAGGACCTTACTGAAATTTTTCAAGCTTTACTCAAGGTGTATGTTATGAGATGGGAATAGAATTGAGCAATTGTCTTAATGACTCTGTCTTAATCATGAAGCCAATGGCATCCTGGCCTGTATCAACAGCAGTGTGCCCAGTGGGAGCAGGGCACCTGTGCTCAGCACTGCTGAGGTCACACCTTGAGTGCTGTGTCCAACTCTGGGCCCCTCAGTATTAAGAAGGACATTGAGGTGCTGGAGCAAGTCCAGAGAAGGGCAGTGAAGCTGGTGAAGGCTCTGAGCACGAGTCCTGTGAGGGGCAACTGAGGGAGCTGGGGGTGTTTAGCCTGGAGAAAAGGGGTCTTGGGGGAGGCTTATCGCTCTGTACAACTCCTTCTGAAAGGAGGCTGGAGCCATGTGGGGGTTGGCCTCTTCTCTCAGGTATGAGAGGAAACAGCCTCAAGTGGCACCAGGGCAGGTTCAGGTTGGACATTAGGAAGAATTGCTTCACAGAAAGAATTGTCAAGCATTAAAGTGGTCTGTCCAGGGAGGTGGTGAAATCACCATTCCTAGGAGTATTTAAGAAACAACCAGACATGCCATTTGGTGCTGTGATTTAGTTTACAGGGTGGTGATGGGTCAAAGGTTGGACTTGATGATGTTGAAGGTCTTTTCCAACCTGAATGATTGTATGATTCTCTAATGAAGTAATTGCCTAGTCTAAAATTGGGAATAACAGACACTTATTTTTTGTTTTTCATTACATTGAAGAAAGGAAAGCTTCATTTGAGTTATTGGAAAAAGAGTAGAATGTGGTCTGTAAATCTGTGAGTTGCCACATTGTTTCAGTACCTATGCTGAACCAAACTGAAAATAACCATAACCTGATTATCTTAGTGGAGTAGATAGTAGCGTTTTTAAGCTGCCTATTTTAGTAGCAATAAACATGTGACTTGCTCACACCACTATTTTAGTCTTAAATATTCTCATATTTGCAAAAAGAACCACCCTAGGATTTGTCTTTACCCATATTTTTTATATAGAAAATACTTCTTAAACACAAAAGATGTCTGTGAATTATCTTATGTACACATGATTTCAATCAGTTATTCAAAGGATATTTTAAAGAAAAATGGATCTTCAAAGAAAATTTCAGAAAATAATTTATTTGCTCATACTCAAATCTTTAATCCAAAATTTACATGAAACTATGAAAAAATGTTTATTATTACACATTCATAATTTTGGTGAAGCATGTCACAGTCTGTAAATTTAATCTGAATTTTACAGTTTACTGCCCTTAACTCACAAGATTATCTTAGTGCATAACCTGGTGCTGAAGCAGACAGTTCTGTTCTCTCTGCCCTGCAGGCTGGGATCAAACACTTTGAGAGGCTACTGAGGACTCCTTGCTTTCTGAGGGACAGTGCTGATGTTTTGCCATTGTCTTCTTTCATATTGCAGATGGCATGTTTTGTATGTTCTACCAGTAGTTTGTCCTAGTGCATATTTTTAGTGTGTAATTCTCTGGTTGTCCAGTGTTTTTTAAGACTGAAAATATCTGTAAGCATGCAGAGGATGTGGGTTGGTGCATGTGTGAGTGGGAGCACATTTAAACACACGAGCAGATTTTCCTGCAATTTTTAATGTAATTACACTGCATCTTAGGTACAGGTCCTTTAGCCTAAGTGCAACATGAGTCCCTTCTGATGCACTTAGGCTTGTATTTACACACTACTTTTCTTTACTATAGCAACTTTTTAAAAGTTACCTATATCTCAAAAGCCAATATTTGAATGATTAATTGGTAATTACATAAACTGTACCAGTAAAGAGAGTGATGCTTATGTTACATCTGGAATTTGGATCAACCGTTAGCCTGCCTTAGAAGCAAAGAGAAAAACTAACTGGAAGGGATGGAAAGAAAAATGTTGATGAAAGACTTCATTAAATATATAGGAAAAAGATATTCCATCAGAATTAAATATATATATTCCATCAGGTATTTCTAAGAATAAAAATATATTATTAGAATTGTTTTTAGTATAATATTGCAGGGTTCTGTTTGCAAATCTGATAATACTTTGTGTGTTTTAATGTTGCAGTATGTGTTACTATAATCCTGGTTAGATTTCTGCTGTGTAAGGTACAGATAAACTGTAGTGTAAGAAGACAGCATGAAGTCTGATATAAAACTTGAAGATGTCCTGATATTTCAAAGATTTAACATCGCATTTTTAGCTTTTCACTCTTTCAAGGTATAAGGTTAATCCATTGTTTATTGTCTCCACCAACATAAGCAATGAAAATACTCCCTCCTTTATGCTTGTGTTTCATAATTTTATAATAGGAGTAATCTGATGAGCCTAGGATTTCCTAAATATAAGACTGCAATGGATCTCAAGCAGTATTGACTCAAGCCAGCTGTTGCTCTCTGAACTTTTCAAGCTAAAATGGCAATCCTAAAGAATTTACATCGTTACAAGAGGTGTGGGGAGCAATAAATATTAATGCCAGAGCATGCTAATAACTGAGTAAGGCTGAAGGGAAGAGAGTGCATATCTGAACAGCAAAATATTAAAGGCCATGGAAATGAGAAACTATCCTCTTAAAACTGAAGTTTTTGCTATGAAATGAAAGGATCATAAACTTCAGTAGATAGAAGTAGGCATAAAGCACCTAGAAATATGTGCTGAGTTGGATTCATTTACTCAAAGCTCCATAAAATGCTATTAAACAAAAGTATAATTTTTCACGTGCGACAGGAGCAGCAAGCAGTTAGAGGGCTGAGAGGATGACAAGGGGTGCTCAGCAACCAAGGCTCAGGTTGTTGCAGGGGGGAGGTAAATTGATGCTGTTTTGCTTATTGCTGCGAAGGTAAGTAGAGGGAACCACATTGTAAAACCTTTCTTATGGATCAGCTAAAGCAGAATCTCTCAGAAATCACAGTGACTATAGAGGAGCTTCTAGAACAAAACAGATTAAATGAGCAATAGCAAATTGTTGGGAATGACTGATGATAAGTCACTATGGAAATCTCAGGGACAAAATTAAAAAAAAAACTGTTCCAGGAAACCCAGGAAGTATGAACTTGTAAGTTGGATGGCTATTGGTACTGTAGGGCTTAGTAGGAACCAGCACCTGGTGAATATGATTTAGTTGCAGAGAATCAGTGGAGTTTTCACAGAAGGGAAGTTCTGCCTCGTTCCTCATGTTTTCTGAAGTGTTGGCAAGCAAGACCCTTAATGAGTTCATCCGTGTGTTGTGTTCTACCAAAATTTAATAAAGGCTTTTTACGGTATTGCGTTCCTGAGATTTTCAAGGATAAGGGGTATTGTCTTTATGGAGGAAGAGGGTAGGTTTAAATTAGATATAAGGAAGGAATTCTTTACTATGACAGTGGTGGGGCACTGGGACAGGTTTCCCAGAGAAGTTGTGGGTACAGCAGGATTGTAGACAAACTCAGTTAAAAGACAGCGGTGTCTGGGAAGTAAAATGACTGATGAAATGTAGTGTAGATGAGAGTGATGCATGTGAGGGAGAACCAGTCCTAACTTCACTAATAAACTGATTACTGCTGTGCTGACTCTCATCACTTGGGAGCTGTATTTTCTGGTACACGGGCCAGCTCCGTGCTTGGTAATACTTAAAAAACATGTGCCAGGCATATCAGATGTTAAGATTTGTTACCACAGACCTAGAAAACAGAAACACAGAGTAGTACTCCCATTGTATGAAACTATGATTTTCCTGTACGCTAAGTTACTGTTTGCCATTCTGTTTCCTGCATCTCCAAAAGGCTGGAGTGCAACAAGACTGGTTAGAGAAATGAAGGCATGCATCATTTTCTCTGTGAGGAATGGCTGATGGACTCTTCTGCCTAGAAAAAAGGATGTTACACAATTGAAGTTTGTACAATCAGAACCAGTGTAAAAAGGATGACTGAGCTGGACTGTCTATGGTCCCTTCTAGGATAAAATATTTGCATCACCAAAAAGTGACCAGGCACTTCCAAAAAATGCATTGGTTCATGAAGCAGGCAGAAGAGCATGGGAAAGATCTTGCAAAAGAACACTGGAGTTGTAGCAACCTGCAGGATTGAACAGGAGTACTAAGAAGATACATTAATTGAAGATTAATTGTTAGAAAGCCTGCGTGAGGTTCATAATATCCCCTGAGGTGGAAGTAGAGGTTGGAAGAATGCTCAGGGGGAATTGTTAAAGAGGTTTGTCTGTTTCTTTTGTTCCCTTAACGTCTGCTTCTTGACTCTGCTGGAGATGGGAAACTGGCTAGACAGATCTTTGGTCTGAACAAGTTTGCCTTTTTTTATGTTATGTTCCAAGATCAATTTTAAGACCGGTACAGTATTGCACTTAGTAAAGATTGTCTACTCCTGATAAAAATCTGGAAATGTTAGACATAACTGGTCCTTTCAAATGTGCTTCTCAGAATAATAATTGTAAGCTTACAATTACAGGCCAAAGTAGTAATTAAAAAATTATTACAAATACAAAGGTATTTTAAAGAAATAGTCAAATATAGAATTTCTCACAGAGTAATTGTTATTTTTCACAGAATGTAGACATCCCTCTGTTAGGGAAGAAAATCCACGTGCCGTGTGTACTTCAGACTGGTTGCCACACTTCAATGGTGTTTTGATAAAGTCATTGGAGCCTTGTCCTGCCTTGGGAGATGTATGCAATATTTGCATCAGTTATACCATCTGGAGGAACCATGCTTTGATAGAAGACTCTATCACTTTATCTGATTAGTGTCATTACTAGCCTGCATATGTTGGAGCTGTTTTGTTTAGTTGTATCATTCATGAGAAGGAATTAATTTCAGCAGCAAAACTGTTGAAATCTTGTCATGGAGTCATCTCTGAAAGTAATTTGCATATTTATATTGCTCCTGAGATGATCTTACTCTGTCAAGAAATTCTTCCTGCCACTTCAGCTTTATTCATAGCTGGAGTCTTGTCTTAGTGCACTTAGCTTACTTTCATGTTAGATTTGAAACTGAAATATAAAGAGAGCCACTTTTTATCCCTAAAAGAACAGAACCCTTAAAGAGAGTCAAAGAACAGCTTAATAGGTTTTTTTCAAAAGGACTTCTTGAAGTAATTTCGTTCTTCAGTGTTCACCTGGTGATCACTTGAAATTTGGGGGATCACTGTAGAAGAAGAATACTTTGGTCTTTTCAAAGACAATAGCTGTCACTGGCAACTTGTCTTTTGTGACAGCTCTTGGTGGTGTGTGAAGAAAGAAAGTTCTTTGCACACCACAGAGAGTTCTTTGGTTTTGAAGTTGTGGTGACAGTGAGTGTTAACTTCAGCTGGGGTAAGACAGCAGCGATATGTTCTTGCTCTCCAGCCATAAGTGCACTGTTCTTTCCTAGTGGGAATGCAGCTATTTAGGTCACTGCTTATGAGCTGGCTGGGGAATGGGGACCTGAGCTATTTTGTTAAAACTAACCCATCATGTAACCATTGTCATGAAATGAAAAAGCTGATTTCATTGTAGAAAGTGTCATGGCACATAATGAAGACTGTGCTGGCAGGTAGAGGAAGGTTCATCTAGGGCAGAAGCGAATCTTTGGAACAGGGGAATGGAAGGGCTCCTTTCCTGGGACACTTCTGAGCTAACCTGTTCTGAAGATAAATTGTGAAAACATGCTGTGAAGTTTTGAATGCATTTCTCTTATACTTTGAACTCTCTTTTAAAATGTGATGGTTGTATTCCCAAGAGAAACTGAATAGCTGAGATCTCTTAAAGCATCATTTTGAATTAGGCAGTTCTCTGTACAGAAAGGTTTGCAACAAAGATGTAGCACAATCCTTTTAGTGTCTACTGAGAGAATATGGGAAAATACCAAACATCAGTGGTGTGAGGAAGATGACAAAAGAGTGAAATTTTCTTATTCTAACAATGTCTTTGGCAGAGGGTGTTCCCATTACCAAGCTTGCATTTTAATTGGATTATAAACTGTTGTATGGATTGTAAAGGGTTTTGTAAGGAATTTAGAGAAACACTATTTCTTGCAAACTTTTCCAAAGATGAATACCAGGGTTTTTTTCTAGTTTTTCTCTCATGCCCATTCACAAGCCAGGGTTCATATGCCTGTTCCTATAAATTTAGTATAATAACCAGAAAATCCCTCTTCTGAGCTTATGGTATGCTTACTCTAATCTTTCTGGTAACTCAAATTCTTATTATTTCAGCCCATATGCTCTTCTTTTCTCCAGTGTTCTGGGAGCAGAGAGATCTAGAAAATCAAATTAACTCCAAGGTCAAAAAATCCATGATCCGAGCTGAAGGGCTGTTTTCAGCTGGGGTTGCTGCAGCATTAGGTTGAAATGTTTGAAATCTCATTGTTTCAGTAACAATGAGCAGACTTTACCTGCAGGCTCTGTGAAGTGCACCTGAATTCAGGTGGACATACATTTGATATAAACTACAGTAGTTATAAAAGGGATGCTCTAGACTTTTTATGGCCAGTCTGTAAAAAAGAAGAAAAGATCCATGAAACCCTGAAAAGGTGGCCCTTTCCCTTGTGGAGTCTACAAGTAAATTCATTACTTTTGGGGCAGAACTTAGTAGAAGGAACTTTTACCCAAAAATAAAAAAGTAGGCCAGCTGTGCAGAAGCATTTCACAGAAGTTTCTTCATTTTTAATCTGAATAATATGTAGCATGACCTATGTCCTCTGATTTTTATTTATTTTAATTTTGCATGCTTTTCAAAGCTCACTAAAATGGAATATGTATGTCTGAGTATGCCTTGTGCCAAATTGGCATGAAGTGCTCATAAATTACACATTTGCAGATGACAGCTCTTGCAGGTAAAGTGGTTCATCCAGATACAGTGCCAAAGTGAGACGTGAGCAGCAATTGGATTTTTTGATTTCTGAATCATTCAATTACTCTTGTATATAAAAAGAAGTTGTATGTGTGCCAGTAATGTATTAAGAGATGAAAGTTACTTACTGTCATAATTACACCAGGAAGGGTCTGCATTTTACAGATGGCAATAAGTTCATGTGGCACTGGCACACCCACATTATCTTTAAGGTCTGGTATCTCAGGTGCAGAGTAGCTGAAGCAAACTGCTGATAAGATTCTAGTTAGTGTTTTCAAAATTTTCTTTTTTGCAGCCTTAACCATGAAGCAAAATAGATATGAATTTCCAGACTTTAAGATACAATTTTTAGTTTTTGTGACAGTTACCAGAAAGTAACAAATATGAGTTGTCAGACAGATTAAGGTTCTCATGGTCCACATCTGCCACAAAGTAGTATCCCCTGTGCCTTTGCTGCGTTTTATGACTTTAGTTGAGGCAGACACAAACCAGGGGAAGGGAGAGGAGGAGAATGAGACTAGGTGCAGCCTCCTTTCTTGTCGTGCTTGACCCCTGGCACTTCCCAACTTCCAGCACTGTGAGGTGGCTTCTCCTCTCGGTGTGTTAGGTGTGTGTTAGAAGCACGGAGCCAGCGAGATGCTGCACTGTTCTGCTCTCTACCAGAGGTATGCACTGTTTGGCCTTAGAAACATGTTATGTGTCAACTTGCAGAATGACATCGGGCCAGGACTACCTGTTAGTCCCAGATTAGTTTTCCTGTTGTTCTACCAGTGCATCTGTCTGCCACGTCCTTGAGCTGAGACTAAGAAAGCAACTCGTTTTCTAGGCACCTTCAATGTTTTTTTTCCCCTGGGTTGCTGTCTCTCTTTTGGTTACCATAATAGCACTGTCTTCCCTCCTTCTGTAGTCTCTCTGGGAAAATCTAAAATGACTGCTTGTAGGTGGTTTTTTTAATTTCAGCTGAAGATGATACTTCACGTGCTTTTCTCAAGCTAGAGGCTTGTCTCATCTCTTGTATACTGAAATGTAGTTTTGGTGCATACGTATAGAAAATGTCAAGACCTTGCTAATTTTACTACAGTACAGAAAACTGTTTTGGAAAAAATAAGGAGATACTCAAGGACTGTTA
The DNA here is from genome assembly GCF_035770615.1 of Melospiza melodia melodia. Lineage (NCBI taxonomy): Eukaryota > Metazoa > Chordata > Aves > Passeriformes > Passerellidae > Melospiza > Melospiza melodia. The sequence goes on along the minus strand of NC_086194.1, from coordinate 108,007,349 downwards.
TAAAAATTTTTGACAACTGTGATGTGTTTGTGCCACAGTTCCTGTTGGATAAGAAAAAGATATGCTTGAAGATTACCACACAGGTTCTTCTTAGGATTACTCAGAGTAGATATGAGTTAGATATCACAAAAATGCAGAAAATTAAGACTTTTGAGTAGCTAAAGTATGAAAGTATCTTAAATTTTTAATGGAAATCCACATTTAACATTGTTACTGTGGCCTTGGGTCTTGGGATTTTCTTGCCTCCTTGCCAAATTTTTTTAAAGTCTGAAACTTCTTTTCTTTCAACTCAAATACAAGTGAGTATGTCATTCTTCAAAATTTGTAGATTTTATATATTTTGGTCTGATCTTCCATTTTAATATTCTAAAAGTTCATCTAAATGGAGAAGTATTGACACTTTTTTTTACTGATGCCACCACATATTTGTAAACGTTCTCTGCCTTTCTTTTAGCACCATGTAATTATTGCCTGTCAAAGATTAGACTTGTTATTTCAGGTCATTCTTTAAAGCTTGCTTTTTTTCTTTATTTTTCCTTTCCCTCTTTTGGAGGGGAAAATGGCTGACAACAGTTGTTTCTGGTTAGTCTGTTAAGAGAATCACACATTTTGGACAGTAGTGTTGATGTGTGGGGTTTATTATGCACTCATAGCTTCCAGTGAATGAATTTTAAATGAGATAATTTTGATTCTGAAGTCATGTAGAAATCTAAAAGTGAGCCCTTAGGTAGGAAACAATGGTGAAAATATGCACACTGCCTACGGAAATAAAAATGAGGATAGTGGCCAAAGAAGCAAAAACTGGGAGTCTTGGACTTATTCTTGGTAGCTCAGAAAAGATTCTACCTAGTAATTTAATATCACAGGTTTCTTTGCTGCATGGCTTTATGGACTCAATGGAAGAAGGAAACTGTGCTGTTACAGACTTTAGATCCAGAAAGGGCAGGTTTTCTATGCCCTTCAAAGACAGCTGTTGTGTGGCTTCCTGTCATCTTTGCCCTGCTGCCAGAGTTCCCAAAACTGTCAAGACACAATCACTGTGAGTTATGGGAATTAACATGAATGGAAAATTAACATCAGGAGACTTCACATTGATCTTTGCTAAGAGGATGCATGGGCCACCACTTGTGCAGTGATGGAACTGTTAGGACTGTTCTGAGCTGTGGGACTTGGTTTCTTGCATTCGAGCTGAAATAGTGATTTCAGGAAACTTGGCTTCTCGAATATGGGTGAAAAACTGACATAATACAATAATGAGATTTAGCAGTTTGAGATTATGGCTTTTTGTGACTGTAGATCTAAGACATGGGTTTCCAGTTCAGGAATGGGATATTCCACATGTGTACCTGCCCTAGCGCTGTAAAAATGTCACAGCACTTAGCTCCTGTTCGCTGTCTCATGAAGCCATGGTCACACTTGAGGGAGAACTTTGGATTCAGACCTGTTTCAGCAGGATTGAATTAGGTTCCCAGATTTACCATTTGGTTTTTAATAATGTAGCCTAATAAGCAACCTAAAAGCTGGGGGATCCAGTGAAAAAGGGCAGATGCAGAAATGTAAGCAGATAAAGAAAATTAACTAACACCTAGAAGTGGAAAAGAGGAAAGAAAAAGTACTTTGTATGTAGAATGGTACTGCTTCTCATAGAAAACAGATTATTTTTGATAGAGAATATAGTCTGATACTTGAGCAGTTTCTTTCAGGGCATCTATCCCTAGAACCCATTTTTTTGTGTCTAAATGCTTTTAATTACATACGTGGTGAATATTTATTCTTCTCAGAGGGAACAGATGTACAAAGGGTTCAGTGTTACATTTTGAGATGTGTTATTTGTGACACTTTTCAGTTATTCAAAGCAACCTGTGTGTGTGTCTTCGTAGTTCTTGGAATCGTCTTGCTAATAACAATTAACAGAGTCTCTTTGATCGTTTTAGAGGTGTGTTTGATGCTTCCCTCAAAATGGCTGGGTTCTATGGACTCTACACTTGGCTGACTCACACTATATTTGGGATTAACATAGTCTTCATACCATCTGGTAAGGATTTGAGCAATTATATTAATAACTAATATTATGTAATTATTTATTGTAAAAAATCAGAAATATTAAGTGTTGCTGATAACCTTAGGTCTGTCTGATCTTGGAGAATTTGGCTGTGTGAAGGGTGGAGAGAAGGCCCTGATTGCTCTTACCCTGAGCCTTGCCTTTTTCTGTTTTCACAACACATTCCCTGCCAGCTATTTTACCTCTTCTTTCTGTTTTGTTTGCTAGGTCTAATTCCTTCTCTCTTGTATTCAGTTCAAGTGTTTTCAGATTTTAACTTTATTCTACCTGTCTTGACTTTGGTTTCTTTCACAGTTGACAGGTGCTGATTTTTCAAGATGCCTAAATGCAGGAAGATGTGCTATCATGGAAATGCATGATAAAAGAATGCTTCTTATTCTCAGTAGTGTTCTCTGACTGTATTACCAGCCTCTGATTTTCTTTTATTATTTAATCCTAGTTTTGGAAATGGCTGGACAGTTTCTCAGAGAGAAACCTTCTTCCCTGTTCCTCTTTGCCCTTCTTTCTCTATATAGAATGATAATAATAGTAATTGCAAAGTGTTTGTGTACAAGGAAGCATAAGGGGAAGCTATGAAGCAACAAACCCCAATATAATGGGAAATGGCTGTATTGTAAAGTGCAACTGTCTTAAAGGCATTGATTGTCACTAGACCTACTTAGAGAGTAATCAGTCTTATTTTTTTTCAGCTACATGCGAAATCTTAAAGGTTTTTGCTTTCTGGTTAATGATACCAAAAAAAAACCAAACACTTAGTTGTGCTTTGTATTATGTTTATTATACAGAAGGTGCATTAAATTATGGTGGCACCAGATCTGTATTGCTTTAGATTACAATAGGTCTTTGTTATAAGCAGAAGGGTGTGCAGCTGTGTGCACACGTTTGCATACAGAAATATATGTCATAGATCTAATATTTTCCTGCTTTCTCACTATTATGGATGCCTGCAGGAGACGCAGTAAGTTAGAGTGAGACTTGGGTTCATTTGCTTTTTTACACAGTAAGAAATGTACATGATTGGTATAACTTCAAGTTCTTCTAAACTGATGCCTCTTAACTCCTTATGACTGTCAGTGGCTGAAGCTCTTCTGTATGGGAAATGTTCCTAAACCTGAGCTGTGAAACACCAAGAGCCTCATCTGGCACTTCTTCAATGCTTTATTTCTAGCACTTGATGGAAGGGGGACTTACTGGTGTGGCAAAAGTGTCAGAATGTAACTGTAAATATATTTGTGAAATATGTTTCTGTGATCTTTTTTTCACTTCTGCTTCTGTGTGCTCTAGCATTAGCAGCAATCCTTGGAGCAGTGCCATTTCTGGGGACATACTGGGCAGCAGTCCCTGCAGTCCTAGATTTGTGGCTTGTGCAAGGACAGGGATGCAAAGCCCTTCTGCTCTTGGTTTTTCACCTCTTGCCAACCTATTTTGTAGATACAGCAATTTATTCAGATATATCAGGGTAAGTACATTGAACACTTTTTAAAATTAGCATTGTAAAAGTGATTGACAATCACTGATGCCTTTAATTAAACTCATTTTTCTGAAGCATGCAAAACAGTATCTTCAAGCCCAGGAATAACCTCATCGTAAGCAATTTTACTGGCCTAAGTGCCTTCATTTTCCCAGGCCACTTTTCTATGAGCTTTGACACTTCAGAGGTCTTGAACTCAACATCAGCAAAATGAACTGTTTCAGTTGGGTTGTTAGAATTAGTTTATGTTTTCTGTTTATCTAATTACTAAGTAAAGGTGTGTAGCATTTTCTTTTTATCTCCTAATGCCAGATAATGCTGCAGAGCAGATAAAACCATGAGCTATTTAGGGACCACAAAAAAAATAGAGTTAATGTAGAATAAAGTGGTTCACTTCTGTGTTGTTAGAAATTAGTATTTTTGTTTGCTAAATATAATTACACTGAACAGACTGTACCTAATGATAATATGCCAAATATTAATACTAATTTTCATAGACTGTGCCTATAGTTATTTTGGATTAATTAAACCTAATAGTGAAGTATAATCAAATTACATTTTTTTCCCAACAATAAATCATCGATAAATTTAAGGTTAGTAACTATTTAAATAGCCAATAATTCTTCTGCTTCCTAGAATACATTTTTTTTTTGACTGTAGAGGATACAAACTCTGTTTACTGTCCAGAAAATATATGAGGGAGGAATAGATTTTCTGACAGCAGAGGAAAATTGTGTTCTTCCCAATAAATTGAACAGTGAGCATCATGATGTCTTGCAGATTAGATTAAACCTATTTGAAATAGCTATAATTAGGTTATGCAGGGTTTTCCAAATAGATTACCTTTATGTAGCCCTATTTCATTATGTGATCTGTTGTTTAATTTAGAAAACTAGGCAAAAGAATGTCTAAACTGACGCAAATGCTGGGAAAAAAATTGAAGTTTTTAAAGGTTTAGAAATAATTAATGTCTATTGTTGGAGAAACATAAAACTTCAGCCCACGTTTGTCTCCTCAGGAGAGCAGTCTGGTCCTGCCAGTAGGTTAAGTTTGATCTGGGTGAGACATGATTGAGGTGTGTCAGATTTAATAGGTCATGTTTCATGGCCTTGTTTTGCACATGGTTGTGTTGAAGGTGAAGACTTAAAACTTGGGAGTTGAGTAGAAATCAGGACCACGGTAGAAACCTCAGGAGCTGCTGGAGCTCTGAATTGACTAGCTGACATTTTCTATGTATTACACTCAGAATTTAGAGGAACTTCCTGGGAATTGTGTGCCAAGTTTCAGCTGTAGTTTTTCTTCTACAATACCATATTGTCATCATTATTTTAGGTATAAAGAATGAGGAATGATGAGCAGGCTTTGTGTAAATGCTGTTATTGTGTAAACACTGATACAGAAAATAAAACTGGTTTACTTGCTGCTGTAAGAGCTTTTATCAAAATGCTCTTCTGGTATTTTCCAGTAAATATTACTATGTTCATTAAAACATTAAATTAATACATTAAGTAATACATTAAAGTATTACTACTAATAATATTTACTTTCCAGTAAATATTAATATGTTCATTAAAATCATTAAAATGTTCATTAAAATACTTTTTCATCTGAAAAGGTTAAAAGCTAATGATAGCAAACACTCAGTCTGAGAGGATTTTTATAACAAAATGAGAAGACATGGCTGTTTCTTTAAAAACTGTGTGCTAACTGTTCTTTAAAAGATGCACTTCAAGTTGCTGTCATCAGCTAACTGAATGGCTTTGCTCAGGGGTCCTCATATTACCTGTTGCTAATTGTGTTAAAATAAACTTCAACAGTTCTTGACCATAAAACATGAGCAATCTGTGTAACCAACCATCTTTCCACTCTCAAAATGGAAGTGTGTTTGCCATTAAACCCTTCAGACATTGTTCAGCAGATGTCTGTAAAGTAACTATTCCACTGTGGATCTTACCAGCATTCCAGGCTGCAACAGTGTTTGATCAGTCATGCGAATACAGCACAGAATGCAGCTTGGAACCTTTGTGCAGTCATTCAGACAGCAGTTTATAGTGTAAATATGTGTAGCTATACCTAGATGGGTCGTTTCCTAAGCTTAATGAAATTTCAGTATTAATTCACATTTCTTAATTGATAATGCTGTGTTTGTTCTTAATTTAATGTTGTTGTTCTTGTGGCAGAGGGGGTCACCCTTACCTGACAGGCCTTGCAGTAGCTGGTGGAGCATATTACCTGGGACTGGAAGGGGCCATCATAGGACCAATTCTCCTTTGTATACTTGTGGTTGCTTCCAATATATATAGTGCCATGTTGGTGAGTCCAACGAATTCTGTGCCCACTCCATCGCAGGCAGCGTGGCCATTGCAGATTTACCGGTGAGCTGGAAATGCCTTACTTGTATGAGTTGTGTTTTCACACACATCACTGTGCCTATTCACAGGTGTAGGCAATGTGTGCCTCGGGTTCATATAGTAGTGTGTGAGTACTGTAGTATTTGAAGAGGATTCAGCTGTCCCATATTCTAGAAATAAAAAGTATGGCTAAGTAAAGAACTCACTGGAACATGTATATGGGAAGTGTTTGTTTAATGTCTCTCAGCCTCTTACAGAAGGCTCATTTAGAAAATTTGCTGATAATACATTTATGTCCTCTAATTTATATGTTGCTGTTGTGCTAGGAAATGATTGAACATAATTTTTAAACTCTTATTATGGATATCTAAGAGTTCATTGCCCTTAAAAAGGGGCCTGCCCCAAATTACTTCCTTTTTTATGTCCTAATCTACAATACTACAAAATATAAACCTACCTAGATTTAAAAAAATGTGATATCATTATATGCCATTTTTTCATTAAAAGTATTGTCCTTAGTAATTTCATTATTGAAGTTACAGAATTATGGAATATAGAAATGTGTCTTTAAACTGTACAGTTAGAAATGGGATAATAATAATAATAATGCAGTTAGGAATAAACTCATAATTGAATAACTACTTAGAATTGTAAATCACATTGTGGCAATATTAACAACAGTAGCTATTTTAATGTTATTACTGTCTTGTTAAACTATGTAGGTTAGCTCATTATACATGTAACTTGAAGAGGATTCTCTGCTTGTCAGAAATGATTCTTTGCCTTATTCACATGAATAGTGCTGTCTCCTTTCATCTGTGTAATTAAGGAGAAAAACTCCTAATTGGACCTGTCTGTAGTCTCTGGCTTGTAAAAGTTACATTCCAGTTGCCCTGTTTTAAACAGAGCTTCCAAGTACACACAAAAAATCTTCATGTGTGTTTGGTTCTCCTTTATTTTATCAGAAACAATTATTTGGAATCACTGGGCAGATTTGTGTCTTACTTTTCACTTCTTTTCCTCCCTCCATCTCTCAGGTCACCTAGAGAGAGCCCTGAGGAGGCGAAGATGTCTGCTGAGTGAGGGAGGTGCTGGGCTGTACCCCTGCAACATGAGGGAACCGCTGTCTTCTGTCTTGGGTTCACAACAGCCATGGATGGCCTTCTGTCCCTTCCCAGCTCTGCCTGGGGGCTGCTCACAGGGAAGCATAGAATGCTTTAGGAGAAAGCACTGGCCTTACATTATTGTGCACTTTGCCTCTTCCAGAGAGAATGTCTAATTCCCATGGCTTTGCATACCAACACACAGTCAGCTGCCTTGTTGAAGACTTTAAGACCTTCTGTCTTAGCAAAAGAATAGTTAAGAGGACAGGTACATCCACTGGAGTCGTTATCTTATCTCCTGAAATTACTAACTTGGCTTTTATTTATTGGATTATTTGTCTTATTAAACTGTAGTAGCTTTAAAGAAAGCTGTAATTCCAAAATATTTATTTTTAGGCAATCTGGTGGCAAAAGAAGGGCAAACCACTCATTGTGAAATGAAAGTATAATGTAATAGTTTGCTTCTCCTCAAGGTGTTTCTTTATAAGCTTCAATCATCATCTGTAACTCATAATAACACTTAAATATTATTCACTTACACGCACTGAAATTTAATGTTGTTGGAGACTGGTATTTTAAAAATCTTCCTGATATTTATAGAAATGCAAACTGTTAAATGTGAGTTTTCCTCTTACTGACATAGGAAGACTTGTTTAAATAGTTTAAGTCTTGCCCCCATTTTCAGCAAAATCTGATAATATTTTGCTGTTTATCCACCCTCCCAGTGGAGTCATCTTGTCAAGTAAATTTAATCAAAGGCCTTAAGTGTTTTCAGACAGTAGTAATGTAGGATGGTCACATGTCCTTCCAGTAATTGGAAGAAGTTTCATGGGAATTGTTTAATGTTGATTTTCAAATGCTGTGGCTAGTTCCATTCACTTTTTAAACAAATTTTAGTACCAGAAAGAAAGGGGAGAGAACATAGATTTTGGTTTAGCTTATTTGGGGCTTTTTAACCCTGTCAAGCAGCTGGCCACATATCTTGCTGAGATATAGGATATATCTTAATATATTAAGGTGCATCTTATTAATAAGCAAAGATCTTGAATATGTAATTTTACTTAAAATGCAGCTTTGGTGACATTTAAGGCCTTTTGTATTGATTGTCAGATCCTTTTTGTAAATGAGAAGTGGGGTTTTGGTAAGTATTTCGTACTTGCACAGCTTTTCCGCAAATCCAGTGAGGCCCTAGTACAAAGTAGCAGATGCACTTGCTTAACCAAAGAACCACCTTTCAGTTTCCAGTAACTCAAATTGATTTCAGAGTTTGATTGATAATGAGTTGTACAAAATATAGGCATGCCTTGTATTTATTGTTGACAGTAATTCAATGCTTGAAACAAAGGGATCTTATCCAGGGATAAGGATATCTAAGATATGTGCACAAACAGCTTGCAGATGTTTGTTTTACGTGAGTTTTAGGAGTGCTGACAGATTTGGAAGATTGTTTTCAAAAATACATTGCCATGGAAAGTGATTGGAAAGCACTCTGGTACTGAGTAAAGAAGAAAGTCCTGCTGTAGGTTTGCAATAAATAGGCTGCCTAACAAGACACAAATACTCTGCTCCTCAGATTTTCAAAATAAGCTGCTACAATTTTACTGATAAAATTGTATGTTTTAAATGAGAGGGATTAAGTATGCTGTTTGTGCACACTTGCAGGTATGTGTTTGAGGGACAGACTTGAGCCTAATTTAGTAGGATGACTCAGGTTTATCAAAACATGGAAACATACCATTTAATATTTTAAATTCTGAAAGATCTACAGATCGTTAAGTGAATAAGAAGAATGTGTTGGTTGAATCAAGTATCTGTTTCATCTCCTTGGTTTTGTGGCTTATGAAAAAGCTTAAGTGAAACACATTTTTATAATTGTTGGTGGCTAGGGTGGAGGATGTGGGGAAACCTCAGGCTTTACTAAAATACTCCTGCAACTTTCTAACCAGGTGGAATGAGACCACCATGATATTTAGGCAACTTCTTTATTGTATTACTTTTTTTAGTTCATAGTTTTGCACTGACTTGTTGTGTTCTTGTTGTAGCTTCTTGTAGACAGCATTGAAAGCACCTCTTTGCTCACTGGTCAAGACACGTTTATTGTCCACATTTGCTATCCCATTTTCTGAGACAATCTTTCATACTCCTGTGGTACTCGACTTGGTCATTTTAGTCATTAAAATGCATTATTTTGTTTGGTTTTAAGTTTTCTTTTTCCCCTTCAACCAATTGCCTTTGATCAAAGAAGGGTCTTTGCTGTGAAAATTAAAACCATGATTGAGACTCCATTAACTTCAGTAATGCAAATGAGTAAAATCACCTGGGAAGATACATTGCTGTTTTGAAATGTTCCTTTTCCATCGTGGAATCCTTTTATACGGAGAATTCACATCTGATGGAATGTTGTTTAGTTTGTCCTCCTTTGAAATGAGGCTTCATTTTGATGCTTTCTGTTCCAAATTCAGCTCATGAAGAACCATCCATAGTACATGTAGTAAGTGTAGTCAGTAAATGTAGCTTCAGGAGCTCATGCTGTCTGCTGTACTTGATTGAGGAACCAACTATATGGTTCAGTAATGGTGCAGTAACATATACAACCAAAAAGAAAAGAAGAATAAAGAACAAAACTTCCAATAACACCTTCTTGGAATAGGAAGTAATCACTGATTTTCACCATGTTTAGGAAAAAAACCACAAAAATCCCCAAAACCACAAAATACCACCTTATGAAAGAGCATACTTTGATTATTTGGGTTTCGTGTTTAGCAAGTGTCTAATTACCAGCAGAAATAGAAGAACTTGTCATTGAGTATTTAGCAATCTATATTATTTTCTGAGCAGACTCAGCCTTTGTAGGAATGGTTTAGTATAGATCAGTCTTGAAAATAATCAAACTGGTCATTTTGACATCTGGTCTTTGAGAAGTGCCAGTTCATGGTTATATTGCCTCATCTGCAAAAACAACCAGCAGTTCAATGGGATAAGATTTTAGTACATGTATTGTTGCTTTCAAAAAAGCCAGCTCAACTCCCTGCTCCAAGATCCCACAACAACAACCACCCAACCAATAAAAAAAGCCCCACCACTCTCTGCAGTGTGGTTTTTTTAGGAGAGCCATCTTTTCTGCTTGCTTGGAGGCAAGAAGTTGATGCTCTTTAGCTTTACTGTAAACAGTCATTCCAGGAGCAGGTACTTAGTAAGTGTATTTAGTACATTTAGCGTTTAATAATTTAGAGTTCAGAAGGGAATGCTCATAGTAATGCAAAACAATGTGGTCTTAAGGTATTGTGAAATTCAGCTGTGGTGGTTTTTATCGTTCTCCTTGGGGAATTGCAATCAAGTGTAGTGCCAAAGGGCTGGTGCTGTTTCTGGCACTCGAGTCTGAGTTAGCCTTTCCTTCCTGTACCTTGGCTGAGCACTGCTGTAGCAGAGCTGGCCCAGGTGACTGTGTCATGTTAGCTTCAGGTGTGCATACTGGCTTAATTGGATCCATCCAGGAGCAGACTGCAATGGGCAAGAACCTGGCACACATTCATTTTGCCAGCCTTACTACAATATGGTGGCTTTCAGCACAGGTGCACCATGACCAATTGGGAGCAGAAATAACTTATTTTGAAAGGCTGCTCAATAAGAAACAGTTTAACATTATAATAATACATATGATGCACATTTTTCAGAAGCTAAGTTGATACCCACATGTTATTTCTATGCAGAGATATGTGCACATGTGTATGTGCAGGTACACTTCTGCTTGTCTGATTTCAAGCTCTGTGGGGCTTCTCTTAAAGACACAGGGGAGGAGGATATACTTCATGTATATTTTGTCAGAGATTATTGGAATAGGAAATCCATAATCTGTTTAGTTAAAATAAGAAAAAAGCATTGTTCAGGGGAAGTTGGATGCCGTCTCCAGTATTTTCCATGGTGCGTATAGGCATAACTTTTGAAATAGGTGTATGCTGCAGTATTCAACATTGTTTTTCAGAAAGCCTGAATAAACAAAACTGGATGAAATTGTTCTCCAGTAAAAGCAGCAGCTGAATTGTGTTTGCTCTGCTGCTGATCCCTGGTACTAGGAATACTGCAGTGTAGCCTTTCCTGTGGACCTGATCCACTGAGGATGGAAAAATACCATTATTCTACTGAGATTCCATAGCTTTGTATCACTGGTAGTGGGTGTTTCCACCGCTGCCTTTATTCAAAAGCTGTGTGTATATTATATTGACTTTAATATAATATAAACACAATTTATATTGTGTTTATATTATATTAAAGTCTGGGGATTCTGCCACCTTAATGGATGCTACCTCTGGAAGTGGCTATGATTTCCTTTGAAGGTGCTGAAGGGTGCATTCATTAGGTTTAATAGCAGAGGTAGCATTCTTCCAGAGATGCAGTTGCTTACCTTGAAGTTTCCAATTTTGCAAGAGAAAATTGATTTGCCAGATAATCTTTCAGTGTCAACTGACATCTCTTAAATCCATGGATGCATCATCTTTATAAACTCTGTATTGATTTGTATTTCAAAGGTTTTCTTCTTAGTTCTTACACTTTTTGCTGAAGCCAACTCAACAATTTCCTTATTATTTCTCTTTGTACAAAACTGGAATCTTTTAAAACTCTTAACAAACATTAGGGAGATTTGATCTTTGACCTGGCACTGTCTATCTGTCATTTTACTAAGGTACCTTAATGCTTTATGGTAAAATTTTCCAAAATTGCTTTTAAGTGATAAAATTGGAAATAAGTTTAAAATAAACTAGGGTTTTGAAAGAAACAATGCCAAAAGTCATAAATATATTCAGGGATTCTGGGTTTGCAAATGTATATATTGATATGCAGTGTTATATAAATATTGAGAGTCTCTGTCCTAATCAGACTTTAACTGAAATTTTGTCCTAATATTTTTAAGATACCTGAGAATAAAATAGTGCCTGTACATAATGAAAACAAGCAACGTTTTCTACAATTCATGTTTACTTGACACAGATTGAGGAAGAGCCAAGCAAATCCTGGTAGCATGACTACCACTGTTTAATTGTAGTTCGTGTAAAGTAGAGAAAAGCTGCTAGTAATGCATTGCTGAGAGGTTGCTGTTCCTGGAGGTATTTGCACACATCCTCTAAAAACTGCCAAAATAATTAGGTAATGAAATACATCTTCAGTTCCCCAGACTTTAAACTCATCCACCGCCCCTCTGGTATCTTGTTTGGAATATGGTTTAGTACATGAGAGTATTGCTTCCATCCACCTTTGGGAATTGATTCCAGGACCTGGAGGCATGCTTTTAGTGTCCATATTGAAATAGTATGTCCAATTCAGGAAGGAAGTGCTAATTGGAAATAAATGCATCCTTGATCTGCTCTGCAAATGGATGGACTTGGACAAATATAATTCATGTTGCATTGAATTGAAGGTTAATTTTTTAATATAAATACTATTTGGTGACACCAAAGCCAGGTTTGAGTGAGATGCAGGGCAGATTTGCTTGCAGCAGGGTGAATCTGCAAGCTGATAAAGCAGAGTGAGTGCTCTAGCATGTATATATATATATATATATATATATATATATATATATATATATATATGAAGAATTTTTAGAATTATGTTTTTAAAGCAAAAAGTTGATTTCTTCTCCTAGCCTCACTTTTTACCCACTAGAGTGTCATAGACAGTGGTCCAATGAGAACCTATAGTCAGAGAAATGTTTCATGGTATTCATGTAGATTAAATGTAAGAGATATCACAAAGCCAAAAAGTAGCCACGCTGCAAAAGTTCATTAGGCTTAAGAACTGGCATCTGGGCCATAAGGTTGGAAAAACAAAATCCCAGTATTTACTACTCTTTCTGCTAGTCTCAGCCTAAACCAGAATCTTTCTCAAGTATCAATAAAAACTACTTTTGTATTGTTCATAACCTACTCTCTGTGTAGATCAGGGTTTTCAGCTTGTCATCTGTCATCATGTGTATATTCAGCAAGCATTCAATTTGTTCAGATTGTTGCCTTTAAACACCAATTTTCTGTGCTTTAGTGATGGTTGGGTGGTTGGAAACCAACTTTTTATATCAGTAGTTAGGTTCTTGCCTATATATATATATATTTATATATGCTAGCTAGCATTTGATGTTTTGGTCAGGGGAGGGTTGGAGTTTTTTTTCACTTGGGAAATGTCACCAAACCAAATCCAAAGAAACTTTTGACATCTTATCCTAAGACTGGCTACATCCTACTCAAACCTAACAGCAGATGTTTTGCATTACAGAGCACAGGTTGTTCTAAAGTGTGTGTTCCTACCAGGCCCCATGGGGATTTGGAGCAATAACTTCTATTGTCTGTTGACACAAATTTTGTCTGTATGTGTGATACATCTTCAGAATGGAACTGTGTTCAAAACTGATCAGTAATTGGGTTTGATAGAGTACCTGGTTGTGCATGTAAAATACTGACAATATAACCCCTGTGTCCATCTGTGGCCCAATGAAATGTGTAAGTTAAGGTTGAGAACTACTTGTGTAGACTGCAGAGGTATTTAAACTAAATAATTTTGATTGTATGCACCAGTCCTCATCCTAATAAAATGGGTTTTGTAGCAGGTTTAAGAAGCTTTTAACTTGATATTGTATTCACACTTGCAGTCCTTTGTAAGCACAGAATGGTTAATATATTTTGAAATAAAATGCCATTAACATAAAGAGAACTGAGTTTGATTTGAATGATGGGTTCTTTGGAATCAGCCCCAGAGGCAGCAGTTAATGTGGTGAAATAAAAGGTGTGCTGGAGGCCAAGCTGGATCTGCAGCCCCTGTGTGTCACTGAGAGAAGCCATACTTCACTTTTCCTTGCATTTTCTGTGGGAAAGGGAAGGACAGAGGCTCCAGGGTAGCTGTGGCTCAGCTGGCACCTGGCAGCTTGCTGCACTGCCTGCAGTACCACAAAAGCTCCCATTCAGCACCTGTAAGTAATTCAAGTGGCTTCCATTATGGCCTGCTCTCTGAACTGGAAATGGTTGTTTAGTGCCTAAGTGGAGTTTTAGATCATTATAAAATCCTGCATGATCCTCCCTGCATGACTGCTCACCTTTAAAAATGAGATATGGCTGATGGTTGCAGTTTCCACCCCTCTCACTGTTCTGGGAACAGCACCTTGAAGTATTTCCTACAGGAGAGTCAGTATTAGCTGGTACCTCCTTAGTTCTCTGAAGGGGTAAAACTTGTTTTATGCATATACAGCAGGAGGGGTTTAACAATTGACTCTAGTAACATAATTATGATTTAATTTTTTTTTTTTAATTGAGGCAAGTTTTCCAAGGTTCTCAGAATTCCTTTTAAGTTAGAACCAAACCAAATGCACCTGTAATCAGGCAAGCCAAAGCACATCTACTTCTGTGAGAATTCCTTAGCTCTTGTATGGGTTTTTTTGTCATTTTATTGTGCACATAATGGTGTTTTTATTAAAGAAAATAAGGAGTTCTGTTCAACACCTTTCTCAGATAAATATATAGTGATGTAGCACCAACCTATCCGCTCAGTCTCAACCATTTCTTCACAATAGTTCAGGAGTTACATGTTCAATATAGTTCATTAACATTTTGGGAGTGGGAGAGTAAAGAATATGGATGAGTTATCAGGCAGATAACAAGCAAAAAATGTGCTTCTGGGTTTGACCAGAGAAAGAGTTTAAAAGATTGCAGTCTTTTGGCTTTACCTCATAGAAAAAAGCAATTGCCATTTTGAGAAAAAATATACCCTAGACATTCACATACATCTAGTTGACATCCAAACACATGGTGAATGATAACCAAGAAAACTGAAAGCCGTTTAAAAAGGCACCAAGATGGTATCTCATGCTGTGTATAAAATTCTGTGCTGCCACTGAATTATAGACTATAATCATATCAAATGCAATAAGAATTCAGCTTCCATACTTCTGACTGAAGGATATTTATATCAGTTGGCATAGCTTTATATCAAACAATTAATAGCTTTATTCTACTTTCCCAAACCAGAAATTACTCTGAGCAAACTATTTTTCTCAAGGAAGTTCATGTTTCACATCATAGCAAGTAGTTCTTTCTTTTTGTTTTGTTACACGAGGTAATCTTTGAAATTAGAGTGTTAGTGCTGCCATTGCCTCTGCTGCTACCTGAGCATTCACCCTTGCAAGTGTTCTGGTGAAGCTGGCAGATGCAGGATAGTTGAAGGAAGAGGCAGGTTAGGCACACTAGTCTCCTCCGCTGCTGTTATCTCATTCTTGCTGTTGTAACAATAACTATAAAAATCTCCACCTGTTCCTTCAGCACAACTTCATTTTAAACACTGAGGGTACTTGCAATACATGCAGGTGAAAGCAGAGCTCAAAAGTCTGCACCAACAGCTGTGTGGGGTGGTTTATTGGGTTTTCTTTCTTTTTTTTCCCTTGTAGACTTACAGCTGTGCACACACTTGCATTCTTGATTCACAGATGGAATCAAATCCTTATGCCTTAGATAACTGTTTGCTTTAATTCTGCCTTTCTTACCAGAATCTCATCTTTTTTATTAACAAAAAGTAAAACCAAGATTAGCTTTGGCAAACACCTGCTTTTCTTTTTTTTATTAATAAAAAGTAAAACCAAGGTTAGCTTTGGCAAACACCTGCTTTGCTTTGCTTTAGAAGACAAACAGCAGAGAGACCATTGTGATAAAACTTTGAGAACTTTTGGTGCTTTCAGAATTTGTTGATAAGTATCTTTCAGCTGAAGTTGTCTGACAAGTTTTAGGGAAAATCACGTGTAATCTTGGCTGGCCTGACTTAAGCCCTCCTTTTGTTTTATGGGAGAGAGAAAATTTTAATTTAGAAGCTTTGCATGACTTAACATAGCACATCCTTTTTAAAGCACTGCTGACTGCACACTTGGATTGCTCAGAGATTGCTTCTTGGAGAGAAGTCAGGTTGAAAATTTTGTACCTCATGTTTCTCAGTTTTCTGAAGAAAAAAAATCATTCTCAGGTCCTGAGTGTAGTCTGGCTTGTTTAGAAAAGGTAAATTTGGTAAATTTTGGCTTGTTTGAATTTACCATAGAATTATATAATATGCTGAGTTTGAAGGGACCCATCAGGATCATTCAGTGCTAACTCCTGGCCCTGCACAGGACACCCCAAGAGTCACACCATGTGCCTGAGAGCAGTGTCCAAACACTTCTTAAGCTCTGTCAGGCTGGTGCTGTAACCATTCCTCTGGGGAGCCTGTTCCAGTGTCCAGCCACCCTCTGGGTGAAGAAACTTTCCCTAATATCCAACCTAAACCTCCCCTGACACAACTTCAGGCCATTCCCTTGGGTCCTGTCACTGGTCACCACAGAGAAGACATCAGAGGAAGATATCCTCTTCCCCTCATGAGGAATTTGTAACAGCAGTGAGGTCTCCCTTCAGTCTCCTCCAGTCTGGACAGACCAAGTGACCTCAGCTGCTCTTCATTTGGCTTCTTCTCCAGACCCTTCACCAGTCCTGCAGTTTCTTGGGATATTCACCCTTATGCTGGTGAGTTAAATTTGCTGCCCCCCATCTGGGGTTATGGATTGAAAGGCTGGGAGCATTTGATATGGAGAGTTAGACATTAATCAGTGACCAATGATACAAACAGGTCAATGATCACCAAATAACAATAAGCACAATGGCAAAGAAGCATTTCCATATAATTCTCTTCTACCTCAATTTTACCAAGAAAAGTAACAGGAGTGTCACAGTTAAAATAATTAATCTTTTGTAAGATGGTGCAGTCAGTGACTTGTAATGATGAATATGTTTATAATTACTATTCAGGTAGGTTTATCAAACTAGAGGTATTTTCAAGACCTAGTCTCATTATTTTCAGAACTCAAATTAATGATGGCAAACTTGGGAAATAGCAGTCCCACCTCCCACCAGCCAGAATCGTTCCAGGGATTTTGGCACTGGACTGGTGATTTGGAGGGCTTACATAGTAAATGTCAAGATGATATATGTTCAGTAAGTGTCCACGTATGGTTACAAGCCCCCGAAAATAGAACAAAACAATTTAGTAATATTGATTGACAGTTAAAGAACAACTTCATTATTTTATGTTTGCTGGTTGAAAGGAGCTGCAAGTTTTTTTGTGAAAATGGGAATATCAGTCTTGGAGTGAGAACAATGTGAGGTCCAAGAGGACTTTGTGGTGCAGACTTTTGTTGTAAGATTTTGCTTAAATGCGATGCATTTCCCAAAAACCCAAAGAACCAGTCTGGGCATTTCAGAAAGGGAATCTAGATCTTATTTTTATCAAAGCAAATAGTTGCTTAGATGCCTGTCAAACAAAGGTCCTAAAAGGTCATCCTTCCCTGAGACGTGCTGGAACATTTTCTTGGTGAAGACAGTTCAATTCTACTCATTTCAATTCAACCTGGTAAGTCACAGCATCCTGTTCAGATGTGTGATGGAAAGCCTAAAACCAAATTATATCCCCTTCAGGAGGCAACAATGTCAGATTTTCTTTAGTTTTGTTTTCTTTTTTTTTTTTTTAAGTTAGTCTTCTACAGAGTTTTTCAAACAAATTCTGTTCTGTGTAAAGCAAAGGCTTTTTGTCATTTGTCAAATGCTGGTTTAGCTGGAGGCTTTCAAGAAGTGTCAGTGACAGGGCAATTCAGCAGCTTGCACACTGGGAATGCCAAACCTTTTATTGTGGTTCCTGGTGGTTTGTAATGACATATAATAAGTTATTTCTTTGCTTTATGAAACACAGTTAGTAGGTGGGTGTAGCCAGGCTGCCATTGCTGCACTATTGCAGTGGTGCTTTTCCTGCTCCCATTTTTTGGTATGTCCTGACAAAGACAAGCTGTCTGTACACTGTAAAGCCAATTTCTTCATGAAGATTTAAAATGATTTTTTTTTTTGCCTTCAAGAGGAAATAAATTTGATTTTCCCTTTGAAGTGCTGCCAGTTACTGTGAATTGATAGAATCCAATGTGTTTTCCTAGCCGTATTTATCTGGGAAAGTGTCAGTTAGTTTGAACTCTCTGCCTACCATCACCACTGGGTTCAAAGCATTTAAAAGCTTGACTTCAACACGCTTCTGCTCTTTTGTGAGAGTAAATGAATGCACTGTGGTGACAAAAGCTTCCGATATATTTAATTTACTAGCCAGAATGAACTACCTTGCCGTGGTAGCTACTAAGTAGCTAAACAGAATTTTCTCAGTATCTGTACAAGAACATCTGATTTGCCTGTGCATTTTCAAATGTTTCTGTTCTCTTTATCTCTCAGGAAAAAATATTTGGAGAAAATAAGTTTTAGTTCTCCCAGCTGTAAGAAATTCACCATGGCCATAGAGGAAAGGTACCAGCCTCTTCCTTAGATACAACAGCTGGTTTTCTACACCTAAGTCCTGTCTTTCAAAGTAGAAGCACTCTGAATGTTCATACAAATTAAATAAAATTTGAAAAGAAATTATTTGGCTAAATTTCAGTGATGAAGAGATTTCCTGTCTTCTGGGCAGTCATTTGTGTGGCAGGTCTTGCCCAAGGTAATGCTTCCCTTTAGATGGATTGTCAAGAATTTGGTTGACCTCATGAACTCCTGTGAGACCTGACAAACACCATGTCAAAATAGGATCAAGATTAAGAAATTGGTAACACACATGAAAACTTAATTAAAACATAGTGACTATAGAAATAATAAATAGAAATAATAAAATATTAATCAGAAATAATAAAAAGGCTACTTTTTGAGGAAACATTGTAACTACTTGAAGGTTAAGTGCCATAACTCAGTGTGGGGGGATAGAATGTAAGAAAATAAAGATAGTGCAGAAGGCAGTCTCACACCTGAGTAGTGCAGCTGTACTAATCACCAAAGATTAGGAGCAGGCCTGCCCTTAACAGGCCACAGCTGTGTCCAATAAGGATGAGTGCCACAAAACAGTGGGTTAGCTGGGTAAGGAGGGAGTTGGAGTTTGTTGGCTGTGCTGTGAGATGTCCATGAGAAATCACCAAGAAAGTATGGGAGCTTTGTAATAAGATGACAACAACTCAGAATTTGCAATGACAGGTAAAAATTCTTTCTTAGAAATCTTGATTGCTTGCCAAATTGATCTCATTAATAGAGCCAGATGCAAAGTGAGGCTTTCAGAATTTTGCATCTTTTACGAGGATTATATTTTGGAAGCTAATCCCCCTTAAAGCATTCAGGGTTCAGTTTAGATATCTTACAGGGTGAAAATCAGTGGTGTTGGATGATGAATGGTTGAAACAAATCGTTCTATAGGTGGCTGGCTGGTGTTTCACCATCTCCAGCCCTTGTTCTTGTGGGAGACTTTAGCCTGCTGGATGTCTCCTGTAAGCTCAAGGAGGCAGTCTAGGAGGTTCCTGGAGTGAGTGGAAGAGAACTTTCTCACACAGCTGGTAAAAAATGAGCCTGCAGGGGCGATGCCCCACTAGACTGTGGTTTGCAGACAGAGGAATGTTGGGGGGAGATGTGATGGTCAGTGGGCACAGTGACCATGAAATGAGGGCATTTTCAATAATTAGGGAAGCAAGGCGGGGGGGGGGGGGGTGGTGGTGTTAGACAAAGACCTCTGGATTTCCAGAGGGTGACTTTAGCCTGTTGGGACACTGGTTAGAAAAGTGCCTTGGGAAGCAGTCCTTGAAAAGAAAGGGGCTCAGGAAGGCTGGATATACTTCAAGAGAGAAATCTTGAAGGTGCAGGAGCAAGTTGTCCCTACATGCTAGAAGATGAGCTGGCAGGGAAGAAGAGCATCCTGGCTGAGAAGAGAGCTTTTGCAGGAGCTCAGGGGAAAAAAGAGGGTGTATCACCTTAGGAAAAGGGGCAGGCAACTCAGGCAGTGTTTAAGGATGTCACGCAGAAAGAAAATCAGAGAGGCGAAAGGTCATTTAGAGCTGAACTGGACTGCTTCTGTAAAGGATAGTAAAAAGTGTTTTTTTTAAATGCATTAGAAACAAAGGAGAGCCAAAGGAAACCTCCATGCTTTATTGGGTGTTGGGAGGGAATATAGTCACCAAAGGAGGGAAAAGGCTCAGGTACTTGACACCCTCTTTGCCTCAGCAGTTATCCCCAGGACCACTAGCCTCCTCAGCTGGTGGACAGGGAATGGAGGAGGAAAGGACCCCCTGTAATCCAGGAGGGAGCAGTCAGTGACCTGCTGAGCCCCTTGGATGCTCATGAGTCCCTGGGAGCAGATGGGATCCATCCCAGGGTGATGAGGGAGTGGGTGGAAGGACTCTCCAAGCTGCTCTTTGTCATTTGCCATCAGTGCTGGCTCACTGGACTGCCCCAGATGACTGGAGGTTGGCCAATGGGACACACATCCATAAGAAGGGCCCAAGGAGGATCCAGGGAGCTTCAGGCCTGTCAGCCTGGCCTTGGTGCCCAGCAAAGTCATGGAACAGATCCCCTTGAGTGTGACCACAAAGCATGTGCAGGACAACCAAGGGATGAGATCCAGCCAAGCACAGGTTCAGGAAAGGCAGGTCCTGCCTGACCAGACAACCCAGCTGGTGGGTGAGGGACAGGCTGTGTGTGGGTTTACCTGGATTCCGGCAACGCCTTGGACACCATCTCCCACAGCAGCCTCCTGGAAAAGCTGGCAGCCCTCAGCTTGGACAGGAGGGGCCTTTGCTGGGTTAGCATGGCTGGGCCCAGAGAGCTGAGGGAGCTGGGGCTGCTCAGCCTGCAGGAGAATTTATCGCTCTCTACAACCACCTGAAAGGAGAGCGTAGCCAGGTGGGCATCAGCCTCTTCTCCCTGGTAAGAAAGAACAGGACAAGAGTCTTAAACTGCACCAGGAGAGGTTTAAGTTGAATATTAGGAAAAATTGCTTTAGAATTTTAATCAACAGAAGAGTTGATTAGATATTGGAATGGACTTCCCCGGGAGGTGGTGGTGTCACCATCCCTGCAGGTGTTTGAAGAAAGACTGGACATGGCACTCAGTGCCATGGTCTTGTGGAAATGTTGATGTTGGATCACAGGTTGGACTCAATGATCACAGAGGTCCTGTCAAACCAAACTGACTGTGTGAAGTACAATCCTTGGATGTGTAAAATGATAGCACCATGTATGTCTATGGCAATAATGGAACTGAGAAAATATTCAGGCTAGTCCTGAGGCTCACGCACTGGAAAGGGTGTTCGACTGTAAAAAGGTTCTGAAATCAAAAAAAAAGGCAATTCTGTCCTGACATTTTTTTTCTTCTAATGTGAGATTAAAATAATGTTATTTTGGTGTTTAGCCAAGAAAAAGCTCATTGATGTTGGATTGATCAAAGTCTAGGGAAAAGCAAATTGAAAAATCAAAGAAGCTTCTTTTCAAGTAGAAAAAATGCCAATATCAGGTAGCTAGAAGTTGATTCCAAACAAATTTGGACTCGAGTTAAGGCACATGTTGTAACACTAATTAACCAACAGAAAAATCTCACTGATGAAGGAATTAATCATCTTTGAGCATTTAAAATCATTCATTGCACACTGTCTAGGACAGCTGAGTTTCTGAATTAACCAAGTCCTATGGCTGCTGTTTTGTAGGCTGGAAAATAAGGCCTAGAAGAATTGCTTTATCTCAAAATTCTGTGAATACTTAGAATAGGGAATGTTTCATTCAGTTAAATTCCCTCTTGTATTTAAAGCATTCATAGCTGTCTGAAGAGATAAGCAAGGCCTGCTGTCTTGGTAGCTGTGAGATCAGAATCTGAAATTTCAAGACAGTTCCTTGCATGCTACTGAGCCCTGTCCTTTAATGTATCTTTT
The DNA here is from genome assembly GCF_035770615.1 of Melospiza melodia melodia. Taxonomy (NCBI): domain Eukaryota; kingdom Metazoa; phylum Chordata; class Aves; order Passeriformes; family Passerellidae; genus Melospiza; species Melospiza melodia. Next base: position 107,985,611 of record NC_086194.1, on the reverse strand, counting down.
TATTATAACACAAAAATGGTGGCTGCACAAGGGCATTTTTGCTGGGGATTTAGCAATGGAAATGGTTTCATGAGTCATGCTGAAGCCAGATAAATTTTTCAGCTCTGTATGGTTTCACTTTGATGTTAGCTTGTTGACTTTCATGTTTTCCAAATAAGTACCTGTGATGTCGAATGAAAAAACTTTCTGTATTTTCTGTCATTTTCAAAAAAATGATGCCTTGCCTTGATCTCTCTTAACAGCAACATTTGCTGCTTGAGGAGCTGGAAAATGCTGTCAAGTTTTCTGGTTTGCTTAGATGCTGCTTCATTTTCCTCAGAGCCAGTATGTTTTCTGGAATTGCCTGTAGTTACTACTTATCCTCCAAGTATTAATTGCTCCTTAGTGAAGGAGCAATCTAATCCATCGTGCCCACGAGTATGCAGGAATGACCTTGCAGACTTGCTGAGTTGGAAAAGTATAAGAAAGTCCCACTGCCTTGACTGTTTATTCCATTGGCTTTGTTTTTTAATCCTTATGAAATCCAGTTCAGAAGATGAACTGGGTAAACTGTTGCTCATGGCAGCCTCTTTGTCGCAGATAGGTGAGACTGAGGCAGTGGTGCAATTTTTGTAAAGAGACAGACCCTTTTCATGTCCTGTTTGCTCATGACTAAATTTTATCTTTAAAACCATTTGCCCCCTCATAATCAAAAAACCCCCAAAGCAAAAACCTAGTGGGACATTTTTGCTGATACATGGAGTCCCTTGTGGAAAAAGATGGATATTCCTACTGCCAGACAGTTCTTTTTTCTTTAGCTCTTTCCAGATTAGGGTATTTGGGTAACTTGTTAGCAGCAGATCTCAGCCTACTGAGAAGCAGGGGACTGTTGTTAAGTGTTTATTATTCACAGATAAAATGACACAGTGGGATAAATAACATTGATGTCACTACTTTCATTACAAACAGCAGGAGTTAAATCAGATACTTCAGAGGCACCAGAGTTAAACCCATGTACTAAGTGATTTTGAAAAATCCCACTCTGCAGAGCTCACTTTGAAGATGGAGAAAGCCAGTGGCACATCAGTAGAAGAGATCAGGATTTTGTTTTCCTGTGGGTCCTACCTGAATACAGACTACATCTCATGTCTGCTACCACCAAAGCTGCTTTACCTGAAACAGGTTTTGGGATGTTGCCTCACCAGGAGCCAATGTGGGTTCTTGTAAAGATGAAGCTGAGTGATGGGGGTTGCCAGGGGGAAAGAGCCCTTTAGGTGTAGTTAGAAGAGCCAGTGCCTCAGGTGGGGTCCAAAGGAAGAGAAATCCTGGAGGGGCGAGGCTGCCTTGGGGGGAATCCACCTGGCTGCCCCCTGGCTGCCTGTTTCCTGGTGGCATTCTGCTCTTGGAAGCAGAAGCAACCTCTGGGAAGTGGGCACCCCCATCCTGGATCTGGTCTGAGCTGTCTTTTGACTCAGTGGACACCTTCGTAACTTCTGAGGGATTGTTTAAAGTTCACACCAGTTGTAAACTACTGAATCTTCCTGTTGCCCACTGCAGATTGGGTTTACATCTGCCTTTTCCCTGCTGAGGATTTACATCTGCCTTTTCCCCACTCAAGGCTAAAAGCAATCATGGCTCTGCTGATGGTTCTGGCAGTGTTGCTGTATCAGGGTTTCCGCAGGCTCTGTCACAGTTAAAGGCTTGGACTCTCATTCTGACCACTGAGAGTGTTAATTATCTTTTGGGTTTCATTCCTCTTTTTCTCTCCAGGCAACCTATTTCTTTTCTGTGCCAACTAGTATAAAATATAGACAAGCAAGGGAAGATGTTATTTGAGTGTTGCTCTACATCCACTGAGACACAAAGTGGGGGAAAGGGAATTGGGATTTGTATGCTCAATATCACAATTGCTATGATGAACTACTGAGTTCATTTTAATCCTTGAGGAAACTGAAATTTGTGGAATTACTGTTATTATTATTGTGTTCCCCAAAATCTCTTTTTAGCTGAATCTTGGCAGAGCTAAAAGGTGGTTTTAGATGAATCTTGGCAAAGCTAAGCAGTTCAGAAGCAGAAACACACCTGAACTCTCCCAAACCTGTAACAAGGAGTGGTTCCTCTGCTTCTGGCAGCTGCACATACTCTCAGCTGACTTATTTTGCATGTTTGAATTGGGGCTCCTGGCACAACAGACAAGTGACTGATACTGTTTTGTAAAGCAGGGCCAACAAAAGCATTATATATGGAATTTTTAAAATTAGCTTGGTGGTTTAAACACTAATTGGGGATGCAAGATCAGCTTACTCTTCTTCCTGAAAGCAGCCTTTGTGGAATGGGATGCTATTTCCTTGCTGCTGCTACTGTAACAACTTCAGGTGAAGTAGATGAGTTTTTTTTTATATACAGAGGCTAGAGGCTGCTGCTCACTCCATTTTAATAGCTTTTTAAATATTCAGTGGGCAACAGAACAGCTTTAACTGAGCCAAGAAACCACCTTTCCAGCTCTAGATGGGGAAAGCAGTTAGGAGGGAAGAGTAATGTCTTGGTGTTTTAGGCAGCAAAGAGTATTGAACCCTCTCAGGCAGGTCTTTAAACACATGGAAGCTGGGTAAAAAACAGGCTGGATGCAATCCCCTTTGGTTTTGATGCTTGTTAAGGGAAAAATTATACCCTGCTCTTGTCCACCAGAAACATGCTTTTAGGAGGAGGTTCCAAGCTTTTAGTCCTAAGCCAAAAAGTGTTGCCCCAGCAGCGCCAACAGAGGCACCAGTGAAGATGATTGTGAAACATCTTTGCCCAAATGTCCAGTAAGCAGAGCTCAGAGCATGGCTGTCTGTGTTGGAGGAGGAGAGAAGACAAAAACCCAAAGATATGATTCTGAATTTTGTAGGACTTGCCCACTCAACTTGCCTTTTCCTGAATATCTGCTTAGTAGGTTCCTGGTTGGGTTATAACTCCATGAAATGCAGACACAGCTCTTCAGAGGAAAAGCATTTTGTCAAAAAGTGAAGGCATCATGGCTGTGCATTGTACCCCATTTTCATGGAGGAGTAAACTCTCATGGATTGGGGTGAGACTGCACAGTTAAAAATGAAGAACTACTTGGCAGCCTATATTATAGAAACTTCTCAAGATCTTTGTTTAGCAAGTTTTGATATTGCTTTTTGCAGCTGTGCTGATGACCATGTTCTTTCTAGGAGCTGCAGCTCTTCAGAACAATTATTATCTTGCAAGGAATTTTGATGTTTCAGAATGACATTGTGATTAAAACAGGAAGTGAAACCATAGGAAAATAGCACAGAATGCAAATGCAAGCATTCCCCACCTGAAATGACATGTTTAAAATGTGGTTTTCCTGAAAACTGAATTTGGAGTTTTTTTCATCTGTCATTGACCAAGTTTCAAATTACTTTTCCCAAGGTGAATGCAGGCCAATATTTGCATTGAATCCATAAGTTTCACTAGAATATTCCTCACCAATTATCTGAAATACTTGCTAGGAATTGTCATGTCCCTGTACGGGAAAATAAATCCACTAAAAAACTTCTAAGAAGTGAATTCCTTGTGGAAAATTTTGGGTTGTCCCAGGTTCAGAGAATATGGGAGAATAGCCAAAGAAGTCCATCAGTGGAAAATTTACTGCTGGCATGTTGTGGGACACACCAGACTAAAATACAAGTTTCATCTTATCTTCAACAACAGCCAAAAGATGTGGAAGAATGCTTCTCAGTACACTTCTTGTTTCACATTTCATGAAGCAACAAGTCAAAACTTTCATTGATTCTGCTCTGGAAAGCCTGTTCTGGTAAGGCTCACTCTAGGGACTGTGCTGGCTCTGTTGACCTTCAGGTACTTTGTGTGTTCTTACAGTGAATCCATTGTGGAATGCCCCTGCAAACCTAAGGCCAGCCCAGGGCTTTGCTGCACCTTGCTGCAGGGGCTGGTGGCCGTGGGAGAGACAGATGCTCTGCAGGCAGCTTCATGCTTAATGACAGCCTAAAGCAGACTCTGGAGAAAGAAGGAAGTTTCAAGTCTCTGTGCTTGCTTTACTCCACCTTGATATATTTGATTTGAACTGTATGGTCAAGTTAAGAAAGAGTTAAAATATGCTGGTCTGGAGCATGGTGAGCAGCAGGATGCAGCACCTACCTATTGGGAGCCCACAAATTCATTTGTGACTACCTTCCTTTTCAGAGCAGCCTGGAACAGTAGCTTCAATAGACATTTAGGCAAACAGTTTAAAACAATAATTAAAGTTAGATATGAATAGTTACTATGAATGTGTTACTTTTAAGTGAATCTGTAGGCACAGCAGGTGATGAGTGCAATGGTTGATAGAAAAGAGTGCATTGAGTTTGGTTATAGAAATGTGTATTTGACAAATAGGCACAAACTTCAGTAGATAAAACCAGATAGAAGCGATGTCATAAGAATTCTCTTAAGGCTTATGTTTAACATGCACAGTCATTGCTTCTATTAAATATTATCACTTAGTTGGCAAATTGTTCCTGAGTTGACACTTCTTTTATATTTTTCTTCTTAAAAAAAACAATGCTATTGGGGAGACCAGAATTCTTGGAAAGGAAAAGATACTAGATCAACAAAGCAACAAATAGGCTTTAAACTTTCTAAATAGGAGTGGGTTTTGCATAAAGACATTGCTTCTGGTCCTATCCTTAGCTTACAAATCGATTATTTGGAAGATAAAATGGATTAGAATGTAGTAGTAGTTCGCCAAGCTAGAAATTTCCAAGTCTACTATATATTAATATACTTCTATAATACAAATGCTTTTGTAAAACAGGCACTCAGCAGTGACCTTAGAAAATAAAGGTAGTTCCTTTGGCTCAGGAGAAGTGTGGTTTGCAAACCTGGTCTAACTACATTGTTAAAACACTGACTCCCAGGAGAGAGATCCTGATTTGCAGTGAACTTATCTAATTACTTGCTGTGGTGTGATAAACTGTGTTATCTTTCTAATATGTACTGTAAATACCTTGGGAGAGTTGTGTGGTATTTGCATATATTAGTTTTATCTCATTGACACTTGATAAATAATAATAATCCCATGATCATCAGAGTCAGCAAATAGTTTCATCCTAGGAACAGCTTACTATCAGGTGCAATTACTGGCTAACTCTTAAGCCAACAGTTCTGGAGAAACTGCTGCTTCCAGTGGATTATTTCAGAATTTTGTATGCAGTGTTGTCAAGAGACTTACACTGTTGTACAGTAAGGCTGTTTTGTCTTGGGGAAAGTATTTGTTGATTGGCTTTGTCTTAGCAGGAACTTGGAAGGCTGTGTTGTCTGATGCATAATTAACACCTGAAAGCAAAGGTCACTGAAAAGCTTTAGCATTTAACAGATAATGCTGGCATGCATTTGAATAATTTTTTATTTCTTGTCTTGAAATTGTTTTAAAATCTCAGCCTATGGCTTTTACATACATAATAGAGCTGGCAGCTATTTAGGCAACGCTTACACAACTTTTCATAAATATTCCCTTGACAGCTGAACATTTCTACCTCAAGTATACATTTTTCATAGAAAATGATGCTGCTGCCAGTTTGATTCTGAAGTCTGTCAAGGAAAGAGTACTTTTTGCTGTTGACATTCTCATTGGACTTTCAGGTGTTGCTATAGCATTTTTCTCCTTTGTTTTATACCATCTGTCTTGTCTTTGGCCAAAGAGAAGAAGATCAGCCCAACACTGCTTGTGGATATTTTTGAAATGGTACAGGAAAGTCTCATTTTGAGTACCTGGTTATCTTTGGAGAGCTTAGCTGCATCCTGAGCAAGTGAGGAATCCAGAGACTGCAAATAAGCCAGAGCATGATTGTGCACGTCTAAACATGGTTCAGTTGGATTTATGAAATGGAAATATAAAAGCCAGCACTGACTGCATGTTTATAGGTATCCTTGAAGGAAGATCCCCTTGAGACAACAGTGCTCTTCAGCCAGTGCTTTTCCCAGGCCTGAGCAGAGCCCTGGCCTGGGCTTCAGCTTTGCAGTAGGGGGAAATTCTGCAGGTGGGTAGGGAGGCTCCTTGCTGCAGACCCAGGCTACAGGTTTCTGCTTTTGTCTCTAACAATTACTTTAAGCTGCAGAGAAATGCTCTAGCTGCAGTTGATGATGGGGTTTTAGGTGGAGGGTGCAGGGACAGAGATATTTGCCATTCTCCTCAGTCTCTCATTCCAGTTAACAGTGAACCCTCTCATAGTTGTACTGTCAAGGCCCAAATTCCGGCTCAGAACTGAGTTACAACAGCTCTGCCTGTGTTTGTGCTCTTAGCCCAGGGAAAATGCCAGGCAAGTTGATTTGATGAAGTGTGTTTCAGCAGAGTTGCTTTACCTTTGTCTCTTCCCTGGTATTGTCCATCATGTCCATCAGCTATTAGAAAGTCAGCATGTCCATCAGCTATTTTAGTGCTCATAGGACCCAGATTGCATGTTCAAGCCCTAAGGTGTCACCTTTAGAAAAGATGGGGGAAAATCTCTTTTTTCATGCATAGTAAAGCACAGAAATAAAAATATTTTTTTGCTAAAAACTTGACATTTTAATTTCTGTTTTAACAGGAAAAGTTAAGAAACCACTGGATTTACTTTGTAATACTTATATTTTAAAAGTGTAAAAGTTTCAAAAGTCTGACTTCTTTAAATGCTGTTTTCAGTGTAGCCCATGAGGGCTCGATGCTGTTATCTAGAAACTGTGTGGTACACCCTGTGAGATCTGCCTTGGAGCTGATAACAGATATCCTTTGTGTATGGTAATCTTGAGGCCTCAACAGTGCTTCAGAAAAGAGGGAATTCAGCCTGTCCTTCTGCAAAAGGGTGTTCTGAGGTGCAGGAGAAAGGGGGGGCACAATTGAATTACATGTTAATTTGTCTTGGCTTCCTCTTGCCTTTCCTACTGCAAAACCTCTAAGTACAACAGCTATCAGATGATTGTTTTTGCGTCCTTTGCAGTGGAATAAATACAAAAACATCTTATAAATATGAATGATGTTTATGAAAAATAACGATGAAAGCAATTTTTTGTATTGGATGAGCAAGCAGCTGGAGGGCTGTGCCCAAAAAATAGCATAGTTGTTGTGTGTTTGTGTTTGCATTGCAGAGACAGCAAAGAATTTATTTAGCTTTAGCTGAAAAATCTGAAGTGATAATTACATCTGTGTGTTTATCAAACATCTGCAAATGTTTCCATTTCAGTGAACACAGCTAGTGCCTCCCACTGGTTATTTGTAACCATCCCTCTGAATCAGTGTCATGAAGAGCTGAGATTTTTAGAGCATAAGAATGCAGTTTGCTATTGTGGAAATAACAGTCACATGCTGTCTGATGAAATGTCAACCATGAGGTTTTTCAGTCTGAAAAATTGTGCAAAAGCAGTGCTGTAGTAAAAAAACAAAAACAAAAAAAACCACGAAACCAAACCAAGCAAAAACCCAAAAAAGTATCTAAAAACATTCCATGTTGCACTTCTGTGAATATATTGAACATATATTTTACAAGTTGGTGTGGAAGAAAAATTGCTGGTAAATATGACTTTCATGAAGATTTAAACTTTCTTAGAGGTTGTGTTTTTATGCAGGTGCAAAGTATAGTTAAGGCTATGTAAATACACTGTATTTTCTTTTTTAAAGATTATTTTCCTAGTGTAAAAGAAGTTGGTGCCTTTTCCCTAATTAGATAAGTGTAATTACTATTTCATATTTGATTTTTAAACGTTCAGTAAAATTTAAATAAGGAAACATTAAATACAAGTTTGAGACATTTAGGTAATGCAAGTAATAATGTAAAAAATATTTAAACTTCTCTTTCCCCCCCACAAAAAAAGCCATCAACCACCCTGCTATAAAACATAAAGATGTTAAATTCTTCAACTTTTAACTAAGTTAGAGTGTTGCATCAGCACCTGTGGCACACAGTGAACACATTCCACATCTGGAATGTTTCATGTAGGATGGATTATCAGATTCCTCAGTCTTGAAACTTCAATTACTTCTATGTGTGTACTAATCAGACAGGAATTTGTATAAGTATTGGAGTAAATAATTCATCTACAATTTAAGAACAACTTGGCAAGTTTTAAAAGATTAAAACCAGATAGAGGGTCCATCAATTTGAATACATTCAGCTTGGCAGACCACTTACTTTTTCAGAATAAATAGGTGAAGTGAGGTTAATTACTGTCTTCCAGCCTTGGTTTCCTATACATTGTGAAGGAGGAGGTATATATGAAAGTAGGAATGAGATTTGATTTTGCTAATATTTTCCTTGGAATCAATTCAAGCTGACAGCTTTAAGGCCTCAGTTCTGGGAAATGCTGAGCACCTGCAGCTGTGAGCAATCAGTGGCAGCCAGGAGTGTTTTCCTTTCAGGAGGTCAAGCCCTCTGTGAGGAGGCCTTCTCAGCAGTGAAGAAAGATGCATGGATGTGTTGAAGGAGTATGCACATGATGAAAAATCATTTAAGAGGAAGGTATGATTCATGTGGGAAATTATTACATAAGTATGCATGGTGTTTACTTTTTGAGAAAATGCAGGCACAAATACAGTTTGTTAGGTGAACAGGAGATTCCCAAGAAAATACTTGCACATTTTCATGAAACTACAATGTGTTTCTTCATTTGAAATGTGAAGAAATGTGGTATATACCTTATGTAAATTATTTGTGACTTCCTTTTCTATTCTGAATGCTTCATGATCATCCAATAGGCAGTGGGCATGATTTACTCATGGCAGCACCTCACAAGTAGATAGGAGTCTCAGAGTGATAATATAGGATAGGAGGAAGAAACCTAGTGTTTTCAGGAAAATATTTTACTTTCTAATAAAACAATCACTGCCACAAGCAGTGACAATCCAGTGATGCCTTCTAGAAGCTGGTGCAGAGTGTTCTGGTGAAAAAACAATTCACTGCCTGTGGCACATAGACTCTAGCAAATGAATCACCGCTGAAAGCCTGTGTTTAACAGAGTAGCTATCTAAGTTGATGTTAATAGCAGGCATCCAGGCCTTAAAGGTTCTTAAATCCACTTCAGTGGATATTGATTTGGATAATAAGAAATGTTTCCTTAGGGAAACACTTGATAAAAGAGCTTAAAGCAAGGGGAAGTGATTTTGCACAGCAGTGAATGTGAGGAAAGAGAATATTTAGCCAAACAGCAATCTCTGTGATCAGCTGTGGCTCTGACTTTTTGTGCTGACCCATCTGAAGAGTTTGGGCACCTCCCCTGGAGCCTGCAAGCCCTGCTGCTCTCGGGGTGGTTCTGCCCTTGACAGGAGAGGCTGTCAATGGGGTGTTAACCCATTAATAACCTCAGGGCTGCAAGGGCTGCTCTCCAGAAGGGCTCTGCCTCTGTGAGTGGGGCTGTGAGGGTGCTGCTCTGCAGGGCAGTAACGTGCCCAGAGGCAGCAGCTCTGTGCCAGCTTCTTCCAGCACCCCCAGACCTTCGGGTCTGAAGGTCCACTCTGCCACCGCTCTGATGATGTGGGCAAAAGTTAGGAATCATTATGGACAGACCTGGCCTCAAGTTTAGACTTGTTCAGCAGCCCAGATTCTGCCACATCAAGGATCAGGTTCATTGCATACTGCATTTATGCCAGGATTCTGGGATAGCAAGTGTGTTTGAAATATGTGCCGAGAAGTACCAGCAAAGGGAGAGAAAGACAAGTGATTGGTGACAGACTTTTCTTATGAAAAAGAGTGACTTCTGAAGTTATCATGGATGTTTGCTTTGATCTGTGTTTTAGTTTGCTCTTATGATACTTCAATTAGAGGTAAATAAAAATACATTTTTTTCTGTCCCCTCTCACCTTCTACTGCAGTCCAGACCTGCCTGACATTTTTCAGATGTAAGAGGAGTGCTGCCCCTGAGGCCTGTGCAGTCTTCCCTGTGCTGCTGGAACAAGGTGATAATCCATTTGGGGAGGGTGAAGATGGGGTCACTGAAAGCAGAGATGGAGCTGCACTGGCAGCATTCCTTTAGTTCACCCCCTTTCAGTGCTCATTTGCTGATACCCAGCTCCCTGAACATGGGCTCTTTTGTTTGACTCCACTCCCCTCCCCTTTGCTTTGCATTCCAAACCTACTGATGTACCAGGTGCTGTGAGAGACCTTGTTCAGATCAAGATGACTTAGAAGAGCCTGAGTGAGTGGGATCTGAGGAAACTGTAGCTTGGTGGCAGTAGTGCCCAGCAGTGCAGCTGGGAAGACCCCAGGGAATTGTGACTGAAAGGGGTAAGGAAAATGTGGATGCAGTGGAGTGTAAGAAGATTTCTGGAAGATGGGTTTTGGTACACCGCTGGTGTAACTGGAGAGCTTTGAATGACTAGCTAAGGCCCAGATTATTGTAAAGGCACTCTGATAATGGAGTTAAGGGATCAAGTGATGTGGCAGCAGTGACAGGGGACACTTTGTGATTATTTTCAGTGTGTCGGCCAGATGAGAAGAAATGGAACAGGTGTGGAGACTGGATAGGAGGAAACAGATACAGGGCAAGACACAAATAAAGAATTTAGAGGTGGAAAAATGAAAGAGATGGACTTTGTAATTCCAGACAATTCTTGAGTTACCTTTAGAACTGAAAAACAGAGGCAAAGTTTGTGGGATAGTTTATATCCTTCAGAATAGAATGTATCATTATTTAAAGATATTTAAGTGACTTGCAGATATTTTTTTGAGTAAAGTGAAAACCATATTTTGTATACAGCAAGTTTCAGTATGGTGAATCTCTCAACTTTCAGGTTCCTGAATATTTCAGGAGGAAGGTAGAGAAAAGTGGAAGACTGATCATGTGTTTCAAATCAGTTACCTTTGATATGCTTTGAAGGAGGAGGGAAAGAATAAATGTCAAACTTCAAACAGGAGTTAAGCATGAATAGTCTGGGTAGAGGTATATGCCAATCTTATTAGGGAGGCAGCTGCCTCATCTCTTTGCCAACAACACAACTGACCATTACTAGACAATATCTTGATAAAAAGAACTCTCCTTTTGCAATTCTTCTATTTAAGTGCATTTCAGGAGGCACAGAGAACTGGATGCAGCTATGTTGATGCTGGGAAAAAGAGGGTCAAAAAGGTATTGTGAATTCATTAGCAAGCACTCAATCCAGCTTGGAATATACAAATATGCTGACAGGAGAGGCAGAAGAAAAGGTTGTGTGAGTTTGGGTTAGTCCTTGCCTGCAGGATTGTATCTACAATCACGAGTGGTCAGTGCTTCAATTTTTCATTTTTACAGAGGACTTGGATGCCTTGAGGAATGCCTTGAGATGACATTTTATACTCCTTTTCAAAGGCAGCAGTTGGCTGGGATGAGTGAAACCTTTGAGGGTTTGTGAATCTGTTCTTTGAGGTCACACCAGCAGATTGATTTTGTGACCTTATAATAAAAAATATCTGGTATGTACAAAAGCCCTGTAATAGAGTTGACAGAAATAGAGATAGTCATGGAAGTAGAATGTAACAGATAGAAGATAAAAGTAAAAAGTCAATAAGGGAAAATATAGCTCAAGCAATTACACTTCCATTCCTATGGCAGGCATTGTTACCCATTCTTGTGATTGCTATGTCACAGTGGTTGTTTTTCTTTTTAACATCTACAGAAAACAAAAGAAAATAAAGTATTGAAAGTATGCTTAGAAGTGATAAAAATGAGAATTTGTGAACATTGAAATTAATAAAGTCAGGTATTATAGGGAGCAGTTCTTAAATTATTTGTCATATTACAGCCAGTCTGTACATGACTTGTGTGCTTTTTCATGAAACATCTAGGCTTTCCTTTCTTCTCTTTCATAACAAAGTTGAAAGATCAATCTACTCTTAGGTTTTTTGAGACCTCTTAGAGTCTTAGGGTGCTTTATTTTCCATCTTGGGTTCCACCTGATTCTCTGGACATGTCATTTTTGATGGCAACTTTAGAGGGTACTCTAGTTTTCTGGGTGTTTTTTGGTTTGGTTGGGGGTTTTTTTGTTTGTGTTTTTTTTTTTTTTTTTTAATAACTGCTGTTTCCTCTGCAAGTTGTACGTAGCATAATTTATAATTTACCTGACTTTGTGGCAGCTCTTGGGACTCCAGATTATAGTGAGTGACTTGCTTTCCTCTTGCTTGTTTGTTTTGTCTTGAATGTTTGTAGAGCCCTAATGTGTTTCTCCCAATACATTGTTATTTCCTGTTGAGCATAATAGCTCCCATCATCCCTGAAGCTCAGACCTTACAGTGCTCAGTCAGATGCTTCATTTTCCCCTGGCATACTTGCTCAGACTGCTCATGGCCCCTGCCCTGTGTGTAACGTGTAGGTGTGGACCTGTTCTAATTCAGTGAGCCTGCAGATGTTGGAAACAGCACTTGTTCACCTTTGCCATTTACCCCCAGGCTTTACCTCATTCTCCTAGTGAGGGTTAGCTCGCTATCACAAACCCTCCAAGCATGTTTTGTGACAACCCTTTCCTTGCTCACATCACTGTTTCTGATACTGCATTTATCCAACCCAAGCTTCCCAGCGGCTTCCAGGCTGAGCTTGTGCTCAGCTGCTGCAAATTTTTCCTCAGTTCTTACTGAAATGTCCTTCTTGACCTACCACTGCTGTCTCAGTTGACTCCTGAACATTGCCATATATTCCAGCTGTATGTACTAACACATGTGGGAAGAATACATGCTCTTTGTTAGTGCTATATTTACTATAAATGTATAAAAAGAAGTTTTTATGCCATTTTGGGGCTCAGTTCTTTAATTTAACATGGGGGATTTTTTTTCCCCGAAACTTCTCACAACGTTTAACAACTAGAAGACATTAATATCACCAAAAAATGTATTTTGGTGTTCTTTGTGAGTCACTAATAAGTAGATGAGTTTCTTCTCATGCCTGTGACCACCCTGTTGTGCTTTGCTATGACTTGGATCAAGTTCAGTTTTATTTGTTTGGTTTCTGTTATTCTCCTGCTTTTTTTGCCATGCTGTGAGCTAATGAGAGGAAGTTTGATGGACTGAGTTTTCCAAATAAAGCTTCTGTGAGACCATTATCAAGAGGTTTCAAGAATACTAAATAAATTTGTCTCAATTTCAACTTCACAAACATCACTCTTGTATATCTTCTTTCATGGTGGATAATTTAAAAGCTGTTTATTTATTTCTTCACACTTGATTTAGATTACAGTATTGTTTTATTTAGACAAGAAATTTGGCATGAGCAGGGAAGGCTTTGTTACAACTTTCTCTGAGAAGTTTGGCTTAAATTTTCTGAGTTTTTTCCTTAGAAAAAAGGAAAAGACAAAAATACTTGTTCCACAAGAAAGTTGCTTACACACATTTATGTAAGGCCTAATTGCCCTAAAAATAATGCTTTGTGACACTACTGGCTTCTTCCCAAGGTCAGAATGAGGGACACAGATTACTGACTTATTATACATATTTTAAGGTGCGTGAAAGAGTAAATATTTCTGAGGCTTGGCAAATTTGACAGGTGAGGCATCAATTTTTGGAAATGCTCTCTGCTGATATTTTTCTACTGTTTCTAAAATTATTTGTGACACTTCTGGGGAGGATTGGGGGGTTGATGAGATAATGTGGCTGTTAAAAATTGCATGCATGAGTGCTGTAACTAGAGGTGATGGAAATATCTATATTGCATGACTACATTTTTCTATCATATGCCTTGGGTTGACAGTCTTATTTTCCCCCTATCATGACAGAATCATGATGGTAAAGTCATGTTTCAAGGGTAATTACATAAAATTGATTTGGTTAGGGTGTTTCAAGTCTTGCTTGTCTTTGGCCTTAGATGGAAAGAAGATACTGAGCTGCAATCAATATTGTTTACTTCCTCAATTATCATGTGTAAATTCAAGTCTAAGCTTTTGCAATTCAACTGAAACAACTCTTAGATAACCACTCACCAGTCACCCATCAAGACACATTACTTTTCCCCACATTCTTGCCTTTGGTTGAAGGGAATTTAGAGAATAACTTCATCTCTAAACGATGCCTACCTCAGAGAACTTATGAATGTACTGGAAGTGTTCTGACACGTTTAAGCAATTTGTACCTGTAAGTTGAAATGTAATTTCTCATTTTTCACATCCATCTTGCAGATTAATTGGTAGACTAAAAACTAAAAGCAAAGCCACCACTATATATTCCAGGAATATTTCAGATATTCCAGGAATATTTCAGGCTAACTAAAGATCATTGCCCAGATGGCTGGTAGTCTAACTTATGGTTAAGGACCATAGAAATAAATTCAGTTAAAACATGGCAACTCTTAGACATTGTCTTTGCCATCTACAGTTTAGGGTTTTTTTCTTTGTTTGTTTTTTTTTTTTTCCCATTAAATTTAATTTTCTGGAAAGAAAAGTGAATGTATGTGCAATGCTGTGACCTATCTTTTATTGATCTTATGGAAGAAACAGCACTTGACATGGGTTGGGTGGCCCTATGATTTTTTTTTTTTAAATTGCCTGCAGTGATTTTGCAGGCGAGGTGAACCTGCAACACCAGCGTATTTCTTTACTTGGTTATGTATTTTCTTACTGTTGCATCCTATTTTTGCCTTTCTTTTTTGGTTCTGGCTGCTCGGATCTCATCTGTACTTCTCTGATGCTGCTGGGGGAGACCTTCAAAACTCTTGAGGACCTTTTCATTTTAAGTGAAAGCCCTCAAGTAGCACTCCTGGACTGGACTGATTTGGCGGCCAGCTATTATACAGCTCAGTGTGAGACATGGTCTAGAAATCAGATGATACCCTTCTCATGCTAATGATAATTCTCTTGCACACCACTTGTCCTTTTTTATTTAACACTGTGGATGTAGTGCTGGTGAGAGATGTCCTTTTGATAGTGCTATGGAAGAATATTAACTAGAAAAAGTGGCTGTCATACGTAAATGTGCAAGCACGCCTGAAAATGTAAGTGGAAGTTTAAGGAATTTTCTTAGAAACAGAAATGAATTGTATCTCCATGGTCCATGTATGTCTGGTCACCACCCAGTCTGCTAACTACTGCAAAGTGCAATGGTGAGTTAGTTTTGAGAAAGAGAAATGTATTGCAACCACATGCCACCACTTGGCCTAAATGGAAATAGAATTAAACCCTCACTGGCAGGTAAAACATACCCTGTTGGCTCTGAGGTGATTAGCTTGGCTCTTGGGACAATGCCAGTAACTTTTGAAAGAATGTTGGAGTTGTATATCTAGACATGGAATGCAAGAGGAAAGATTACTTCTGTAGTCCTTATTCAAGCATGGATCAACTTTCATAGTCACAGGCTGCAGTTTTAGGATAAAGCAGGATGTGTTCTGTGTTACCTGTCCCAGGCTGTAACATTCACATTCTCTGAAAAAATTCCTTTGCCCAGGATTTTTCTCCTGGGAAGCTGAGAAGCCTCAGAGAAAAAGAGAACAATTCTTATCTCATTCGCTTCTCCTCTGTTTTGCTCATGTGGAATGTGTTTGGAGATTGTTTACCCACAGATGATTGTTTCATTGGATCCTGGTGTGAGTTGTTTGACTCATTGGCCAATTGGTGCCAAGCTGTGTCGGGACTCTGGAGAGAGTCATGAGTATTCAGTATTATCTTCTTAGCATTGAGTAAGTATCCTTTCTGTATTCTTTAGTATAGTATAGTATTCTTTAATACAATGTAGTATCATAGGGTAATAAATTAGCCTTCTGAGAACATGGAGTCAGATTGCTCCTTGCTCCCAGCCATGGGGGTCCCTGCAAATACAATATCAGGCTTCCATCACTCGAGCTGGCATAACTAATGTAACAGGTTAGGGTTTCACACTCCCATGTGTCAGGTGCCTGTAGAAGATGTATCACTGAACTTTGTTTGCAAGGTTAGGGATTCTGGTAGCCAGCAGGTTTTCCAACACTGTGCCTTGAACAGTAGATTCACTTTATGACAAAGTGCAGAGTGGAGGCCAGAGCAGTGCTTACACACAGACTTGCAGCCTGTACAGGTCTGTAGGTGTGGCCTGTTTGTTCTGAAAGTAACATGGTAAAAGTCTTTAGATTGGAGTCTCATTTCAGTCTCCAGTATGCCTGAAGTGTCCTTGAGCAACATGTCCTTTCTCTGAGTGGGAAAATATGAGACACCATTGCAGGGAGATGCAAGCCCCTCTACCCCACTTGTGTAGGTGCCATGAGCGGGGGTGCCAGAGGCCTTTATACAGCTCTGTAGCGGACTCTGGGCAACAATACATGGCATCCTCTCCAGAGTGGAGGCATGGAGGCAGTTATTTGGGGAAATAATTTCAAACATTTCTGAAAAATGTTGATTTTGTCCATTAAGAATTATTACTGAACCCTGTAAACAAGTACTGATGAGGGCAAAATACCCAGGGTGAGCTCTTAAGTGGGTATTCTTTCACCTGAAAGTGGGGCACTCCAGCACATCATTATTGTAGAGACATTATCTTTTCAACTGGCTGCCTTTTGCTTCCCAGAGCTGAACAGCATGTTGCATTGACACTTTCTTTGTGCTTTACTTCCTTCTCTGAAACCCTGTAAAAATATAATTGTTTCGTATCCTTTGGCAGAAGGTTGATTTCCTGGGGCTTGTCCTGCCTTACAAAGATGTGTATCATTGTCCTGGAGCACTGATCCTGTCACTGGGTTTTAAGTAGTGAGGTCTCACGATTATTTGTTATGGCCCTGTGACTTCTAAAAGGAAGTAGAAGCTGACAATTTTCTAAACGTCTTTTACTCCACCCTTTAGATCCACTTCCACAAAACAAACCCTTGAGCTGATTTCATAAAAAATTTTGAATTGCAGAGTTCAACCAGGTTGTCTGTGTGCCAGAGAGATGTGGGGACTGGGGAGAAAAGGGTAGAATAGATATCTTGGGAAGATAAGATTCATTCTCAATTTGGAACAGCAATTACTCTAGCTATGAGTACAGAATCCGACAGGGTGGGCTAAAACAAAATTGAATATCAATTCTCCATGAAGCTGGATGGTTGTTAAACTGTAGGACCAATTTCTGGACTACAACCACAACTACCAATGCAGCCTGTAATAGAAAGGTAGTGAGGCCATTATATATATTCTTGTTTTGATTTTTATGGGATGAAAACTTGGCCAAGCCTTGTTTTTCTTCTACAAACTAACCAAACACTGAACAAACCCTCAGTATTAGGACTGTTCATCTTGAGGAATTAATAGATTATAACAGGCACACACGTACATAGCTGCCAACTAATTTCTGTTCAGTGTGAGCATTTCTCTTTGACACCTGGAGAGAGGCAGTGCTGTGGGTGGATACTGGCTATTCCTGCACCAGGGCACTCCTGCCATTCTCCATAGCTCTGTGCAGCTGCTGGATGCTGTCCCTCAGCCATGAGAGAGCTTCCCCTTGAAGCTCTTCAGTATCCTGTGGAATCCATGCAGTTGAATAGAAAAATAATGTGCATGTCCCCAGGCCTTGGATGGTCACATGCAGGCAGTAAACAGGGTTACAAGTAGTTGTCTGTATGTGTGCAGTTTTCTTGAAACCTTAGCCTTAATTAGACCCAACCAAGTTGAATCTAATTACAGTCTGTGAGGTGTTTCATGACTCCTTCACTTTTATCTACAATGGATAATTAGTTAGCCTGGAGTTTTCCCAGTCACAATTTAATCCTTCCAATTGGTATTTTTCTGATATTTGAATTTTAAGAAGTTCTGCTTTTTTTGGTTCTTTTTTTAATTAGGAAAATTTCCTCTGTACTCTGTGTAAATCTAGACAAGGGTGAAATTTGAATAACTGCCATTTAAATCTCCTTGAAAGTGACCTGTTCTTACTGTATTTTGAGGTTGTATCTTGATGAGATAAAGATAACTGAAACTGGTGGGGTCTAGGCCTGAAGATGAATGGGATGGCTTGGTGTGTCTTGGGCTGCTTTCAGGAACATGAGGGTAGAGGTGCTGAGGATCTCAGCAGTGCACACAAAGCAGAAGGCTGGGGGCTGGCACTAGCTGAAGGCTGGAATGAGATCCTGTTACTAATCACCTGTCATAACTGTTCCTGAGCTCCAGCCCATTGTGCCCAGTCTCTCACTTTTTGGTTGGGCAGCTTAGCAAGGAGGAGAGAAAGTAACTCACTTTCCAGTTTTATGATTTCTCTAACAATTTCCATAATGCAGACCATGAAATCATAGAATAACCTGAGTTGGTGTCCTGGTTTAGGACAAATTAGGGGAAATCTCCAAAAGGGAGCCCCCCAAACAAAACAAACCTCCAACCACGCCTCCCCCAACACCGGGTTTGGGAAGGAATTTCTCAGAGGAGCAAAGTGGAAAACAAAACCTATTTATTTACAAGTAACAAAAGAACACTCCCCAACACAAGAAAATAAAAGAAAACAGACTGTGTTGTGAGGGCGCCAAGCTTCTCTCGCAAGCTCCAGGTGTCCTGGACGTCTCAGGTCAGGTCCGGAGCCGGTCCAGTATCTTCAGGGGAGGGTAAGAAAGAGGGAACAAAAGAAAAGGGAAAAAACCAGCACAAAAAACAGAAAGCAAGCAAGAAAAGCGGCTAGCCAAGCCAAGCAGCCAAAAGCCAAAAGCAAAAAAGACCTGGTCAAACACTCCCCCCCTCTCTTCCCCGCCCCGCCACAGCAAGACGGCCGGGGAGGGGGGAAGAGAGAAAAGGCACAGCTGCCAGACACAACACACGATATTGGGATAAAGGCTGTCAACCCACGACAGTTGGAAGGACCCAAAAAGATTAAGTGCAACTCTTAGACCTGCACGTGGCTATCCCCCAAGAATCACCCTCTGGGTGAAAAACCTTTTCCTGATACCCAGCCCAAACCTCCCTTCCCTCAGCTTCATGCCATTTCCTGGAGTCCTCTCCCTGGTCACAGGAGTGAAGAGACTGGTTTCTGCCCCTCCACTCCCCCTTGTGAGGATGTTGAAGACCCAATGGTCTTCCCTCAATCTCTTCTTCTCCAGGCTAAATAGGCCAACTTACCTCAGTCACTTCTCATAATGCTTCCCATCCAGGTCCTTCGTCATCCTTGTGGAACTCCTTTGGATGCTCTCTAATAATTTATTATCTTTTTTTATATTTTGGCACCCAAAAACACCCCCAGCACTGGAGGTGAGGCTGCCCCAGAGCAGAGCAGGACAATCCCCTCCCTTCCTGGCTGGTGATGCTTGCCTGATGCCCCCAGAATATGCTTGGCCTCCTGGCTGCCAGGGCACTGCTGACTCATGTTAAACTTGTCATTGATCAGGTCCCTTTCTGTGGGACTTCTTTCCAACATTTTGCTCCCCAGAATCTGACACAAGCCATTTTTAAACATACTGCAAAGAGTCAATGTTGCACATTGCCTAGGAGCTGCTGTAGTGGCAAGAGTTTTAGTCATATATAAGGTATGAGAATCAGGTCTGTGACCAAATTATTCTTGTATTTTTATCCTGGTTCTAGTACTTGCTCTTCAAAGAGCTGATCCAATCCTTTTCACTGCCTTGGTTTTGTTAATTTTAAAGTAGGTGGGAGTTTATTGACTTGTGGAGGATTGTAATGGCTTCATACTTGGAAGATTGTTATGTAATGCTTGGATCTCCTGCATACACTTTGAGAATGACATTGAAATAGTGGAGATAGAGTTGCAAAGCATGACTGGGAAAATGTAAGATACATCTTCTAGTGAAGGACTTACAGAACTCCATTTGTTTAGCCTCATTGCACAGAAAGGTGACTTGATGAGTGAATTTCACAAGTACTTTTATGAGAAGAAAGTGCTGGGTTCTTAAAAAGCTTTTATCTTGCAGAAAGAAGCATAACAAGAAGAAACGGCTGGGAGTCAAAGCCAGACAAAATCAATTTGGAAGAGAAACAGTTGAGTTTGGGGGACAATGGATGTGATTTTAACAGGGAGAGTGGTTAACTGTTGGGATAAACCAACAAGCCCTTGAAATTTTCAGCAAAGAATGTGATGCCTTGTTGCAAGATATGCTGTAGCAAAATATAAATGTCTGGGTTGCAGCAGGCTTCACAGGCTTTTATGGTATGGCAGATTGAAGTAAATTATCTAGCAGTCATTTCTGATTTTAAAGCACAGAATTCTGTGCACATAGCACGTCTCTTCATATGTACACATGCAGTAATTTTAAAATAATAAATATTGAACTATATGTGTAGATTATACCTCTACAATATTTAACATCTTTTCCAAAATACATAGTACTGAGCAGACACATGCAATTTTTATTGATTTAATTTACATGTATAATAATTTTTAAAAAAATCATTTTTCGGTATAAAGGTAGTTGTCAAAATGGGGTATAAAGGTAATTGTCAAAATAGAAATGTGACATGACTCAAAAATGCCTAGGTTTCCAGTACCTGAAGTTACTTTAATTGATGTTTTTGCTGTAATTTTTCTTTATTGCAAATTAGGCTTCTCATGATAAAGTGAAAAACAAAGCCAAGCAAAAAATTAGTCATGAGTCAAAACATGTATTTGAGTTTGAAGAAAGGGCATTTTTCCAGTGTCTCAATGTGAACTCTGAAGGGCAGAGAGTGTATTCATTTTGGATTATGTGTGCTTTTTTTTCTTTCAATATCAAAACACGATCTGAAAGTGTAATATACAAAAGAATTAGTCAAATAAGCCCTGTAGTTTTATGACTCTGAGGATAATATTCCTCTGGTTCACTTGTGCTTTTAATTAGTGTGATAGTTACTTTATTTTGTTGTCTTAAAAAGCCAACAAAGTAAGGGCTCAAGATGGAGCACCCAGAGTTCATTTGCAGATATTTGGTTTAAGATAAGAAGCTAGGAATATTAGGATTGCAATAACCTGGTTCTGCTTTTCTTGTTACCAATGCATACTGACCAGAGTGCTGTTACCTCTTGCCCAAAGGTTTCTCCACCAGGCCTGTGCTGCAGATATTCATCACTTTTCTGGCTGCAGCCAGTTGTCACCCCAGTGTCATGAATGCAGTATAACTACCCCAACTACTGTACTCTCCAGAACTGCCCTGCTCTTCATCCTGTCTGCATTTTAGGGCACACCCCAAGCAGTGGCATTTTTGGAGGTCCCAAACAATGCAGATTGATCATATGGAGCAGGTTTTTTCAATCTTTTTCACTAAAGCAAGCAAGGCGTTTGTGTGGAGGTTGCTTTGGATATTTAAAATTTTGGTGGAGGATTTTGTGATATAATACAAAATGTGCTAGGTTATGTCCACAATGAAAAATTTGGGAGTAGCCTGGTACTTTCCATGTCAACTTTATTCCTTCTTTATAACAGAAAAGTAGTGCAGAGGTCTCTCCACTAACAGCAGCTGACATGGACGTTTCAAGTTAAGGCATGAGTAAATAAAGGAGGATGAGGGAGAATTGGCTATGAATAAACAGGAATCCAAGAGCTGATGATTGTGGGTGCATGTGTGGATACACGTACATGCACAAGCACACAGTACAATTGTGTCTCCTGCAAAATAACTCTTTGCAATTGAAAAAGCAAAGAAGGCTGCCACATGGAGGAAAACCAGAGGTGAACACAGAACATTATTTTCATTGTTAATGCAGACTGTTTTGAAGAAGAAAGAGCAGCAGGGAAGGTTTTGGCTTTGCAAGCAGACATAGAAACATCTGTCAGCTCATAATGAACCTGCTTTTGCCTTGGTTTTCGCCAGAGTTGTCAGTGTTTGTGTTTCCCTTTTTCCTTCCTTGCTGAACTTCTTTCTAGATCAAAGCTCCTATTTTATTTTTAAACTTTTCATTCCTGTAAATGACTGGAAGCTGTCCAGCTGAGCTTGGCTAAAGCCAGAGGGGACTGGAAGCAAAGAGCAAGGACAGACGTGAGGACAAATTACAGACACTTGATGGACACTCCTTTAAAGTGGTAACAAGCAACTCTCCTTCCTCTCCTTGTATTTTAGCTGTTTCCAGTTTTTTCTAAGGAGCAGAGAATTTTATTTTACATCCCAGTGCAGGAAGAGATGTCAAGGAGACAGGGAAAGACCTTGGCAGCGCAAATAGCTTAGATGTTTTTAAAGGATGTGAATACTTATTTTTGGAAAGTTAAAATAATTCATTCATTATGATGTAGGCAGCTGCACATAAGATTTAGA
The DNA here is from genome assembly GCF_035770615.1 of Melospiza melodia melodia. Classification (NCBI taxonomy): domain Eukaryota; kingdom Metazoa; phylum Chordata; class Aves; order Passeriformes; family Passerellidae; genus Melospiza; species Melospiza melodia. Next base: position 107,963,567 of record NC_086194.1, on the reverse strand, counting down.
CTGAAATGACAGGTTTGAATGCAAAAACATTAGGACACAGCCAAAGGGCACTGTCACCTGAACAATTTATGCCCAAATAACCAAGGATAGCATCTCAATATCCACCTGGCAAGAAGTAACAGGCAGTAGTAGTTTTTTGCTGTGCGTGACTGGATGCTAAGAAAGGCAATCTGCCCTGCAACCAATTCAGGCCCCTCTTTGCTCTTACCTGAGGCATGGAGTGTACCAGGCAGACGGAGAACAGAGTGGGGAGACAAAGTACTTGGGCTGTTTATGCTGCTGATGCTGACCTTGCATGACCTATCTGTCCAAGATTCTTCCTCTGTGAGGAGTCCATGGATGAAGGATGAATACAATAATTCCTAGTGATGGTGGCAGAAAACTGAGAGAGTCTGTTAACATTAAAGCAACAAAAAGGTATTCCCTCTTCTTCAGGCATATTTAAACAGTAACTGTATCTTAGTAATTTGGTGTGCCTAATCAGTCATATTTTCACTTGCCCTTATGCCACTTTTTAATACTATTTTAGCATTATTTTCTTGTGTACCAGCTGAACTATCTCCATTTAAAGAATGATATTTTACTAGTATTACTGTAAGTGTATTGGCAAGTGAGAAGGAGACAGTCATACTGATGCTAGGTGGAAAGCAGCTCTTTTTCATCATGCTAGTGAGATGCCCCTCAAAGTGTGGTCCAGCTTTTGGGTTGCTTTCCATTCTTGTACCAGCTTTATAAAGGCACCTGATAACCTTCTCTCAAAGACTGTCAAAGTCAGGCTAGGCCTGGCGTGAAGGAGAAGTTCATATATTTATAGGAACGCTGAAATTTATTAGACTGTAGAATTAACTAGCCTTAACTTAAGGAGACATTGTCAGCTTAAATCTCACCCATCGTTAACATCTTGTATAAATAAGCTGTAAAAAATACTATGCCTGATAGGGGAAAAGAATCTCATTTTAAAATAAACAAATGAAGGCATTTCCCTGAACTGTGTGAAAACCCAACACACAAAGGACTGACCCTATGTTGACAGTAAGTGTCAAATAGAAGTGAAATGAATTTTATGTCTGTGCTGAAAGAAATGTAGTTTAGTTAAAAAAACAAACAAACAAAAAAAAGACAGTACTTCCTTTTGGTGATTACCAGGCCTTGAACATCACTGTAACTCTGCAGTAGTTTCACAGTCCTTCCTCTCTGTATGGGTGTCAGAGAATATCACATATAGCAGTTTATTAATAAAAATCTGTTTCCTGAGCTGTCCTATCAGTGATGTCAGCCTCTCCTATACCCTGTGGTTTAGATAAGCCAGGTGCTGTGCACAAGCATCAAGCATCCCACAGTCAGCCCTGGTCTTGTTTTATCCTTGATGCAAGGTCAACAGCAGTGCTGTAGCAGCCCTGTGCTAGTCGCTCTTAGGTCTGGGTTCTGCTGAGCAGCTGTGCCTGGTCGTGGGATGAGAAATGGACCACAGGGCAGTTCCTGGACTTGGTATCTGCACTCCAAGATCCAGGGTCAAGGAGATCCTTTGAGGATACAGTGCATCCTTTAGTCACCACTTAGTAAGGTGTCCCTACTATCATCTTTTGCCCATACATTTATCTGAGGGTCTGTTTTCCTAGTAAATTGTCCCATGTATTTTAGGTGAGTAAAGCTTTGAAAGACATCAAGGCTGAAGTTTGTTGATCCAAAAAGCTGAGAGATTTGGTAATGATACTAGATCTATATTGTTACTGTGGGGGATGGCTACTCTTGATATCCTGGTGCTGTGACCCATTTTTCAATTTTTCCATTTCATCAGTGTCTGCCTTCGCCCCCAAATGACATTCAAAACTCTCTTATATGACTGCAGGTACTAGGCTTGTAACTTTTCTGTCAACTTCCTTATTCTTCCTTGCATTTCATACATAGGGAAGGACCAGAGGCTTTCGTAGCAAGAAAGGCACTACCATGTGTTTCTGCCCAAAAATACAGGCAACTCTTAGCTTCAGCCAAGGTGTTTGCAGGATCTTTGAGCTATGCTTTGGTCTGTGAATTGCTTACCAGCAGTGCTGCCATCATTTGAACTTGTTTACTCTCTTCAGAGCTGGATCGGTGAGTGTATCACAGTGTGAAGGGAAGAGTTTGGAGGTACCAAAGGTCCTCTGCTGCTCAAGTGCCTAAGACTCCTGTCACCCTGGCAGTTGTGAAGAGGACATGATTTGTCCTGCCTGGAACTGAATCTTAATGTGACTCATGGCATAGATTGGTCTATCAAAATTACAACAGTGAAACACTTGTTCTTAACTAAGAGTTAAAAAATGAATGTTCTGGGTTTTTCTTCAACAGGAAAAATATGTTTTTATTTTCAGAGTTCAGTTCTCAGACCAGGAAGATGCTTAGCTTGCCTGTAAAATACATGCATTGCTCCTGTCAGATGTCCAGAAGAACTTTGAGGCTAAAGCAACTGCAGCTATTCAACAACAGTGCAACATACACAAATATGATATAAAAATATAAGTAGTGTGTATATGTGTGTGTGTATATATATAGCATGTGTATAAATGTGTGTGTGTGGAGACAGAGAGACCACAACAGAGCTATTTGACTTTTGCAGTACAGGTTTCAATTCACTGCATCCATGACATTTCTGAAAGAAGTAGCCATCCTTCCAATGGGAAATGATCCATTCTCATACCTCAAATGTGTATGAAAAAATCCCTGCTGAAGTAGCTCATCCCTTTGGTTAGCCTTAGATCACTTGTGTTGAAAGCTAGTGACAGATGGGAATACACTTCTAATACCTTAGAAAACTCTTCCTCTTTCTTTCACAAGTTACAGATCTGCCTTCTCAGTGAACATATTCAACACGAGGACATATAAGACCTGCCCTTTTAGATCTGATTTTCACATCAGATAGCCTGTTTCCTCAAAAGCCTTGTGGCAGATCACATTTTACAATTCAATTTTATTCTTCTCTTCCCAAAATGAGAAGCCCCTGTGGCACATATGCTGGGCAGAGAGCTGATGGCTTTTGTGCAGCACTTAGCAAGTTTAGGGTCAAATTCCAATGGCCTTGTGGGAAGCTTACAACTGTGAAACTTGGCTGTATGGCCTTCAGAGGTATTTGCCAACAGTCATCCGAGTTCCCTACAGAGAGCAAGGAGAAGGTTACAAAGAGCCTGAGTGGGCTGCCTTCTTAATAGATTCCCAAGTATTTCTTCAGGAGATGTTCTTTGTTGGGCTTCACCACCTTGTGCCAAGAGCTGTGTGCAAATTCATTTTTCTCCATTTGAAAGCAACCTTGTGTATTCCCAGAAAACAATTTATCATACACTGAAATGGATCAGAGAATGCCCAACATTCACAATAAAATATAATCTAGAAGTGTGGTGTTTTCCTTGAGGATAGGCTCTCATTAGATAGATGTGTGGTTCTGCTCCTTAGATATCCAGTGCTGGATATGCATATGCTATGTCTTGGTTTCTGAAGTAGGTGAGTTAGAGAGAAGGAAACCTGCTGTTATTTTTGCAGGTTTTCCTTAGGTGTAGACAGAGTAAAGATTGAAAGTTAATGGTGGAGTACTTTTTCTTAGTCATGTGATACTGGTTCAGAATGGCTACTCCAAGAGGCATTTTGTTTCCTGTGACTGCAAAATCTCTGAACATCTAATTTTTATACTGTTTTCCTTAAGGGAAATGTATGAAAGCAAAATGACTGTATACTGGTGTTTTCCATATAGTCACATTTGGTAATGATTGCATGTGGTTATCACATTCCCTCTTCAGATTTGCAGTTTAAATCATACTATTGCATTGCATTCCCCTCTCAGCCTCCTTCTGCTAATGAAGGAGAAGAGAAGTTGTCAGGTTGCTCCAGAGAGGATGAGCATGAATTTTAATTTAATTCTAGCATAGCTGGATTCCCACATTTTTATCATTACATTGTGACCTCTCCCCTCTGATTACAAGAAGTAGAGAATTCAGAAGAATTTTGCCACCCAGGCTCAATCTTTTCTTTCCTTGGTCTGCAGCAAAATTGAAAAAGAAGCCAAAACCAGAATTTTCAACCAGAAAAGTCAAATGAATATTTCAAATTATGTGTTTTCATAAAAGTAGAAGTATCCTAGATCTTAATATGACAAAGGCTTATCTCTGCAGGCGTGACTGATTTCAGAGCGTCACTAATGTGGAAAGCACAAAACCTTGCTGGGAGGCAAAACTAGAATCATTCTGAACAAGTTTTTGTCTGTGCTGTGATTTCTTAAAGTCACTATGGAAACTGAGCTCAGACTCAGTTCTTCTCCTTTCCCAGGCAAACCTATATACCACATTCAAAAGGGGTGCTTTAAAACCATTTTGCTCTCCTCTTCTAAACAACACTTTTTGGGTTAAAAAGTCCACATGGGCAAAATCTGTGTAGCAAAATATTAGAAATGCATAGTAAACACCGTTCCATGCTGAAGCATGAAGCTGCTCTGGAATAGTCCCACTCAGTGACTGCCTGCTGTACTTTCAGGTAGAAATTACTAAATTATCTGCAGCATGGGTAATGTTCTAGTAGAAACATTTATAATGCCAAATGACTGCTTTGATGAGTGCTAGAGCCTTCAAATTATTTTTTATTTTCTGTCTTACAATTTAGTGATGTGGCTGTCTTACCATCCATGTACACAAACCCCTGGAAAAGTCATACAGTATTTTAACATGTTTGGTTTGGTTAATTTTCTTGGGTTTTATCTTCTTGTTGCTATCTTTTTGGGTGTGGTTTTTTTTTTGTTTGGTCGTTTTGGATTATTTCTTTTGTGCAGTTTTTTTTTTTCTGGGGGGTGGGTTTTTTGTTGGTTTGTTTTTGGGTTTTTTGTCTTTGTGGTTTTTGTTTGGTTTTTTTTTCTTTTCTTTTTTTTTTTTTTGGTGGGTTTTTTAATGAAGTCCACCACACCATTATCACCTCAGCAAAATGGAGCCTTGGAGTTTATTTTGTCATAGGTCCTTTTTGCTTTCATCATATTCATGAGTTCCTAAGCTTATGAACTGCTTCTGCCATGACACACATATTATGATCTGCTAGTGTAGGGCTAAAATCACAGATTTCCAGGAAATCCTTGCTTGCTGTAGACTAATGGTCTAATTCCTCCTTCAGTGCTGAGTTCACGTCCTCAATGTAAACTCTTTGTGAGCTCATGTGAGCCTGCATTATCAGAGCTTTAGTGAGGTCTGGTAATGCTTATGGCATACACTTGTACTTCCTCACTATCTGTTACCCTTCAGTGCTCCCCACTGTGCCCCCACAGCCCTTCTCCAACGTGTTGGATTTTTTTGGACTTGTCATAGGTACCTATGTTGTACCCTCTAATCCTTATCCTTTCAATGCCTTAAATAACATTTTAACAACCAGTGTGACTAAAATGCAGAAGCAAGGTAAGCTAGGTAATTTCCTTGTACTGTGGGAAAGCTCCTGTCAGGCAATTTCTTGTCGCCTTAATCATAATTGTTCTCCTTCGGTTTCTGTCAAGGCTGATATTTTAACATCTTCTAGCAAGGTAGATTGTCTTACTTCCTGTGGTTTTCCTGATCGCCTGCAGCCTTCTTGGTATCATGCCCTGGACATTTTGCATGTATCCTGTTGTTGAGGAGTGATTTTCCCACTGTTTGTTATATTTGGCAAGAGGCCCTGGTGGTACTTTATTTTAGCTAAGATTTTTTCCACCTTGCTTGTGAAACCTCAGAAGCATAGCACAGCCTTGGTGATTTTTTCTGTCTCAGGCATTTAATGAGTTTTCCCTTACCTCCATATTAAATTTTTGTGACTTGGTCAGTCCTCTAATTATTAACATATTGAAAAGATTTTTTTTCTTATTTGTATTGAACCTTTCTACTTTTTTTTTTTTGGATAGTAATATTTATAGCTATTAATGATAGCTGGGCATTTATAAAATATGTAGTTAGTCATGGGAGAAAGTTCTCTTTTTCCACTTTTGTGTGCTTTTATCCTCTTTAATGATCCCATTGAGAACTGTTGCCAGAAGCCCTGTAGGTGTACAGTTCTGCATTCCAATTTCTTACCAGGCTATAATCTATTAGATAATCATAACCACCTTGCAAGGTGAAAGTCAACTGTCTGGATGATAAGACAGTTAGGTTGTCTGTGAGCTACATCTTCTGAGAGTGCTGGTTACAAAATAGAAACAATTTGAGAGATGGGGTCCATCTGTTTGAAATTTGGTTATCTGTTTCTGTCCCCTGTATCCTTAAGCATAGCTGGAATCCATGCTGTGACTCATGTACTAGGACAGGGACTATTGAGCAATTCATTTGTGCTGATTTAGAAGAACCACTATGGTGAAAAGTGAGAAATTACCTCTCATTTGTCCCATAAGCACTAATCAGTGTGAAGCCCACTTCTCCATGTCATTGTCATTTCTTATGTCTGGATCTGCTGTTTCTACAGGAGATATTAATCTAGATCTATGATCAGACATCTTGCTTTTTATTTCCCCTTCTCTTGTTTCATTTTTGTGTGGATTTTTTGTGTCTGTTTTTTTGGCTTTGTTTTAGTTGGTTGGGTTTTGTTTTTCTGTGGGATTTTTTGTGGGGAGAGGTGGGGGTGTTTGCTAATGAATAGATGACAGCCAGAACAGCTTTGCTTGAATACAGTTCAGGCTCATGAGAGCTGAACTGAAGATAGCCTAGCTGAAGTAGCCACGGACTTTAACTAAATCATTAAACTTTCATTTTTGTTTTTCGGTCATGTCTTCCTAATTGAATATTCTGCCTGGAATCCTTTTTGAAATGATTTGAGCAGAGGATTGAGACGTGCCAGATAGTAGATTAGAGGCATTATATTCGGAATGACTGAAAAATGAATATGATGGAAAGAGAAACTCACCTCTAGTAGGATAAAGCCCTTGTTAAATGAATGCAATGAGAAAGTTCCTCCTTAAAAGATGTAAGATAGAAATAGAGAAATAATACAGGCAAACAGTATCTTGTCCCACCTTAGCACAAAACAAAGTCAGCTCAACAATTAAGTGCTTTAATTAGGATCCAAACCAGTGATATTTGACAACAGCTGAAAAGGAAAAAAATACTCAAATGTTCCAAGAAGTGAAGCAGGAGGAAAAGACACCCCATGGTGAGAATCATTAAGACCCAAAAGTAATTAATCACAGGCACAACTAACCTTATTAAGGGAGAGTTGCATTGTCTTCATGGTGCAGGCATTGATTCCATGCTAGGAAATGAACATAACGGCACCTTTACTAGTAAAAGCAGAAATATTAAATTGCTCCTAAGATTGTAGATGTGCTGTTTACCCCATTAAGGAAGGATAATGAGACTGTTGAGGGAAGTCCAGCCAGCCAGCTTAAGGAATGTATTTTGTTAAATACTAATTAAACACTAATTTCTGCTGAACACTGTCCAAACAGTGAATTATTTACTGAAAAGAGGAAGCCCTGGGAAAAAAAAAAGGCAAATTTTTTCTGCTGTCAGAAGGCACCCAAAATTTTTGTGAGTTACTGTCCAGGTTAACTGTTTATTTACCACAATTACTTGCCTAGTAGCATAAAAAAGAGCTCATCTTTCTCCCTGCTGGGCTGTCTTGCTTGCCTGTTAGCTAAGGGCCTCAGCCGCTGCCATTCATAGACTAATGGATCTTGCTAGAATGTAGAGAAGCTAAGCAGCCTGGGGCAGAGACAGCCCTCTGTCTTGTAGAGTTAGTCTGGGTCTAGGAGAGTCAATGCCCACCTCAAACTGGCTTGAGCATAGGTGGCTTTGTGTACAGTGCTGTAAGTGTCCATGCCATGTTTTTCTTGGTGTTTCACATTACCCAGGCTCTCCAGGTATTTTTGCCATCTTGAAGTGAGGTAAAATTGGAAACATCATATTTCACCCCAGCTCTGATCATTAATTAGCAATTCAGTTTGCAAGCAACTAGGTCTTAGTCTGCTAGACCATGTACACGTGAGATCTGGGTAGTTTAAACTAAATTCTTATGTGGAGAACAACAGCCTTTCCAAGTGATATCGTGACAAATACATTGACAAAAAGAGCCTCAGCATACACTGACTTGGCTGTGATGTTTCTTCAAAATATAAGTGGAAAAAATTATGGTGAACTTAGCATTGAGATTTGATGGTGAGTATGGACAAGAATAAATGGGATTTCCAGATGAAACTAGGTGAAGGAACAGTTTGTGGAGCAGTGGGAGCAGGGCAGGTGTCCCTTAGGATTCTGATAGATTAAAATATTTGGTGCACTCTTGTTAAAACTTTATTTGATTTAGGAAGCAATATTTGTAGAAGTCTGGGATTTGATTACTCTGTTCTCCCACAGGCCAAAGTGGCTTTGGGATGAAGTTGCTTTGAAAGTCAGAAGGCATGTTAGACGTCCTGTCCTGGACTGTCTGCTGCTGTGCGAGTATTGTTGAGCACAGATACCCAGACATCCTTCATGGGATCAGGGAGAGACCTTGGAATGCGTGGCACATCCTTTGCTTATGCCACCGAGGTCTTCCAAGGGATAGGAGGGAGTGGGAGGAATGGATGTGCAACCTGCTCTCATCCTGATGTGCTATGTAGGTATGGGCAGGGAACGTCACTTTGAAAGTCAAAACCTGCTGGCAATGCCTAAGGAACGCTCCTTTCCTACAATTTTGAGACAATCATTTAAAGTTCCTAGTAATTTTGCATGCCTAAAAGCCTGGATCCCTAAAAAAAAGTTATTCCAATGGTTGATAAGCTGAAGTGAGAGGGTTTAATTGAAGTGGAGGCTGACGTGAGGAGACTGGTATTGCTGTGAAGTCCTTAATCCTTATGTATCATTAATAACGTCCTGCAGACAAGGGTCTTCTTGTTCAGAGACAGAGCTGTGATTGCTTCTGTGGCATAGGTAGTAGAATACTTAAAAAGTTTGGGCTTCTTCAGTGTCAAGGGACAGGCCCACCTGCAATTTGACTCTTTCAACCTGGTCAATGGGATAGAATTAGGAGAGAAGTCTTTTAAATAACTGCTCCTTCTGGCTTTAGCAGCAACTTCCAGATGTTGAGGGAAAGGCTGGGGGCTGGCCTGCCAGTGAAGTATCTGATTCATTATTTCACCCTTCTGACTTTCTACTGCTCACTCTTTCCTTTGCATAAAAGAGCTGCTCATTTAACCCTGGGATTTTTTGCATGCAGGTGTGCATACTGCTTATCATCAATGCTCCTGTGGTGTAATTTAATTTCAGAATGAGAACTACGTGTTTTTTAAAAGAACATTGGAAGTCAAACTGCCTGGCAGAAAGGTTAGTCCATGACAGAAAAGAAAACTGATAAGCAATCACTATGCTTGGATAAAATGGCTAGTGAACTGGTTGATAAACTAGGCAAAGAGGTAAAGCTGTGTTTTTTTCAGCTTGAAAACTGAGCAGGATCATCCAGTTCAGTGCTGGAGAAGCACAGATCATAAGGGCAAATTCCTTTCAAAAATACAGAGCTAGAAGTTTAAGAATCTTTCCCTACGCATAGCTCCCTGTTGATGAGGCAATTCTGGGGGCCAAGAATTGTTTTTGAGCTTTGCTCTCCCCAAGCTATTTCTCTTAGCACCAAAGCCCCCTGACTCTGATAAAGGCTCAGGAAGGAGGCAGTCATTCTTTCATCTTTCAGGAGTTTAATCAGATGAAATAGATTTCAGTTAATGCTCACTTACAGAGAATCTTTCATGAGAAACAGATCCTTTCCAAAGCTGCAAAAGGGATGTGATGGTCCAGCTACACATCTTTTGTATTGCAGCCTAATTGGCTAGAACACATGCAGAGAGAATGCGTGACCAGGATAAATTCCTTTCTCAGCCTGGAGGAGTTTCATCTTTTGTTACTCACCTCCAAGAGCAGAGGAAGCGCAGAGTGGCAACTGTTTTCCTAGCCTGAATCGGGCTGCCTTCCAGTAAACAGGGCTAGTATAAAAATTGAACATTTCTTTGATCTAAAGAAAGAGAGCACAGGGAAGGGCATTACTGCAGCGATTAAGGCCTTCTCTGTGGTTTATGCTTTTGTTTGCTTCAGTGACTTTACAGAAGGAGGAAGCAGAACTCATGACCACCACCAGCAAGACTTAATGGGCTGATTATCACCCTCTCCTCTGCACTCTGGCCCAGAGTACTCAAAAAGGTTCCCCCATTTAGCTAAGTATGTAAGGGGGGGGGGGGGTCTTGAGGAGGCAGAAAATATAAATTTGAATCCATTCTGGTTCAGTTAAGCATTGACCTCAGGTCTCCTATTTTCTGGCTTGCTGTTTTAAGAAGGAAATCATTAAAGGTAGCCCACTGTGACACCTTTCTCTCATTTCTCCAAGGAAGATCCTTGCTCAATGTTCTTTTCTTTTTTTCTCAACATGTAGCTATATCTCATTAGCAAGAGAGGATTTGGGACTTTAGATTGAGGAGACCTTGCTCACAACTCTTAATCCTGTTGCCTAATTTCATTCTAATTAATACTTTAGATGTTATTATGTATTTATTTCAATTAACTGAAATTTACTTTATTTAGTTTTCCATTTCCCAAGGGAGTCATCATTTTGCTCATCACTTTGTATAAGCTAACTCCTTTCAGCTCTTTGCACAAACTGAAATATGTGGGGAAGAGGTCTGGTAAATTTGGAAAGCATTAGGAGATAAGGAGGCAGTTGAATTTTGGTGTTATTGGTGAGCTGGCAGCCAAATGTTGTGCTCTCTCACTGCCCCATCCTCAGTAAGTTGGGGGAAAAAAATAGAATGAGAAAGTTAATGGGTCAAGATAAAGACAGGGAGACTGCTTACCAATTACAGTTGGAGGTGAAACAGACTCAAGCTGAGGAAAATTACTTCAATTAATTCCCATTAAAACAGATTTGAGTGGTGAAAAACAACAAAAAATATAAAACAACAGCTTCTCCCTTTTTTTTTATAGGATCTATTTCAACCACGCATTTCTAACCCTTCTCCCCTCAACCTTGAAAGGTGCAGGGGGTGTGAGAGGTGGGAGGTTGTGCTCAATGCATAACACTTTGATGCTCCCTCCTCATACTGGTCCCTGTCTCCAACACTGGTCTTTCCACGGGCTGTGCTTCTTCAGTAAAAATGGCCAATGCTTGTGTGTGATGCTCCTGACCAGGGCTGGGTGCTGCTCTCCAGTTTTAAATTCCCGTGTTCATTATTTAAAACCAGTCTTGATTAATTGATTTTATTGGAGTACATCAGTAAATAATACTGTATTGTCCATCCTTCAGGCAAGTTTTTGAACATTAAACAGAGAAAAATATGAATGTACATGTATTTTGCTGACTTACTTATTTTTCAGGAGGGACTTCTTGATAGTTTCTGACCCCACTAAAAGAATAAACATGCTGGAAGTTATATCAGCAGATTTAAATTTGATTTGTGAACTCTAACTCTAGGTTTTTTTGTATCTGTGCAAAAAATGTCTGCTTGTGGGGTTCAGAGAAAGAGTGATTCTGTGGATATTCTTCACATATATGAATTAGTTGTGAAAGCCAATAACCTCACTACTGCTAGTACGGGAAAGGTCTGGGGAACAGCAATGTATGAGAACAGAACCAACAGAGAAAAGCAATAAAATGCATTAAAGAAAAGGAGGGAAGGAGACCTGGGGAAACTTGACATAAAATGTCATACTGCTGAAAAGTTTTAAGGATAAAATATAAAACCTCTCTGGAGTCTGACAGCTCCAATCTTAATCCACAAACCAGAAAGTGATTTCTAAATGAGCCTTCCTTCACTAAAGCCCATTAAGAAAACTTTTTTCCATTTTTTACTCTGTAGAATTTTCTTAGGAGTTAAAGGATGTGTTTTTGAGAGATGTTGTTTTGTTGATAACAATTTGTGTATTTTTGTTTGGGAGCATGTGTATACAGGGCAGCCATCAGATTCCTCTATGTCTTCGGTTTTCTTTTGGAATGCTACTTTTCTTTCCAAAAATCGGCTGCATATATCATATACATAAAAATAAGAATAGATCTCTTAATAAATACATTAATTTTTAAAAAAAGAAAATAACTAAAAAATAAAAATTCCCAAAATTAAAAACAACAAGAAAAAAGTAGAAAAATATAAATATTTATATATATTCTAAAACCAATCCAAGCTTTAGTTATTTCTGGAAAAGAAGTAATTTTATAAAAACCTGGACATCTCCTTGAAACAGAAAATAAACTAGAGGAGTGGAACTGTTATTGTAGATCATAGAACCATATAAGAGTTTGGGTTGGAAGAGACTTTAAAGATCATCTAATTCTGAGCCCCCTTGCACAGGCAGGGACACCTTTCACTAGATCAAGTTGTTCAGAGCTCCATCTAAACCAGCATTTCTTCCCATGTGGGGGGATAGAATGTAAGAAAATAAAGATAGTGCAGAAGGTAATCTCACACCTGAGGAGTTGCAGCTGTACTAATCACCAAAGATTAGGAACAGGCCTGCCCTTAATAGGCCACAGCTGTGTCTAATAAGGATGAGTGCTATAAAAGAGTGGGTGAGCTGGGCGAGGGGAGAGTTGGAGTTTGTTGGCTGTGCTGTGAAGAAGTCAGTGCTGTGAGAAAATGCCCATGAGAAATCGCCAAGAAGGTATGGAACTTCTGCAATAAGATGACAACATTCCTACATCTCCAAGGGCACTGGGGACTGTAGGCTGTCTTTCCACATCCCTTGGGACAGCTCTTTGGGACTGGCCTCTGTCAATATTGTGTTTCCAGTCCTCCTCCTTGGCCAAGGTCCCTGGCTCACTGGTACATGGGCCTAAAGCCACTCCAGTGTGTTCTGTGTGCTTGGGATGGCCTCCAGCCCCTCCAGGCCTGGCTGCCCAAGGCTGAGAAGTGAGTTCACCTGGCAGATGAGAAGAAAGAGAGGGGGGTTTCTGTAGGAGTTCTTCCTCAGGTCTTGAGGAAAAATTTCTTTGCACTGAGGGTGGCAGAGCTCTGGAAGGGACTGCCCTGGGGGATTGCAAAGTCTCCTTCTCTGCAGACATTCCAAGTCCCCCTGGATCCTTTCCTGTGTAACCTGTCTTGTCCCATGCTATGCCATCTTGTCCCTGGCACTCAGCTGCCACCAATGAGCCACCAAGACCATGTCAGGGAGGAAAGCTGCTCCTCTGCCTCCTGCTGCTGGAGCTGCTTCCCCTTCAGGCTGTCCAGCTGCTGTGGAAGAGTAGATTGTCTCCGTCTGGAGAAATGCACCTGGGGAGTGCCTAGCCACTCTCCTCCAGCCCCTATGGATCCTTCATCTTGCTGGACATGATGGCTTGGTGATTCCCAGCATCCTGGGAGCTCTGTGGGCAGGGGAGTGGTGGCAGCCTGTGCCATGGGTGCTGAGGCCTGGCCCTGGGCTGTCCTGAGGAGCTGCTTGTTCCTCCCTTGGCCCACACGCAGGAAAGGAAGAGAAGGAGGAGGAGGACACATTGTGATAGAGGCAGCTGCCTTGGAGGCTTCTGCTCTTGCCTGTCTCTGCTTCATATTTTGCCTTTGGCTGTACCCCTGGACAGACCTCACACCTGGTTTGCTCCATCACCATATCTGGGGCTGCCAGTGGAGTCTGTTCAACATCTGGATCTCCCTGCTGCCCTCAGGTTGTACAGGACTGGGGCCCTGTGATGATGACGCTTCCTGTGCTGGAGTCGCCCTTGGTTTAGAGAGTGGTCAAGTTTTCTGCTTCCTGACTTTCTGTCCTGATAGGTGTTTGCTTTCTCCTTTGTGTCTGCGCAATTAGTGATAACGATGTGTGGGTAGTAGCATTGCCTTCCTGTTTTGTTTGGAAATCAAATGAGATGATGGTGGGAATTAATTTTTTTGTGACTGCAGTCACAGGTTCACTATTTATTTTGTGAGACTGGGTAGGATGTGTGGAATTGTGATTTTAGATTGCTGTAAATTCCCGTTGTCAGACTGCATCCTGCTGCCATTCCCTTTTTGGGAGCCAGGCACTAGAAGTTGCAGATTGGAGCCTCTAGTCCCTGCTCACACAAAGCCTTTCTCAGATCCAGCCTTCAGTTTATGGATGTGTATAGCTGTTCTAAGTTTCCAAAATGTTTTTCTCCCTGTCAGCATCTTCTGTCCTCAGCCAGCTCTCTGATTGAGGATCTAATTATGGCTAGTCAAGGGTAAATTTGATCAGAGATGTTGCTCTGCTCTGAGCTCCAGAGGCATGCCTTGCTGCTCCAACACTCTCAATGCTGCAGTGCTCCTCTGGCTGTCAGGATTCCCTGCATCTTCCAGCGGTTTTGTGTCTTTGCTAAACAATGTAGCACTATAGACTCAGAATAAATATATTCCTCTTATTTCCAGTCATCAGCAGTTTGGTTTTGTAGAGATTTTCCAGGTTTTAGGAGGAGATTCTGTGATTTATTTCGTTATTTTCTGCAGCCTCACACTTAGTCAGTTTCAGTTCTCTGGGGGTTTTTCTTTCCTTTGCCAAGTCAGAAGAACACATTTAAAAAAGTCCCTGCAGTTTGCTTTGGAATACTTGGAGAGGGTACACTGATTGAAAACTCTCCAATACTGGGTTAATTCAGGTCCTGCAGCAATTCCTTAAGCACATCTCACAAAAACCTGCCTACTCTAAAGAAACAGTAGGCTGGCTTGTGTATTGTCTTTATTATACCAAATAATCTTTGGCTTGTGCTTCTCCTGTCTCTAGCTAAAGCTGCGGCATCATATTCAGGCCATAAGAGCCTGTGTCTGCTTCAAAAGTGCTCTTGAAAATTTCACTGATAATTTCCAGTTCTTTAACTGCCTGACCTGTGCTTCTGACCTGTGCTTGAGCTGTGTGAATCTACCATTCCTTTCAACACAGCTTGTTTTCACCTGACCTTGCTCAGCCATAATCTGGCTAACAAGTCAAATTCTGTTTGATTTTACTTTCCATAGCTAGGGGGAGTATTTTTGCTGCAATTATTTATCATTTTAGAAGTAATGCGTCCTCCAATCTATTAAACATTTCATCTTTTATATTGGCCCCTTAAAAAAATTCCCACCAAACGCCTACATCACAATTTGCATTTGTGGACTTTCTTTCTCAGCCTCTAGAGAGAACACTTTTGATTCCTATATATCAGAACCAAGTAGTATCTTTGATCTTTTACTTTTGGGTATTTTTTGCATTATGATCACCTTTGTTTTAAGAAACATGTTGTTGCTTGAATAAATTTTGATTTTTTTTTTTCCTCTTAGTAAAGACTTCCCATTTTCTGTAAAAGGAGTTGGAGGGTGAGCATCTTAAACTTGCATATCTGTCTTTAATTGTTCGGATGTTTAACTTATGCCCAGTGTGGGCACCTAAAAAAGATAGGTACAGATAGATCCAACATGAAAGTATTTGAAATGTAACTGGGAAGCAGAACAAAGTGAAATTCTGTGAGAAAAGAGACATAACATCCCACTGTCTGTTCATTTGCCAAACTAGAGAAAGCACATTTTCAAAGTTAAACAAGTACCTGTGAGCGGCTCACTCTCATCTTTTTATAGCAAATGGAAACAAAAGGCAATTTCCAGAGTAAAATTCATCTCAGCCAAAGGTAACTGCCCTTTCCCACCCTTCTCCTTAGCAGTCATGATGTTATAAGAGGTATGGGTAACACCTTATTTGGTTTTTCTGGAATCCAGTGGAGTTTCCTGTCTAGCTGTCAGTGAAACCCAGCTGGCAGTAATACTGCCTGCAAAAGAGAGTACATGTTGCTGAAAAATTAGCCCTACCAAAAAACCCCAAGCCAAGCAAAAATTAAAATTTTAATTTTCAATCACATTAACATCTGAGCAGAGACCCTGAAAACTGAAGTCCTGGCATTGGTTTGCTGGGGGCACGTTCCTCAGCCTGGGGGAGAACAGGACTGGTCCTTGTGGGGCTGCTGTAGTCTTGTGTGAGTTTGGCTGTTCAGAGTTTATGTGGGTTCAGTAATGGTATCTAAAGGGGCTTGCCTCAATGTGGATTGATTTAAAAGTAAAAATATTCCTGATGTTTTAGGAGGAATCACATTCTGAATGACTTTTTATAAAATTGATACCTTTGACATCTACAGTCAAATATGCTGCATAATTGCTGGAAATCCATTCTTATTATGTTCAGTAGAATGTACCCTCAGCAACCTTATCTGACACCAGTAATTGCATTGAGGAAGAATTTTTATGTGCTGAGAGCACTGTCTCCATTTCTGTCAGTTTTTTTCTTTTTTTAGAAAAGGTGGTTTGGTTATTGTTTTTATTTGCCTCACTCAGTTGATCAATTCAGAAACCATTCAGTGAAGAAATGGTACAAGATTTAATTTCATTTCCCAGTCCCTAACCCCCTGGCTTTTTTCTCTTTATGAAAGGGTAATGTGTATTGGGGACTGACATTGGCTGGTTTCAGTAGCTGTTTTGACACTGCAATTATTGTCAAAATTGTTACAACAAATAGCCATTTTAAACTTTAAAACATACATGTAGCAGGTTTGAGTTCCAGGGCTTTTGGATCAGTAAAATATTCCAGAAAGCTTGCTGCATCACAGAGAGATCAGCAGAGATTGCCAAGTTAGCTGTAAAAGAAAGACTCTCTAATTGTGATCTATGGGATTTGTATACTCTAAAGGGTCTGCCTTAAGGTTCTGTTATAAAAGTGCATTGCATGCCAGGACCTAATGAAGTGCCCTATTCTGCCAGCCAGCAGCAATAGTCCCTGCTTGGAAGGGAAGGGTTGATTCTTGCTCTCTTGCACATGAATTTCTCTTTTGTCATGGCAGAAAGGACTTTGAGATTTTTATGCAGTCTCTGTAAAATGGCACCACGAATGGTTGGTGTTGCTAAACTTTCTCTCCTATGTAAAAAAACACAGGCTGCCATCTTTCAAGGATGTATTTTGTGGCCTGTCCTTTCACTTTACTAAAAAATGCAGTTTCTGAGATTAAATAGATATAATGAAACATAATTTTGTTTCCTGATCAGGGGGTCGAGATCTGCAAGATTCTGCTTAAGAGCATGTGTAACCAGTGGCAAATACCCATTCAGCTCACTGCTTACAGCTGTGAAGGACATGTCTTACTGATGCTCAAATTGTGGTCTTCTCTTTAGATCTTGTACCTCTTTCCAGCTCTTGAGTGTTCATTCTGCCTCTCAAAAAGTAGTGGTCATTGGAGGCATTTTTTATAGGCAGTGCTTGCTGGTCACTGTAGGAATGCAAGTAAAAGGAAGATCTGGAAGCTCTGTTTCACATTTCTGTGTTTAGCTATTTAAACATAGGACAAAATACTTTTGCATCACTGTAGAAATACATAGTAGATATTAAGTGGTTTAATATCTTCTGTCTTTTTAAAGTCTTTTAAAGTTGTTTCTTAAAAGTCCTTTTTTGCAGATAGTGGAGAAGAAAACAAGGATGAAAAGGGAATTTTTGAAGAAATACTGTCAGTCAGTTTTCATGGATTCCTGTGGGAAGCATTTGCTATTGGTGGAACAGCTTAGCAACATTATGCCTAATTTGCTTTAGCTTTCTCAATTTTTTTTCCTTGCCTGGATATAGCCATAATAATTGTGGTGTCCTAATGTATGCTCTCTGAAGTGGCAATTATCAATTGATCCAGGTGCCTGTAAGGACAGCTGTTGTAGGTCCTCTTAATTTTGTTGTGAAACTATTTCAGTGTGAGGTATGGCGCTGGGAAAGGCAATGTCATAAATTTTCAACAGAGCATGTTGTGATGGAAAGACCCAGGGCTGCCATCATTTTTCCAAGTTTTCTTCTTAAAACATATCCAATATAGAGTCTTCTCTTTCTGTTGATCCTTTGTCTTGGATTTCAACCTTTTGCTGCTATTCAGATTGAGTTCCCTATCTTGGAGCAGTTTGCCTTTTAGAGCACTGGTAAGATGCCTTTGGGACTTTGCACAGATTTGTGATGTGATTTTAGACTCACTTTATTTTTTGCTGCAAGCCTATCAAAAAATCTAACCAGTTTCTTGAGGATTATGAAAGATTTTTATATTCACAAACATGTACAAGCTTTAAAACTACATTTTCCAGGCCTCTGCAGCACTGAAGTGAAATATGATTCTCAGGTAATAGCCACAGTACTGAAGCTAATAGGGAGGATTATTTAAAAGTACTCAAAACCCATCGTAAGAGCTGGAAATACTATTTAATCAGCCTTGTTACTTAATTTGTTTCACTGAAGAATGGGAGTGGTACAGGTAGAAGACAAAATTTTCTAGGTAGAGAAAATGCAGTAGATATTGTCAGGGGCCTGCTTAATCTCATTAAAACATTGTGGTAAAACTAGAAATGGCTTGATCTCAAGATTCCCTATTAGCATTAGATGCCCTGCTTTCTTTCTCTGAAATTGATCTTGTTTGGTTTTGGCTCTGTTTTCAGTCTCATGTGGGTTGCAGTTGGCAGAGGAAGGACAGTGCACAATTGAGCAGATCAAGTGATATGAACTTGTGTGACTCATGAACGTGCTGTGGAGGACCAAGAGGAAAATAAACATTTCAATGGAATTATATACATATTCTTATGTCTGTTACTGATTTTGAAACTTTTTAAAGGACGTTGCTATAAAGATTATTTCTCTTTATGTATAAAGTGCAAGTTAAGGATTTTATTTGCTTACAAATCTTCCCTTTGAGACTAAGGCATACTTGGACTTGTGCTCTAATGAATAAGAAAAAATATTCTGGGTTTAAGAGCAGTCTTCCTAACTGTTGAAATTCCTATTTTAAAGCACGAGATGTTGCTTGAATGTTTTCAGCTGAGCATTCTTATTTTTCTTCCTTCACCTGGACTCTGAAGCGCTTTATGTGAAAATATTTTAAAAGAAACAGCCTTACAAAAACTGACTTTCATCACGATAAGATCAATGTAATTTGCTTTGAGCAACTGGCTGCTATCATCATAGTGGAGACCTTAAAGCAGAGTTGGAAAAAATAGTTGGAAGATAGAAATCTTTTGGAAGAAAATGGAAGTCTTTTGATGGAAACCTTTTGAAGGAAATCTTTTGAGATGCTGTGAAGTGGTAGCACAGGAAGAATCCTTTTCTTCAGGGTCTTTGTTTCTGGGTGGTGCCATCACTGTCTGATCTTTACAAAGTAAGATGGTTCAGTGGTTGCTCTCAGAAGTTTTATGCCTTTCTTTCAGACACTATTTACGTCTCCTGCCTTCAGGTAGCTGAAAACTACATAGCAACTAAGCCACTAGGTACCCTAGCCTGCATTTACTGTCATTGGAGAAAAACTGGCAGCTCCTGAGAGGTGTTCCTCTAACCTGCTTTAGAAAGTAGTTTCAGGATGAAATTACCTACCTTCTTTAGATACCTTTTTATCTACTTTGACTTTAAAGAATGGCTTGGAAAGAGCTCATGCTTACAGGTCTCTTAGATGCCTGTGTTAGATGGACTGAATCTCTCCTTCTGCCTCAGATGAAGCTGAATGCAGTTACTTCTTGTTTCTGAAGAAACTTACCATTGCCTTCCAGTAAGGATGGGTTAGAGAAAAGGCTTAACAGAGCAAAGTTCTGTGCTTGTAAGACTCTCACAGCTGTGACCAAGAACAGAGGTAATTTCTGGTTTGGAATAGCCTGGCTTCTAGATCATAAATTGGGCTGATTTATGTCACAGTGCTCACTGCTTAATGTCACTCTTCACTGCTTAATAATCATTAAAAGCCTGTTTCTAACCCCCACAAAACACCACAAATAAAAAATAGTTGCACTGGAATTAATCTGCTTTGGCAGCAGAGAGCAAACCCAACCCATTTCCTCAAAAAGACCCACATTAAAAGTGAGGGCACTTTACAGCCAGGGGAAAAAAATATCTTTGGTTTGCCGATACAACACAAAATTATCACAGCACCCTGTTATTTTTTTGTGTTGTGTTGAAAGCTCTACTGCTAAAGTACAATCTGAGTTTTGCTTTCAAGGGGAAAAAAAAAAGTAAAACTTTGCCAATCCATTGGGTTATTTGCTTCCCTTGGAGAGGCCATGGGGATACTTTCTCTACAGACATCCCTTTCTACATTTCCTATGTGTGGCGGTTACCTAAGAAATAATTTCTGTTTCACTTTGAAATTGCACATGTGAGTTGGGTAATAGTTCAGCAGTTTGCATGCAAAGAAGCTGTGAGCCTGAGCAGGGTGTGCAAGATCCTCTGAAATATGAGGAGGTGCAACAAAATCATACAGTGGTTACAAGACACATTTAAGCAACTTAGTCAGTTATGAACATTGTGGACAGCTTAGGAATTGTTACTGACATGCTATTCTAGATGAATTTAACTTATACCTAAATTTATTTGGTTGAGGTTTTTAAAAAATATGTAGAACGTTTCAACTTTATTGACTAAAGACATTAGGATTAATAAAAGGAGATGCATTGATTTGCTTGGAAATCAAAGTCTTTGACCAGCCAAGTAGTGATTGCATAGATGAAGCTCCGTTTCTAGATGGCAGCAAATCATCAGAACGACACATGGGCTGCATGTAGTGTTTGTGAATAAATGGGGGCCAATGCAGATTTTGCTCCTGCAATTGTACTCCCAAATTGTTTTCCATCCTTTTGCATCTCTGGGTACAAAACACTGCCCTGATTAAGACATAAAAGAGTCTACTCTTAGATTCAATTTTTTTTTTTTTCAATTTTTGCTTTTGTGAGTGAGTTGTTTCACACACAAAAGCAATGATTGTATTGAAGCTGGGTACTGACACTCTTTACCCTGGAATCCTTATTTATTTTTATCAGCTTTTGCGTTGCGTTCTGCTTCACTCATTTTAATGACCTCTAATAAAATCCATTAGTTTATAGAGGTGGCTTTCTTGGTGACTCAGACACCATCTCTTATTTTACTTTCAGTTTATTGTAGCTTTTATTTATAATTGAGTAAGTTCTGCTGCTTTATTTAGAGTGGAATGTGCATTACCTTTCAATCATGTTGTCAGACTGGGGCTGTTTAATACCCTAAAATACCTTGATTTTTGTCATATAATGGTGCATGATTAAGACTAGATGTTTTTAGAGTCTCTTTCCATCTTCAAAATCTCAATCTGTCTGGTTTTTGTGTTTCAGTTACCTTATAATGCTGCTGATAATGAATATGTTTCTAATTGTAGCATTCACACACTAGTTTGTAATTATGCAACATGAAGCACAGCAAACTTAAAATTTTGAAAGTCCTATCGAATTGCCTGGCTTTTAAATATATGATAACTGTGCATAAAACACTTCATAGTCTGGATGTGACTGGAAAGAGATATGATTAATGCTTTCTCTAACAATCATTCTCAAAAGATAATGTGTATTAAATGTGCAATATTTTATTCTCTCATACCTCATACAGGAACAAACAATTTGTACATTTTCATTTACTTTTCCCCTGGTTCTATTGCCATGACATACAGTAGAAATAATTTTTGCCAGGAACACTTATTGTGCGATTAATTTTGAAGTGGCTTTTCGTTTTCCTGTTTTGTTTGAGCTTGAATCCCAGAATCACAATATGTTTTCAAGAAATGTCCCTCCTGCCTCCTTTCAGTTGTGCAGCATTGCCAGTGACTGGGAGGGCTTGGCTTATGCTAACATGAATTTTTTAGCCGTTTTACCCTGCTGTCTTATAAAGGTATTATGCTTAGGGCATAATTAGCAAAAGCCTTTAGTCTGTAAGACAGGAGATTTTAGAGGTGCAAGGTATGTAGGCAATTTTGTTTCACTTCGTTTTCAGATGTTACTGACCTCAAGTATTTTTGAAGCCTTCCAGTAAAGAAATGTGAAGTTTTCATTCTTGGCTCTCTGGTGTGTTCGTTTGAATGCATTAGGGCACACCAGTTCAGATCATGAAGAGATAATTACCTTAACCAGCAAATCCCACTAAAATAGAATTTGATAATTTTGTTTTCTGAACTGACCTGCCTAATTATTTCTTTTCTTACAAGTCAAATTAATTCCTCTCTACTTGTGACACGGTGAAGGTTCTAAGATCAAGCCAACCAACCAGACAGAAAGGCCCACTTCTTGCAGCAGACAAGATCTGAGTGCTCTTTCTGACTGGAACTCAGAGAAAATAAAGGAGAGTTTACAGTTCTTCAAAGAAGGGGCAGGCAACTCAGGAGGAATACAAGGATGTTGTGAAGTAATGCAGGGAGAAAATTAGAAGGGTTAAAGCCCTACTAGAACAATAATCTGGCTAATGCTGTAAAAGACAATAAAAATGTTTCTGTGAACATATCAGCAACGAAATGAGGTCTAAAGAGAATCTCCATTCTTTACTGGATGTGATGGGAAACATAGTGACAAAAGCTGGGAAATTCTGGGAAATTTAATGCCTTCTTTGCATTAATAGTAAACCTTTAATAATAAGACCAAGTGCTCTCTGGATACCCAGCCCTCTTGAGATGGAAGACAGAGACAGGGAGCAGAATGGAGCCCTCATAATCCAAAGGGAAATGCCAGTATGTACCCAGGTAGACAAGAAGGCCAGTGGCATCCTGGCCTGTATCTGAGATAGTGTGGCCAGCAGGACCAGGGCACTCGCCATGGGCCTGCACTCAGTGGTAATAAGGCTGCACCTGGAGCCCTGTGTTCAGTTCTGGGCCCCTCAATACAAGACAGACATCGAGGTGCTGCAGTGAAGGGCAAGGATCTGGGGAAGGGTGTGGAGCACAAGTCTGCTGAGGAGTGGCTGATGGAGCTGGGGTTGTTTACCCTGCAGAGAAGGAGGCCCAGGGTGATATCTTATTTCTCCCTATAACTCCCTGAAAGGAGGCTGTAGCCAGGCAGGGAACACTCTCTTCTCCAAAATAACAAGTGATGGGGCAAGAGAACATAGCTTCATGTTGTGCCAAGGAGGGTTTACCTGGGCTGCTAGGAACAATTTCTTGATGGAAAAGGGGTTATGAAGCTTTGGCATAGGTCACCCAGAGAGGTGTAGATGGGGCAATTGGTGACCTGGTTTAGAAGTGAATTTGCCAGTGCTGGGTTAACAGCTGGACTCAAGGGTCCTAAAGACCTTTTCCAGCCTAGACAATTCTGTGATTCGGTGTTCATTGTTAGCACTTACTGTGTTTGACGAATCAGAGGAAACGAGCACATGTGTGTTTGGCAAGCCAAGCCTGGACCAAATGTTGCACACGCATTTGGTTCTTGGACTATGCATTCTGAGGCTGGTACCTTCCATAGGCTGTGTCCTTGTGCCAAAAAGGTGCCCACAGCAATCTTTTGTCTTTTATGGAATTTCACTGCTGTTTGCAGGCAGGTTGCCAGTGTAGGTCATTCTGTTGAAGTAGATTGCGAATAACAGCACCCTTGTTAGAATATGCAGTGAATTGGTTTATTCTAGTCAGTTAGCTGCATAATCAGGGAGGAAATGGGAGTAATAAATATACTTAAGTGTTTGGAAATGGCCTCCTTCCTGATAATTTTTCAGTGGGTGAAAATTAGGATTAATTCTAAAGGAGGAGAACTGACCTTAAAAACTCCATTACAATTGACCTTAGAGCCAACAATCTTTCAGTTACTGAGAAACATTTGCTAAAACTTAATTGAAAAGATCACTAAACGTGACCCATGTTATAACAATACTGAATTTTTTTTTGCTCGTGATTTCTCTTCATTTATACAGATGTATTAAAACCAGAACAATGTCTATCGCTTCTGTAAGGGAAGTGATGAGAATCCAAGAGGTAAAATTTGCATGTTAGTATTTACCATTTCTTTTTTCCATGTTTGTTTCCTTACATCACTTTTCTAACATACTCAGAATGGCATGTTGATTTAGAGGTACAAAACATACATAATGAACCTTTTTTCTGTTATGTCAAATCTGCAGGAAGCCCTGCTTATGCAGTTTAGAATTTTTAAGTGTTTTACCACATATTTTCTTTTTTATATTAGACAAAAAGACGTCAAATTAGCCTTTGAGTGGTTCAAAATCTTGAAAGCTTATTCGTTGTACAACAATTCAAATTAAGCATAATCTCCTCTTGATGTTTGTAATCTTTTTTATTGTTTGGATTCCACTAAACTGTGTTCTAGGTATCACTTTTTTTCTTGCACAAGTCCTGAAAACCTCTTATCTTGAAAGGTTTCTCCTGTAATAAGTTTCCCTGCAGTGAGGAATTTATGGAACAGGGTTCAACTTAAAACATAATTTAAAATTTAATTCCATATCCATTTAACTTCATTAAAGCTCAGTCTGGCTGTGTATTTTGGTGCTTCTAAGTGCCTACAGTGTAGGTAAATGTTATTTTAAACAATGTCAACTTGTCTTCTCCCATGGCAAATAAAGGCCAGTGCATGCTGTTGCCATAAAAGTGAACTACGAATAGCTGAAAACTAGGGGATAAGTTTTCAAACCTTATATCCAAAAATCAGAACTGTACTGGGAGAGCCAGCGACGTTTATGTTGTCCTGTTCTGCTTGAATAAAACACTTTCCTCACCACAGCGGGTTTCTCTCAATGTCTGAGCAGGCTTTTTCATAATTTCATCCCCTGAACAGTAAATGTTACCTTATTCTAGGTCTGTAACATTTTAGGGAGCAGCAGCTGCAGAAACATCTTAGAGTTGCTTCTGTACAAGTGCTTTAAGCTTGTTGACTGCAGGGAAAAATGGAGTGCAAGCCAGGCTTCCTGCCAAGTCTCCCAAGCTCCATCCTGTAGGGTTTTTCTCTGCAGTTATTTCACTTAAAACACACAGAGATCAGGAAGCTTTGTTAAAACTGATGTGGTGCTCTTTGCTTGGGGTATGATGCAGGAGTCATAGACTAAGTGGCATGACAAGAGTTCATACACATTTTGTGGTCTGTTAACAGAGACTGTTAAATCCCTTGTTACCAGAGATAGTTAAGGCCCATTATTCCTTTTGTTTATAGCAGTATCAGCTCTGTGTTTCATTGAGGTTATATTTCTTTCCTTGATAAATTTTTCTAGCTTATTCCCATTGACAATTTTATGACATATACATTGTGTATGTTTATCTGCCTATGCAGAAACACACACATGCAAATATGCATGTGTCTCTATATAGAGCACACATAGGCACCCCAAAATCCAGCAGCATTTATTCACAAGAATAAATGTCTTGGTTAATAGATGCTCCTTTGGAAGAAACAGTAATGGATAGTGATATGTAATATATAAAGGTATTCCACTGATAGCAGGCATACTCAGCTTCTTCTAGACTAAATCATAACTGCTATTTTATAGGGAACAACAACAGTTGAGGATAAGAAATTTAAAAGAAGGCAAAAGGTACTTGAAAATATTGGGAAGATCTCTGTGAAGAGGTTGCTAATTATACTGAAGTGTGGACAGGCCAACTAGTTGAACTGCCTTGTGTGGGGACATGGGAGTGAATTCTTCTGTTTCTGCTGTATTTAAGGTTACAGAAAACCATTTCAAATGTCATTTTTTCCTTTGAGTCCCTTATTGAACTATTCATATACATTCACTTTTGCTTAATGTATCTGTGAAAGTGCAGTATTTCTACACTTACGTATTTGCTCTGCTATTCTTCTAGATGGACAAGAAAGGTGGTTTGGGGCTCACATATATAGGAATAAGCATGAGCTCTAGACTGCAATTATAGCATACAAATGAATCCAAGTCCTTGTACAGACTCTTCTTGAGTCTGGACAAACATTCCCAAACTAGCACTAGATCCATAAGGTCTACTAGTTTTCAGGATTTGCAGAAACCTGGAGGAGAGTAGTAAGTCAGTGTCTGAGAGCCTTAACTCTCAAATTGCAGCTGAGAGGGCTGAGTAGTGCCTGGCCTGAGGCTCATCACTTGTCTCTGGAGCTATCAGGGGCTCAGCTGGAGGAAACAGGTGTTTGTAGTCAGCAGGCCTGAGAAAAGATGAGAGGGGATTGGTGACCTAGCCTGCCTGGGGTAGAGACAGGATACTACTTGAATTGATGAGCCTGATGGTGCCCTTCCAACTCAGAATATTTTATGATTCTACTGCATTAAGGCTGAAAGCATAACTGAAAGGAGAGGCGTGGTGAAAGCCCTCCTGCCTGGCTGAGGGAAGGCACTGCAAGTGGGGATATTACAGTTCTGTAAAGCCATTCAGATATTATTCCTTATTATCTGCAAGATGTTCTTTCTCACTCTCTGTAAGACAGTTTTAGATTACTTGGTTTTGGGCACTGCTGCTGTACAATGCTGTGGATCAGGAGGTACAGAACAGGCAAAGCATTCAGTGGACTCTTTGCTTGCCCAGCACATAACCTTGATGATCTGTGCTCCAGAAGTGATAAATGGTCTCCCTTTGTTGTAACTTAAGGTGCCTATTCCACTTGTTACTCCACTGCTGCCAGCAATTGTCAGCAAGCTGCGAGAAGCTAAGAAACTGGGAAGTGTTCATATCAAGGCACTTTGCTGATTTTGGTCATGCTCAAGAAGAGATGGTCTTGCTGTAGGACTTAGGCCTGGGCTTTCACAGCTAGGCTGCTTTGTTTTTAGAAGTAGCCAGAGAAGCATAAGCAATGTTCTTGGTTTGTATAGCAAGGAAAGAGGTTGAAATGTAAAGTTAGGACGCTCAGTCAGCTGACTCTGTTCTCAGCTGTCAAAGAACAAGAAGTTAATGGTAATAACTTCCTGTATGTTTAAGCTCTGCTTTTTTAGTCTCTGAACTTTGGTGGTATAACATATAACTTATCCTCTAAGCTACTTTTTCTTCCCTCAGATTTCCCATGGGCAAGATCAGGCTTTTTAAAAAAAAAGTGTATGCTTTCATGACTGCTGCCAAACTGATGTTCTCACTGGCAAGCAGAATCAGAGATAGGAAGGATATATATAAGGCATGAATAACCCTAACAGTTAGCATTTTTACATTTTCTGCTTAGTGTGATGTCTTGTTTGGGACTCTGAGCCCAAAGAAAAATATGGAGAATCCAGAGCATAATTAGCAAGGGAGACCTGTGAGATTTTGCTCTCAAGACCAAATTTAATCAGAAGACTGGCATATGAAAATGATAATAAGAGGAAAGAACTGTTTGTTCTCTGTGTCTGTGCTGGGCACTTCAAGAAATAATGGGACCACATTGTAGCACAAGAGATTTTTCTAGGCTTAGGCGAGAAAAGTAACCACAAAGAGAGCTCAATGATGGATTAGGTTGCCTAGGAAGGGTGTGACTGCCTCATTGGAGGATGATAAGAGGAGGTGAGGCAAAACTGTCATGAATGGTTTGTGTCTAGTGGTCTTACCTGAGACAGGGGATTAGATTTGGGTAAGCTCCCAAACCTTTTTTTATTTTTGTGGTTCTCTGAATATTCAAAAAGTCCTGTGTTGTTCTAACGCAGGAAGCAAGGCAGCAGAAAAGCTGCCAGACCAGAAAAAGCAATGTAGATTAGAGGACTGGTGCAGTCCTAGCCTGTGGGGAGAGATGGGAGCAGGCTCTGATGTTGCTGCTGCAGAACACTGCCTGCATACCCTTTGTTTATACAACATATTGAACCACACTGCTGTTGCATCTGGGGCAGCAGCTCAGCAGCCTTCAACAGAGAGAGAGAGAGGAGGATATGAAGGGCAATGAGAAGAAGCAAATGAGCCATCTATCCTTTGCTGTTTCCTCTGTACCCACAGGAAAAAAAGACACCACAAGTAATCAAATAAATGAAAAGTTAATTGTTACAATATTTACCAGCTAGGTGTCTTGTGTCTCCAGTTGGTATGGCTCCCTCTCAGGAATATATTGGAAGATTAAAAAATCCCAAACCAAATAAACAACCAACTAATTCCAGTGATTTCACGAGTGAAAGCTTCTGTAATTTATATTACTTAGATGAACTTCTGTTAAGTTCTTCCATAAACTGGAGTTTTTCACAATTTGCAAAATTTCATAATGTGTTTGCTTTTTTCCACTGCATTTTCTGCTTGATATTGAGCCCATCTGAAAGAAAAAATGTACAGAAATGCATGGCAAGGTTTAATGGGTGAAGGTGTCTTGTGTGTGAAGGCGGATTAAGATGTGGTTAAGAAACTCTGAGTGCACTAGGAGACCTCCTCCAAATTCTCTTTGGCAAGTCTGTGGTAAGGGAGAAAATACTAAATCTGTGAAGTGGGGCTTTGCTACAAAGAGCTTGTGCATGAGAGCAGAGTAACACAATATCGATGGGATTGTAGTGGTCTCCTAAAGAGATGGATGTATAAAGACATAATTCATCAGGACTGCCTAATGTAAGCAGTTCTTGGTGCCCTCACATGATGAAGGCTCTGGACTTTCCTGGGATGTGGCTAATTGTGGGGAAAGCGGTGCAAGATGGATGCCCCTGAGGTAGCTTACTGGAGTACTTTAACAGTGAATCAGTTGTGCCCAAACTGCAGCATAGGTGTGCCACCCTGGTCCCTCCCTCCCTTCTGAGATGGTCTTGGAGGATTGTTTTGAGCTTTAGGCCCATGGCTCATCTCAACCTTTCTCAGATAAGCCATGCAGTACTACTGATGTGATATGATTCTCAGTGTATCTAAAAAAAGTGCACTTATTGATGTAAGCTGTCTTTTTTTGAGGTAGAAATGGGTTTTACTACTCTGGAGATTACTGTGGGAAGATGCCATTTCTGGGAATCTTTGGATACCAGAAGTTTGTTGTAACATTTTGTCCTTGGAAACAATAAGAACTTAATGATAATTATGATGGAAACTTCTGTCAAGATAGTGTTGGTGGCTATAAGTATTTGAAAGGCTTGAGCTCAACAGACTGGGCTGAAATCACAAGATTTTAATAACATCAAGTTCTTCTTATTTGCCTTTTTGTTTCCTCTTTTGAATCATGAAATCTATCTCTGTTGTGGCTTTTAACATTTATCAATCAGTATAAAGTTTATATAATTATTTCAAACAGAAGGAAATAAGCTTCTTGTTAATGTGTGAATGTTGATGTCATAATTTTGAGACAATTGAACCTAGTGTCACTGAGAAGTTGCTGGTTGGTGTCATGCACATGCAGTGCAAGGTGCTTGAGAGGAGTGGGCTGAGTGCTGTTGCATATGCAGATAATTTTTCTAACTTAATGTTCCTGCAAATTCCCAAGGGCAATATGGATCTGGTCTTTTCCCCTTTCTGTGTGATGGCTAGACCTAATTAAGATCAGGAACTACTATTACATGTTTCTTTATTAAAGAATGACTTAAAGCTTTTGTAGATGAGAGCATACATGTTTCTGTCCTTGTTCAACTGTCTGCTCTCTCAAGTATCTAAGGCAGCATTATGAATTCTTTCAAGCTTTCCTATCTTGTGTGGAGTGAGTGTGAGAAAGTCAGGAAGTTGCTCTCCTAGGTGTCACAGACATCTTTTGTGGAAAATCCTTTCTTTAGAAGTTTTCCTCTTCTGGGAAGCTGAGGCCCCAGAAAGAGAATGTAAACAATAATTATCTGCTGCTGTGGAATGCAACAGGTGCATCTGTGATTGGTCTTCTGTTGTAGTGTGTTGTAATAGCCTGTTTTAAACTTCCGGGTCCCTTCCCCAGGTGTGCCAATACCCCTCTTCCCCTTCCCCCCCTCGCCCCCTGCTGGGCTGTCAATCAGGTTTAACATTCCAGCAAGGTGTGGTGTGGTTCGTCACTTTCAAAGGATGCCCCTCAGGCCCAGAGGTCATTGGCCTGTCTAGGTGTCATCCTCCCCTGAGACCCTGCCCCTCTCACCTGTCCCCTCCCCTCCCCTCCCCCTGTCCCGGGAGCTTAAAAAGGAAATCAGACCATGCGGTCGCGATTCTGTTGGAGCTGTAACCAAGATTCAGACCCCTGTAACCATGGAATAAACCTCTGGATATAAACCCTCCAGCAGAATCCATCTCCTTTTCCTCTTCACCATCGCCTGAAGCTTTCCTCCTGAGGTAAACAGAGTTCCTAACAAGCCTGGACTTGTTCAGTGCCCAGCTGCAATCTCCAGCAAGCCAAGGTATCTCTGGGGTGATACACCGCAGTTGCTGCCTTTGGCCTAGCAGCAAGGGTCAGACTTGCCCAGGCACAATCTAACTAGTTATATTGGGATTCTATTCCAATAGTCTTCTGTGAGTGTTTGGATTTACTGACCACTCATGGGAGAGTTTGTCCTTGCTTTCTGCCTGGACACAGAACTTTGTTTTAGATTCCTATTCTATTCTTAGCTGAGCAGCTTCTGAACTTCTCTCTCTATTCCTATTAGTACAGTCATAATGTATCATATATCATAAAGTAATAAATCCAGCCTTCTGATCACGAAGCCAAGATTCTCATCTATCTCTCTCACCCTGAGGAACCCTTGCAAAGCCATGTAACACCTAGGAATGGAGGTAGTGCCAGCTCCAGAGAATTTTAACTGAAGGTGAGAGGTTTGCCTTGCTTATCCCATGGTTCTTGGAGCTGAGCAGAGCGGACCTACTGCGAAGTTCATCCTAGAGCAACAGAAGTGCAGCTCCAGTGGGTGAGGCTGGGTTTGGAGTTCTCCATGCCAGTGGACTCAGCAGTTACACCCTCATTGTGCTGCTTGGCTCAGTATCTATAACCTCATTTTAGCAGCCATGTGTCTTGTCGTACCCTTGACTGCTTGCCAGGGCACAAGATGTTTCTCAAGGCCTGGAGGAGGATATACCATCCATAGATGTCATGCCATTTCCTGGAATAGCTGTTATCTTTTGTATCTGTATTAATTTTCCAAGGGAATGATTTGTGTTCAAGCCTTCTACTATTGGCATCAGGAGGCTGGTTTACTTTGTCTGTTATTCTTAGCAGATCTCGTGTTGGAAGTCAAAGAACATGTCAGCTTAGCTCTCAGATCATGTGAGCCCTTCACTGTGTGATCAGCCCACAAAAGGATTAAAACAAATGGTTCTAAAAAAATCAGAAGAA
Source organism: Melospiza melodia melodia (assembly GCF_035770615.1). Classification (NCBI taxonomy): domain Eukaryota; kingdom Metazoa; phylum Chordata; class Aves; order Passeriformes; family Passerellidae; genus Melospiza; species Melospiza melodia. The sequence goes on along the minus strand of NC_086194.1, from coordinate 107,932,798 downwards.
TCTTTACCCCTTCACCCTCACCAAAAGGAGATAACTTTTGTCAATATATTTATGGTTTCCTGCTGAAAGCAAGTTCCTCAATTTGGGATTTGGGTATTCTCTGAATATTGTCAAGAAAATTCACCCAGTTTTTAGTTCTATTGACTGTTTAGAAAAAACCCTATTCCTACTTTACCAAATTTAAGAATGTTTGCTTTATACAGTGAATTGCAGGTTTTACTTCTTTCTACCTTATCCCTTGACAGATGAGCCATTAGCATATGTACAACATTAGTTTTTTAGAAACAATTGTTAAGGTAACATTAATATCCACTTTTATGCTAGTGCTTTGGAATTTGGAACATCCTAGCCAGAATGTGGGGCGCAGTAAATTGGTGATTCATGTATCTATAGTTAACAGTGGGGGTCAGTGAAAAATAGCAGCACTCTTGAAATTTTTCCTGGAGTTTTTCAGTAAGCTTTGAACTGGTTTTTACTCAGAAAAATATCTAAAACAGTCTTGTCTTTTGAGGAGAACAAAATGAAAATGAAAGTATCTAGGCCAAAAGATTTTTTTCTTCTGGAATTGCTCTCATGATGCTTTCTGATTAGCCAGGTTTGCTTATGCTTGTATTAGACAATGACTTGGTTTCCTGATGAGGCTGATACATCCCATGGTGTACCACAGTCCTGAAGCATGCTTTGGTGTTTTTCTTATTAGCTCAACTCATGGCATGGGTGGGTGTGGGAACATCCTCTGTGTCTACTCATCAATTCTTTATGTAGTACAACTTGCATTCAAAAAGCAGCCAAAAACCTAGCACAGGAAATGACTGTACTCACACAGGTGCTCCCTGGGTAGGCAAGGGATAGGGTTTTTTTTTCTGGTATTTCAGCAATGTCATTTTGCATTCAAGATTTTCGCACATGTAAACTCTTTTTGTTTGTTACATACTTCTGTGTGTGTTTAATCTGCAGAAGTTATGCTGTTTAGGAAATCTCTCACTAGTTTGTACTCTAGGATAGTGGCAATGGGAGGAAAACTGTAATGGCCAAGAGGATGGATGTTCATCATCCTCAGCAGTCTTCTGCTTTCTTGAGAAGGTATGAACAGTCCTAAGTTGCTCTTCAGAAAACAAGCAACGGCTTTCAGTCCAGACAGCTGTTTCCAGCAGATGTAATTGCAAGGCTGAGTGTTGAAAACATGGTCATTCGAGTCCGTGATGCTGACAGATGTTGTAGAATGGGTTGTTAAGGTTGTTCTTTGGGGAGCAACTGAAGATGTGTTAGAGCCTGGATAAGATATTCAACCAGATTCTCATGACAGAAGGTAATAATGCAATATAAAATGCAGGCAAAGCCCTCTACAACAGACTGGAATTGTGGCAGCTGTCCTGTCTGCAGCAGCACAAATCACATATTGCATGCCTTGTTTCCAAATCTGATATTTTTTGAACTAGTACAGATGTGTAACAAAAATTTTAGGAGGCAAGAGGCTATCAATTGTAATTTAAATAAGGCATGGCCAATAGCAGCATTTTTTAAAATCAGAGAATAATTGAAGTAGTACCAAAAATGCTTTCAGGGTTCTTGCATGGAAGAAGTGTTCCATTTTTATTTTCTTAAGATCCTTGACTTTAGTCAGAGGGAAAATAATTCCTGCTTGATGCTTTGGGTCAGGTGTGATGCTTTTCAAAACACAAAGGTGTCTGGTTTTCCTTCCTGCTTTACATATATTTCAAATGGAGCTGCAGAAATACAATAAGATGTAGGGCTCCTTTGTCCTTAGGTTTTATTTCCAAGGCTACATGTTCCACCTTCAGAATTAGGAGTATGCCTGAAGCCCAAAAAAAAAGTCAGAGAGCAGCTGGAGGTTGAGGAAAAGAAACAAGAAGAGTGGCATGACAAGATGGTCAAATGTGTATTGGAGCAGTAAACAAGATTTATTTATTTATTTAACCCTCTGAGCCACCTAACACTTCTTTCATCTAAATCTGGGCTATAAAACGATACTCGCTGCAGTAATTCAAAAACTGTTTTGTGAGCAACATATGGCATTAAATCCTGTATGGCTTAGTAAAGCTCAAGAAATGCTTGTAGCTCTTCTCTGCTGACCTCATAGGTATTGCCACCTCACCCTCCAGTCTGTAGAATGCAGTATGGAGGCATCACAAAAATGTTCTTTAGTTACCATTTTTATTCAATAATAGAAAAAAAAAAAGATAATTAGAAGGATATAATCTCTTATGTGTTGTTCCTTTGTATGCATGTAAAATATGTTTATTTGAAGTAAGGATTGGCAACTAGCTGGCAAGGGAAGGGAGTGAGAACTCTTGATTCCTTTTCGTTTTTTCACTCTCTTAAAATCTGCTCTTGTAGACATTTTGAATCCTGTTTGCTGCTGTTGTGTGCAAAGCCTCATATGCAATACATTCATTCTGTGTTATTTAGTAAGCTACAGTAAATCAATGAAAAGCCTCATCATTAATACAGTCTAGCATTCACAGTTACAAGAAATACATCAAGTCTCCTCAGGTCACCTTTGAATGCCACTGATTGGTAGAAATAATGGATTAGAGAAGAAAAAAGTCACAACGTTTTCTTAAATTTGAGAAGATGGAAAACCCTGAAAACTCTTAAACCATTAGCTATATATCAGGTTGGAATATTTAGCAATCTTAATCTCTGCCTATTGTGTTGTATGTGTGTATATACATATAATGACTTTGCTGCCAGAAAAATAAAACTGGAAAAAAGAGATTTTTTTTTTTCTGTGTATACTGTCTGCAGGTGGCTCCTTGCCATTTTGTTAGTCTGAAGGCAACTCCATTTTTTGTCTTGTCAGCCTCTTTGCATTCTTGCTGTGTGGTTACTTTGAAGACAGTTCTAATTGTGAGTATCCTCTGAGGTCAGCCTAAATCTTGTAGCGTTGTGATTCCCGAGTAGATTTATATTCATGCAGCTCATCGGTTCTCTGCAGATGTAACATATGAAGTCTTAGAAGTAATTTGGTGTTGTAAGCACAGCATTACTTTGAGCTAATAAACTTTGCCTCTCAACAGAGCTAATTGCCTTACATAAAGCAGTGAACTGATAAGATTTTGTGGTGTCTGGTGCCTGAGCAAGCCTAGTCCCTGTTAATGCCAGTATCTGCACTTCCACTGTAGTACAGTTAATACAAGAATAACATCCCTGGTTCTCAGCTGAATAAATGCACTGGAGTGCTGAAATGAAAAGCTTGGCTCTTATGTCAAGGAGGTGTATTTTTTCGTGCCCACCAGCATTCTTGAATAAGCCCTGGATTTTTGCTCCAAAATGCAAGATGAGAAATGTCAGACTGAGCCTACTGAATAAAAGAGGTGCTTTACAGGCTAAAGGATATTTATCTGTATCTATAGATTTGTTTAAATGTGGGGGAGTGCTTCGGAGGACAAAATTATTCCAGAGTTGCTGATATGTTTAGTAAATGAAGGTAATGTATCTTTAGTGTTAGGGATCACCATAAAAAAAGTTAATTTATTTGTACTCTTAGAAGCAAATATTTGGTCATGTTGTCATGCAACAACAGGAAAATGACAATGCTTTTGTTTTGCCAGGCCTTTTTAAAGTGATGCACCAGGAATATTTGTTGTCGTCTCACTTTGCACTGTCTTATCTGCTCTGACACCTAAAGATTTTTACTGGTACCTAGTTTGTAATTTACACTTAGGAGAACTTAAAGGCTCCTGTACCTACTGCAGGTTGTGCAGGGTGCTCTGCTGTCAGCTCCTTATGTATCTCATGTTGCCCTCTGAGGATGTGATTCCAGTCATTGTAACCATGTGTATGAAATGTCTGACTTGCTGCCTTCAGTGGTTGTTATTTCCGTGGCTTCTTCATTATGTTGAGAATGACTAAGGGATCTTTTGATTTTATTTCTCTCTTTTTTTCCTATGGAATGAGTGAATAGAATTCCCTTTACCAACACATTCATCAGTCACATAAATAAGTTGTCAAGTAAATGTCACAATTCTTTGATTCAGCAAAGAGTGAAGTCCTCGTCTTTGTCAATGGTAGCATTTTAAGTCATTCAGCTATCTAAATTGACTATCATACCTCAGGCATAACAATCAAAGTGTGATGGGGATAACCATATTCATGCTATGCCATTTCCAAATAGCCTACTGTTTCTATTTTTATTTTTATTTTGTTTTCCCAGCTGCAGTGGCCAAGGATAAACTCAATTCATCTTGCATCACCAAATGTCATCTTGTTCTTCTTTATTCACTGTTTTATTGATGAATTTATAGAGCTATTTTGGATCAAGCACAATTTTCCTCTTTAGAGGTTGGTCTTGGTTCCATCCCATGATACTGTAACCTGAGGTATGGTAGTGCTAAAGTTGCAGAAGGCACTGGTATGAGAGACATAACCAGATGTTGTGGAACGAGGTGTTTATATACTAGGAAAGTCAGTCTGAGAGGAAGATACTGAAGCAGAAAATTCAGAGGCTGTTTTTAAAAAAACCGTTTTCAGAAATTTTTTATGTGACTTATTTTTCTACTTTTAATTACAAGTATGTAATTCTTAAATTTAAGACATTTGTTGACTCAGTTTCATCTCTCCTGGCTACTTACTGAATGGAGTTTAAGCACAAGGTTTTAATAAGCAGGCTTGAATTGTCTAAAGGAGAAAAAAAGAAGAATGTTTCTTGAATTTTTTTTCAAAGCTGATATGTCCTCATCATCCATTATAGAGGATGCAGAAAGATATTAACAGTGGAAGAGTTATATTCTCTATTTGCTGTGATATTCAAATGATTTTGACTTAGACGGTAGGGCAAAATTGATTTCCTTACTCTGACATTTGTAGTTTCATGAATCTTCATGGTTTGGTTTGTTTTGGTGTTTTGGTTTTTTTTTTTTCCATCTGTAACAGTGGGTTTTTAAAAACCTTATGTATGTATTAGTATTTGTCTTTCCTACTGAAGGTATGACTTGCAGCAGCCTCTGTTATTTGTAGAGATTGCTTTATAAAACCAAGGAGAGTAGGAAGTCTTATTTACCAGTTAATTAAGACATGTATTTAAAATAATTCACTATCAATTATATGACAAAAACCTGTGAGTCAGCACCTCTAATACTGACTTTCATATATTCTTAAACCAAACTGGAGGACTGCATACAGATAGTGTGATTAAAAATTAGAGTTCAGTATAAGTTCTGTCCTATTGCTGTGTTCTGAATGCTTTAAGAATATCAAAATTGTCATTTCTTTGTACATCTTTGGGTGATATCTTTCAAAGGAAAGCATTTAAGACCCCAACATACTACTGAAGTGCACGTTGTGATGAGAGAGCAACCAGTAACTTCTGGAGCTGTGTGTGCAGAGCTGTGATCTTAATTGTGGAGAGAACCTGAAGAGTCCCAGATAAGTTTACATTTTCTTTCCTCCCCACCTTGCTGCTAGTCACTTAGAAGATCAGCAGGATCTTTAACCTCACCTCTGCATTTTTTCTTGCTGCTTGTTTATCTTTGCAGGACTAGGCTGAGCTTTTCCTTTCTCTCAAAGTACTGCCAGGCACTTCTCCACTGCTTCTCTTTGGTGGTGGTTGGAATTTGACCTCCTCCTGTCCTCTGTGGAGATGGCAAACAGCTTTGTGCACTGTTATTTCCCAGGCATTTTTGTAGGCCTTCATACATTTTTGTGGACATGTGTGGAAGCAGCTTGCACATGAGGCAAAGTAGCTGTCCCTGAGCAGCTGGGTATTTATGACCCATTAACATGTGCTGAGTTTTGAGACTTTGTCAAATGACGATACAGAGCTGGAGTACTGATCATGAGGGAGGTATTTGCTGCCTCAGTGCTTAGCACTTCAATGCAATTTTTTATTGCTTTGATGTTATATTTAGTGGTGTGTTGGGAAGTGTTTTGTGCTTACAGAATCAGGCTCTTTGTACTGCTATTTTATGCAGTATGTCTGGCTGGAAATTCTCCTCTTCTTTGTGTTAGCAGATTCTCCATCAAGCAAAACTTGAGACTGCTTTTTTTTTTTTTTATGTTTCAGAAAACAAACTGATCACAGCTGTGTTACTTAGGGTAACTGTCTGTAACCAGAGCCTTTGACAGCTTGAAGTTCTAGTCTGCACATCTACCAAATAGGGAGGCAGAAAAAAGAGTACAGCATCTGCAGATGAAGAAACTGAAGGGGTAGGGTCACTCACATGACTTTTCCAAGGGTAGAAAGCTGATCAAAGAAGAGATGACCTAATGTCAACATAGACATTACCTTTTATCTAATTTGGTGAAGTCAAAATATGTATTTTTTTAGTGCTTTTCTAAACTATTTCGCTTTAAATGGCAATTATTCAACTCATATGTAAAGTCACCCTGCCTATTTTCTGCTGTCCTCTATAGTTTTTTCTTAAGTAAATATTTTTAAATGCTCTTTAGGGTTGAGGAGGTGAACATAAAGGTTTGAGGTTGAGGAGAAAGAAATTAAAATGTGTTCATAAAACATACTTCTAATTTTGAAAAAGTAGAATTGTGGTTGTTTTAAATGACAGATCTGTAAGATTTGCTTCTTTCTGTTGCCTGTCAAATTTGGGTGACTTCTCATTTATCCAGAGTGCAGCTTTTTACAGAGAAAACAGTAATTGGGAGTTCTTTAGATTTGGAGCTGAGAAAGGCAGACAGGTGTTGGGGAGAATTTAGGTCAGACAGATATGTTAATAAAACAGAGATGCTTTTTAGCCTAGTAAGGAAGAGGAGGAACAGATGGAGATCCTGGAGTTAAAATGTCAGAGCACAAAGGTAGAATCAGTATGTCAGACTAGAATCTAAAAGAAAATGACTGCCATTGTCTGTACACCTGTGTGAGAAGCTAGAAAGTGAGAAGGGATTTAACTCCTTTGTCCATTGTTACTGAGGCATGGAGAATGATAGGAATTGATGGATATCTGTGGTGCCTTACTGCTGAATGCACATAGGATGAATTGGACCATAGATCTGAGTGGGAGCTGTTCAATGGCTCTGTAGAACCAAGAAAGGAGATGTGTGACTGGCTTTTTGCTCTGCATTTTAATGCACTCTCACATGGTCATTCTGCTTTGTGATATGAGCATTCAGAGAAGCAGGGTTAAGTTTTCAGCCTTGGTTTTGCACCTTTTGAATTTTGCAGTGCTGCCTTCATGTTCAGTTCATATAGATTTGCTGTTTTTCAGTGGTTTTGTAATGAATGTGTTGTGCAGACGTCTATGTGGGAAAGCCTGAGCAAAAGTATGGGAATGCAAGATTTTCTGCTCTTTTGTGGGTAATCTGTTCTGTTATGTAATCAGGTTGCTGACAGTTTGCTTAATCAGTATTTCAATTTTGCAGGGAGGTACTCTACCTCTGCCCTGGAGTTTAATAAAGATGTTTTTGTTGTGAGACTTTTGTCATCCTAGCAGGACAGAGCTTTCCTTTTACTGGATGAATTTTGAAAAAGTAGTTATGGTAAAAGATACCCCAGGGCAGGAGATGGTAATTAAGGGGAGATGCTGTCTTGTACTTTTTTTCTCAGAAGCATCACATACTTTATTGTTTCATAATAGAGACATACAAAAAGAGTTGATTTATATCTCTATTGCATGGGGCATTCCGTAAAAACTGTTTGTATCTTTTATAGCAGGACAAAAAAACTTTACCATAAGAAACAGTAAAAAAGGAAAATCTGATCCCTCCAGATACACGAGAAAACCATATTATGCTGTTTCCTCCTGATACATGAGGCTGGTGGTTTCTTAGGGCTAATTAATATTCATATCTTCAGTTCTTGAAAACAAATTAAAAAAAGGTCCCCAAATAATGCTTGGCTGGAACTATAGATAAGTCTGTCTATCACTATCTGAAGAAGTCCAGTATCCTTGCAGACATTTGAATAGTCTCCAAATACTGTAAGTGCGCAGGGGAGAAAGGTCCTGCTGAGTACTATCACTCCTTGTTTATCTCTCCAGTTGGAAATAATTCATGTGTAGTCTGTAGCTAACCTAGCAGCATGTTTCTGGCAGAGTGGGGAGGGAGCCTGGCATTATATAATTGAAAATCTGTGAAACAGGGATTGTATTTTTCAGATAGCTGTTCCCTGTTGCTTTCCTAAAACTGAGGGGTGAAATGGGAATCATGAGATCCAAGTCACTAAAGCAGCAGATCACTGGAGCAATTATTTGGTGTCCATCGTGTAGACCCACAACTTCCTCAGAGTGGGTGACAGTGAAGGACAAGAGTAATTCTTCTGGCAATCAGAAGTGGTGTAAATAAAGGAGGCTGAAGGAAATGTGTTAGGGCAGAGGATCATGACTCTCAATGGATTCCTCAGTGAAAAAAAATGAAATAGAGCACTGGGAATGGTGGATGGGAAGGAAGAAGAAAAAGAAACCAAGTAGAAATGCAGGGGGATAGAATATAAGAAAATAAATATAGTGTAGAAAGTAATCTTACCCCTAAGGAGTTGCAGCTGGACCAATGATCAAAGGTTAGGAACAGGCCTGACTTTAACAGGCACAGCTGTGACCAATGAGAAGAAGATGCTATAAAAGAGTGGGGTGGCTGGGTGAGAAGGGAACTGGAGTCAGTTGGCTGCTTTGTGAAGAAGAAAGAGTCAGTGCTCTGAGGAGCTGGTCATGAGAAAACATCAAGAAAGTATGAATCTTCTGTGATAGGAGACAACAGTATGGAACCCCTGCAATAAGATGACAACATAAAAGTTATTGTCTGTCCCATGATCACCTATGCCATCTAAGAATAAGTGTTCTTGGAATTAAAAGCTAATAGGAACTAGTACTGGCTTGTGCAAGGCAGCTTGTGATGAGAACCAAGTGCACCTTCCAAGCTGTTTATGTTGAGAAAAATTTCATGGGCAGCTTGGCACAGCAAAGGCAGTGTGCAACCATCTTTTCCTAAACATTCAGTAATAAGAAGTAATCCACATAGAAAAATGCCAGTATTGATGCTTGTGTGATATTTGAGATGATGCTGGTATCTTACTGACATGAGTTCTGGACTCTGCAGTAAGGTGATCTTTTCTTTGTGTGTGTGTGTGAAAATGGGGCAGCTACACAACACATAGCAGTGCATAGTGAGGTGGATTCTTTCTTAAGCTCTGAAATTCAAATAAAGATGGAGGCTTGATGGCAAAAAAAAAAAAAAAAAAGGAAACAAAACCAGATAATCCTTTATTATTGCATTATTCATATACACATTAAACAGCAAAGGGTGATTTGCTGAACACTAACTCAGTTTCTGGGTACTGTGCGAGTAACACAGCAGCCACTGGCAAATAGGTTGATGCCTCCAGGTAGCTAGTAAAGTATGAAATGTGACCTTAAAGATTTGTGAGTTTTTTATTGTAATTGAGGCATCGTTTTCTAAACAGCTTTTCATTTGAACATCACCAAGAATGTTTGAAATCAAGTGGGATCTCTTTGAGTATTAAGCAGCCCTGATAGCAATATTAAGCTAAATAACATTTTCCAAACTCATCTGTTTGAATGTGTCCATAAGAAAACAAAAGCACTAATAATTTCTAATTGCTACTTTAACTTACTGATGATGATTATAAAGCTTATGTGGCTCTAAACAAAACATGTTAGGTACTAATGCAGTTTTCCTGTCTTCAAATCCCTGAAAAATCCTTTGCCTCAGTAGCACAAATGAGGGTATTTTTCATTTGTATACTAGTGCATGACTTGACATGAATTTTAAGAAAAGCAAAGTAAAATGTTTTTGCAGGCCTGTACAGTATACTGGGTAATAAGCTCCTGACAGACACAAGGAGGGAAATACAAACAGGATCTTTAGCAAGAACTAGTCTGTCTTCTGAAATGGAATTATTTTTGCCATTCACGGGGAAATCAGCCTACTTCTGTGGCTACTTGAGAAAAGCTTGTGCACAGTGAATGGCCATTGATGCCTTCAGAGAGGCAGGTATTGGTTACCTGTGTGCAAAACAAGAAAGAATGGCTTTGCAATGTGTGTTAAGGATACTGAATGGGTCCTCCAGAGAAGGAAATAGCCCACATTTATCCAAAAACAAGAGCAAGGGGCAGTGTATGCACTATGGAAAAGAGAGGTGTAGCATTTCAGAAGCAGAGCTTGCATGTTGATAGGCCCCTGTCAAGATGGCAGCCTCTGATATCCTGAGGAAAAGAAAGGGAAAAGTCATTAGTTTTCATGTACAGATCATTGCACAGGATCACTCTGCTTAAATGAAAGGCTTTAAAAGTGTTTAATGCTCTTTCCTTTAATATTGTTAGTGCTTTGTGCATGTAAATGTGTGATATCAGATAATGTAATTCAGTGTCTGCTCTAGTGTATCAGTTATTTTTCAGAAGAGAGTTATTCCCTTGAGTATGTCAGAGAAGCTTCCTAAAGGGAGGTTTTATTGTCCCTTAAGCAGATCCCTTTTGATCCATGCGATTTTTTTTCAGTTGTGCAAACAGCCCATGCTAGAAAGGAAGGCTCTGGTAGGTAGCAATGTTCCTTCCATTGGAATTCTTTCCATTGGCCAGTGTGGTTTAGAAAAGGCTGAGAATGGGAGTTCATTAACTTCCTGCCTCAGTGAACAAGAGGTGCATGGCCACCTCTGGGTGCGCTCTGTTTGGACCAGTGGTGGTGACCCAAAGGTTGCAATCACAATTAGGCTGAAGCTCTTGTCCTGTTTGCTCTGCTCTGCCATGACATGTTCTCTGCAACTTCTAATCTAACACGAGAGGAGAGGTAGGAAGGGTGTGAGCAATGCTGATAAGTGCCTGCAATTACCTTTTCAGCTAAAATCCCATCTAGAACTTGATTAATATGCCACTTCTAGTGCAGTGTGAAGTGGGGCTTGTTCACAGTGTTATCTTTTCACACAGTTTTTCATTAACATGTTGTGTCTGACTCCTAACAACCAGGATGTTTTAATGACAGATTCCTGGATGCATATGCAGAGAGAGGCTATTTCGAATAGAGTGTAGCAAGCATGAAATTAATTTTGATAGTTTGTAGTTTTAGGTAAGTATAACCTAAGCAAATAAGAGAACTGAAGTGCCTTAGTATTTTCATTCAGAGAAGCCTGGTAATGTATCCTGTATTAAATAAATTGACTGACTGGGTTCCACAGAAGGGCATGGTATCAGGGTTGGAAGGATTGCCAAAAATACTGGCAACTGAAGTTTTGGTTTGACTTTGTGATTAAAGGGAAAAGTCAATACTATATTTGGTTACACTTAGGAGAGAAAAATGAAGGTAAGTCCACAGGTTTTTAGGGTGTTGAAATGTGGTTTTAGTAAGTACCTGAGACTTGAGATGTTTGTTTGTTTAACTGTGCATCTCTTTATGTGATACCTGACTATCAATAGCTTGTCATCTGATGCTTAAAAATACATCACTGCAAGTACAACACAAGTGAGCCTTTTCATTTTCAGTGCAGATGAAATTCTCATTCCACTAAATGGCATACCAGTGCCTAGAATGCACAAAACATGGGTTCACTCTTTGCTGTAACAGAAAGGGAAGAGGGAGGTTTTTTTGTTGAAAATCCTAGTTTGAAGACAAGTTTAAGAGCTGGTATCATCAGAGGTACTCTGAAGATTTTTTCCTTTACTTTGATTTTTGGAAGCTGTGCATGTCTGTTGATGTTGAATGTACTTCCAAAGTTATTTTCCAAATTTTAGCAGCTCCTCAGTCTCTTAATATTTGACAGGTTGTTTAAACTTTCTCTCTTTTCATAGCTCTGTTTGTTGCAAGTTTGCTCTATATATCCCTTAAGTGTAATAGAAGATTTTCTTCCTACCTGTTTGAAGCATGTGTTTCCACAGTTGTGAATGTTTTGCTTTTGGGCAATGAAGGCTTTTGCAAACAGCTCTAGAAGCATGAGAAAATTACAGTGCTGCAGTTGTACTGTAGTATTGGAGAGGTCCATCCTCAGGCATGAGTCCTTCAGGTCTGCCATAGATCACTGGACCCTTGTGAGGAGCCCGTGTACAAGTTCTTCAAGACTATTCAGCACTTGGGTTAAGACGGTTCTAATCCATATTTTTTAAACATAGAGGTAATATCTTTTTCTGGAGAATGCAGTTGGTTCCTCTTAGGGTTTTTAAAAAGTGGCTGAGGGCTTCATCACACCTCATAGCTGGGTGGTGGGAAGGCAGCTGTAATGTCAGTGCAGTTTGGAGCTGCCTGTGTGTATTTGAGCAGTGTCACCAATGGGCTTTTACTGCTACCACAAGCAGAGACTGAGGCACCTCATGAACAAACTTCCAAGCTTTGGGAGATGTTTCTTCCTCTGCAATAGTAGATCTGGTTGAGTATAGATTTTTTTTTTTTTCACAGGTTTTTTTCTGAGGGCTGAACTAGTGAATTAGTACATTGCCCTTCTTGGACTGTAGGTGATGATTGTTACTTTGTCCAGATACTTTGGGATTTACATGTCTGGGATTGCTAATGGGGTCAGTCTAAATGCACTTTTTGTTTTAATTTTTGATTATTAAGTGGACATTTTAATTTTCAGTTTCTGATTTGATACCTCAGCTTTCTGAAGGATTCATATGATTTTATTTTAATCAATAATACATATTCCATGAAGGTGCTGCTTGTGAATCATTTGCCATTCTGGGTGTGAGGTACAGGGAGCAGATGATGTTGATCCCTGTGCAGAGGGGCCAGCAAATCAAATTTCTATTTGAATTTATAACAAAAACTTAATCTCTAAATCATGCATCTGCAATCCTGATGAGCTTACTTCAGAAGTGCCAGCAAAAAATGTTTCCTAAAGTCCTCAATGGCTTCTGAGTCTCCTTGCAAGGTCACCTGCAACAGTCTTGGGTCAGTGCCTTTCTAGCCTACAGAGTCCTCTGATGGGTGTTTCTGCTGGTAATATTTTAGATCTCCTTCTTGCTTTCTGTCTTTTATAGTTCTGTTCCTTTAAAATCTGACAGAAGAAGTTTCCCCCCTCCAGGCTCAGTCTCTAAGCTGGCCCAAAGCAGCTGGGAGCTGCACCTGTAAGGCAGCAGAACTGCTCGATCAGCAGGCACAGTGGGATGCAGATGGTACTATTGTGGTGCTTGTAACTCCTAACAAACTGTAGTGGAAACAGTTTTTTCTCCACCTGTCAACTTGATTTTATCTAAGGTGATGTTTGGGTAGCTGGGAGAACAGCCATGAATGCAGACCATCCTTGCTGAATCTCAAGATGGCTTCTTGAGAGCATCAGAGTGCTGGATCTTCTAGCAACCTATGTTCTTGGGTTTTTTCTCAACAGAAATAAAACATACTGTACCCTGGCCTGCATTCACAAGAAATTACCTGTTTTGGCTAAAATTTCCATTAAAATAAAAACGTTGAACTCTGGCATGGAAAACTTCAGCTTGAACAGCTTGTTCAAAGCTGCAAGTAATTAAAAGCAGGGGGTTCTCCTGGAAATACCTGGCAGTTTTAATAGCTGGCAGCACTGTCAGTCACACCTATTGTAGCAGTAATATTGTCAAGTGCTTCCTGATTTATTATGTGCCTGTTTAGCCAAACATTGTAATAAATAACTCTCGGGCAATTGACATAGATGACCAATACTGTGACATTTTGGAACACTTCTAAATAAGAGATTTATAGTGAAACAGGGCTGGTGATTATGCGGGTAATAGAAAAGAAAAAGTACATATTGATGGATTGTGTTCAAACTGTATTTTAGAGAGTGCCCTTGGGCTCAGCACTCCAAGTTATTTTATTTGCTTTAACCTTTGCGTAGATGTTAGAACTGTTGACTAACCTCCTCGTGCTGACATTGTCATTAGGTATTTTGAGGGGACTTCTGCAAATGCAGACATATTCTTACATTATTCAAAATGCCTTGAAAGCTACAGACTTTCATGGAATACCAACACGATGACCTTTGCTTCTGATAGCAAAGGAAATCTCATTACAGACACTGCAGTATAACTTTGGTTTGACTCAATGTTGTGTTTCTTTCTATAAAAAAGAACCAAAAAGCAACCTGCTCAAAATGTCATTCAGCCCATAAGGCTAAGGTATTTTATCCTATGGTTTTATGATAGTTTTCTTATTGCTGTGAGAAGTGTGTTTCAGAGAATGTAGAAAGCATTTGTAACAGCTATTGGATAGAGGACTAAAAATACTTTCAGTTCTATAGGTGTCCATTGCATTCCCTGTGAGGTTGGTAATTACTAACCTAACATAAATTAGCATGGATGTATTGCTAGGTATTGCTAACCTGGCATAGAAAAGCTGACCTAAAGCCAGAAAGCATAATTAGTCACCTCCAGTGCCTATGAAGCCCTTTCTCGGGGCCTGCTCTGATCTGTTATGCCCTGGGCCACAGATATGCCAGCTGTTTAGGAGCCTTTCTGTGGTTGTAAGATCACTGATAGACTGAAATATGTTGACTCCTGTCTGGATATTTGATCAGTTCTGTAATTTTTTAAAATTATCAGCACCCCCAAAAACATCAAAGGTTTTTAGACTCTGGGTATATTTTGGAGTATATCAAAGGATGTTGGATTGTGGAGCTGACACTGTGGGTCAGTCTATGAGCAGCATCACAGTTTTAGATAAGCCCTTATTTTCAGCCACTGAGAGTCCTGTACTTTAATGAGGAGGTGGCCTTTGGATTGTGCTGCTTGTAGCCCCAGAAAGTGCAGTTGAGGTTGTGGTCTCAATTCCTACTGCTTGCATCACAGGCCACATTTGATAAGGCACTATGGGATGCAAATTACAAATCCCTTCATTTTCCCTGTGTCTGTTTGACTTTTTGTGCTCTTGGGAGCAAAAATTGACATCAATGCTGAAGAAACAAATTACAGGTTGTTTTCCAGCTACCAAACCTTTTTTTATTGAGCAGCTACATAGAGTGCATTTTATCCTGTACCCACCATGGCAAGGCCCCTTTTCTTACTGTCCTTTGAAACCTGCTGGGGTGGTTCAGATAGTCTGAAATAACAAATACAGCTGTAGTGCCAATAGACTGTTATTTTGATAACACTTTATCGCTTTCCAGTAATTATTTCATAGCTCACTGTGCCAGCCAAAAGAGAACCTACTTCTTGCCATCAATATCTGTTTAAATATCTGTGCAGCTCTGTCATGATGACAAGCGTGGTCTCCCTGATATGCTGGGAAGGATGGAAGAAACAGACTAACCTGGGAGGGCTGTAGATTTTAGAATTAAATGGCCTTTTTAGCCAGGAGTTCTTTGGAAGAATTTGATGAATGTGACAAAAAAAACCCCCAAAGCAGCAATGACAAAACCAACAACAACAAAAATCCAAACAAAAAAAACCCCAACCCCCCCAAAAATCCTGGAATGCTCTACATTTTGAAAGGATATTTAGGCATTTGATATTATTCCTTTCTTTGTGTTCTCTTTACATCATGTGTATTTCTAGAAAGAACAGCTTGGAATCTGTCATACCCCATGGATGTGTCTGGGAGCCAGGTGAAACTGTCTTATAGGTTGACCCATTATCCTTCTTTCTGAGGCACTTCTGGCTTCCCCTGGTTCCCTGGGGTTAAATTCCATTTTGAAATAAATGGATGCAATTTGAATAGGTTGTAAACTGCATTCTGTTTTCCTTGCTTCTCTACAGCAGTCAAGCAGAAATGATAGTCTGCTTCCTGATAGCTTCTGTTGGGAGAGCTACAGGGATTTTCAACTCTGAAAAGTATTGTACTTTTCCTGATGATATTCCCAATTGCAGGGAGGAATACCTCATATCTCCCCAGTATGACGCAGTCTGGAGGAGGAATATTTTGAATTTTTTCTAATTAATTTTTGCCTTTGTGTTGGGAAAGCAAACTCTATGAATACCAGAAAGCTTAATTAGGTATATTCATGCCCTTAAGATCTGCTTAAATGGGAATAAAATGAAATGCTTTTATATTAGTAGGTACCAGTAAGAGGATATCTTTTGAAGATGCTTGAAAGTGTATTGAGAAATGAGTTCCTAAAATGTTTTCCCTCTAACGTTTATGTAAGCACTGACTAACAGTTGATGAGACTAAGCTGAAACTCATCTATTTTGCCTTGTTTCTTCTCTCTCAGAAAAGACCTGACAGAAGAGGTAGATTTTAAACTCATATCAACATGTCAGTGGATTTTTGGCCTTTGGATGAATTGGCTAGGAAAAAAACCCAAACCCAAAACAATCTGGGACAGGAGGGAAGGGGAAGTGCTGTGTTGCAGGAAACAGCTGCAACAATCACTGTTTCTGGCTCAGATGGAATGTCCCAGCCACTGTAAAGTCATGTCTCAGGATCTTTTGTGACCTCAGTATCTTGCAAGATGCCAAGAGGATGGGGGAGTGACACACTTCTGCTGTCAGGACTGGCAGTGCTTGGACAGTTTGTTCTCTTGTCTGGGAAGCCCAGTGGCTGCCAACACCCACCGTGCTGCTGCTGAGCTGCTCTGCACTAAGGGCACTAAGAAGAGTTTTATCCTCTTCCCCCTCATTCTTCTCATCGCAGTATTTTTAGTACCTTCACGTAGTTACAGATTGATTGATCTTTATCTCACTCTCACTGCTGCACTTCTGTGCAGCCCTGGTCTACAGAGGTCTTCTCAAAGAAGAAGAATGGCCCTGTTTTTTCTCTTCACGTTCAGTTAGTCTCTGTGAACAGAGAACCAAATGAAAATTAGTGTTACTTTCTTTTTACAATAACACTGATCTTGAAGACAGTTAACACAATATTTCTTCTAGACTGGATTAAAGGCAAGTGACTTTGTATGAGAGAACTATGTTGGACACGGACATTTATGTAGCAGCCAGTGGGGCCCTAGGCTGTTGCTACTGCTTGGGTTTCAGCCCATGATTGGGCTTTAACAGAACTTACCTCATGCTGTGAAATAATGCTTGAAGGGTGCTGAAATATTTTAGATCTGAGTATGGAGACTGTAATTGTGTAGCTGGTTTTTGGACCAGGATTAAAGAGAAGAGTAGCTTTGTACTGTCACCTGTTATTGGATGTCGGCTCTCCAAGTCACTGCTTGACCAAACCCTTGTGCAAAGTCAGGGTTTATGCAGGACTGTGGGTAAAAGTCAAGGAGTGTTGTCAGAAAATAGATATGCACAGCTTAAAATGGGGTAGATATGTGTGAAGCTGTTAATGTGGAATAATTCTGTTAAGCTGCTTGGCTGATGAGTTCATTCACACAGAGGCACCAAACCAGAGACAGCGAGGAGTGCTGAGAAAAAAAACAGTGAATAGAACTGGGGCAATTCTGTTTTGCCCTCTGTTTTCAGTGAGAGAAATGTAGAAGGAAATGCACCTTTTCCAAGGAGAACAAAAGATTAGAGTTGATAAGCATACAAAAATAACTGAGAGAGAAAGAATAAAAGGTTGACCATGCCTGGAAACTCCATGGCAGGCCAACAGGAAGAGACAAACAAGCTGACAGAGCAGCATGGCAGCTTAACTTTACACTCTGACCTGGTGGATCTGAACATGAGTGGGGTGGGAAGTCTTCAGGAGAAAACTGTTAATCTGCTCAGAGAATCCTGTGCTACCATCAGAAAGGAATTGACACAAGACCAAAGCAACAAGTGGCCTAAAAAATGAGAGAAGATAATCCACAAGGAGTGTATTTTTATTTTTCTTGACCTGTATTCTCATGTTAACTAAAAAGCAGTGTTAGTTATGGAACTAATGAGTAGAGTCAGCTTGAGTAAATACTTAAAACATAACTCCAGGCTTGAATTGCTGTGCAGCATACCAAGATAATAGAGAACAACAAGTGCTAGATTGGAGGGGCAGCACTGGTCCTGCAAGGTCAAGGCTGTTGGGCAAAAGCCTTCATGAAAAGCTATGTGCCTGTCAAAATTGAGTAAAATACAAGTTATCCAAGCAACTATATGTTTTCAAGCTTAGTCAAGTAATTCTTGACTACATTTTCTTTTGCTACATTTCAAGATGTCTGTTTACTTGACTGGGCTGAACCGCTTTGAATTTTTTCAGATAAATGGTAATTTGATAAGTATTGTCATAAACTGGCAGCAGAGCACATTTGACAGTGGAGCTGTTTTATGCTGGAAGTAGATTGGTTTGGGAAATGAAAGTTCATTTAAGCTTACTGTCAGCAGTTAAGAGGTTTTTGCAAAGGAGCTTTGTCAGGAAAGTTTCTTCATTCCTAAGGGAAATATCTTGTCAAAAAAAAAAAAAAAAAAAAAAAAGAGCTCTCTGAAAGAGGGAAGGCTTTTCAGAAACAGAAAAAAAATCACCAGTTATAATATTGGAACAGGAATCTGAAAGATGGGTTGTATTTCCAATTCTGCAACTGACTGTGTGGTCTTTGACAGATCACAAATGCTTTCTTGTTCAGAACTATTGATAAAATCTGAGCAGTTTTATTTTTGCTTAATTGTTTAAGAGCAATAGACCTGTACTTTAAAACTGGGTGATTGACACCCTGGGTGTCATATGTGAAATACTTAGGAGACAAGTTCATGAACATTTAAAGGAAATACGTGGGCCTCTGCTTGTTTTCCTGATACGAAACGCAAACTAATGCTGATTTGTAGCTAGTGTTAGCAATTTGTTAGAAATTCCAGGAGTGGAAAAGAGAGGCTGAAGTTGGTGACTGAGTACAAACTCCTACAAAATTTGAATTGTAGAAGCTCTGATATGTTTCATTTTAATCTCCAACACTCTTACATTTTACTAGAAAAGACTGGGCAATTAGAAAGACTGTATGGGTCCAGCCTAAGTATTCTGCCATTTTGTTCTTGCTCTGATGGCAGTTCTTGGGGTCTTTTACTAAGTGATAATATGTGGAGGCAAGTCCAAGAATTCACTTACCAGAAAGCTTCTCAGTTTCAAAAGAACCAAGGGTTAGAAGAGCAGAGAACTGGCTTGTAGTCCCTCAATTTTTCTTGCATATGGGAGAAACATAGATTGCTGCAGCCCTTCCAAAGGGAGAGATGTGACTGAAGTATCAAATGAACTTGATGTTCATTAATGACCTCCATGGAAAAGCTTTTCTGAATTACCATCTGTTAGCCCTTCGCTGCCAAAATGGTACAATACTGGTGTGGCTGAATGCAAGGAGGCAGCACATCCAGAGTTTTGTAACAGCCTGCAAAGGCTGATAGCACTGACTTTAGGGGGTGACCCAGCTGGGGTGTATTACCCTGTAGACTTGAATAGCTTTAATACTGAAGTGCTATCAATATCAGCCTGACCTAAATAAGAAGTAGTAAGATTTACAGGAATTACTGAAGTGTTCCAGTTCTAGAGGTATTACACCTTTAGTTATGCAACTGATTAAGTAAGTAGAAAAGTTAATGTTAATCCAAAGAATTTAACAAGCATAGTTCAGTATCTTCAGTGCTGAAAATGGAGTGGAAAATTTACAAGTTTCACAATCCTAGTGCTAAAATGTTTTTCTTTAAATAAAATTCATTGATCTATAATGTACCTATGATTATCCTTTCCCCTGTTGGCTGAAGACATGCTTTCCTATTTTTTTGAGTTTCTGTTAACTTAGCTCTTAGTTGTTTTTTGAAGAGCATGATAGTTCAGATCAGAAACTAGTCAAGCTAGCCTGTTCCTGCTTCTATGGGAGAAACATTTTGTGTGTGGATAGGATGGGTTGCGGTGTCAGTCACCTGAATGTCTGCTCCTGGCATGCCAGAAGTTACTCCCGTGGGTTACTGTTAAAGACACAAAATGTTTTATTTACTTTTTTTTTCCAGTGTGGAACTAGTGGAGAGAGCAGGCTGTTGGAATAATTTATTTTCTTTGGCGAGTGGGAAACAAAAAAATTTGCTGAGTAATCATTGCTCCATGGTTCATAGGTGACATCATGTGAATTGACACTAGAGCCATAGAAGCATATCCCTAGATGGTGGTTTGGTCTTTTGGCTAGCCAGAGATGATAACAGCAGTTTTTCATGGAGGTCATCCATCATGATCATGACATTAAACCTCAGGGAAGCTAATCCCCATTCACCTTCTACCCTCTCAGCCTGTAGTGACTCTGTGTAAAGCACTTATCCTCTTGGATGGCCTCATTGATCATTTAATTGCTGAGAGGCAATGGTTATAAATTAATACAGATGAGATTCTATCTGATGCAAGAAAAAAAATTTTCTGCCCTGAGGGTGGTGAAAATTGGAACAAGTTGCCCAGAGAATTTGTGGTGTCTCCATCTGTAGAGACATTTAAAACCCAGCCAGACATGGTCATGGACAACCTTCTCTAGCTGAGCCTGCTCGAGCAGTGGAGATGTACTCAATGACATGGAGGTTCCTTCTGATCCTCCTTCTGTCATTCTGTCTCTAATTCAAGTGCATCCTTGAGATAAGAACTGTATGCAGAACACAAGAAATGAGCATACAGGAATGTTACGCCATGGAAGAACAACTTCTTGTACCTTCTTTTCACTGCAGTTTTTTTCTCCTGACAGGTTTTTTGTCTGCTCACTTGGTTCATTGAACTCCTTTTGAAGTTCCTTTCCTCCAGCATAGCAATCAACTACTCTGTTTAGTAGCATTCCCAAACTGAGATTTAGCTGTTCATTCCCTTCTCCAGGTCACTGGTGAAGATACAGAGTAGAAAAGGTCTCAACTCTGATTCCCCAAAGACTCCACTGTGAACTCTTCATCCTGAACAGTGATTGACAGGCTCAAAGTCACATGGAATCATTTATGAAAAAAACCTTTATTATCCAGTCATACTCTTTCTGGAAATTACTCTTCAGTTATCCCCACAATGGTCTTTAGAGCCCTTTTTGGACTACTTTGACAGTCCTGTAGAAAAGTAGCTTTTTGTTTTTATCATCTACAAACATTAGCCAGAAGTTCCACACTGGAGCTTCCCCAGAGCTGTCAAGTAATGCCATCCGCTCCTGACGATGCAATGACCTCCAATTGGTCTGCTTGGTCTAATACTGCCTGTGTCCTTGCTGTAAGCTGATACAGCTTCTCTGAGCTCTCTGCTGCAGCGAATGCATAGGTGTGGGATCTCTCCAATACCTTCTGTGGCAGCAACTGGCCAAAAGAGTGCACTGAGCTTCTTGGCTGTGGCTTCATCCTTCCCGAGTGCCTGTTCTGTAACATAGTCACCAAGAAGTCCTTTCAGCTTCCTTGCTGGACTTCTAGGATAGCTAAGATATATTGTAGTGGCTAGTATTGAGTGGATGGAAGGCATTCCCCAAATTCTTTTTCAGTCCCTGTGTTTTCTGTGGTATTTCATGGACTCTTCTGTTCTAGTTTGGATAGACTTAGTATTTTTTCACATTGTACCTTCATTTGAAATTATGCCCTAAAAAAATCTCTTGTTTATTGTTACAGTCATAGACAATAAGGTTTGTTGCAATCCTGGACCACTCAGAATCAGATGAGGCTCTTTTTGGCATCTCCCCAACACATACTTCTGTTATTATTGCCTTTGATTTGGGTAGCTAAAGTGCCAGTGCTCAGTGTGCCACTTGGGTGCAGCATGTCTGTGCTGGCTCTGGAATGAGCAGCTGTTACTGTTGTGACTGGTTACAAAATGAGCTTGTCATAATGAAATGGCTCACTGCAGTTATGTTCACAGCATACAATAAGAGATGAATCCCTGGGAGCTGGGAAGCAGACAAAATCTGAGAACAGAGGATTGAAAAGTATTTCAGTAATTAAGTAATTTTGTGTAAGCCCTGGACATCAAGTTAATACATCACACCTGTCTCTCACCCTCCTCCGTTTCATGGGCCCAAGTGGGCTAAAAACATCACCTGGTAAAACTGGAGTCTTTCATGCTTCAATAGGTCAGCAGTAATGGCCCTGTAATAAAACTTAGAGTCAGCATGTATAAAGAATCATTGTGTCCAAATCCTGACTTTTTGGTGGGGCCTTCTAGATTTTATCCGCAGTGATGAACCCTGACTTCCCCAGTGTTGCAATTGAGAATGTATGAAGCAAAGTTGAAACCCCTGATATTCTCTGGTAAAAGGAAATGTAAATTACTTGGAGAGAGATCTATGTGAGAAAAGAGCTGTGATGAAATCAAAGCTGGCTTTTAAGCAGAATAGCTGTTGACCAAATGGAGGCATCAAGTTAGCCTTCAGTTGTTTTACTTTCCAGTTGAGTTTTTTTTCTCTGTGCTCTGTCACTTAAAAACTTACACATCTACCATTTATTGCATATATATAAGAGAGTGCTATTTTAAACAGAAATATTGAGAGTAAAAATATGTATTGGCTCCAGAGGCAGGATAGACCAGTCTTTCTTGAGAAAGTAAGCTGGTGCAAGTCGACTGACAAGATATATCAGGACCTGAAATTGTTAGGAGAAATAAACACTGTTGGATAAGCTTGAATGCTTACCATCTCCAGGTGTTCTTGAGGAAATCAAGCATCAAACTGAAGAGTAGTTTGGGTCTGGGATTGGTTCTGACTTTGTGTGGTGACACACAGCAAACTTGTGGTTGCACAAGAAAACTTGTCTAAGTTTTGTGGTCCACTGTTCTTCTTTGGTGGGATTTTTATAAACCTCCTCAGTTTCAATGAACAGTTTTTAGAGAAACCTTGTCTGGTGACATTTGTTGTAGCCCATTTAGATATTCTTCAGTATTTGAAGTGTCTGCGTGTGCCAAGTGTGGCTTACTTTGGAGTAGTGCTCAAAAACAGCAACTTTGAGTAATGATTGATTAGGCACCAGCCATCTGGGTCCACCTGAGATAAATTTCTTCCCATGTTATTTTCTTGAGGAACTAATGAATGGATGGATTCTTCTGGCCTCCTTTCCAGAAAAAAAAATGACACTTTCAGCTCCTCTTCTAGGATCATGTAGCCTGTGAAAGATGGGGAGTGGGCTGGAGAAGCTTAAAAATATGTTCAGAATTTGAAATCCAGTGTGGGCTGGGGGCAGAGGGTTAAATGTGGTATTTTTTTAATCTGCTGTGTGCACATACATTTCAGAATAAAGCCTGCATTTTTCTTGGACATGAAACTGGGGAAGCAGATTTTTATCAGCCCTTACATCTGTTGGTGCCCCAGGATATACAGACAGTAACTATTGCCAGGAAACCCAGAATGTGACAAAATACTGGCAAACTGTGTTTTATCCAATTTGTTTGTTTGACACTGTGGTAGGAGTATCAATTAGCAGAACAACTGTATTCTAGCCAAATGAAGGAAAAATTATGGTAAGCCAATGCTTGCAACTCTCTTTGCTTGTTTGAATGTGTCTGCCCTGTAGTAAGGTGGTATGCCTGTTTGGTACATAACACTTCAGATCCTTATGCTTGCTCCTTACAGCACAAGGCAGGCCTGTTTCTCCCAAAATACTGAATGGGAAAAGTCCTCAGGGCTGTTGATACATAACTATCAGGCACTGCGTGGCTCCTGGCTGTTTCTGAAGGACTTGGAAACAGCGACAAAGCTGCTTCACAAAAAGGTGGAATCCTTCACTGCAAATGTGTCACTCCTCAAGAGGAGTCTTTTCCTGCAAATCCTCTGCTTCATTACCCTGCATAGGTGGTATGAGGGTGGTTAGAGGGGAGGGGGCAGACTTTTCAGGTAGGAATGTCCAATTACAGTGTGTTTGTTTGCCCTGCGAGCAAATGTGAGGGTGGCTGTTGGCACTGCAGCAATACTGAATGAGTGAAGGACCCAGGACAGTCTGGATGTTGGTGGAGTTTCCAGAACTCATAGACTGTCACATTCACATTTTCTGAAAAATCCCTTCACCCAGGATTTTTCTCCTGGGAAGCTGAGAAGCCTTAGAAAAAAATGAAAACAATAATTATCTCATTTATTTCTCCTCTGTTTTGCTCATGTGGAATGTGTTTGGAGATATTTATCCAACAGGTGATTGTTTTGTTGGTTTCTGCTGTGGGTTGTTTTCACTCATTGGCCAATCAGTGCCAAGTCATGTCAGGACTCTGGAGAGAGTCATGAGTTTTCATTATTATCTTTTTAGTCTTCTGTAAGTATCCTTTCTTTATTCTTTAGTATAGTTTAGTATAGCATTCTTTAATATAATATATTATCATAAAATAATAAATTTGCCTTCTGAGAACATGGAGTCAAATTCATGCTTCCTTCATCTGGGGGGAAATGCAAATACAATAATAGACATCAGTCTGTGTGAATAAAAAAGTAGCAAGGGTTTGATTTCTTTTTTATCAAATGCTTGGAACTGTCTGCTTTAGAAACAAAAGCATGGTTGAGGATATAGAAATACTATTATGATTCAATTGAAAGAGCACAGATAGAATCAGATTGCAGGAAATGCATTGGGGCAGATAAAGGAGTGGGTACTGGGCTTAAAACATCTTATTCTGATACAATAGAATAAAATTGCCTCCCAAATCCCATTAGTTATCCTGTGTTTACAGCAGGTGGGGAATGTATGGAATGAAAATATAATCTTGATTTTATTTTTTTTCATGACAAAATACCTCATAAACTTCTTCTATATTTGTTACTCAAACACCATTTTTTAATACTTGCTTTTTGCCTGACATATTCCCCTATCTGCAGTAATCCCCCAAGATTCCCCTATCTGCACTTTCTGGAATGAAGAGATGATTTTCTTGTACTTGAATAGTGTATTGGAGTTGAAAGCCCCTAGAAAGAGCTTTGAAAAATGGATGTTAATTTTCCTACACCTTGTCCCCTTTCCCCACCAGGGACAAATACAATCACCATTACTGCAAATCCTGCAGTCAGGTTTCTTGCATTTGGTGAAAGTAAGTCTAAAGGAAATGAGCTGAGCATAGGTATCATATGTGTATCTATTACCTGTCACAACTCAGGGTTAGAAAAGTTTAATTATGGACAGCTATCAGATTGTCTTTCTGCCTCTGAGGCATATAGCATTTTCCTTTCAAGCTGTAGAGTCATGGCCAGGTCTCTTAGCACTATTAGTTTCCTCAGTCTTAAATTACAGAGGCAGCCATATTTTAAAATTATTATAATGGTAGTGAAGTGCAAGAAGAAAGCACTAGCCAATAGTTACCTACCTGCAAAATTACATGGATGTCACTCGGCAAAGAATGCTCTTGTAGTATTTAGGGTCAGCCTGTTGCTCTTGGGCTATCCATCCTCTGTCAGGACTATCCTCATGGTTTATTCCTGGCTACCAGTGCTTTCAAAGGTACACTTTTACCAAAGGTGTAATTTTCAGCTCATAAAAGGCCCTTCAGGAGAAGGTCTGTCCTACTGCACAGGTATAGACTAACAGTGTGTATATTGTGGGCTTTGTGATGGAAACAGAGCAGTGTGATCTGCCAAACTGTAAACCTTGGATGCTGACCCTTGGAAGAGTTTAGCATTCTCACAGCAGGCGAAACAGTAAGCTCTGGAAAATTTTTTCTCCAGAGGAGAAAAAGTGTTTCCAGAAGGAGATAGAAGTTCACAGTGTTTTTATTTAGGAGTTGCAGGATGTACTAACTGCAGTGGAGTAGAGGCTCATGGCTGAACACTTAAAAATCAACAAGCATGAAGGTTTAATGTATGTCTTCTCACTTTTCCTGTTAAGTGATAATGAGTAAGAAGATATCACCAACTTGCCAACAGTTTTTAAGTAACACGTATTGCTGGTAATATATCCTTCTCTGAGTATCCTCTGTGTTTCTTGAAAATCTGAATGGCCTTAGAAAGAGCCAGGCATTCAGAGGTTTCACAAAGTTTCACAACATTCATTTTAGGATGTGGTAATGTAAAACCAGATAAAAATCAATGACTTGTGTAGGAAGGGAAATAGAGCAAAGAAAGACCTTTAGAAAAAATCAGCAGGAAAACAGCATCTTTAAAAATGTGCCTGTATACCTATGCTTTCCATCTCAGTTTTTTCAGGGTCTTTTTTACTGTGATAACTTCTCTCATGTGAATGGAAAAATCTGGAATTACTGACCATTTAAACATAAAATAAAATTAGGGTTCTCAGTCTCAACGAAAAACCTGAATTGTTGGGCATCTGTAGTTTGAAGAGGGAAAACAAAGCATTACATTACTGAAAGAGAGTAAATCTTGGTTACTTAGACTCTCTTACAGAGTTTTGTATTGATTTATCCTTTCTTGATAGAGATTTAATGGTAGTACTCGTTCTTATGTCAAAACTGGTGGGTATTTAATGGAATGAATTCTCTAGATAGTTTGCAGGCATGAATATGCATGGACCACACTCCTTTACATAACAGGTATTTTAATCCTATTTTGTCAAAACATAACTTAGATCAAAGCCCATTGAAATATCATGGTCAGATATGAAGCTTTTGCCTAATGCCAGGAAAAAAAAAAAAAAGAGGAAAGAAAGAGATGGGAAAAGATTAAATTTGCTCGGAGCCAAAGCGATCACTCAGTGTACAAGTTTTGCTTCCCCAGTGGCTGGTCTAATTTACTTTTGCAAGAATCATATTTTCCTGTTTTATCTCAGAAGAAAAAAAAGCAACATGGAAATTCAGTTTAGATAGCTGTTCAGAGGTTGAAAAAGCTGTTCAGTCTAGACCAGTCTGGAGAGCTAAGATCTGCTGTTGACAGATTCAGCGAGAGTGGGAGTGTCATTTATATCACAGGCAGGCTCATTCCATTTTCTTGGAACCAGTTATTCTGTGACTGATGTCAGTGAGAGATGTGATGGACATGAGTTCTGTGTCCTGTGGGAGGGAGAATCAGGAAATTACTCCAGCATGTCAGCATAGGAGGTCCAGATATGAGGTTTGCAGTCCTGACTGGGTTGGGGGTCTCACCTGATGCTCCTTAAATGTTCCTGGAGGTCTCTTTTGGCCCCTCCTGTAATGACTGCCGGTGCCCTCCCTTCTGGGGTCAGGCAGTGAATTCCCAATCCCAACCCAGGCTCCTGAGGCACCCAGCCATTTGCTGTTTCCATCTCTTTTGCTCACACTCTGCCGCTCTGAAAGACTCTAGCTCTGTCAGCAAGGTCTCTGCCCTAGGTCTCTTCTCTCCTCACTGCCACAGGTTCAATGTCCTTTCACGTGTCTCGAAACTGGCCTGTGGTTTTGTGGTTTATTGGGCTGAAGGCAGGTTGGTGGTGCAGGAATGATGACAGCCAGCCTTGCTTGCATGGTCACAGGAAAGCAATAGCTCTGTTAAAAGTCATTCTTGCCATATGTTGTGTGTTTTCAAATGTAAATGTGTTTGAACAATAGGATCCTTCACAGAAAGAGCATGAAAACTGCAGATTGAGAGACAGCTGCTCTTTAGGCACTGCATTTCCTCATGATCAGTAAATAGAGATAATGATGATTGCTCTGTATGGACAAAACAACACCCTAAGCAAGACTGAAATTCCTTAACAGACCTTCAAGTTCTCATAATTTTCTTATGATAGTTATAATTGTATGCGAAGGAACAAACCCAATCAGTGCTGGCCCATTGGCATTTATCCCCAGGTTTCTATCAGCAACTCCTTTATTATGATCATATTGTTATTCTTCTTCTGATAGGAATGAAGGAGTAATGGCAGAGTTTTCTCCAAGTTTTTCTCATTGGCAAACCATCCCACAATGTGAGTTTCTGGCTCAAAATGTCTATCAGGTCTACTCTCATCCTGGCAGCTATCTAGCTGCAGGTTTGTGATGACTAAAAGTGGGTAGGTGGGGTGGATGGATTTCTCAGACTACAAGTCCACCTTATTGTGCTGGCTGAGCTTTTGAACTTCTGTGCCCAAAGCAGGTATGGCCTGGCTGCTGCAGGGAAATTTTACTGAAGATGGCAGCACTTTCTTGTATTCTCCCATCGGTACTGTTGTTTTACTTTTTTTTTTCTAAGTTCAAAAACCAAAAGACATTTCTGTACAAAAGTAGAGTTTTCCTTATAGTGGTGGAGCACATGTGTAGGCATCTGAGTAATTCTATTGTCTCCCTTGAAAGAAGAGGTGTTGCCCAAGGTCTAGTTTAAAGTACTATTCTGGGAAACTTGCACCAGAAATCATCTAGTGGCTCCTCTGGCTGTATTTCAAAGTCCAAAACTTGAGCTCCCACAGGAGAAAAGGAAATACTGATTCTTTCTCTTCTGTATGGCTTTCCCTGAACCTGTATTGAATGTAGGAGAGGTTGAGCTCTTGCTTTGAAATTTACAAGTGAACTTGTGGTGGGAATTGTTTTGAAAGAGAGTATTCCACAGTGTGATTTTTATTAGTTTTTTAATCTAAAGCAAAATTATTGTGATACTAAATGCTTTGTTGTTTTATCCGTTTTATAATTCTAGTTTTCTGAATATGGTCTACAACACATCTAGTGTGCTTTTTCAGTCTGTGGCTAAATCTCATGGTCATGCCTTTGATACAGTCAGATAATTCCTCTTATTTCACAGATTTGAGAAGAGAAAGCTGAACATCAAAGATTTTCTTAAAGTCTTGCAGGTAGAGAACCCGAGTCTCTTGGGGTTTTTGTTGGGTATTTTGGAGTGGGGGGGAGGTTGTTGTATTGTTTGTTTCTTTTCATTTTTGGGGCATATTTAGGCCATTTCTTGGCAAACAGCCTTTCAAAGGTGCTGCTGTTTTTCTCTGTTGCTTTAATCCAGGAGCGTTCTGCTTTTCTGAGACATAACAAAACCTTTTACAATATGCAAAATTCCAGAATATGAAAAAAAAAACCAGCCATTTGACATCTGAATGATTTCTCTGTTGTTGCCTGCTCGGTATAAGGTTCCTGTAACAAATCTGTGGTATCTTTCGCATGTCAGCAAGGACTGAAGTTCATTCCATCAGAACAAACCACCAGGTTCTGTCACCTGCAGTGGCCTGTATTTGGCTGCCACTGGTTTTGTGAGGCAGTGATGCAGCAGGCAGATGGAACGCACTTCATCTTTCCAATTGCAAAAGGAATACAAAGTCAGTCAGTGAATACCTGGATAAGTTTTGTGTGCAATTGAAATTCAAATAAATTTTGGAGCTCTAGCTTTTGACTGTTTTTGCAGTTGTAAAAGCACTCATAATTGTAGTATGGATGGTGCAGGCAGATGTTTGGGCTTTGTCTTAATGCTGGGTAAGTAGATCTAGAGATGGAGATCTAATTTCCTATTCAATTCTGTTTGTCCTAATCTCCTCAATGGACTGTAAGGATGAGACAGATGAGTCTTGGCTGGTGAGTTACTTGCTCAAAGCTCACTTGGCTTCTGAAACACAGAGATTTGGGCTAGTCTGTGTTCAAGTTTTTCCAGCTACCTCTCAATTTTTTTGCCAACACATTTTGCTCAGGTGTAGTGGACTGTAGGTATTTCACTGATGCAAATGAAGTCTGGCCAGACCACCTGCATGCTTTCATGCTGTTGTGTTTGCCTTTTGTTGTGTTTGCTGGAGGTCTCTGTGGTGACCAGTGACAGGACCCAAGGAAATGGCCTGAAGTTGTGTCAGGGAGGTTTAGGTTGGATATTAGTAAAATGTTCTTCACCAGAGGGTGGCTGGGCGCTGGAACAGGCTCCACAGGGTCACAGCACCAGCCTGAGAGAGTTCATGAAGTGTTTGGACACTGCTCTCAGGCACATGCTGTGATTCTTGGGGTCAGTCCCTAGAAGGGTTGGAAATTGGACGCATCAACCTTTGTGAGTGTCTTCCAACTCAGCATATTCTGTGAAAAAAAATCTATTTCTGTCCAGTGCTTTGCTGTCTTTACTCATTCAAAAATTTGTTGTCAAATCTGAATTTGCAATTTAATCCCATTATCCGCTTGGTTAGATCCATAGCATGAATATGGGAAACAGAGGATTTCTTTGCTCTCTGAAGCAATCATTGATAAACATAAAAAGTATTACTATGACATCCTGGAAAAAAACTGCCTTTTGCTCCTGAGTAGTAAGTGATTGTCTTTACAACCACTCTCATTTCCACACTTGTCTTTCTTACAGATCTAAGACATAAGTATCTTACATCTCTTGCAATTGAAAAATTAAGAAAGGCTCAAGAGAGATGTATTTCACTGAAGAAAAGTGAGTTACTACATTAATTGAGTGGTTTATCTTTTAGATGAAGTAGACAGGAAGATTCCAGCATAAGTTGACTGTTGCATGCTTATATCCCTAAATGTATATGGGAAACCATGCATGCTTTTCAAAGGTTTGAGATGTTTTTTGAAGAAGCAAAGCATCTCCCACTGTTTTCATCTGTGCTACAATTAATTTGCTTCTGCTCCCTTTTCTTCTGGAGCAGGAACGGTCTTCTGAATGGCAATTTTTTTTCTCTCTCTCAAACTATGAGCAGTCAGTTGTCATTGACTTCACAGTAGATCCAGTGTGACAGTGAGACTGAGCAACACAAATGACACTCCCACTATAAATGACACTCCCAAATATAAATGGCACTCCCACTATAACTGAATCTGTTGACTCCCCTGTACACCAGTGACAAAAGGTTGTATTTTCATGTGCCAGCAAGTGAGAAAGTTCATAGAGAATCATGAAGTTCTCCTTCAGAATTATACAGATAACCATCTCTTGTCTCCATCAGATGAAACAAGAGAGTATGTCCATCCTGATTCTGTGCACCCATCAGCTGTCTGTCTGAACAGGTTATGACAGTGTCCATGTGTGCAGACAAGTGCCTGGTGGACAAATGTGTGTCCAAAACTACTGATAAGCCAATTGCTCTTCTGAACGTGGTGCTTGTAGTGCTGGCATAATTAAGATCTATTGGAAAGTGCTTTGCAGTGCTGTGTGAGATTCAATTGATACAGGCTTTATAGCTGGTTTTATGGGTTTCCTGTGTTAAAACTTTACAAGGTAAAACTAAAACCAAACATAATGAAAACTGAAACAAAGAAAATTAATTACTCCCTTTCCTATACCTGAAGAGGTGGGTTTTTTGTTTGTTTTACTGTATCAGTGTTATTGGTCAGTTTTCTACCCTGAATATTAAAGGAACTGACTAAGAACACATTTGCTTCTGTTTATGTGTTCTGCAATCTGACTGCCACCACTGCAAATGTATGCATGCTTATCTGAGAATGAATCAGACATAGATAGGAAGTGAAATTCTCCTAATACATTATTTATTCAGATATATTCTTTCTGCGTAGAAGAATCACATATTCAATTTATCTTTGATAGACCCAAAAATCCTGCCAAATATCTCTATATAAACCCCAGTAATCTATTTTCATTTTATTTATTTTAAAAAATGAGAGAAGGTGTTTCATCTTGTAAATGGGGTGTATGGGTTAACTTCTGGGAGCAATGACTATTCCAGAGAAATAGACAAACAGATTTCATCTTTATCCACACACACCATCTTAACTGTACAGAAGTAAATCTTTGATAATTGAGAAAGGGCTGTGAGCCACAGTGAATTCCAGAAGAAATCAAGGAAACCCTATCACCAGTTATATTTGTACCAACTGGTTCAAAAGCAGGTGGTTGAAAGAGCAGTGAAAACTTGGATCAAAAGTGAAAATTTGCCAAAGAAAGAATTTTAAAGGACTGGTACTATAAAACACATGTGGACTTTTTAAGCTCAGGTAAGACAAATATAATTTGTCCTTCATTGTGAATGACAGCTGCCTCAGCATCCAGACCTGGAGGAGGTTTGGTAGTGACTGATAGAAGATACAATTCCCTGTATGGAATCATCAGCTCACAGCTGGGTCACCTTGTTTTCACAGAGGCCTCTGAGACACACTTTCCCTAGCTTGCGATGTTTTGGCAAAAATTCAGAAGGGACTGTGCAGCATTTTGGAAGGTGTGGATGTTTCTGTTGTTAGTGATTCAGCTGCATTGGGGCCCAAAGGAGACTGGCTCTGATCTTAGATCAGGGGTTTCACACACCAAAGAACAATCCTGCCCCACTGAATTATCTTATGCTCAGCAGGCACTTCTAGCACTCAGGATCTTTGCCCATGCAATTTCTCCTTCTTTTCAATTTCTTTCTTTGCATTCTTTCTCCTCCTTGCAGAGTTCCTCTGTTGTCTATTTTCTACCTCCTGCTGCTTTTCACAATTACTTGTCTCACCAATATTTTACACTGTGGATAAATTACCATCATCTATCGTAATGCTTCCAGATTTTTTTTTTTATTTTCTTTGTGTATCAGGACTTCTCACCCTTGTTAGATAAGTTACTTATCTAACCATTCCCATTTGAACTACAAAACCATGACAAGAAAAGGAAAGAAAGTTTGCTCACTGTATTATGAAATCTTCATCCTGGTGTTTGTTTTTGGGTAGGGGCAGAAGATTATTGGTGTTTGTATTATTTGTTTTTTACTATTTATTGTTTAATGAGAAGCAGAAAGAAGTCTTTTCAGAGGAAGTGCAAGGCAGTGAATAACATGCTCTATTTATTCCTGAACTGCACAGACAGTCTTGAGACTGTGCCATATGCATTCTCCTCTTCCTTGTCTCCCTGCCAGCATACAGCACTGAATTCAGATTTACATCATGTCTGGCTAAAAAAATTTTGGGGAACTCCCCTTCTACTGTTTCCTTTCCTCCTTGTTGGACTAATCAATTTGAATTCAGTCTGAGGAGAGTGAGACAGAAAAAGAATCCTGCTGCCTTCCTTGTACTCCATATCTCATCAGATTAAGTCCATGGCTGATATAAACTAGCACACTGCTGATGTTACCTGTGTGTGTGTGTTCTTGCACTGAGTTTGGTTGGCAGGTTGCCACTGGACATTTATGACTTAGTAGCATAAGCTGACCGGCAAAGTCAAGCAAACAAATTGGTATGGAGCTCTGTTGCCAAAAGGTGCAGTTGCAAGTCAGAAAAACCATCTATAGACTTTGGTGAGACTTGGAAACAGTCTCATCTTCAGTTAAAATTACAGGAAAAGTGAGGAGAGGAGGTGGTGAAGTCTCTGTCTCTGGAGATATTCAAGGGGGGTTTGCCAAAATGATCTCTAGAGGTTGATGGAATATCCTGAGCTGGAAGGGACTCACAAGGATTACTGACCCCAACTCCTTCCCTTTCACAGGACTATCCCCAAGAGTTGCACCATGTGCCTGAAAGTGTTGTCCCAACACTTCTTGAACTATGTCCTTCCAACACAAACCACCTTGTGATTCTGTGATTTTTCCTAAGGGATTTTTTTTTTATAGAAAGCTCTAGTAAGCATAATTAAAAGAACTGGAAAAACAATCTCAAAGGAAATAAAAATGTCATATTTCAACCAAAACCAAAATATATTCAATTTTTTTGGTCAGTTGAAAGTGAAAATTACTTCTTTTGGGTCATCCTGAAACTGATTTCTATGCACACACTCTTGCATTTCAACTACAGAAAAAATAAATCAACTTGTTTTGTAGATTGAGTGTTGAATATCTTGGAATTTACTTGCTTTCCTTAATTCAAGGATTAAACGTTTTAAAACACACTTTTGAAAAATCTTTGAATGTTGTTTTATTGAGTGTTGTTTGTGAAAGAACTTTCGATTATAATAATACACTGCTTGGCTAAAATCTTTCTAGTGACATAGAAAAATAAATGGAAACTGCTTTCAATTTTTTTTTTTACTGCACTGTGTTCCATTTGTATATACAGCAAGTGCTGTAGGCTTGGCTGGCTGTGTTTATAACTTGCTGCCTGCTTTTGAGGCTATTGAATTATGTTCTGGGAGTCCAGTGATTCAGTTCTATAGCTGGCTTAGGGTGCTAGGAGGGCAGTGCTGTGTCTACACCTAAGACAACTACAGACTTTGTCATGTATCTGCTGGATCACAGGTCACCCTACACAGTAAAACTACTGACTGCAGTGTTTGGGAGTGAAGGACTCTGGAGTTGTTTGTGTTGCTGATCTTAATTGCAGCAACATCTTCCCAGGTAAGAACTGAATCAATGCAGCTTCATGGTCTTTAAGTGCGTGTTTCTGTGAAACCGAGCATCTTCTTTCTGCTGTTGTAATTGATTCTGAAGAGATCGTGACTCCTAGCAAGATGAAAATATAAAATCCCTAGGAGTTTGCTTGTTGGGCTCTTGTTTAATAGTAGAGAGGGGAGCAGAAGAGACAGATGTGTATTTTTTTCCTTTTTTAAACCATTTGCCTGTTTTGAGTGTGTGTCAGGAATCCAGCTGACAAAACTCTGTGTACTATTGCAATCCAGAGTGACAGAATGAGGACATGAGGATATTACTTTCTTAGGA
The DNA here is from genome assembly GCF_035770615.1 of Melospiza melodia melodia. Taxonomy (NCBI): domain Eukaryota; kingdom Metazoa; phylum Chordata; class Aves; order Passeriformes; family Passerellidae; genus Melospiza; species Melospiza melodia. The sequence goes on along the minus strand of NC_086194.1, from coordinate 107,898,794 downwards.
ATATGAGACTGAAGTCATACAAGGTGCCAAATTAAGAAGTAGCTTGTATGGACTTGGTCTGAATCTTGCTGATTTGGTATCTAGAGACAGAGTTGAGAGCTGACATGTTTTAAGTTCTCACTGTGGCTTCATCCTTAAATGCTGGTGCTTTAAGTTGTAGCCCTTTCTGCTTAAGTTCTTTGTTGAATAAAGATGGAATTCCCTTTACTCTGAAAAGGAGTTACTCTGAAAACTGTAATGAGCAAATGAATCTGCCGTTCCTAAATTTCTTTGATGATCCTCAGGAAGAATCTTTGCTGTAAAGGATTTGTTTTGCCAACCTGAGGGTTGAATTTGGAATCTATTTTACCTTGAAAATTCTCTAATGTGTAAAGATGAAAAGTGGTGACATCTGTAATTTCTGCAGCAGCAGTCACTTTTGCTGGCCCAGTGTTCCTAACTGGCACCAGGCATCCTGCTGTGAAATGCAGGCACCTCCTTGGCTGATTCAGGCCTGTCCTGTCAGCGACCATGGATTTGTGCGTTTCTATCTGCTTGGAGCCCATCGGTCCCATGATTTTGCAAGGTGCTGGGTCAGAGCACTGAATGAAAACCACTGCGTGACAAATCTTTGCCAGGAGAAGCAATTTCATGGAATGGGTATGTTGTTTTGTTTTTCATAGAAAAGGTCACAGCACAGAAAAAAACCTTAAGGATTCTGAGCTTCCTATTTTCATAAGCTGTGTGGTACACAGATCAATGGTAATTTTCTTATGCTGAAAAGCATTGACTATGAGAATAAGATATTAATTTAAAGGTAATAACGGAAATATGAAATATTAAATTTGCATCTAGCAAAAGGAAGTTAAGCAGGCTAAGATGGGGCACAGGGCAAACAAGAAGGAGATTTGAGAAAGAAAATGGCAAAGAGAGAAGGTCTGAAGGTTCAACTGTTCTCAAGCATAATCCCACATTTCTTCATACTCAAGTTTTTGGGTTGGTTATAGAACCTGATCCTTTCCTGAGAAGAGACATCAGAGCAGCTGTGTCATTATGGCTGCTTTTGAGAATGCTGTGAGGCCCCAGTTCATGGGGGAGATGATGTGTGTATCTCACAGTTCGTGGAGCTGATGGTATGTATCTTGATGAGCAAATGATTACTAAAGATCCACTCAAGTTATTCTTGTGCCAGTTGCTTTTCCAAAATGTCTACCTACCACAGGATATTCCTACCACATGTTCAGCAGTTTCTTTTAACTTTGTCATCAGAATGTGTTTCTGGAGGGTTTGCTATGTATGATACTTTCAAAATAGAAAAAATTGGGTTTATAATAGGTGTCCAATAGAAGTATCTTGGGTTGCAAGGTAGCATTGGACAAGCTACCTACCGTGAAGATGGGAAACCACTCTCAGTTACACTCTCCTGCATCTCAATATCTTCAAGATGCAACAGAAACTTTCCTTATTGAGAATGAATACGTTGCTGATATTGGTGAGAAGAGCAGGTGAAATACTGATGCTGTATCCTATGGTTCAGTGAGTAAAATATTGATATTAGCACATTCTGCCACTTTTTTCTTTATCCCTCTGCAATTTGGATTTCTACATCTGGAAAAGATGGCTTTTATACTTGGGTGTGCTTGGCTTTTGGACACTGATGGTGGAATGCATATATCATTAGAGTCCTTCCAACTAGTTTATATATTCTTCTTCAGAGTTCTGGTGATTATTTAGCTAGATGTGCAAAGTTTGCATAAAGTATTAGATATTAAATTGATTTACTTTTTCTGGTTAGATATTGTACAGTTTTCATACCATGTAAATTTCATGTTCTGGGCTGATTTCTGTGAGGAGAGTAAGAAGGATAAAAATGATGCTAATGAGCTCCACAGGCTTTATTAAGGTTCTGACATCCCAGGATGCATATCAGTGAGCCCTTCTCTTTCTATAACACAGAGCAATGCAGCAGTATGGAGAACAACCAAAAACTGTTTCCCCTGCTTCTGGAGTCCCCTGAAAGAACTTGGTGTAAACACCACAGAAGGATGTTGAGGAACCTAAATTAATTGCTTTTGTGAACCTGGGACTGTCATGTTATAATGTTATAAGCCTGCTTGCAGGTTTGTGTGAGGGATTGGACACCCTGGGCCTTTTATCTCTGAGTGGTAATAATGAAAATGGATGTGACTGCCTCATGCTATCCTCTGACCTGAGGAAATCTTGCTTGGACCAGTTAAAGTAGCTTCAGGGCACCTTTCCTCTAAAAACGCTTCTTCTGCGCCTGCCACGCTTTGTTGTCTCAACGCATAAACTCAAACTGGAAAAGATCTTGTAGAGCACCGGGAGCAGTGATGCTCCACTGAGAGTCTTGCACATTCAGCATCTTTCTTCAATAGGTCCTGCTGTTAGGTGAAACCCCAGTTCAAACAAGCTTGAGATCTGCTGGTCTAGGTATACTTACCAGTTTTTCCTATGAAATGATTTTTATCTCTTAAGTTTTATATTAGGTTCTGAGTTTTTACCAGTCTCCTTTCTTAGATTGTTCAGTGTCTGCAGTATTTTTTTTTTCTCTCTCTCCTGCTTTTAGGCTATTTCTGCTTTTTGTTGCTTTTTAATGCATTTATATAGTATCTCCTTCAATTTTCTTCTATCTTTTTGAAGCATGCTGAATTTTAATGAGTATGTAAATTAACATTAGCCTTCCCTGTGTAGGAAGCTGGCCTGCTGCAGTTCCCTTCCTGCTCTCTTGACATTTTAAGCTTTACATCCAGATGGTGCTGGCTAGGAAAAGCAATTTCTCTCCTATGCAATTTTCATAGGGAGGAAAACATTCTGCCTAGCTTGTGGGGTGGGAAAAGTTGGAACAAGGAATTTTTTTTGTACCAAATTGGATCAAATGCCAAAAAAAAATAGTATTTTTAATGTAGTTTAAATATTTGTGAGGAGAAACCCAGTGAACCAGTCAACAAAGAGAAATAAAGATTCTTTTGTTTAAAGCCATTCCCTGGGCAGCTGGCTTCCCAGGCCATCAGGGTGTTCAAGGTTGTAGGAACCTGGATTCCAGCTTGGTAGGCAGCTGGCAGAATGTAGGTTCTCCCAAAGTTTTAAGTCAGCTTTATTTCTAGTGAATGCATAGTCATGTTTTTGCCTGCTTAAAATAAGTGGTTGTTTTAGAGCTCAATGCTCTAAATTTCCCATAGATTGATGTAAGGAATACATCAATCAATAGTTTTGTCTGGAGACTCATTTTTCTGGTAAGATGATGCAAACCCTTAAAATTCCTACCAACCTTTTTTTTTTTTTTCCTGCATTATTCATACTTGGACTTAGCTTTGCCCTGTCTTAGGACAGAGAGCTTTATCCTGCAACCGGGCAGCCAATACCATCAGAATTACAAAACATCAGTACTTGTGTCCTGTGAACAAACTTACAGAAAGTTATGTCAGCAAGTGTTGATGGTTTCATGTTTAAGAAAGAAAGAAAAATGTAGCAGGGCCATGAAGTTTTCAAATTAAGCAGACCATGTTTTATTGGAAGGTCAAAGAACCTGCCAACTTCCTGAGAGATACTGGGAGTCCCTATGTGCCACCAAAGAAGATCCTGCCCTTTTCCTTGGTATTTAGCATGCAGTAGTATTTTCAAACCTGCTTCATGCCCAGCAAAACAGAAGGTTGGCTTTGAAGTGGCTCTTAGTGTTGCTGCTGGCAGAGTGACTGCAGCAGAACACTGCTCAGTGTGCAGAACAGCAAATCGTTTGTCTAGGTGTAATGAACAACACCGAAGGTAACTAAGGGCTGTGCACCACTCTGGGTATGCTGAACTTCCACAGAGTGCATCCTCTTTTGAGAGGCTCTAATTACAGTGAATTCCCTTTACATCCTTCATTGACCTTGATTAGCCTAAGGAAATTTGTGTTGACAATAATAAACATTCAAAAGGGGTAGTAGCAAGGCCATGCCAACTGACTAATTACTGCAGCACTTGCCAGAATATGAAAAATTCATATTAACCTAACCTGTGTTAGGTTTTTTGGGTTTGTTTTTTTCCAGAGATCTATCCGTTCTTTTGAACTCTCCATAAGCATCCTTGGCATAGCTCCAGTTAGTTCTCTTGATCTCCTTGTTCATTTTCTTGCCATTTTGAAGTAGTCTGCCTTTACAGCACTCACCACCAGAGCATGAAAAGTCTTTCTTAGTGGCTGAACTTGGATGTCAGTGTCCAAATAATCTTACTGCATCGAGTTTTGTCAACTTATTGTAAAAATATAGACCCCTTGAGAACAGTGCAGTCCTTGAAATCCTTAGCTTTTTTCCTTAAGAGTCCATGTTATTTTTTATCTTTGTAAATTACCATTTTGTAATAATTTTCTGACTTTTAACTAGCTTCTGGTCCTATTCAAGACAAGTAAACCTTAATGAATTTTTATTTTGCTGTACCTGACTTCAATATTATTTTATAAAACAAGATGAGGCTGATTAATTTTGTTGGGAAGCTTTTACATGTTACAATTGTAGGGTTAGCAGTGAGGATGAACTCATGCGAAGGTGACTTTCCTACAACAATCCTTTTTTCCACCTTATTTGCATTTACCTGTTATAAAAGTGTTCCTCATTTTGAAACTTAAGCAAATGGATGAGGGGGAGAGAATATACTCTATCATATAACACAACATAACATTCAAAGGAGAGTAGCTCTGTCTGATAAATAGAAGTATATTTGCTCCATCTAATAATACTTTTAACTTTGCAAAAAATATGGTTTTATAAAAAATATCACTCTTGCAATGTTTGCTCTATTTAGCAGCAGAGGCACAATGTAGAGGTTGCTCTTTACAAAGATACCAGGTAAAGCCCACCTGGAAAACGTGTGTATATGGCTGTGTCTGTGCAAGTGTCTGATTTCTCAAGGGATAGTATAGAGCTTTCCATGCTGAACCAGAGCTTACTTTGTTCTAGCCAGCATCTCATCAAAGGTATTGAAATAGTGTATGAACTGAGGTTTATTGTCACCTGCCCTGTGACAGGTGAACAGCCTAGAAATCTGACCCCACGAGTCAGACTGTGATCTTCTCATGTGCCCTCTGGTGAAAAGTAGAGCTGTGATTACTTAGGTGCTGCCTTTGACATTCAACTGGCTTCATTTGTCCTATTAAACACCACACCATGCTTGCAAGTCAGCTGTTCATCCCCACTTTGCACAGCAGAATGATGGCAGGCTTGTTGATGCTGAGGCTCAGTAATCACAAACTCGGACTTGTCAGACTTGGTTCTGTGTGTGTGTGTGCAGCACCAAGCATATTGCTGTGCTGTAGCTGTATTGCAACAACACATTCACAACTGAAGTTTGATTTCTTTGTTTGATACTTTTAAATTCTATACTTTGGAATTTATTGCAATAATGAGCCCTCCCATGAAATACATCAAAGCTATGTAGAGAAATATTTTGTGATACCAACGAGATACAGAAACCATTTTTATAATGAGCACATAAGCAGTGTGTTTGTGTGTGTGCTTTCAAACCTTTGTTTAGCTGGGTGTGTGATATTGATGGTGTTATGTCAATCCCTTGTGTGCATCAGAAAACAAAAATCTTTGAATGGTATTCTCACCATATAACCAGACTGACTGATAGCACAGACTGTTGTTGTCAATGAATAAATTAGGTGATAAGTCTGTGAAATGCATGATTGATGGCAGTAGAGTATAGGGTATGTGGATTATTTAGTCATGATTTTGAAGTGTACTTTGATTTGTAACCTGATTGGATAATGAACTAGGAAACACAGCAAAAAAAACACCTCACAAAGTGCTCAAAAATATATCCTTTTTTCGTCCACAGGAAAAGGCAGATGAGGCGTAAACAATGGCATCCTGAGCATCAGAAGCTAAAGAAATGAAGACAACTGGTTGGTGGCCTGACATTAGCTGGAGGTGAGCAACAAAAGAGAATGCTGGAATGATTTGCCTTAATGGGAAGTGCAGAATAAGTGTCAGTGCTTATAAAGACCTTCAGTTCCCACTGTGAAATGCAACTTTTGGTGAATTTTAAAATGAATGTGCTTCTGAAATTGAGTTTTGTGGCTTTATCAATTTCTGAAATCTCCCCACTGCTTTTGTGATGTACCAGTCTCTCAATAATTAAGGAAGTAGTCAGCTTCTCTTTATGAGTTATTTTTCCTTTTTCTCCCCTTGATGTATTGTGTTCAGAAATGGTTCTGCCAGCTTCAGCTGTAAATCTGAAGTCCATGACAATGGAAGTGATTTTGTGAAACAAATGGCAGTGTGAGATATGATGTTTACCATAAAAATGCCCACATTGTGCTTCGAGTTCAGATGTCACAAATCTTAATGGATGTAGAAAGAAGGAGTGAACAAAGTCACATGATATCATGATGGAGGTTTTTTTTTGGTCTTATTAGAATGTGCAAAAGTAGTAGTAGGTCTGTGGCAAATAGGAGAAGCTGTTGCATATTTCAAATAAAAAAAAGTTGTCACTATCAAAAGACCTGAATATTTGAAATTTTGTTGCTCTTCTCTGATAGCTGGGCTTAATTGTATCTTTGTCTGGGTAGATGTTGGAATCCTAAGGTGCTTCATGAAGAAGCTTCAGTCACAAGGGAGGCTGTTCATCATAAACAATAAGAGGGTTGTTATGGTTATAAAGCTGGCAATGGCTAGTGACTTTTCTAGTGTGTTTGTCCTTTCATCCTCATTTACCCATTAAATTCTAATAGAAGGATTTCTCTTTGGTCTCTTTGCTGTTATGTGTGATCTCATTCCTTGAACTTTCCCAGAAAAAACTCCACAGTTCAATTCCTGTTTGGTAATGAGGAGTGGAGAGCAATGTGTCCTGTTTGTCTCTGGAACAGAGCTTGCTCTGACTGTGCTAAGGAGCTCTGGCTTAGGTAGAAGGAAAGAAACTGGGAGAGGTTCTAGCACTCTGTAGGAGGTCACAGGAAAGTCCCTTGTGCCACTGGCTGTTCTGGGGAGCTGCAACACTTGAGAGGCTGTGAGGAGATTGGGCAGCATCTGAGAGATAAGTGAGATCAAGCTAGTATACAAGGGGCTCTTGAGCCTTGAAGTTTTACTTCCCTGGAAGAGCCAGGGGTTACAGATGGAGAAAGTCCACATCCAGCCTCAGAGGTGAGATAACATCCCCACACTATAAATTTGCAAGAACTGGTGTATTCTTCAGTGGCAAGAGCACAGACCTTTCTATAATATTGGCTTTCTCCCAGTCTGAGCTATATTGAAGCACAGGGGAGAGTTGCTATTGGCCTCAACAGCTCTGGGAAGTGTACTGGATTTGTGGCTGTGGACAAAGAATTTAGAGATGTTGACTTGTCTGCTTCAGTTGAAATATTGTTTTGTGTTGTCCAATTTTCTGTTGTCTTCTTCCTTATAAGCTTCCAATTGAAGTTCTGCTTTGTTTACATTCATCTGTTGGTTTCTCTGTCTGTAGGTAGATAAATATTGCTGGTAAGTCCTAGCCTGGTTGCATGTCTAGGTTGCCGGTTTTCTAGACCAGAGGAAACTTGAGACTGTGCTTGTCAGTGGAAACACCTAGAAAATGCATTTTTGTAATGAAAATATATATAATTTACTGATCATGTTTCTTTTCAGTCTTTGCTGGAAGATGCGTTAAGGTGAATGATAAAAGTAAGAAGTTGTGCAGAATCTAAATAGAATATTTCTGTATTGTCCAGAATGTGTGTATTGTTAAGGTTTTCTGTAATATCAACTTTCCTTTTGAGTAGTGTATTTCACTTTCTTTGGAAAAAGTAATTAAAATGTTGCATTTCATTGTAATAGTGATATTTGGGTTCACTGTAACTGTTACTTATGGCTCCATTTTAGTCTGGAGATAGATGAGAATCTCATTTTTGCAGGATCATTGAAGTTGTCTACGTATTCAGAGATTATAATAAGATCAGTTTTCTCATAACTATAGCCAAAGGGAAAATCAATGAGTGACCATGGCACATTTTCCTTGGGTATGAAAAATCAATGAAATATGCAAATAAGTATTTCTCTAACATGACCTGAAACCATGTGTGCAGGAATGTGGGCCTAGAGGACATGCTGAGAAAGTGAAGGGCAAATTGTGGGGCCATGTACATTGACAGGTATCTGCGTTGCAGCAGATACAATACCAAGGACATCAGCAATATTATGATTAAAAAAATAAATCAATGACCAGACAAATTCAATTAGAGAAAAGGTTAAATTTAAAGTATGGCTATAGTTCATCCAGTTTTTGAGCAGAAATAATGAGACATTACATTAAAAATTTAGTCATTAAACAATGTCTGGGTGGATACATGAAGAAGTGATGTAGCCAGAAAGAAAAGGTTTCTTAGCAGGATACTTTTAGTCCTTTGTTAATGCCAAGGATTCTGGCCTATGAAATAAGAGGTAATGGTGGATTATGTATCACTAGCATAAAAATTGTTTTTATGGGAGGAAGGAAGAACAAACATAAAACAAAACCATGGTTAGCACATTGTTAGCACAAGAAGCCTAGAAAATTTTAGGATTCTAGAGGACACTTAAATTTTGAGTGGAAGGAACTTTTACTTGCCTTCTGTGTATCTCGGGCCTGGGGAATTGTGTGCGCTCCTGAGAAAACATTGCTGAATATAATCAAATTCAAGTAAGCCTCTTGAATTCACGTACATTAGAAATTGTGTAAAATATTTTTAATTAATAGCAAGATTCTTCTGGTAAGCTCCTATCACTGCACCTCTTGGGTCTGAACATGCCAGTTTCCATACCACAGAATCACAGACTGAGCTGTGTTGGAATGGCACAGCACCATTCCCAGGAGTCACACCATGTACCCAAGAGAGTTGTTTTAACACTTCTTCAACTCTGTCAGGCTTTGTGCTCTGACCACTTCCTGGGGAGCCTGTTCCAGTGCCCAAGCACCCTCTCTGGCTGAACAGCCTTTTTCTAGTATGCAGCCTAAACCTCCCCTGACACCACTTCATGCTGTTTTCCCAGGTCTACACAGGTATTTTTCTTGATGGAGGCAGATTTTTGCTCTGTCTTAACTGTAACTGTATGCTTAATTAGCAAAGCCATATTACATAGCATTGTTTGGGATGTGTACATACAGGTAGTTTTATTAATTTCTCTGCTGCTCTTTATCAAAAATTTTCTAGATGGTTATAAAGATTCCTACCAGTCACAAAGAGCTATGCCTAAATTGCTCCAGATTCTTTTTTTGCTAGCTATACAGCATTACCAGTCTCAAGGTTATGAATTTAAATATAGTTGTCCAGTGAGCAGTAGTCTATTTAATTTGAGGTTTTGTGGGTGTGCTTTTCTTCTGTGAAGTGATTTCCTATCACTTGAGGGAGACATGCCACACTTCTGTCTCTTATTGCAAGGCAAATCAGATTGTGCTCTCGTTTAGAAATTGAGATTTTTTTGAGTGCGGTTTATTCGTATATGGATTCTGGATTATTATTATTATTTTATTTACTTCTGTATTCCTAAAAATGGCTTCATTTAGTACAGCTATAGTTTTGCTCCTGTCAGTGCCTGCACAGTGATTAGGAAGCACTGGAGTTATTTTCTTACCCAGGAAAGAAGGGACAAGTCCTGCTAGTCTCTTTTTGTTTAGGCAGTGCAGTAGACTTTAATCCCTTGCAGAGGGGAGCCTAGGTCAGGCACAGGCTTACCCTGACACCAGCCCAGGGGAAGATCTCTTAATTGCAGTGACTTCATGTTGGAAGTTGTGAGAAGCCTGTGTCTTCCTGATTTTCTAGCACAGTAAAGCACCACCCCACCCCCCCCCCCCGAAATGTTTTATAGGTTGTTTATGCAAATCTGCTTTCTGCAGGACTAGTTAATATTTTCTACATCTAAGGTGGTACATGTTCCTAGACACAGTGATGTGGAGGTCAGTTTCTGAAGCAGCATAGCATTTCTGGCAGGGGAAATCAGATTTTCTGGGCATGTACTTCTTGTATCTATGGATCATAGTAATGTTTTTTTCACAGACAGGGCCTTCACTCATCAGATGGCTCTTGCAAAGCAAGCAGAATCACTGTCATCTATCATAGGGAGAATCTGCTCATAAATATAATTTTTATAAAGAGTTTTGCAAATATGACTGGATTTAAAATGAGCAGTACAAAAACCTGGGACACTTGCAAGTCATTTGAAAGCTGAACTTTTAAGGAAAGCTGGGATAAAGTTTTTATTGCTAATCTCTGTGTCTCCTGTTCATCATAGAGTCTAACTATCAGGGAGTGGACTTGAAACTCTGCTTTGGTGAGGCAAAAATGAGTACAGTAGGAAAGCATCCAAACAGGAAGGCAAAAGATTGGAGCAGCTGTTTTTAGATAAAGCTTTACATAAGAGGCAAGGATGGCAGGTAGGAGGACTAACCTTAGGGGATTTTTTGCAGCAAGAAGTCTTTTGGAATATCCGCTAATGAAGGTGAGTCAGTGCAAAGACAGCTACAAGAGAATAATGTGGGAGGAATTGTGGAATGTTTTTTCACAGACACAGCATTAGACTGTTGATAGGACGACTCAAATTTTGTATAAAAGATGACTATTCCCTGAAGCTTAAATAAGGAAGTATAGTGTTCCTGTTTGTGAAGGGATTTAAGTAGAGTGTAAACAGCAATGCTCTGACCTGTTGAAATAGACAAATGGTTCCTTAGGGTTAAGATCTGATATAAGTCTGAAGTGGTGACTTCTAATTTTTTCTCTTTCATTCTGACACCCAGTGGAAAGGGTGTTTGTGCAGGGGCTTGTGTTGCTTTCTCAAGTATGATATTCACACTAGTGAATTCACTGTTTTCATCCTTAATTGATTTTTCAGTGATTTAATGCTTTTAATGAAGACTGGTGTTGTCTGAACAATCTTGGGTGCAGCTGGGAAAGCACTTGAAGAATCAATGTATTTTTGTTTTCCTTTTTTGGCATTTCTTTTGGTATGGCTATCTTGCCTTCTAATTGCTGCACATCTAAAATTTTAGTTTGATTATTCTATTTGGCAAATTCTATTCACAAGTAGGAATTTTACCTCAAAAACTGTGCTTTTATTCAGCAAATAACATTGTGTCTGAAAAACCTAGCAAAATATTTTTTCATCGTGACATGCTTGAAAAATGAAAAATTTATGTGGTTTTTTAACTTTCTGTAAGGATAAATGAGGCAGAGACAGAGGCTACCACACTGTAAGTTTTTTCCCAGACTGCAGAAAGAGCAGACCTGGAATGGGTGCCAGAACAGATTATTTGATATAGTTCTCTTACATGGTGCAAAGTGGAGAATGATGATTTTATGTTCTTTTATTCATAGCAAGCATTTCCTTCCCTCATGCAGGGCTGTCTCTGTCCATTAAAAAAAAAAGTCTGTATGTGGGTAAATGAGTTCATGCAGAAGAGACTGGCTATGTGTTGATACCTGTCTAAACCTCAAATTATCTTGGTAGTGGGAGGGTGTAATGATTAAAAGGGAAGCAACAAAATGGTTTCTTGCATGGAGGATTTTCATACAAATGAAGAAACTTGTACATACTGTAAACAATGATGAGTCTAAGTGTTCATCACTTCATGATTATGTTGAGATTGCTCTGGTTTTAACTCTAAGGGCTCCTAATATCTGAGTAACAGGCCTGTTTTTTGGGATTCAGCTGTTATTCTGGAATGCCTTTTGGGAACTAACAAAGAGCCATATTAAATACTTATCTGAACATGAGGTTTAGTTTCATTGAAAAGTAATCATCCTAATCACAGAATTGTAGCATACCATGCTAGTAGGGAACTCAAGCAGCATTTGAGACAAACTTTCTTGGCAAAAGCAAAGCCTAGAAAAGCCATCCCTTCACCGTGTCCATCTGAATCTTGAAAATGTGTTACGCTGGGGAATTCACTACTTTCCTGGGGACATTATTCTAATGGGAATTGTTCTTGTTATGAAAATTTTTGCTCTTGCCTCCAATTGGAATCTCATGAGTAACTTGTATACGTTATCACTCATTTCTCCCCATATAATGCTTTGTAAAAATGGAGCCTACATCTCCTTTCCTGACACTCTTTGAGGATGTGATCCATAAACCTTCTTTTCTCAAGTCTGAACAAGCCCAATTCCCTTAAACTTACCTTGTATGTCAGTCTTCCCACCCTTCTGATCAACTTTGTGGCCCTCTTCAGGACTCTTTTCAGCTTGTCCACATCTTCTTTTAGAATCTAATACTTAGGGATAACCAGAATGGAGTTTGCTTGAGAAGGAGAGGTTTAAACCAAAACAACAGAATGTGGCCATAACAGGAAGTTCCAGAACTGAGTGTGGTCTTTGTGCTGCTGCTGGTGTGATGTGTCCATGGAGCAGAGAGCTGTTGCAGGACAGTGGATGGCCTCCACGAGGATAGTGAGATGGGAGGAAGCTAGCAAATGAAAACTTATGCAAAACTTGTAACTTGCTTTGCATGAGAGGATGGAGCATTTGCAGACTGTCAGCCGCATCTGCCCAGAGGTGAATTTGAAATGATGTAATGGGTAACACTAGGTAGAAAAGCAGGATGGGAGAGGAAATCAAAGAGATTCTCTCTTAAGTATCCCATTTTAAAAGCCAACAGCATGTCTTAGATTGCAATTAGAATAAAAGCATAGTGTTACAGCAGTTTAGTTTTCTCAATGTGATGTATCTCAACAGATCATTTGGTATAGCCCTCATTCCTGGAGCACTTGGGATTGTACTTCCACAATACGTTGTTTTGGGTGGCAGACTGGCATAAATTTTGCCTTCCCTCAAGGCAAATAATCTTACCCTTCTGTCTTGAATACTTTATGTTTAGAGTATGGCCGTGTTGTGAGCCTGCTCTGGAAACTGATCACTCTCAAAAGTAATCTGTCAAAAGTACAGAGATGTTTTAAAGCCAGATCAGCTCACAGCAAAAACTACACAAATGTCATCCAAACATAACTATCTTATCTAGAGAGGTAGATTGGAGGAGTGATTCTGACAATACCTCAAGACAGGAATTTTGTGAGAAGCTTTGTAATGGAATATTGCAATTCTTATTATGGGCTAAGAAAGCATTATTTTGCAGATGAGAACTGACATAACATGAGGGTAAGGACTCCTCTGTACCATTTTTTTTTTTAATAGAACTGTGTTAACACAATTTGGTGTCAACAAACTTAAAGTCAATCTTCATTCTGGAGTGAATATAAGCTGTACTACAACCATAAGCTCAAGTATAATTGTATCCATATTTGCATGCTCATCAAGGTATCTGGGAAGCCTCCCTGGCAACTCACACCCCTTGCAGCACTGCTTCAAGTGTCACCCTCACGGGAAGGGCTGAAGACAGAGAGGAGGAAGAAAACCCAGACTCCCACTTGTTGGATCAGCGAGCAAACACTAACAATTGAAATATTTTCCTTAGCTGTCAGGCAAGTAATTTCCAAAAATGGTAACAGATAAATTTTTAAAAGCAAACTCATTGATCACAAGCCCAAGTCCATTCAAAGGCTGGCAGAGTTAGAGTACAGACCAAATTTGAAGTGCAGTACCAGATTCCAAATAACTCTTTATACAGGAGAGATTTCTCTGGTTTTTATGCCTTTGGAAAACTCCCCTTTAAAACTCAAGTGTTTAGGAAGATAAATAAGCAAGGAAATTTTATATAATTTCTGTCATCAACATAAATACAGTTAACTTCATTATGATCATAACTTTCATTAAAAATATCTATTCTAGATAAATTACAGCTATAAAAATTATGAAGCAACACAAGGTTGAGGTAGGATTAAGGTTAAATTAGGCCCAAGTGAAAAATATCCCCCTTGACAAGGAGTAGTCACAGTAATCTCTGACTTCTGAACAGTCTCTGACTGCAAGAAACTGCCAGTTTTGAAGAAACATCTGTTTATTATTAAAGTATATAAAATATAAACAGGAAAGAACTTTTCTGATTGAGTGGTTATATAAACAGAACTAAATTAGTATAGGAACTCCCTGTGTGAGAGACTCAGTGTGTTAATGGTAAGTGATATCATTGGATCAACAAGACAGTTGCCAGAAAACCTGGGGATAGAGGGCTCCACAGCAGGCCTGAGGGCAGATTTTGTGATGCCTGAGGTCAGGTAGCCAAAATGCAGAGTGCCTGTCCTTAGGCATCCTGCTGGAGGGCTCTGCTGGTCAGCTCTCGCCCACAAAGTGCTTGATCTCTCCACAGCCTCATGATGCCAGGAGTCCTTACCTGCTCAGATACAGATCATGCATTTCTCTGGAAAAGTGCTGTGTTGAGATCTCTAAAAATCACCTTTTAAAAGTAGCAATGACTATCAGCTTCCTGTAAAGTGGAGCATCTTTACTTTGAGATGGATACTTCTTAGCATTTGGACTACATGGAGGAGGAGCAAAGTAACATGAGATGCTTACCAAACTAATAACTCTGGATCTTGCTTTTCAGCTTCCCTGTCTTTCATGTGAAAGGCTGAAAACTCAGGATCTGATTCATGAGGAGCTGCAAAAAAGATTATTTTTATGAAGAGTTCATGTTTTTAAAGCAAAAGTGTCTGAGACTACTTAACATAGGATTTAAAGGCTTCAGTAATGCTTTTGCATACTCAATTGGTAATAAAATAGATCTAGTGCAAAAGTGAGGGACATACAATTGCAAATTTGGTCTAGGAATTAATGTAAAATGATCATGCAATACAGGAAAAAATATTTTTAATGGTTTCAGACAGATGTCTCAATAGGGAATACCTTCAGTGTAGGTCTCAGCAAAATCTTTAAAGACCTTTTCCTTTAATGGTGGATCTTGTGTACCATGGTCTCAGTTGGCAATGGCTGAATCAAAGTCAGAGAGGAAGAGGCAATAAGGAGAGTCAAGTCCTTCACCATTAAGGGATCTAACGAGCTCAAAGGGCAGCATAAGAGCAGACAATGTAATCAGTCACTGGCTGTTCCAGCCACTGAGCAGGAATGCTGCTGTGCGCTGCACTGGCTGCAAAGGCAGAGAGGTCTGCTGAGCCTTCTGGCCAAAAAGAATAACATGACATGAAAAGAAAAGCTATTGGGGTCCACTTTGGAAGCAACTCATTCTTATAATGCCTCTGTCATAAAAGTATTTAAAAACCTTTTGCTATATCAAAGCTCTATGACAGTTCCAATATTATTTGGGTTGATGGTCAATAATCTACATTTTTAAAGAATCTGTATTACTTTTTTTAAGGCAGCATAGAAAATAGTGAGAGACAGAGCTTAGTACTGAAAATGGACCTTATGGTAGATTGCTGTATGTACACCTGTAACAAGAAAAGTATGATTTAAATAGTGCCAGAAGAAATAGTTTAGCTTAGTTTGATGTCACTTCTCTAAAAGTCCTGCATATTCTGTAGGGAGCTTACCCTGAGTGCAGTGACCATGGTATCTGTAACATCCCACAGGAGCTCAGCAGCAGTCTGGAAAATGTATAGCACCATCAGATAAAACATTAAATGGAGGATTGTACTGGAATAGAAATAAAGCTTATGTGTAAAAGGGCAGTTTCTCTACTCTTTTCACTGATAAGAACTGCCATTTCCCTTATGCTTCTCGGAATCTCAATTAGCTGTCTCTACTACCTAAAAGAAGTTGAAGTCCATTGTGAATCATATTGGGTCTGACTGACAGCGTAGCAACATGTAGCTACATCTCTTTCACTTGTTTTGCATTCTGGAAGATTTTATTCTAAATGAGAGCTAGAAGGGTGCTATGTAATTTTAATTGTATCAGATTTTGTTGTCTGGTTGTGCAAAAGAAGAGTAGCTGTTTGAACTTCATGGAAAACTGACAACGCATGCTCTTTAAACGATACAACAAAGGCAGAACTCACATTTTGTATTGGTGATCAGAATTTTGCTCAGAACGTGAGCCCCAGTTTAGACTTTCCCTAAGTCTCTGGCAATTCATCTAGGTTCTAGAATTTTTAGAAGGAACAGTTTTATTTTTTTTTTCTGTAGGGTCATATTTTAAAACCTTTTTCACTTGGTAAAGTTGTTTTGAGAAAGAGCAATAATTTGCAAGATATCATGTGATGTTTTTCTCCACTGCCAAGCGCTTAAAGAAAGAAAAATTCTTATTAGACAGCTAGGTTAGAATATTGAGCTGATCCTGTAATGCTCCTTCAATGGCATATGGTTTTTGTTCCAGGATAAAATTAACCTGCTGCTGTTTTGTGAGAGGGGAGGAATAATTACCATGCTTTCTTCTTTCTCATCAGTATGCTGGCCTGCTGCCCTGGCTTTTTAGTACCTGGTTTGCAGGCAACAGTAGCTTGGTTTTGTTTCCTGCTACCTTGTCCTTCAGCCACCAGTGTTTGCATGGTCATTTCACCTTGTGTGTTAATGGCCCTGCTTTCTAAACCTCAGCTATCTCACTTCCACTGTGCTGTTGTGTGCTGATACTATGCCATTAATCATTTTCACTTCTTCCACTGCTTGGGTATTCATCAGATATCCTGAAGTTTGCTTTATGTTGCTCTTTTCTCTGTGCTGTTTTCCCTCTGATTCCTCAAGGACCTTTATACAAGTATTAACAGATTGCTATCAAACAAGTTGCAATTAAATGGTGAGCTTATGCTTTGACCAAGGGAAGTACAAATGCATTATTTTTCCTTGCAAGACAACTTAAAACTCTTTTGTGTGTTTATTTGCTTGTTTCTGTTTGTTTTTTATCAAGGGAAACGTTCTCACCTCTGTACAGCATTTATTAAGGTGCAGTGATAGTTATTTTCTGTAGGTAGCATCATTCCTAAATGCAAAGGCATAAGATTTAATTGACTGATGCAGTGAAATATTGTGGTGAGATATTTCACTAAAGAGAACAGTCTATTCATTTGACACAAAATATCTGGGTACTCTATGTTAGTCTGGCAGATTCATACTGGTGAAATCACTATACAGAGTTTTCAAAAAGGAATTAGGGGTTCAGCATGTTGCTCATACTCAGTGTGAGCTGAAAGATGCCAGACTTTTAGAAATTGCTTTATGAGAAATGAGTTGACAGCCTTTCTTATACATCTGTCATCTGGCTGGAAAGTAAGCATCCGGATCTTTTCAACTGTCAGCCAGCCAGGGACCCCCTTTCCCTGCATAGGAAGATAGGAAACAGACATTGGCACCTCTTCCTAGGATTTCTGCATTAGTGTTTGAAGGAAAGCTCAGTGGGTGTGAAGTTGATCTCTACTATTCTGGCAAGTCTGTGCTGCCCTGGCACAGATGATCAGAAAAGTTTCTTTTTAGCTCATAATGAGGACTGCAAAAGACTTTTGCTTGGGGAAACTGCTGCTTGTGGAGACCCTGTCCAGAGTGAGTTCTGGTGATTTATTGTTTGAGTTTGGCGCTTTTGGGGAAGGACTGAAAATTGCAGTAGGATGTGGTGTGTAAAAACACAGTGGAGCCCACAGCAAAACAGTGGGGACAACACCTCAGTGCTAACTTCTAGTTCCCATTTGTCTCAAAGTAGCCTGAACAAGTCCAGCTGTTCTGATTGCAAGGATTCTGGCAGGCCATGATGTCTGGTGCTAGCCCAGAGCTCCTCATCATGTTGTCATGCTTCAGGCTGAAACATGTTCCTTTATTTTTCTCAGTCCCTCCAGCCTTCCCAAAACATCCAGAATACCAATGCATTTAAAATATTGCAAGCCCACAAATATTTTAACAGATTACTAGGAGGTACTGGTCTGGCATGCTACACTGTAAGAATGCCAAAGCAAATGTTGAGAGAGACTTTTTTCTTTTAACAAGGTCTGAGAATGCTGTCTGTCTTCAGTTTGGGTCTTTTAGTTGGGCTTTAGTTGGGCTTTTTCTTTTTTTTTTTTTTTTTTTTTGGCATGTTTTTAGTAAGCTTTCACCACAAGAATTCTGATGGAGTTCTTCTGAGTTATGGTGTGCTGCAAAAGTATATCAAATGGCTATGTTCCAGGGAAAAAATATACCCAACCCAAATCATAACAGATAGACTTGTTTTATGTCTGTAGGCCCTTGATGAAGCATAGACCTGATTCGGACCTCTGCTCAGCACTGTATCTCACAATGTCCCTTTCCTGAGGTTTAGCCAAACCACGTTCCCTCACACAAGATGCTGTTACCAGTCAGGTAGTGACCATGATCTATCACACAGCGACTGTGGTGCCCAAAATAGAAATTCTGTGGTGACCTATCACCTGAAGATGTCATATTTCTTCTTAATGGGTTGTCCTCTGCTGTTCTGCTGAGATGCCTGTCTGCAGTCTGGCTCTTAAAATTCATGACCAGCACCATCAGCCTGTACTGTTCATGCTCCCACAGTGACTAACTCTGTCAGCCTGTGACATCTTTATCCTATACAGGACAAGGGAGGAGTTTGGGACAAGGGGAGGAGTTTAATTTTGGCTCACCAAGTAAATGGAGAACCCAGGCAATCACCTGCATCATTGCAGTGTATGAATATCAGTCACTGCTGTTTCCTGAGCTGAACCAGCAGTTTCCTTGTCTGTGTCTGGCTCTCCCCTTAGTGTGAACACTTCTGTTTATAAGTTTTTACTTCCTCAGTTTGCACATTCCTTTGTGCTTTGGAGCCTCTGCCTTGGCCTTGTTTATTCAGGGAAGTAGCTAATTAAAAAGAAGAAACTCTTTTTTTTTCCCCCCCTTTTTTTTTTTAAACTCTAGCCAGCATGGATAAAAGCTCCTTCCCATATGGGTTTTCTGGTGCCTTGAGCAGTTCAAGTTTCCATTGCACTGATTCCTTTACTTGTGGGGCTTGATGGAACCTCGGAGACCTCTACAGTGGTGAAATCATTGTTTAGGTTCTAAAGTTAGTGGTGGCAGAGAAAAGAGTAAGAAAAGAGTAAGCAAGAAGCTTAGAAGAAAAGATACACATAGGCAAATATTGCCTCAGCCTCATTTCCATAGCAAGACAGGTTAAGTGAAGGAAAAAATAGCAGCTATTGCTTTTTTCCCCCCACTGTATAACTGTTTGAAAGGGCTGTTTAAGTGTTTTGCACCTGTTTTTCTTGCACCTTGGAGATTCAGTACTGAGCCTCTGTGGCTTTGAGGCGGCTGGCAGGCAATACATCCAGCACTTGTGCTGAAGCTCTGGGAGGCTGTGACTGAATTAAGAGGTGGCCTCCAGTGAGGGACTCCTTTTCTACTTATCAGCAAATAAAAGCATGTGCACTGCAGCTGAGAGAGCTTTAAGTAGTGCCTTCAGAGCCATTCATCTCTTCATGCCCAGAGCTGAACCTGAGCAGCAAACTGCATCTGTGGCAGCAGAGAAGGAAGGCTCATGCCAGCTCTGAAACATTGGTTCAATAGTCACTCACAGCTGTGAGAAAAAGGCTGAACTTAGATGCATTGCCAAGGATTCCTGGGGATGGAAATGCCTTACCTAGAAGATATAGTTGATTTATCACTTTCCCAAGTTTATTTTGTTTCCCACTGAGTCTTTTCTCCTCCACCCAAAATACATTTTTACTTTATTCCCTTGTAATTGAAGGACTATTGCAAGTAAAGTCTCTTTAAGAAAGAAGTTAAGTTTCTCCAGATGTCTGCATGGGACTCAAACCACAATTGCTCAAATAATAAGAGGAACCCCTAGATACCTGAAATTGTCCCCTCATGCTGCTGACAGAAATTGACTAAAAGATTTTTTAAAAATTACTATCCTTTGTAAGTTCAGCATAACAAGGAATTTGGGAATAAGTATTTCAAATGTCAGTGTCTTACAGTACTGAGAACCACATAGATCCCACATAGTTTTTCTTTTAGAACTTGCTTTAAAAAGAAGTTTAGAAGTTAGAATCCCAGATTTGTTTCTGCATGGTGAAGTCCT
The DNA here is from genome assembly GCF_035770615.1 of Melospiza melodia melodia. NCBI lineage: Eukaryota > Metazoa > Chordata > Aves > Passeriformes > Passerellidae > Melospiza > Melospiza melodia. The sequence continues at coordinate 107,878,987 of NC_086194.1, read as the reverse complement.
GTGGTGGATGCCTTACTGAAATTCAGTAGAAGCTGCTCTCCAGTCTTTTCTATGGCATGCTTTCTTAATGCTCGGAGGAAGTTTTAGGAAGGGAGAAATGGCTTTATGAGAAACTGTGAGAAGGTGGGGTGATTAACTTATCTTCAACAAAACATGATGACAGGGAGAGAAATTATTGTACCATCTCCTTTTGAAGGAACAGAGGAACATTGGCCCATTGCTTCCTCTGGCTCTGCTGTGCCTGGACAAATGCTGGGGCAAACCAGGAGAGCAGAACATGGTGATTCCAAATGGGAAGTGCATTTTTGGTTAGCAAGATACAGAGGGGAATCTGTTGCCTGAAATGCTTTTCAGTGACTTCAGTAAACACACTTGGAGCTCAGGCTTTTTGCCTGTGCTCTTCTAAGCTGACCCATCAGTTTGTTTGCACTTCTGCCTGTGTACAGTGGCACTGGGCTTGTTTGCATAAGGTTTCTTCTTGCAGCACTTCTCTGTAGCAGTGCAGCACTCAAACATTTCCCTGACAAATGTTGTAGCAAAGTCTTTGGAGCCAACCCAAATGATATGGGGTATTCATCATCTTGTATTGTTCTGCAACACACAAAGCACCAACAGGTGCCATTAGAGATGCTGCTCTGACAATGCCATTTTAATAGCTGCAGAGTGATCCCAGCTGCCCCCACAATGCCAAGCCAGCTTTCTGTGTGTATCCTAGGGCTGGTGACTTCACCAGCAACTTTTAATTTAAAATCCAAATATTGTCATAAATTCACCAAAGGGTAAAGCAATGAGTGTAGGGACTGCTATGAAGGAGCAAAACTTTTCCAGGGAGATGCGGGAGACTTCTTGTTCCTTGGCCAGTTTGTAGTTGCAGCCTGAGGATGAGCATCCTGCTGTTCTCACAGAGGGACAGAGGAGCAGACTGGAGAGAGATTAGCATTGTGTGTCAAATATTTCTGTTTGGAGACTGCAGCCTGGGATTTTTAAGTAGTTGTATGTCAGTTATGGTACAGATGAACACATTATGAAAAGTGGAGACAAATGTTTACTCTAATGTGGTGCCCAGATTTAATAAATCCTGACAGCCAAGCTACAGGAAGCTCTGAAACTGCATACCAAAAGATCTGTGATTACTGAATTACTCCAGAGAATTTTTTCAACATCAATCCCTCCTCAATGCACCTTCTTCAATGTCCCCACAAGGATGACCTTGTAGGCAAGCAGCATTTAGAAGGCTTTTAAGTTGAGAATTGCATTTTGTGAGACACATTTTTATGTGGAGGACCTATAGCATTTCAATAAAGTAAAATGCCAAGTTAATGAAAGTGTGAAGAAAAATCTGTTGTGGTTAAAAAACCTGGGCTATATTTTCTTTAAATGCACTACAATCCAGAAAATTAGTTCTGCTTTGGAATACATCTTCCTGGCCATAATGAAATTTGGGAAGGACTTTTAAGATGTTCAGTTTTCTCTTCCTTAACTTTTCAGCTGCCTGTTCTTGTACAAAACTTGTTCCAACTCATGCCCTAGAAGGGCTACACAGTTTTCTTCAGCCAAAATTGCTACACCCGCAGGCTATTATGGAAGTGGGTTACAGGTCCCTACAACAAATTCTTTGTTTCTCATGGTATAAAAAGTCTTTGGAGAGGGAGGAGTAAGTGGCTTGATTTGTTCACACCAAAGGTCATTTAACTTCATGTGATCCAGCTGTGAATGGCACCAGAACTGTTGGGATGATCTTGTGTTTTTTTCTGGCAGAACCTGAGCCAACTGAGAGCAATCAGCTTTCTGGTTGTAACTTGCACTCCAGGAACTGACACCATGTTTTTTACTTGTGTTGTGAAAAGGTAGAAATTTTGTCTCCCTGGGAGTTATCTGTCTTAATTGGGCACTAACTCTGATTGCTAATTTTTCTTTGAAATCCTTATTTGAGTACACTGTCTTGTAGGTTTTAAGGACTCTGAGTTTTGACACAGTGTAAAAGTAGAGGACTTTTTTTTGGTTTTTGTTGTTTTGATGAGATTGGTCTTCCTGCTGTCACTGCACTTACCTCTCTATGGTAGTAATTAAATATTTGTATGGTTGGAATAGGGGATGATGTTCCTATGCTGTGGAACCTTGTGCAGGCTCACCTGAGTAACTGGCACTGTAGTCATCGGCAAGACGTGGTGGGACAGTGCCTAAGCAGTTGATATTCCATCTGATATCTGCCCAGTTTGGGGAGTTTTGGGGTTGTGTCATGTGGATATATCTTTTGACCCCTGCAGTTCTCCTAGAAGCTCCACAAAAGGCAACAGCAAGATGTAGGATACCCTATGTTTTGCAAATATGATGAAATGGCCAAACTTAATTAAAATAACTATTTGGGGACCTTAAAGGTCAGAGCTCTGAACATCTCATCCTTTTGGGATTATTGGGAATGAAGAGACCAATTGGCTTGGTCCCCGTTACCATTGCTTCCCCCCTGGCTGTGCTACACTGTGTTTTAAGTTATGGGCTGCCTCTAAGTGTTTCACATGTGACAGTGAGATTTACTGCTTCCCAGCAGATTTACTGCTTCCCAGCATGAGATACACTCTATGCTCCACATTGCCCAGATGCTTATTGGGAAAGTCACTGTAATTAAGTGTTTCTACTGCCTGTCAGAGCTGTGAGGATGAAATCCTCAAGGAAGGCTCTTTGTGCCACAGCTGTTGGCAGTCATGGTGCTGGTAGCCAGCAGGTGGGGATGCTCACCATGGTGCTCCTCGTGTTTCGGTGCTGAGGGCTCACTAGGAGTCCTGGAGGAATAGCCCTGACCAATTTGTGGGGCAGGTAGAGGGCTGAAGTTCAGCTCTTGCTGAGGTGTGTTCCCCACATGATTCCTGAGATTCGTGCCTGGGTTTAAGCACCTGGATCTCACTGGTAATTACTTGATACATATTTGTAAAAACTTGAAATCTTTGAACTGCTTTCTATTCCTACACTTTTGCCTCTTAAAACACTGCCTTTATAACAAAGTAGTTTAATGATATTTTCAGGAAATTGCAAGTTTAGAAATTGAACAGTTCGAGGTGAATTTTTACTTTACTATTAAATATATTTACTGGGGTTATATCCTAGTCTCTGCTGAGTAGCTTTGCTATTCAGCCATTTCCCAGAGGAACATATTCCACTGAACATTCCCAGGGGTGCAGGGGCCAGGCAAGTCCTAGTAGTTTTTCAGCACACCAGATGAGGATGTTTGATGCTTCAAGCCTGGATAAACCCTGCCATTCTCTTTTCCCAGGTTTCCTGGCTTGCTGCTTAAGCACAGTCCTCTCTGTTCAGTGTACGTGCAGTTGGTTCATGATACAGCAGCCTTGGTGCCTCCCCAGCCCAGTGCAGACAGCAGTGTATCTCACAGCTCCAGAATTCAATACAGTGTGGAAAAAGAGACAAAAAGAAGTCTGATGAAATCTCCAAACCATGCAGCTTTCCCAAGCTACTGCAAGAACAGTGCATTTGTGCATAAACCAATTTAAAAATGCTGCCCCTACCTCCCTTTTGCTGGGGAACAGTAACTGACACTAGGCACAAATTTTAAAGGATTCAGATTCCCTTTTGTGGCTTCTTGCCTGAATTGCACGTTTGAATGTCTGCTGACAGCTTTTTTCTTACCTAGTGATGCAGGCAAACAGACACCTCTCAGTTTTTTCCCATGGTGCTCAACTTTCCATCATTCGTCCAAGTATTGGCCTCCCCTCACTCCCCTTCCCTCCAACCCCAACTCTTTTAAGTTCTGTGGTCTCCAAGCCTGACACCTGAGCCTTTGCTCTTCTTCTGTGGAAATATGATTTTTTCAGCTTCCTCCAGATAAGTTAGGGAAAAACAGCTTTATCAAGGATATTGCTCCTCTTCGTTCTCCCCAGGCAGCATTGGTTCAGGTAGTGATAATCTTTAATAATCAGCCTCTTTTGAGACAGATCTTCCTACACACTTCCTCCCTTCTCCAAAATGTGTTGAATAGCACACAGAACACAGTGAAAGGTTTAAGAAACAGACTGTTTATAAAATCAAATTGAAATTCATGTATTATACAAAGGTAGATTCCCCAAACTGTCTTTCACCCACGCTAATTATGGAAAAAAGGGGTGTATTTATACACACAGTGTCTCTCCATAAGTAAAATGTTTTCATCATAATAAACTGTTAATTAAAGTTGGTTAGACTACCAGGTATTGCTATTCTGATAAAGTTAATATTTAAAAAAATCGTCGTTTACATTTGACTAATCTTGAGACAGATTTAAATGGATTATTTTAATTTCATGTAATTGTCACACTGAGGTATTCCCTAGAGCTACAAAATTATGTCTGTGAAAAAATACAGTCTTATTGTCAATAGTTAGAAGAAATTAAGATCCTGTATGCTTATTATGTCTTTTAGCTCAATAGTAAATCTTACAGAAATAAAACCCCAGGAGAGCTGAATTCATAATTTGGAATGTTATGCAAATGGAACAACCACAGTTAGAAGTGGAAGAAGCACTTCATGCTCAAACAATCAAAACACATTATAAATATGACCAATTGTATTTCAAGCAGAATATGTAGAAAAAGAAGCTGGCACAACAAATCAAAATAATGCTAAGAGTAATTAATAGCACTAACTAGGAAGATATTTTGGTAACTGCTTTCAAGGGCTGAAGGATCTGAGAAAGGCTCGAGCAGTCTTTCAGGTAGCGCAGACACAGCTCATGACGGCAATATGCAAATGCTTTGTGCCGTTAGCAGAAGTTAAACTACGGATAGAATAAGGGGTATATTTCATGTACCTCCTCCAGGTGAGCTCCCACAGAGCAGAAAGGGCAGCTGGCTGAAGAGATGTGCCCTCCAATGTCTGTGTTAGATTCAATTCATTATGTTCTGCATGTAATCTAAAATGCAGTTGTGAGGGAGATTAATACCCTGAACTGGGCATTTTTCTATGCAAGGAAGACTTCATTTCATTAGAGGAGGAACAGAGCAGAATGGGAAAGCCTCCTCTTGGAGTTGTTCAACATATGCAGCTGCTAATGTGATATTTATGCACAATTCACAGGACTGCAGTCAAAAGTGCATGGCATTGCTAGCAGTGAGATCTACTGAATGAATAAAAGAAGAGGTAGAAATATTGTCTCTGAATGCATTCTAGAGCTAGATTCAGACTAAAAACTGATGGCAATAATACAGGGAGCAGTCATGACTGTGGAGAGAAGACCGAGGGAGAAAATTAGACCAGAAGTACCCTTAATTTTTTCTAGAATCAGTAGGGGTTTTTTGATAAATAAAGCGACTTTGTAGAAATGGTCACAGAGACTTATTGATCAATGGAAAATTTAATTCCTGAGGGAGTAGAAAAAATCAGTAATACAGGTTTTTCTGCTTGAAGTACTAATTTTAATAGCAACCTGTTGGATTACTATGTTGCCATTGTATGTTTCTGGTACTAATCCAAAACAAGAATGTATTTTGTGTTATCAAGGGTTTGCTGACTAAGGCTGAAATTGGAACCACCTGGGAAAAGTATATTGTCAAGGAATGTCATAGAAATTGGAAGAGCATACTTGAAAACTGTGCACATCCCTGTGTCTCTCGCTGAATATAAACATTCTTCCCAGCTTTGCTCTCTGCCTCTTCTCAGCACCCTTAGGCTCACCCTTCATGTCATGCCCTTCAGCTCTTTCACCACTCTGGGCCTGGGGACCTTTCCTGGCTGTTCCCTGGAGCCTGGCTTGTGCTCCTTTCTTCCTTCTGTCAGCTAGAATGCTGCCCTGGGGGAACCCATGGGAATCCATGGGAATCATTTCTCTCCTTTGTGCTGCCTTGAAATCCCCTGTAGCACTTGTGGCCTCGTAAGCTTGGGAAATGTTAGGAAGGTAAGATAAAGCTTTGTCGGTTTTTTGTTGTGTTTCTTTTTTTCTTTTTTTTTAACATAGATCTTCAAAATACTAATAGCAGGTCATATTTTTATGGCAACTTAGTCTTCATAAAGTTCAGCCAAAAATGTTTAAATTCTAAAGTGTTGTTGACTGTGGGAGATATAGTGAAGAATTTCCTAGTAGGTTTGGTATGTGGAACTGTGGGGTTAGACCTTGAAGACGGAGTAGATTATTCTTCCATTGCTTTTTGGTTGCTTTAAAATAGGCAGTGTGAAAAAACTCTTAGCTGGTGTTTTTCTTGTTCTGAAGAGGTTTACTCTTGCTTTGTGTTGGGGTTTGGCTTGCACTTTGCACACAAACTGAGGTGACTTAGCACAGCAGACTCCATTCATCATGGAACATCATAATTGAGAAGCTATGTATTTTTTTAAATGGTATGTTACAGGTGACCTATAGGTTATAATAAATAATTTTGGTCTGTTTTTGAACTTGTTTGCTTGAGATTTTATCACAATTATGATATCAGTGTATCTACATCATGCTTAAATTAACATAAGGTGGAGAATAATCAGACTTTTACAGAAAGCTACCGTGAATGCTGGCCTTTTCTTTGAGAGAACTTCATGGAACGTGTTGTATTATTTTAAGAAGGCAGTGAGTACTAAAATATTTCTGTAAATAGGCTTGACACTCAAAGCTGGGATCTTCAATGGCTCCCTGAGACCAGCTGAGCTGGCTGCCTTTGAGCAGGAGTTGCCTGAGCAGTTCAGAATAATACCAGCTGCAGATCTTCAGGACTGGTCAGGCTGTGGTTTTTTCACTCATCCATCTGTGTTCTGTTCCATGGCTTTGAAATTCCTTATCAGGAAGGAACTGACATTACTGCAGGGGTTCAGTTGGTGTATGGGGAGCTCTTTGCCTGTGGCAACAAAACAAGTGCAGTCTCACTTCTCCCTTCCCTCTTCTTTCCCTCTCTAGTTATTCTGTCCTTTAAGGACAAGTCTAGGATTTGCTGGCATACATGCATGTCCCCCTCTTTTGAGTAAAGCTCTGGCAGTGAGTAAGAGAATAAATTAAAGTTTGAGGGGAAAAAAATAGGAAAACCACTGTCTCTGAGCATGGCAGCTCATGCTTATTCTCTCAAAATTAACAAGTGAGATTAAAACAGCTTCAGTCATCATGTTTTCTTTCCAAATTCTTTGTTTCACAGGAGACTGTTTGTGCGGTGCAGAAGTGATGAAAAATCAGAGTGGAAGCACCTTCCCAACCTTTACTTTGTGCCAGTGCTGCACAGTGGGGTGTCAGCCTGCTTCAGACCTCAGTACTTTCCTTCTTTGAGAAGAGGGATTGTCATGGTTTCACCCCAGGCAGCAACCAAGCCCCACACAGCTGCTCAATCACTGCCCGAGGAGCAGGATTGTGGAGAGAATTGGAAGGGGAAAAACAAAAGGATTCCTGCATTGAGATAATGACGTTTTAACAGAGAGAGAAAAAGCTGAGCATTACAAGCAAAGCAAAACAAGGAATTGATTCACTACTCCCCTTGGGCCGGCAGGTGTTCAGCCAGCTCCAGAAGAGCAGATCCCCTCATATGCAACAGTGACTTGGAAAGACAGATTCCATCACTCCAAATGTCCCTTCTTCCCCTTTCTTCCTCCTGTATATACTGAATGTGATTCTGTATGGTCTGGAATATCCTGTTGGTTGATGGGGTCCCCTGTCCTGGCTGTGTCTCCTCCCAAGCCCCCCCAGCCCCCTCACTGGCATTGCAGTATGAAAAGCAGCAAAGGCCTTGGCTCTGTGTGAGCCCTGCTCAGCAATAAAAAAATCATCTCTGTATTATCAATCCTATGTTCTGCACAAATCCAAAAGGCAGCCCTGTACCAGCTTCTCTGACAAAAATTAACTCTATCCCAGCCACAACCAGCATGTGGGAGTTGTTACCTTCAGGAGCCATGCCGAGCTTAGTATGAGTCTGTTTGCCTCCAAAATAGTATTTTGTAATAGCAATGTGATCAAATGTATTTATAAGTCATATATTTTTGACAAGTTTTCTGATTGGAAGGGACTCTGATCTCATTAGTATGTGGCAAAAAAAGGATAAAGGAAGTGGTTCTTTCTTGAAGGAACTTGGATAAACTCGTGTAGCCCTAAAACTTACCAGAGGACTGTCTAGTGTTTGTTTCTAAATATTATTTTTAGGAAATAATTGATTTAAAGAAAACTACATTAGCCACTTTTGAGTAGAACTAACAGCATGCAACTTCCAAATTCAAAAACAGTCAGTCAAACCTACCTTATTGCTTTTCCTTTTGTCATCTCAAGCAGACGTCTGGTTGTCAAAACTCTCTTCTTTACCAGTGTCTACAGACCCTCACCTCAAAGCAGACACACAAATGGTCCTGTGTGGTGCTTGACTGTCTGTGTACATGCATGTGCACACCCTCACACCATTTGTGCTCAGGATTTTATGCACACACATACGCAGGACAGGGCACTTATGAGTTAGAGTCACAGATCCCACTTTGCACACTGTTCATATGGATATCTACTTTTGAGAACTTAGTTCTTAAGCTTTGGAAATCTACGGGAAAATGAAGCAATGATTAATGACAAACCTAGTTTCTGGATTGTTATTTCTGGAATATATATATAGTCCCAGTTTATTTCTTAAATTAGTTTACCATGCGTCACTTTTGCATAATGCAGTTTTTAAATTTTTTTTTACAGTTTAATAAGTTTTGTTTTATCCATTTTTGGTAATAAAAAAGTACCTGTGATTTTCTAATTTCTCTGTAGTTATTATTTGTTTTACTTTTTCTTCTGTGACTGGCTTACTGTTTTTTTCCTGGTAGGAATGCAAAGTTATTTAGCCTTTGTTGCCTCAGCAATTAAAAAGCATTAGGTCATGCTCCAGTCTTAGTCCCCTTGGATCTCCTCTTCAGTGCTACTGAGTTATTTCCAAATATAATGGGTAATCGTCCTGTGTTAAGAGAGATGGATTCATTGTGACAGCCCTGTGCTTATTTCTTCATAATGAGTGGATTTTAAATAATTTATGGGCAAAAACCTGCTCCCTTGAAATTTCTGGCAGTACCTGTCTCCTTGACATCTTAATGAAGTTTTGATTAGTTGAGGACATATTAAATGTGAGTCGGGAAATGTCAGAACCAAAAATCAGGAGGGAGAAAGACAGCAATATTGTATCACTGACTAAGACTTTTAGCTGCTTTAGTTCTCCCCAAATTTACAGGAAACCAAGCTAGTGTCCACTCTGAACAAACCTTTATTTGGGATGTGCATGTAGGGTAAGATAACCCTTTCCTGCATGTTTTGCACCAAATCCCTATCCTGTGCACCTACTTCTGTGTTGGTTTTATGTGTTGCTTGGCCACATCTGACAGTCATGGATCTAAATTCTGTTGTTCCTGCCTGAAAATCTGTACAGATTTTTTCTTTCCTTTTTTTAACTTCTAAAAATCTCTCTAGGGTGAATTTTCCCTGGTATATAAAACTCCTCCAGCAGTAAATTAAATTAAAGTTTGCTTTACAATCTCCCTGTTGTGAAAAAGTCCCAGGGCTGCCTTTATCAGCTCTGTATGATTATACAAAAATATCATTACTTTAAGACATCCACCATGCTTTTGTTGATTGCCTGACAACCTCTGAGGTTTTCTGTGAGTAGATTACTGGTTGCCTTTTGTGTTGAGCATTTTGCCTTTTTGCTATACCTTCTTGGGAAAGAGAATCTAATCTGATCTGATCATGAAGAATGTCCTAATGGTACCTGCTGGTGAAATTACAAAACAGAAGATTTCTTATTCCTAGAGATGACATCAGCAAAGCAGTGAAAGTTATGTACAGTGTGAATTACTTCTCTTGACAGTGTGCAAAGAAAATGGTCACAAACTTATATGCAAATGTCCAACTGTGTCCGAAATGGGAGATCAGCCATAAATTCAAGAAAAATACCCCTCTCAGTAAATTTGATGTTTCTTTTCAGACATTATCAAGTAGAGATATGATGAACTAGCCTGTCTCTGCCAATTTTCAAGGCTTCTGTGTGGTGTTAAATAGGATTTTGACATTTCAGAATTTGTGGAGTTTTTTGTTCTGAGTCAATCCAAATTGTTTGCTTTCCATAAATTGATGTTTCAAAACTTTTATTTTGGAAAAACCAACAAATCAGCACTTGTCTGATGGTATTGGTCTGCCTGAGAAGCCAATTGCCAGTATGTAAGGCAAGAAGCTGCTCCCTTTATCAGTTGTTTGTGAGAAATGTGACCCAAGACTTCTGTGGCCATTGCAGGATTTCTGAACTGTGCAGGAGGCAGGCTGAGAGGGCTGACTGGTTTGTGCCATGACCTTTGGGGATTTCTTGATTCTGACTTTGGTGTCAGGACTGACAGAGCTGAAAACTGGACTGGATAGTGAAGGTACTGAACCTTTACTAGATCCACAAAGTTTTTTGAGCTCCCAGGAATAACCTGAACAGAGGAAAATGAGTTGTCAATGTAATCAAAAGTATTTTGGAATGCTGGTTTCTCTTCAGGGCCTCTTATCATCCATTGGGTTTTTCTTTATGACTTGTCCTTATGACTAAAATTATGTTTTTATTTTAAAAAGCCCAACTTTGTCAAATACTATGTGTTTTCTTTTTCTCCTGTGGGAAACTTGCCATCACTCAAAACATGACAGAAATTTTAATTTCACTGTCCAGATTTGGTCAGTCAGGAATTCTTGCACTGTGCAGGTGCCTTGCAGGGACACAGAGCAGTTGAGAGACAGGAGCTTTACAGTTTTTTCTAGGTCTTCTCAAATTTTGTGGAGAACAAGCTAGCTTCAAGCTGTCCCCAAAGCTGACCAAGTCACTTGAAGGTTCTACTCCATTCTTCTAGCGCCATTGCTGAACCATGTCAGTGAATCATGCCAGGGGCCCTGAACCATGCTGGACTCTGATTTCCCCTCCCTGCCACAATAGTCCGGTGGCAGCCAAGTGTGTTGGTGCTTTCATAGACATTTGCTGTCACTTGTGACCTCCACAAGCTGGTTTCTTAAATGAGAGGCTTGGTACTCTTAGAGAAGAGAGGAATTAGCTGGCTTTTCTCTTTTTCACCTTTACGTGAAGTATTTGTATTGAAAAGCCCAGTCCTTGCTCATTTAAATGGAGAGATACTAACTTGATGTTTATTAAGCAAATAAGCTGAAAGTAAGAACCAATATGAGTATCTTTTTCTTGTTTAAATGTTAGCTAGCTCAGATTAAAGGTCGCTTCTTCCATCCATTTTTGCTTAACAACTTGTTAGAGATACACACAGTTTTTTGAAATGGGAGGTAATGACTCTTTCCTCATTATGCAGTTCTAATCTATACTGCCCTCAGAGATCTGAGTCTTGCTTTATCTTGACTTCTAACTGTGAACTGCAACACAGCAGCAGAAAGGTGTATGGAGAACCTTCTCACACTTAGGTAAGGAGTCTTTGAGCATTAAGCCTGTGGAGCTTTTAGGAGAACAGAAACACTGGGCACCCTCCCTCAGGATGTCTTTTGGTAGTGTTATAATTGCCTCAAAATGCACTGCACCTTAAAGCCATGCTGCACACCAGAGAAGTTAGGCTCTGGTAAGGATGAAAGAGATCAAATTCTTTCCTCCCACCTCTCTGGTACTCTTCTGCTAACTTCCCACATTCAGGCTGCTGTCTCCAGGAATTTTGTTTGTCAGAGTCTGCCACAACCTACAGCCAGCTGTAGAGGTTCTCTTTACACATCTAGATCCAAAAGTGTGTGCCAGAAATGGGAGAGCTTATTCTTCTACTTTGGAATTGCTTTGCCTTTTGGTACAGAATGCAATGGTTCTCAAAAATACCTCGCTTAGGTTTCTCTCCAGAAACATTGTGATTTCAAATAGTCTGTATTTGCTCATGCAAGGATCATTGTTTTACAGCTGTTTAAGAATCTCTTGACCTCAAATGGATGACACATAGGCTGACTCAAGACAATAGGTGAAGAGTGTGTCTTGTTACCTTTTAAATGCAATATGGATCAGTCCCAGTCAGCTAAATTGGATTCCAATGAATATATCTGGTCAATGAATCTGAATAGGGAGACTTGAGGTATTTCTGTAAGGCAAGGTACTGTATGTCTGACTGTGTCAGCTATTTCTGATGGTGAGCTGCAGTAGATTTCTCTGAAAAAGCCACTCCACTGTTCTTTTTTGCAGACTTCTACCTAGCCATTGTGTTTGAGAAAAAGGGCTGCACTGCATCTTTAGATACAGTCTTTTTCCCAGGACAGGCAAAGGTTGAACCTTTATCATGAGAATATAAAACCTAAGGGATGCTGTCTTTAATTACAGTAGTGCATGTTCTGATTCACTTTGTAGGAGCAAGGGAATGGGGTGGGTGTTGGAGCATCCCAAACTAATATGAACTTAGAGCTTTGGTAAGAAAGGTATGTCTTTATGTTTCGTAAATATATCTGTCATGCAGACTTTCACAGCAAGTAACTACTTTACTAATGGAGAAACCAAAAATAACAGACTGGTTTCTCTTTCAAACAGCATCCTTGAACTAACATTTTTTTCTTCAAAGGCAGCAGTATAACATGGAGAGGCAAGAAGATCCTTTTGACATTTTGTGAATGTTACAGGCGTGTAGTAGCAAGGTGAGGTTTGCAATGTTTCAAAGCCTTATTTGTTCTTCAGTATTTATTTGTCTCGTGTCTGTGCAAAGAGGCAATGTCAGGGGAAAAAGTAAGCCTTTAAGTATTTTAAAGTGTTCATTTAGGATTAATTTCTGAGAGAACAGAATCCTAAATGTCAGATGCTGTTTGATTGTTCCCTGTAAAATCATCATTAAGAATTAGCCTTGTTTGATATTTTAAGCACTTATACCTATCCAAAGAAAGTCAAGCAAAGAATTACCTAGATTAAATATTTTTTAAGTTTATCTGGAAAAAATATCATTATGCCATTTTTGAATACTCTTATGCAGGCTGCATTGAGTATTAATATATCCAAAGCATACAGAGGCTTCACTTTGACTTCTCCTTTTATGAATGTTTTAGGAAACCTCCTAAAATATTATTATAGGGCATCACTAAAACTCTGCTACTGGTTTCGTCAGTAATCAACCAGCCTAAACAAGTTTCTGATGTCTTAAACTGTGCTGTCTAGCAGTGTTTGGAACCACAGTCACACTGCAACTGCGTTGTGCAATGAGGCATAGAGCAGAGAACCACTTAAATAAATTTTCTGCCTTTCATGGGTCCATGCTTATTGCTGGCTTTTACAGAAGTGAGTTTTGGACAGTCCTCCCCAGCTGTGCCTGTGTGTGCAGCTGTGAGGCTCAGTTCTCCCTCCCAGCACTGTCCTTGCAGGTGTCTGTAGCCAGACACAGAGAATTTAAACAGGAACTTCCAGAGATTAAAACAGAACAACTGCTGAAACTCCCACCAAAACCTTAATCCAACCACTCCTGCCAACTTTCTGCAGCTCAAATAAAAGGTCTACAAATAGTGTGTGACATTTCCTGTCCTCTGGGAACTGTGTAAAGAAGTGTATCAGTAGTGTTCCTCTATGGAGGGGCTGGGCTTTGTTCATAAGCTCTGCAGATAATGGATATAGCACAAAAAAATCAGCAAAGGCAGTGGTTTAGTCCAGTCATATGCTCAAGAAACTGTGAAAAAGAAGAGCTAGTAAAAAGATTTTATCTCTACCTTTCTTTTTTCTTTTTTCCCCTCATTTTAAAAACTCTGTAATTGTGAAGGCTGTTTTATTATTGGAAAAATGTTATAATATTAATTATATTCTATGCAGAAGAATCATAGAAGAACTTAATTTGGTACAAGGATATTCTTCCAGAATGTTTTAATTCTTTTTGTTATGGCAGGTATGAGTACATGCTGAGGCAAGGTAACCACTTGGTGGTATTATTTTTTGGTGTAAATCTTTCTATAAGAGGTTACAGATGAGGAGACTTTTGGGTTGATATGATTTTTGTTTTGGTTTGGGTTTTTTGGTTGGTTTAGAGTTTTCTTTTATTTTATTGTTGGTTAGCAGCATTTTTTAGTTGCAAAATGGCTTCAAGATTCCTATTTCCTACTGAAGTGATTAAGAGAAGTAAAAAGATTTGGCAACCTATCATCGTCCTCTTCTCTGTCAGTAGTTTTGTTACTTGAAGGAAGCGATTTGCAAATCATATCAAGTGTAAATTGGGCAGAGAAGGTCCCTTGATTGCTGCTCAGTCTGATTTTTCTACATCTTCCACATGAAAAGATTGTGCTGCTCTGACTGACAGGGCAATTTCAGCAAGTAATGAGTAAAGATGGATGTCCCTGAGCAGTTAATCAAATTTCTTTTTGGCAACACTCTCTGTCAATATTTGAGGCTGTCATTTTAATTGTTTCAGATTCCAGGCAAAGGAGGATCATAGTCATGGACTCCCATTGTGCTAGATGATATAAAACTTGGTGATAGTAATAGATGCCCAAAGAAGAGGACTTCTGAAGTTCATTCTATTAATGGGAGTCTGTGTGCTTCCAGCTTCATCAGGATGTTTGCAAATGGCTTCTGCTCTTGCAAAATTGGTTGTAGAACAATTCTTGTGGTAAAATTTCTTGCTGCAACTGTAAAAAAATGCAAGATAAAGGTAAAATTCTTACTAGTCGTCTTCTTTGTTTCAAAACATCTCCATTCTGAAATGTTTTCTCAGATCTTCTTTGTATTCCATGTTGTATTCTTCTTTATATATGCAGTAGTCCTGCTGTCCCACTGACATGAGTGGAGGAGAGCTAGCTCAAACCTCTGCCTGGCTCTGAATTGGTTTGGATCTTTTCATTCTTTCAAAGTGGACAGCTGACCTTGGAGGGAGTAACAGAGATCTGAAGCAGCAGTGCAGTAATTCAGCCAGTTCTGTCAGCAGTTTCCTACATTGCAAAACCTGACAAATCTTACTGCCAGCATTCAGAATTAGTCTTTGGAAGATCCTGTCTGGCAACAGTGCACGAGATGCACAGCCTTTGCTTTGCATCAAGGCAAAACTGCAAGCAAGTTGTTTGTGCTCCTACAGAGACACGAGATTTCCTACGTGCTGCAAATACCTTGCTGTTTAATTCTATAATTCTATATATATTCAAGTATATATACATGAATATGTATGCATATGCTCAGAAAAGAATCACAGAATGAAGAAATCTCCAGGAGATGGAGTGAAGAGCATGACACAGTGAGAATGCCAGATATAATCTTTGCTACGTGCTCATTTAAAACACAGTTTATCCTGTACAGCTTTATATACTTCTTGTGTTTATGCATGCTTGTGTATGGGCATGCATACTTATATTTTATCTATATGTGTGGCTTCACTTACTATAACTTGGCATGTGATGTTGCAAAATTTATGGCTGAAAATGGCAGAGGAAATGTAAGCATCAAGAGGAAAAAGATAAGAGTTACAAAAGCTCCAGGAAACTCTTATGGGACATGGGAATGTACAAAAAGCGTTCTGTCACTACTCAGCACCTGATCAGGCCTAGCAGACCAATGCCTCTCTCTTTGTTAGCAGTAATCTATAAATCTGTCAGAAATACTGAGGGTTCATGCATTTTTGCTCAGCTATACCCCACAGTCTTGTTAAAATCAACTTGAAGACAGAAGTTAGCCCTAAGAAAGATGTGTCAAGAGTCAAATCTGGCTTGGTAGTTTGTTGGGGGGTAAAGCATGGTTATACAGTGAAACTTTTGTTGCTGGCATTCAGAACCATTTGGACAAGCATAGAATTTCATGAATGTAGTTATGGTCCTGTTTATAGGTGGATTTCACCCCACATGCTCTGAGTGCCTGTGACGAGTTATGTTAATTACATTGTGTTGGGTTTGCATCTGAAGGGAGAATGATGTTTAGGGCAGTATATTTTATGTTTCGTCTTTGTTGTCTCCAAATTCATAAATGCTCTCACAACCATGTAAGAGTTTATTTGTAAGGTTTTAATCTTCTCAAGAATGAGAATTTCATTGTATGAGCAGAAAAGCAAAACCCAAAATTCACTCTTTTCCAAAATATAAACTTTAACATCCTTTTTTTTCTTGCAGACAGAATGTTTTTCTGCTGTCATGCTTCTTTGGTTCTTTCTTGCTCTTTACATCTAGCAGCTGAGCCCTCAGCTTAAGGTTGTAATATCACAGTAAAAATATTTAACTTCATATACTGAAAGCTTTTTTTGCAGTTTATGAGCAACCAAAGCCAATAGAATAAGTCAGAGTGCCAAGTGAGCAGCTCCTAGCAGGGTCAGAAAGCACACCAGATCTTTTACTAGACATTTACTCACCTAAGTCTGATTTCTCTCATGAAGGGTTCTAGATGAAAACCTCATTTTTCACTGAACCTTTCTGTCCTGATGCCAACATCAGGACAGTCCCTGCTCTTTGGTGTGGGATGAACTTTACTCATGTCCATGCACAAAGGGTGAGCAAGGGAGGAAACTTTAGGATATTTTGCTGCTTGGAAATGAGTGTTTTAGCTGGCCCACTTTGAACCTGATGCTGTGGTAGGAGATATATTTCTTCTTCAGTTTGGTATGGTAACATCTCACTGGCCCTGGACCAAGTGTTGACAGAACTGCAAATAAGCTGAGATACTGAGCAGGGAACAAAAGCAACCATGGCACAAGTGGGTGTGATGAGAGAAGTGAATCTCTAGCTAGTGCTCACAGGTGCACACGAGGGATCAGCATTTTGTCTAACTTCTCAAGACTTGACAGATGGTGAAGTGCTTGTGCAATGAAGACTCAACCCTGGAACATTTGTTCAGAGAAGGGGAATAAATATTTTTCAGCTGAACATCCCTTTGAAATGCAAACCATTATCTTTGCTCGATTCCGTTATCTCCTTTATGAGCCTGTCTGTATAACAATTCTTCTCAAGGAATGTGACAAACACAGTGGATAAGTTCTAGATCTAAAAGGCAAACCACAATCCTTTAAAATAAACACTCCAACAAACCTAAGGAAAAAAACCAACAAAGAACAGCAATATGAGTAAAATTAATAAAATATCAAGAAATGGAACCAATCTCCTGAAAGTTGAGAGCTGAATAGATGTGTGTAGTAAAATAGCTATAAATGAGACATATACATTGCTGCAGTTAAAAGACTGAAAATATTTCAAAGTTAGGTTCCACAGGCAAAATATTTTTCAAAGTCAATGGCTCTAATGGCAAGGAAGAAGTCTCCAAAGTTTGAGAGAAAAATATTTCCCCCAATTTGGAATGTAGTTGAAAAGGAATGAAGCTTATCACCAAAGGATAAGGAGCAAGTTAAAAAACACCTTCAGTCCTTGCCTGCTGCAGATGACCCTGATTGACTTTGAGACACTAACAAAAGCTTAATCTTGTTTGCAGTGTATTGAGAGATGGCTGGGACAGATTGACTGTGAAAGGGTAGTCTCTGAGCTGAGCTCAGAATGAAGCATGAGAGGTAAATTGTTTTAAAAGTTCCAAAAACCATTACATTTTCCCTTGTAACTTTGCTTAAACCTTTTAAATTCTTGTCTACCCCACAAAGGCACAAAGCAAATGCAATCGCTTTGCACCCCAAGGAAAATTTCAGGAGTTCTATTGGGTAGATGAATGTAGATGGGGAAGGATTGAAGAATTCAGCCAGTGAGAGCAAGCATTCTATCTCTGACACAATGAAAAAAAATTATTAAGAACTAGAAATACCTGCAGACAACAGGTATTTACTGTCATTAACAAGTTGGAGTTTAATTGGTAACCAGTCCGGCACCCAAGCTCATTACTGAAGACACATTCCTAGAGGAAAAAAAAAGAGATTTCAACAAATTTTGTCAGCCCCAGGAGAGTAGAGAATGCATTTTCCTCATAGGAGTTCTTGGAAGCTGCTGTCATTTTTCCTTCTGTGAGGGAAAGAGGGAAGTTAGTTGTGGTGGCTTAGCAGTGTTACTGCTCAGGGTAGGTTTTGTGTTCTCCTAAGTAACTCAAATGCATGCTTAATGAAAAAAATAAAAAAGTAATTAGTCTTTCTTTAATGGCATGGAATTGCAGCCTTGCAGCTAGGAAGAAACAGCATGGAGTTAAACAAGCCTGCCTCAAATCTGACTTGTACTGGTGTTTACCACTGCCTCTGGTAAAATATTGCTCTTAGCCAAGCTTTGTATCTGTTTTTATGGCAGTGCTGTGGAGTTTGAGGTCTTGACCGGCTAAGTGAAGACAGGCTTTAATGTGTGGGGAGGTGCATGGGGAAGGAGTCAGGGCAGTGAATGCCCAGTAGAGTCATTGCTCTGTCTGATCTGGGACATTGAGCATAGGGCAGATTTACAGGGAGTTTAACAACCTTCACACTCTGCTGTATAGTGCAGGTACATTTCCTTTTCTACCTTAAGATGTTTCCACCTCCACTCAGTGTCTTTTGTACCTTTATGCCTCAAATGCCTCTTTGCAGGGGGCAGACCTAGCCATGCCAATCAGGGTCTGCTTTCAGAGGTCCTATTAACATACCTTGCAATAATGAATAATTATTTATCTTTAAACTTTTCTTGAAATTTTCCTCTCTTTTCTCTTCAGAGGTGTTTTATTTATCAGAGCATGAATTTATACATCTGAGATTAGAGTGCTTCATGCTTTGCTTCAACACAGATCCTTAGCAATTAGAAACTATAAGAAAGGCAAGTATAATTGAATTCTTGCCCTGGCAGTCTACTGGCTTTGTGGTTCTCCCTTTGATTCAGAGGTCTTGTTTTATCTATTCCTTTCAAGGTTTTTTCATTTTTCTCTCCAAATTTGTTACTTGTCTTAAAAGGCAATACCCCTACCTGATGTTGCTTTCCCCCCAAAACCATACCTACTTTCTTTTCTTTTTCCTATCCTAGTATTAGTTTAAGGCAGAAGTGCTTTAAGTATTTCTAGCCAAATAGCCAAAATTCAGTTTTTTCTAACAACAGAATAGTTTTTCTGAGCGCTTTCCCTCAGCACTTCCAGTGCTAAGCCCGAGGCAGTTCTCTCATTCCTGTAGCAGGCAATGCTGTTCCCACTGTCTGTTCATCTAACCCTGCTCTGTGGTCCCCTCTGCCCTTGCCCCCCCAGCAGCACTGGGGGCTGGGATATCATCACAAAGTAGAAGGTGAGGAATGGCATGGCCTCATTTCCTTCCCTTTGCATCAGGGAGGAAGAGGAAGGGTGAGGCTAAAGTTGGAGGCGAAGATGTGGTTGAACAAGTTGGGGTCACTAATTGTCTGAGCACCTTGGGGGCTCCTGTGAGATTTAGAAAGTGCTTGACTTTGTGCACTCCCATGTCTCTCCTTTTCACACACATGTGTAGAAGTGTAGGCAGGCAATCATTGCCCATCTTGCCATACTTTTCTGTCCCAAACCCAGCCTGGAGCCCACTGAAGTAATGGAAAGAAGTGATCTCCACTAAAACAACTTAGATATTTCATCACTGTAGCTCACACAAGCACCCTGTTCTGTTTTTACTTTGGATTGAAGAACAGCCATGCTGTCACTCTGGGTCACTCCTTACATCCATCCTCTGGACAGTATTTCAGCATGATTTGTGCTTGCATAACATTGCAACTTCTACTTCTTTTAAAAGAAGAGAGAAAACAGAATTAATACCACCAGTTTGTAGTAACCCCCAGAGAAACTCTCTCAATGTTTTACGCTGCTTTCCATTTTAAAGTTCTATTTTTTGGTGTTGATTTAAACACAGTAAGCAATGTATCTGCTGTTTCTTTCATTTAGTGCCTATTACAGAACAAGTTTTTTTCCTATATATTTCTTATCTGATCTGGTTTCCTGCTGTGATCATCTAATACCTTCACTTCTCCAGAAACAGTGACAACCCTTCAGGAATTACATGTTCTGATTTTGGAGAGTGGCTAATAAGTATGGTTAGATTTAAAACCCTCAATAAATCCAGTCAGGGCTTCCAGAGAGTTGATGATATATCAGGTATTTTTCCTCTCTTTGAAGAGTTTTCCTTCCTTTGATCTTTGGAATGAAAATCATGATTGTATTAATACAGCCCATGGGAAGTTGTAGTATATAAATTGCATAATCTGTGAGTATAATCAGGGAAACATTTTATTTCAGATAAGAAATTTCTTTCTTTTCTACTCTGTTAGGAATTGTTATACATAAAGTATATTTTATCTACATCTATAAAATAATTAAAGTTTACTTAAAATTGTCCCTAATTTTTCTTTCCTGTTTTGTGATGATCCTATTCCCTCCAGGCTCCTGTAGGCACTATGTACTGTCACTGTGGCTTCCATGTCATCCAGTAAGGACTGGCACCTTTGAATTTTGTCTTTAATAAATTCTTCCTTCATATCCAAACACATGCATGCACATAGTTCACGTTTTGGGCATGCTGTCACCACCATGGATGCACACACCTCTCATTTTGAGGGTTGCTACTTGCCTGAGAAATACTGGAGTAGCATGAGGGGGAGTGCAGAGCAGTACAGGTTTAGTGAGAGCAGAAAAGGTGTCCTAGGCTGAGAGGGGCCTCAGCTTGCTATTTCTTTTTTCAGAACATGAAATTTGTGGACTGTTAAGGCATTCTATTAGAAAGGCTAATTTTAAATCCTTGACAATCTGGTGGTTTTAAAAACTGCATTTCTAGAAGACATTATCTCTTTGACTTTTCAGTTTGAAGCCCAAACTCCAATCTTAAATGTGTTTTTGTTTGAGTATTCTAAAATTTTGTGGGATCTTTCTGTACAATAACGCCTTGTTTTTGTGGGAACACATGATATAGAGATGTCTTATATATTAACTAGAAATAAATCTTTCTTTCCTTTTTTTTTATTTTTGTGTTACAATACCACCTATAAATTTAGATTACCAAAGAGGAAAGACAAATTTAAATTACCGAAGGAGAAAAGAAATTGCTAGGCCATCATGTTAGTGGAATCTATAATTTTTATTTCTTTTTTTAGCCAGAAGGCTTAAATTTTTTAGGTGTTTGCTAATGCAAGATGGTCCATTAAAGGACCAGCATCTCAGTAATAAACTGTTAAACCTAAATTGAATGGCATGTACTTTCAATTTCATATTCAGTAAAGTTTGAGATCATCAGAAACTTTTCTAGAAAACCCTCCAGGCAGCTGACTAAATTAAAGAGGGGAATTACTCACAGGCTTAGAAGACAAGTAGGGACATCAGCAATGAAGGATAAGTGTAAAGCTGTCTCTCTCTGCATAATAATTTTATTGCCTGGCTTGATGTATCATAATGTTTGAGATATATTACCCAAAGTAAGTAATACAGCGCACCATTAAACACATTATGTTGTAAATAATTAAGATGTGCAACATTAAAACTTTTGGGTAGAATATAATTACTGTATTCCATGAGAAATCAATGGCTACTCCAGCAATGTAAGTAAACATAAAAACTGTGTTTCATGGACACACAGAGTTGGCAATTGCTTTATGCAATTATTTTAGAGGCTGTTTATATATTTTAGAGGCTGTTGTTTGCTTTTGTCTGATGAGATGTAGTGGTTCACATGCAGAAATTAATTGTCAAAAAAATTTTTTACCTTGAAGATTTGCTCTTTGTTTGAGCAATAATGGATGCTTCCTATGTCAGCCAGCAGCAGCAGAATGCAGAGTTTATGCCTGAGTGAAACGTACAGTGCTTGGCAGGATTGAGTGCTTTTGGGAGCTTCACAGGACTGAGCATCCTTCACAGCTTGCACCCCACTTCATCCCACAGGTTTCTTGCTAGTATAAAACATAAGGCAGACTTACTCCTGCACTTAAAAGGTGAGCATATCATGCACTTACACTGGTGGTAAAGTGTGAGCACAGGTGAGGAATGAATCCCTTACGATTTTTATTCTCCTCTGAAGAACTGGGAGCTCAAGAAATTAAATCTGCAGAAAGCTGTCAAGATCATTCAGTTGAACCAAACAAGGTGATAGGATTGAAATATGAATTTAACACCTAGTCTACCCAAATCTTCAGGCAGAATTATGCTAGAAATTTGTATGACTGCATTATATATTAGGTCCTGTCTAGAAGCATTTGTAAAAGGCACCTCACATGCATATATAAAACAACAAATATGTCAAAGATGAAATTCTGGCTTTCCATTTACTTTTGATGAGAGAACTATTTCAATTGTGGTTTATGCAGTGAATCTGTTAGCTTTGTCTTTCAAAGACTTTTAAAACAGAAAACGCTAGGAAAGCCAACATGCTGACCTGAACATCCACTTAGCATTTTGCTTTCAAGCACTTGTTGATTCCCAGGAAAGTGGTCAGAGGAAGAAGATGGTGTTGCAGGAAGCTCATCCCTGGAGACTGTGATGTTTCCTTTCTGAAGGAAGTTGTGGGTACACAGCTCACAAGCTTGAGGCTGAAGAATTCCTTTAGAGTACCGTAATCTTGGAATGGCCCACCAATACACTGAGAAGGTGAAGAATTCTACATGCAATGCTCCACAGCATTCAAGAGAGTTACCCTAGATCCCATGTAATGTGAAATCAGAACCAGTCCCTTTATGTGTCTTGCTGCAGGATATCTACCTTGCGAGGCTTCTTACTTAAAAAATTGCATTACCTGGGCAGCACATCAGTGCTTGGGCAACAGAGATCTTCAAGACACACTGGAGACCTCTTCTTATCTCTGGCCATCTAATTCAGTTGCTTTTCTTTGTTTATAATTGTGAGCGGTTTTTTTCCCTGAGCATTACTGTTTGGAGATTTACACTACTGGCTCTAATGAATAGCCATGGTAACAGGTGTTGTAGAGATTAATCAGATAAAAGATACATTTAGTGATCATTCTTTTGTGCAATTCCATTAATATGAATAACTCTAATAAGCACCTGGCAGGCATCTTTCAGCATTTGGGTAATATGCCAGAAGTACAGTGTTCTGCTAGAGAATAATTTATTTCAGCCCAGGTGATGAATTCTTTTTTTTTTTTACTCTGTGAAAGAAATAACTGTTGCTCTGCTGTTTATCATTTAGAAGTCTCTTTAAAAGAGGTTTTAAATGTAGTTTTGCATAAGTTCCTCTGCAGCCTTTTCCCCAATAATTTGAATACCTTGCAGCTGTCCATTAAAAGAATGCATCTCAGCTGTCGTGGGAGATTCAACCTCTCTTGCATCCCATTAATTTCAGGAGAAGGAATTGCACAGTGAGGAATTTTTCCTGGGTTTAAATAAGTGATCAGTTTCTTACTGAAAGATATGTTCACGAAAATGTGTATTTGTGTTGCCAAGACACCATGAAAGTTTTTTGCACGTGAAAAAATTTTTTAAGGGCTGTATTCATGGTCAGGTCGTTGCACAGATGACTTCTCTGGATGGTCTCATTGACAGTCCTGATTTGCAAACACGTGTGAACATTTTTTACTTTTTGAGGCTTCAGTATTAAGTCTTTTCTTTTTTCATCTGTCTGTGAATAGGTGATTAACATAGAGCTCTGAAATCTTTCATACCTGTTGCCCACATCACCAAAATAAAAAATTCTTGTAGCCTCTCTTTTATTTTTTATGCATGAGTGGTTTTCTTCTTCTCCAGTTGTTACTAATTTTATTTCAAGTGGCTAAAGAAATGAGGATTGACATTAATGTTTCGTCATATAATTATTCTTTGATTACTGAGACTCTGAAGGAGGGATGGAGGTTCATGTCAATATACTTTACAGCTTTATTTCACAGCATAAAATACTGTAACCTTGATGATCATATTCCTCTTGAGCTTTGTAGCATTCAACCTTTCAAGTTGCTCACAACAGAATTACTTTGATTTTATTTAATAAAGACAAATATATCTTTCATTAGCCTTTGAAATACATGAGTTTGTGGATGGTTTTTCTTAAATAATTGGATTTTGTTACTTTCTTGTCCTTGTATTATTCCTTTTTAAATTTTATTAATACAAAATTTGAGTATATTTTATTAAGTTAAATCTTGTGAGCCCTACACTTACTCTAGTGGAAGAAAAAGCCAGGTTTTGTAACATCAGACATTCTGAGGTCATTTGGGAGGCATTTGATTCTGAAAGTGTAGGTGCATGCATGAACAATCATTTTTAACTCAGTAATTAACTGAAATCATCAATTGATCTTGAATTTAGAAATGGACTTTCTACAACATACAGGTCTTGGTCTAGTGCAGCATTTTATTTGGGCACAAAAAATGTTTGTTTTCTGCCAGATTCTTGGTAGTAGTTTGATGTTCTGAACCTAAATTTCTTAAGGAAGAAAGAGAAAAACATGACCAGATTTACAAAGAAAAAGAGAAGGTGCCTCACTCATATTTCTCAGGGATACAAATCTTTTCATGCCAATAACCTTCTGGTGCAATTAACATTAGGTAGATGTTTTATATAGGTGTTATTCCTTATGCTATTCATGTTACAGAACTTAACTAGAGTCCTGCTTTCACCCTGAGCCCTGAAGTGTGGCAGGTTGGGTGAGGGTCTCCTCCTTTGCTCCCCTCTTAGGGAATAATGGGCTATGTGGTCTCTGGGGAGACAAAGGCTATGCTATATTTATTTGTCAAAAAAACCCTCCTAAATGGGTGTCATCTTGTCCTGCCTTTTCTTGCCTGCTTTCCCTGTTAGGATGGGGACTCTAAGAATGAGTTTGCTGCCTGCCACATGCATGGGTGTCACCTTGCACAGCCAGGGGTTCCTTCCTCATAGCTCCCAGGCACAGTTTGGGGATTTAATGTACCAACTTTTTTCCTGTTTTTTAAGGTGTTTGATGAAAATGGGAAGATATGAAGAGAGACTCTTAATTCAGTGCCCACATCAGAGCAGTGTCTGAAACCATGTAAAAAAAAAAGAAAAAAAAAATTTTTTTCAAATATTCAAGTTGTTCTATGAGGTAGTTAAGGAATAATTTTTTAGATGGGGATGGTAACCAAGTATTGGAACAAATTGTCATGGGAAATGAAATTATTTAAGTCAAGACTTGATATCTGAGTAGAAGATATTTTTATTTTCAGAAGTTAGTTAGGATGCTGGTTCAAACAGTTGGGAAGAATATGTTGTGGACTGAAGAAATGGCAAGTCACAAATGGGCAGTCAGTGCCCAGAGCCCAAACCAATAAAGGTGGTGGTTTTTTGTAGAAGAGGCATATTTGAGTTTTCCACAGCTTGCACTTCCCATCACACTTTGGTCATAAATTCCAAAACTGTCCAATTAGCTCAGAGGTCCCAGGAGGCTTGTGACAGCCATTTAATAAAACAATAAATTTTTTAGTTCCCTTTGTGCAAGTGCAGCCTGTAATGCAGTATTTTGTTATGAACAGCTCTCAGTGAAGTGTTCCTTTCTGTAACAGTGTGTGAATTTGGGATGAGATTGCAATTGGTTTTGTTTTGGTTGGTTGTTACAGCTGGCCAGGGAGATGATGGTTTCTGTGGGTCTTTGAAGACAAAAATGTTATGTAAAATACAGTTGATCATATTCACATTTAGAGAAATCTGTCTGTAAAGCTTTGCTTTTCAGGCAAATTTATCAACTTCACCTTTGATACATAGAGCCAAAGACCTACAAATTAGCCTGAGAGGGAAGCTGCATGTTTCTTTTAGTTCAGATACTTTTATTCATGAAAGCTGGGTGACTTTCAGTATGTTTCAATTGCATAACAGGAAATGTTTTCAACTAGGAATGCTGTTGGAGTGATCAGCTAATGAGGCAAAACAAAATTCAGACCAAAATTTTGTGTATTCATTTATTTGCTGCTTATAGCTTAGTGCTCTACATCTATTCCTTATGGTTTATAAAATCTACCCATTTCTAAAGCAGTTCAATGATGAGTAAAGTGCTGTAGAGGACCAGACTGTGAAACTGATAATATAAATTGGCAGTGGATATATCATATCATGACATAGCTGTCATGGGATACAGGGCTTGACTCAATTCCCATTAAAGTCATAAATATCCATGGTTTTGCTGAAGGCTAGGATTAGGGACTGCAATGTGCCTTAGACCTGTAGGGATTTGAGAGCTTTTTGGGTAGTGGTAATAAACTGTGTCTCTTGAGTGGGAGTGTTGAATGCAGTGGAACACTTTCCTTAACAGTGGTGATTTTGAGGCTTACGAGATGTGAAAAGCCTCATGTCTCTTAAGTAAAATGAAAAAGTCAAAGCTTGCCTTATTGCTGAACATAATGTATTGTGAAAATAGAAATCTGCATGTGGATTAGGCAGCTGATTGGTACAATGCAATGAATCCAGTGGAGAATTTAGAGAGGATTTCATGCTGTTTGCAGAATACGAGGGGTATTTGATGGAATTTGGCTCTGATTTCTATAGTCTGACCAATTATGTTAAGTGCAACGCTGTATGTTAAGTGCAATGCTCTTTCTCTTGTGCAATATAATCTGGTTTTTAACTGATTGCATATACTTGTATCTTTTACATATAATTTCCTTTCTTGCCTAGCAAAATTAGAACAAAATAAATAACAAATAGAAAAATAGGAATAAAATAGAAAATAAACAAATAGAACAAATATACTGCAGATTCTTCTTCTAGTGGATGATTCATGCTGTGTTAAAGGGAAGCATAATTTTCCTCACACCCTTAGAAAAATACATCAAAACAAAATTTAGAAAAAGAGATAGAAAGCACCTCCCAGCCAAATAAGTAACAAGCATTGATTCATTCAGCTGCAGTCAGTCTCTGAGAGTTATATAGGTACTATTGATGCCACTTCCAAACTGTAGCAGAAGTGAGCTTCATAACCTGTATTCCTAAAATAGGTTTTACAAAAAAAAAAAAATTAAAACCTTTCTTGCCACCAGATCATGTTTAGGCTGACCTTAAGACCAGGCTTTTGACCTGGATGTGGCCATGGCCTATACTTTTGGTGGCATACCCTTTATAGTAGATGTTTGTCAGCACCAAATAAGTTAATGGGATGTAGAAACCTAGTCTGAGGCAGTGAGTATGCCTCTGGGAAACCTGATTTCATTGAAACTTAGGAATACAAGAATAAGTATATTCCAGGAAGAAGGGAAAGTTAGTTCTTGGTCTAAATTCACAGTAAGAAACAGGGATTATAGCAAAGCCCTGGTCAGAGGCATCCTGCTGGCTCAAGTGAGTTTTAAAGCTCAAAAATATGCACATTTTCAAATGACAGTTCCCTTCCCTCACAAATACTAGGAGTCTGGGAGGTAAGAAGATAAAGAAGCTGATTTGCATTTATTTTTCTGTCAAAAATTGCTAGAAGTCTTCCCTCTGTTCTTAAAGATCAGAAAATATTTAGGAGGAGGATTGATATAAAAACTGCAAATGTTACCTTTCAGCCCTGCAGCAATTATCTATATCTTCATTGCAGTTATTTTATTTGAAACTGTTTTTGCTGTTTCCATAAAGTCACTCAATTTTAGATGCAATGTCTATTTAAAAGCTGGTGTGCTAGTTACTTTCAGGGATTTTACAGTGAAACAACCTTGTAATTACAGCTAAATTGATTAGATCAGAGTGGACTTATGGGCAATAGGATTGCAAAAAACTTTCTGAGTCACCCTATGGTCCCCTTAAAGAGGAGAAGTGGAAAGCATGCTCTAAAGGCTAATAAAAATTGCAGTGAGAACGTTCCAAGCACAGAATGAATGACTTCATAAACAGGTTTACAGTGTAACTGGAATTTCCAGGCCATATAATCAACACTTAGCAAGTCTTTTTAGAACTTTTTAGATGTGTTTCAGTGTGCAAACACCTTGAGTAGAGTTCTGTGGTACAAAATTATATTTTCTACTGAAGCTGCTCATCCTACAAATCATGTTAGTACCAAAATGAGCAGTCTCCATCAATCCAACTGTTCTTGTTCACAGCATAGTTTATTTTCACTCCTCACTTTTCATTTGTGTGTTCCCAGAGTGCTTCTGGCATGGCTGGTGCTAATGAGAAGTACCACAAGGAAAAGGTAGAAGTGAATTTGTGAACATGGAATTTAAGGAAATTGTACTGTACAGAGTGGTAAAATGCAGACAATTTGGCACTATGATTACTTTGGTGGTGTGGCCTAACATGTTGAATTATCTTGGCAGCAGCAATGTCAGTAGTAGAACATGAGGGGAATATAAACCTTTATGCAGAGGTTAAGTCCTGTCTCCCTGTTTGATGGAATTAACTAGAGACAAAGAAAAATTAGTAAATTTGTAATTCTGATGTTTTTGAGCAGTTTATAATTGCTACATCAGTGAAGGTGTTTGTAATGGAGCAGAAGATGTGGAGAAGTCTATAACTAGCAACATTTTGATAACCAGCACTATTAGAGATGTGGCAAGATATTGGTGATCATTTGAGTGCTTGGTTACAGAAGTCAAAGAATGGGGTTTATTATCATCCTACATCAATAAATAGTAAGAGCTGGAGCATGAGGTGGGAACTTGATGAAGCAAAGTCATGGAGTGTGCAGAAAAGGATGATTTGTTGGCACCACTGGTAAATAGAGATGGTGGGAAGTTGTTCTTTGAGCCTGAGCTGGTCTGAGGGATGGGGGTTGTGTAGATGGGAAGAAAAAGATGGAATGTGAAGCTGTGGGCTGAAGGCTTTTACAGGTAGGTGTAGGTCTAAGGGAAGTGCAAAATTCACAAGTAGGGCAAAGAAGAGAAAACAGATGGTTTGGGAGAAAGATTATAACGACTGGAAAAGGGCATTGAAGAGTAGCTGCTGAAGGAAATTATGTATTTGTGGTTCTGGTTTTGAGAGAATTTAGCTTGGAAATAGTAAGACTGCTGCCAACCACTTTCAGTTCTTGCTCTCTATGAAAAGCACAATGTAAAATTAGTGACAGACCTGTATATTTTCAATCATTATTTGAAAATTAATAACCTTAAAAAACAAACAAACCCATTAAAAACAACAAACAAAAACCAACACCAAAACCCAAGGTTTTAGGTAAAAAGAGTGTCTTTTTAAGACAGAGAAGTAAATCCTGACAATGGTCTTTTGGGAGAAAAATACCACTTATAAACAAAGAGAAGATAATTTGTCATTAAGAAGGCCAGGGTTTTGTGACTGGCCCATCAAGCCAAGTTTTTACCTGACATCAAAGAGAACACCCATCCAACTTACAAGCAGCCAGTTTTTCTAGGAGGATGCTGTGGGAGACATTATCAAATGCTTTCCTGAAGTCCAGACAGACCACAGCCCTCACCTCATCTATTAAATGGGTCACCTTAGGATATAAAGGAGATCAGGTCAGTCAAGCAGGACTTGCCTTTCATGATTCCATGTTGGCTGAGCTTGATGCTCTGCTTATCCTGCATGTGCCTGATAGTGGCACTCAGGATGATGTCTTCCATAACTGAGGTAAGGCTGACAGGCCTGTAGTTCCCCAGATCATCCTTCTGAGCCTTCTTCCCAATAGTCATTATATTTCCAGCCTGCTGGAACTTCACCAGTTAACCAGGACTGCCGGTAGACTGCTGAGAGTGATTTGACAAGCTCTTTCACCAGTTCCCACATTAGTCTATGTTGTGATGCTATTTTCATAACTTTCAGAGGAATTCCTTCCAAATTCCTGGTTTCATTACCATAAAATGCTTATATTATGTAACAATGAATTATTAGATTTGGCTAGCCATGTTATCATTTACAGTGGATTATAGTAATGTTGCTACATATTAGGTCTATCACATAATTGCTTCAGTAATTCCTTGTCACAGGATTAAATACTTTAGTTACCAGTAGCGGTGTTTAATCAGGTGTTTTACTTGAAAAAGACCCTGATTGTTTGACTGAAGATTCAGTTACTATTTGGGGCTCTTCTCTTCATCTGCCAAATCTCTTTCCAAACCCCAATTTAAGGCATTAGACATTTGATAATTTTAAAATTAAATTTAAAAGTTTTTAGCAAAGTATATGTAACAAATAAAGTTCTCTAACTGTTTTGAAAAACTTGTTTCTAAATCCTTAATTGTGATAGGAATATGATTAGGTAAACCAAATTCAAACATCACTGAAAATGTTTGGTTAATATCTTGTGTATGAATCAATGAAATAAGCTCATAATTTTTACATTTTCTGTATCTGTTCCTGGCTTACAAATGAGGAACTCTAATAGCATTCCTAAGTGGTCCTGGCAAGTTATCATTCATTGAGATAGTACTGTGTAATGTAGTTCATAGAATATTTAAGCCAAAATATTTTTGCTTTAACCTGAGATAGTGCCAGTCACTGTAGCTCAAGTTGAAACAATTAAATCTAGCAGATTGATTAAAAAATGACAGTGTTCTACCAAATTAAGCATATGTTGCTGCTAGGGCTTCTACTATATCAACTAAGCTTTCAAAAATTCTCTTTCATGTAGTGTTTGGGAAAACCCTTTAGTAGGAATGCTGTCCATCAGGATATTGGTAGGAAGATTAATTACTACACAGCTGTGTTAAGTGCAGATATTAATTATTAATACAGAAAACTATTTTGCTAACTATTTTGCTATTTAAAACTTAGACATCTGAACTTCCTGTATTTTTATTTTAAAATCATGATAAACGGTTTATTTTAATATCATGATGAATGCCCCCATTGCCATGCGATAGATGAGCACTAGGTGAATACTCTGCTTCTGCTTTTAGAGTACAGTTTTTTTACAGACATATAAAAGGCACTTCTGTAACGACTTGCAATAAAAATTCTTGAGACTTAAAGATTCACTCACATAGGTTTCAATAAAACTCATCCTAAGTCTGTATATGCACATCACTTATCCAATGTACAGTTCCTTTGACTTTAATGCTCAACCAGTACCTGGGACTTCTGGAGAATCTTTACCTCAGAGAAAATTTTTTTTATTGTTTTTGTTTTCTTTATAAATACTTTCCTTTTCCTGACAGAATACAGAAGAAAGCAATTGCAGACAGTTTGCAAGACCCACAGAACTTGCATGTCTGCAGTGAGTGTCTCGATTTTTTATGAGCATCATGATGACTCTTCTAGCAAATGGCTCCCTAGCAACTTAATTTCTGCCATACATGCAAGCTGTAAAAACCTTTGCATCTTGCAAATAAGTTCCTTATTTCTCACTTGGATCTACAGTGTGCTATACTGGGGAACAAGATGCTGGAGAGCAACACTAGAAAAGGGCCTGGAGGCTCTGAAATGACAAGTTGACCATGAGTCAGCAGTGCCCTGGCAGCCAGGAGGGCCAAGTCTGTCCTGGGGGGCATCAGGCACAGCATCACCAGACAGGAAAGGGTGGGGATTGTCCTGCTCTGCTCTGAGCTGGGGCAGCCTCACCACCAGAGTGTTGGGGGCAGTTTTGCGTGCCACAATATAAGAAAGACATTAAACAATTAGAGAGCATCCAAAGAAGGGCAGCAAGGATGGTGAAAGTTCTGGAGGGGAAGAGTGCATGAGGAATGGCTGAAATCTCGTGGTCTGTTTAGCCTTGAGGAGATGGAGGAAAGATCTCATTGCAGTCTACTTTGAGAGGGGCAGACACTGATCCCTTCTCTGTGGTGACCAGTGACAAGACCAAGTAAATGGCCTGAAGCTATGCCAGGGGAAGTTTAGTTTGTATATTAGAAAAAGATTTTTCTCTCAGAGGGTGGTTGGACACTGGAACAGACTCCCCAGGAGAGTGGTTACAGAACCAAGCCTGCCTGAGTTCCACAAGCATTTGGACAATGCCCTCAGGCACATGGTGTGGTCCTTTGCAAGGCCAGAAGATGGACTTTGATGATCCTTGTGGATTTCTTCCACAGGATATTCTATGATTTGTTCTTGCTTACTTTAACTTCTAATTGATCACTGGTACTTCCTTTTTAAAATATGTGGAGAGAAGTACCTCCTTCTCTCCACTGACTGCAAAGAGAGGTTATATAGTTTTGTCAGTAGCTACCTGCCATGAAGAACCCTAAAAGCAGCTGTTATAAACCTCATTCCTACAAAACCTTCAAAGGTCTGTGGTATCTTTGACTTGGAGTCACTAGGTGGCAGGCATTGCCACCTTCCAATGTAATTGTGAGCACTAAAATTGGCCTGTTCGAGCCTTTCCTGACTGCTTCTCAGTCGTGACAGCTTTGAGATTTCAGGAGCATCCCTTTCCCCTAGATCTCTCTGCCTCTATCAGTGGGTCGAGCTTCACACTGGCCAGCTTCAGTCCTTGCTGATACTGGGTTCTAGGAATGTCTGGATGCTTCTGTCTGCTTGTCTCTCTTAGTCTCTAGTAACCTCATTCTTTGTCTTTCTGTAGTTCATTGTGATATGAGGACAGATTGGTGTCACTCAGACCTGATCACAGGCAGCTGGGGATGTCAGTCACACTATCCCACCAATGTTAATCACACTCCACTAGCTGCACTTCTCTTCCTTCTCTAATTACTAGCTCATGAAGAACTGAATGGAATACTGTCACCTCCTTGTCTCTTTGCTGTTTTCAACATTTTGGCCACTTCTCCAATATGTGTAGATTCATATGCATTAGAGGCATTTCCCCTGACACAGATGACATCTGCTAAGGTAAAGATGTGCAGATCTGGTTCATGTCTCTGGTGTCTGGTGTTCAGAGTGGGAACAAAGTCTTCTTTGTATTAATTATCTTCACCTATGACTGCCACCCAGTCTTGTATCTGTCTTCACACTGCTACATCTCTTCTGTCTCCTAACACTTGGGCCCTTTTTCATATTCACCACGTCCTGCAGTTCTATCATTTCAGCACAGTACTCATTAGAGAAGTTTTCTAGCAAACCCATCTAATATCATACTGTTTCAGTAGGTTTTCATCTTTTCATCTTGCTGACTCACTGTGGTGTTTGACAGGGTTGGCTACTGAAAGTGTCATTCATCACAAGCCTCTGGACTGGAGCTGATGCAAGGCAGGGTGCCATTTTATTCAAGGTCTGGTCCTTTTCTGGTGATTGAAATACTGCCTCAACAAACATTTTGACTTTTAGACAGTGCTATAGTCTCAGAGATTTGTGTATCTCTTCAGCAACATTTCTCAAAAAGACGTGAGTGTTCAATGCATATATATTTTCTGACCCAGCCTCTTCCTGTAATGTTGTAGCATGCACCAGTTCTGAGAAGGGCAGTATCTTCATGTTGCCAGCAGCCAAGTGCTAGAATTGGACTTTTCGTATAGAAATGCAACATATACTTGAAGGACTTTTTATTTGTTTGGCATGCAAGTGAGCAAAGTGCATGGAGTTGCAGTTTTATTCCAGTGTGAGCAGGGATCACACATTAACTATGGAATCAAAATGCACAAATTTGCTTGTGATGCTAAGCTGATAGTCTCCTTGATGGTCTCTCTACATTAGTGTTTCCTAATCTATAGTCCATATAAGAAAAAATGCTATTCCAGCAAAAATTGCAGCCTTAACATGCTCTGAGGTAACCTCAAAGCACTTTTATAAAGGCCTGTTTTATTATTAATTGCATTCAGATAAGAATTTTATATTTGTGTTTACTTGTGCTGGCAACCAGATAAGGCACTAAAGTCTTACAACATTGTCTTTTGTTTTGTTTTGTTTTTTTTTTGTTTTCTTTAGAAGAGAGAGTGTGATGGACATCAGTTGAAGGGATTGGATAGGAGTATGCTGCTTAGTATTTTAGCTCATTTTGGGTAGACAGTCTACAAAGAGGAAGTCTGAGGTTATTACCATACCAAGCAGGTGACTGAATGCATCTTCTCTGGAAGACTGAAGAATTGCACTGCCTGAGCTTCTGGGGGTTTTTTATTCCTGGGGCAAGAGGAGAAGAAATTGGAGGTGTCCTACTCTGTCTGTACTTTGCTGTTACCATTGCTGCTGTTTCCTCATGTTTTACGAGAGAAAGGGACCCCAGCAATGCTGGGTTGTTGCCAACAATGTGACTGATGCACCCTATACTTTTTTGCCACTTTTCTAATCTGTAGCCTGGAATGACTAAGCAAAAGGTAGCTTTTTTTTTTTTTCTTTTCTTACATGAGTACTGCAATTTCAGGAGGTCTAATGCATTTTTGTGTCAGAAGTGGTGGAGGATCTCAGGTCTCGGGAGGAATAGTATTTCATGGGCCATTTGGTTTGCAAAACAGCTGCCAATAAAAAGTCTCATTGTTTGTATGCAACCTGCACATGTATCAGACTCTGTCACACAACATTTTCAGCGCAAACAGACATGGGACAGGAGAAGAAAGAGGCACAAAATGTGTTATGTGATCAGAATGTCCCAGAGTATCTGGGAGAGACAGGCCATCTAGGTTCCAGATTATTGACCTGTCTGTGAAATGTTCCTTCAGTTGCAGAAAAATGCCTAGGGAAAATAAAGAAAAAAAAAAATCTGTGTGAGACACGATCACAGCTTGCTTGGCAGTTGCAGCTCTTGTTCTGCTGTGGAAAAGATAAGATGGCTCGAGTTCAGAAAGAGGATTGTTGGCAATGCCCTTCTGGATTAGCCTTAGATGGATGTGTTGTTGCTGTTACAAGTGGGGGTTCTGTGCATTGAAAGGTGATGTCTCTTTTGTATAATTATTTTTAATACACTTTGTGACATTACAAAGGGAAAACAGAAAAGTGAGAGACATGGTAAGGTGCCACCAGTTAAATATAATGCTTCTGTAGCACAATAAAAAGTAATGGAAAGGTGTTAAAATGAGGTGGAATCTCCTGAGGTCACTTCATGCTTATCTTTTACTATCATTTCCCTAATTGGTTTTTTTGGCAGAAGACATAGCCTCTGTGTATTCTAGTTCAAGGAGATTTTTCTGTCCTCAATATGGGTCTACATTTTATTACTTCAGCTGAACAGCTACTCCTAAAGGAAAACAAAATTGGATGTATTTTTTGCTATCAGCCCTCTGTTATTGGCAAAATGAAGTAATGGTATGTTCCAGCAACATTTTGTTTGGCTGAAGACTGGAAAGGTGAGTAGCATTTCTCTAGCAGAAACAAATATTCTCTGTGCCTTATGTTGTGTATTTATGCCAAGCAGTAACTGCTGAGTCTGCAAGCATCAAATCTTCTTTACCAAACATAGAATATTTACCAAAATGAAAATAATTAAGATGTT
Source organism: Melospiza melodia melodia (assembly GCF_035770615.1). Classification (NCBI taxonomy): domain Eukaryota; kingdom Metazoa; phylum Chordata; class Aves; order Passeriformes; family Passerellidae; genus Melospiza; species Melospiza melodia. Next base: position 107,844,119 of record NC_086194.1, on the reverse strand, counting down.
ATTTCAGCAAATGATTGTGCAGTTTATTTTTTGCCTTATCTAGGAATTGTTGCCTTTCAAAAATTTAGCCATTTTTCTGCATTTAAGATTCCTTCCAGAGCAGGAAGCTACTGTCTTTGAGAAGATAACATTCTTAAGATTAGTAACTAATTAATTCCCAGTAACTGACCTAAAGGAGGCAACAATGTTCTCTCATGAATTTAGCAGTTGGCACCAAATTTGGGAAGAGCTGGGATGATTGATCATAGGTTTGCCATTCAGAAGAACCTAGGCAAGTTGGAGTGGTGTGGTCCTTAAAAATTCAACAAAAACAAATTCAAAGTCCTGCTCATGGAAAGGAAGAATCTTCTGCAACAAGCACAGGCTGGAAGTTCTGGTGTGAAGGATCTGGAGTTGAAGGTAGACAGTAAACTAAATGTGAGTCAGTGGAGTGCCCTGGTAGCCAGAAGGCCAACAAATCTGGGGCTGTACTAAGAGTATGTTGAGGATTAGTGTTTTAAGGTCACTTAAAGAATCACCTGCAAAGGTATAGGCAAAACCAGGTTTAATATAAAAATAAGAGAAAGTTCATGTGCAAAGTTGGCTCTACTTCTTACTAGATAGTTAAGGCGCGCGAAGAAAAAGCAAACAAAAATCTAAAATCAATCAATCCAAACTGAAATAAATCCCAGACTATCTATGTGGAGGCTGGAGGAAGAGAAAAGGCTAGGAAAAGATAAAGATAAAAAGGAATATGGAAGAACCTCCTGTTGAGTCACAAGGCTCAGAGTAGACTCCCATCTACTAAACTGAGCCCAGACTTGATCAAATGTTTACACTCAACAGCAATTAATTTAACTTAAACTTAGCTCAAACTTAATACATAACAAGTTAAGCAAGTTAGCAAAGGATTCACACAAAATGTACTGTACCATAACTGTAACTTACAAATCTAAAGTACTTCAGAATGTGGGAAAGAAACGTTCCGAGTACATTTGCTATGGCATATGCCTACACAGAGACATGAAGAATCTATGTGAGCTACATGTGAAAAACTCCCCTTAAATTCAGTGAAATACTCATTTTGGATGCCTTTGTATCTTCTCAGGGTGTGAAGGACTGAGTCTCAAGGAGTATCAGCCTAGGATCCATCATCACTGTTTGGCAATCTTCCAAGTATAGCAACCTTGAGAGTGCGCTGACTCAGAGAGGTGTCCAGCTCGGAGGGAGTTTGCTGGTTGCAGCCCATGGAGGTCCAGGGGATTTCAAAGGGTCTCATTTTGGACCACTGTTTAAAAGGTTGCAAAAGAGTGGGCTTTAGTCATAGTAATTTTCCATCCAGGCTGCAATTTGGGTCCGTAATTTTCTTTGCAAGTTGAGTAACAAAAATATTCCACTTGGGCTGTTATTCAGGCAAGCAAAATAAGTTATCAAAGCTGGTTTTTAACAAACAGAAGCTTGTTAGACAGCACTAGTTCCCTGGGAACAGACAGTGTTTCTGAGAGGCTGAAGAGCTCAGCCCAAGTGCAATTCCTCAAGGCTGAGGTGTAATAAGAATTTCTCAGATCATAGAAAAACCTGGAGGGGGAGTGAAAGGAATTAGGGAAGATGCCCCACCACAGAGGAACACAGCCAGAAAACCGAAGGAATTATTTATTCCCTCTTTACTGAGCTCTTGTCAGTCCACATCTACACCACCAGGATTCAGTTTTGGGCCATTTAGCACAAGCAAAGCACAAAGAGGAGTAAGCTTAGCCGAGGATCATCAGATAGTCAGGGGGCTGTAGGATATACCCTTGAAGAAAGGCTCAGTGAACTGGGGAGTTTAGCCTGAAGAAGGGGGCTTTGGAGAAATCTAATAGTAGCCTTCCTCAATAGCTTTGAGGAGATCATTGCGAGGATGGATCCTGTCTCACCATAGCCATGCATGATCAGAAATTGAGAGGTGAGAGAAATGAAATTTGAAAGAGTAAACTGGATAGAAGGAATTGTTCTTTCATTATGATGGTGATTAACAGTGGACCAGTGAGCTTGTGTAGTCTCTACCCTGTGAATATGTCAAGACCTGAGCAGAGAGAGCTCTAAGCAGCCTTTCCTGATCTCATAGCTGGCCCTATTTTCAGCAGCAGGTTGAACTGAATGACCCCCTTAGCTCCCTTCCAACCTAAATTATTTTATGGTTTCACTATATATTTCAGCATTGACCTTAATGGAAAAAACTTGCCATGCATTTGAAACAACCTCAACAGGAAATGGAGTCAGGGCTTCTAGCACTGATGAATGGGATATTACTCAGGAAAAAGGAGTATGCAGTAACTTCTGTGGTTGTTTTTCTGAGCATGAACCAGCTTGGTGTAAGCTTTTCACTCTAACCTGATCCAAAAGGGTGAAATATTGCTTGCTATTTTTCCTTTTGGGGCCTGCCAGGTTTTGAAAACCTAGTCGAGGAGAAACAAACCCAATACTAAATTATCAGATCATCATCTCCAAATTTAAGAAATGAAAAGCTTTTGAGAGAGTGAATACAAGATCTGCAGAAATGATTGCTAAAATAATTTCCATTTGTCATAAAATGAGGTGGGTAATGATAGCAGAAGATAGATTATCTTCAAGCCTGAGAGATAATAGAGTGTAACAGAGAAGTTCAAAGATGACTATGTTAGATGATAAGGCTTGGTCTGGAGCTGTCATCAGCAGACATGACTAGAGCCCATGACAAAATCACATGCAGCTGGAAAGGGAAAAAAATAAAAGCAACCCATAAATTAAGTGTTGCTCCTACCAAATGGACCTTAAATTTCAAGATGTGCAAATGTTTCCTCCATTATGGAAATTTTTTCCTAAGATTTACGTTGCACAGATGATTTTGAGGAAAGACATCTGTACAAAGAGAAACATAATTGGCATCTTTTCATTTTGAGTCTAAATCTGGTCATAAGAAGAACTGTGAGGATTTCAGAGGTTGGTCAGGAAGCAGGTTGAATGAACAGAGGCATTCATAACGCTGTAAAAGATGTAGCACCTTATATAATTACCTCAATGTAATATTTGTGAGTTTTCCATCTTCAAGAAGTACTGTCTTAATTAAAGTAGGTATAAAGCAATTGCCTCCTTCCAGGATAAATAAGAATATTTTGATAAATGTTAGCATGGATTATATTTCTGTACAGCCTTAGATTTTTCTTAAAAGTGGATTCTCTCTCCTATCCTTGAGAAAAATAGGAAGATGTGCCACAGCTTTTATGTGGAAAATTTGAAGTTTTCCTCTAAAGCCTGTTGAAGGCAATGATTGATTTAGTGGTAATGTAAATGTATATCAGACCAATATTTGTGCTTCTCAGAAGGAGTTGCTATAATCTAAGATAACTGCATGAAATTGAGATGTTCATTGTATTGAAAAGTTTAGTCAATATTTCACTCTCTCAGCTAAGAACAGAGATAATTGTGAAGACAGAAGTTTTCCCTGCAAGAAAACTTGAATGAAAAAGCTGATTTTTAGGTTTTCCAAGGAAAACATTGCAATGATTCTGGATAGAAACAGTTAATGTCACTAAAACCGTGTATTCAATATTGAGGAGAAAAATTAAAATTAAAAAATGAAACATGGAAGTGAAGTAAAGGCATTACTCTAACAGGAATTATGCTTTCAGATGGGAAAAACTGTTTTTGCAGAAGTACATGGACAGGTCTTAACTGACTGGCAAATATATGCAATTCTGATTTGCCATCCATTGTTCCTTGAGAACAAATTAACTAATAAAAGAAAATATTGTTGGTTTAAAATATTTTGTGGCCTATTATGGAGCTACCTGGTTGCCTGAATGTCTGAAGTATGGTGCTGCAGTTCCAAATAGAGCATTCCTTAAAATACTGGGTTCCAGCAGAGGTGTGCCATGGGCTGAGACTTGGAGCAGAGAGAGAAAAGGAGAGACAGCCCTGTCTCTGACAGGCTGTGAGCACAGCATTTGGTCTGTGGTCTTATTCTGTCATTCCAGTGTGACTGCTGGTTGAGCTGAATGCAGAGGACAAGTATCCTGTCATTTTCAACTCCTATTCATCTGGTTCTAATTAGGGTAACTCCAGGATTTATTGTTTTATAGCAGCAGTAGTTTGCAGGGAAAATCTGTTGAGTTGTGTTACTGTTGTGATGATGCCATTCAAATAGTGTTGACTTTTATTCAATTCCACTTCCTTTTCTCTCTCTAGCAGTAATGAATTTAAGGGTGGCAGAGATCCCTCTAGTAGCTTCATTAACATTTATAACTTACAGAGGAAAATTAGGAAGGAAGAAAATGAGGCTTCTCTGACTGATTATCTTCCTGTGGCTTCCCTGTTTATGCCTTTTATTATGCTGCGGCCTTTCTTTAAGGTTTTCTTTATTTTTTTTTTTAACAATGAGTTAGTTAATCTGATCAAATTAAATTCACTTCCTATTTAATCTGGAATAATTTAAAGCTATTATCAAATTTTTTCCTAAAATATATCAGTAATTCGAGAATCTTCTGTAGTGGTCACTGATAGAGTTTTCTAACTGCCAAGTGATTCTTTGGGTGCAAGGAATTTTTCTGACCTGCTTCTGCAAGCGAGAAATCACCTTGAAAATAGAAGTAGCATAAAAAACTTAGAGATGTGGTTGGAAAAAATGTTGAAAGCCTGTTATAAATATTTATGGGTACTGAAAATTTAACCACAAATCTAACTTCTGAGGAAAACAGCGAGGGTGGATTTTTTACAGGGTCACCATAATGAATTCTTGTTTGTTTACTTGTCCAGTGTTAGAGTACATCAGAATAAATAGCTAATAACTGCAAATAAACCAAATGAGTGGAGAGAATTCCAGCTACTCCAATGTAGTTTGAAACAGAATTAAGGGTTTCATGGTATTATTTGAAGTGTACAAAGCTGACTGTATTGAGAATTTGGTTGCATAGGTCTAGACTGCCTGAAGCCCTCATGTGACCATTTGAAGGTGTGGAGAAGAAAATTCCTGCAATACTTCCTTCTAAATAATCAGCTTTGTCTTCATGTTGCCTGCATTCTGAGCTTCAAGGCTCTGTGAAGTGCAAAGAGGCATGCTCCTGAGCATATGCCTATGGAAATTTGATATAGACCCTCAAAGAGTTTGAGCATTGGTGCATGTATCAGAAAGAGGCTGAGAATTTGGCTAATTGGTTACTCTGCTTCCCTGTCTGATGGTGGGCAGCTCACTTGCAGCAGTAAATACGAATGAAATGGTTTGGAATTTCTGTCTTGGATAGCAGAGGTGCTGTTGGTTATTTCTTCAGCTACAGCTTTAGGAAGAGCCAGATCTTCACCTGGCTAAATAAAAAGGGATTCACAGCCTGGACTTCAAACCACAGATGAAAATTTCTGAAAACTGTTTCAAATTCCTTTTTATTTTCCAGTTCTCAATGTGATCCCAGAATATGAGTGGTCTGATGGAGAGGACAGTCAGTAGTCTGTGCTGTCAGATGATTTCAGCATATAAACATTCCAGGCATAGAACAAAAAGAGGAGATGAACACTCCACAGGACTATAGTGCTCTATATGTGATTCCTTCTCCAGGGAAATCTTTCTTTCTGTCCCTATTTTCCTCCATAAACCTGGATTAGATGAATATAGAACAGCACAGCTGCATTCTGGTCATCTTCAACTGCATGAATTCTGGGTTGGAAAAAGGGACTGCAATTCTTAATCATGCTGAATGTTGCTTGGCCTGTTTGTTTCTGTCTCAGGTGGGAGTGAAGTGCCCTCACTTTCCACTGGGGATGAATAAATAACAGCAGTAAGTGGAGGTGGAATCCTCTGTGGAGTGAAGTGGGAGACCACCCGAGGGTGAGCAGAGCAGAGGTGGATGTGCCATCTCCCATAGAAACTGCAGAAGGCTTTTACAGAATTAATTCTGAAGTGTGTGGGATGGAGAATATTTCATGTAATATCTGTCAGCTACCCAGTGTTGTGACCTAAACTCAAAAGCAGCACACGTACCCTAAGAGCTCAGGAACTGCTTGATGCCTGTCTCAGAGAGGATACTGGTCACACTTGGTATGTTTGAACCAGGATCACTTCCCAAGGGCAGCTGCTAGCCCTGAACATTCATGACTGCTGAGGCAAGAGCTGTGCACACAGCATTTTCTCATTGCATTTTCTGATTTGCCTCATACTTTTTTTTAAGGCGTTTGATATGGACGTCAAGGGGCTCAAAACTGTGGGACGCTGTGCAAGACCCCAGTCATTTAGGTATGTCTGCAGTAGCTGTCTGTGTCTCTGCAAGAAGGGGTCATGTCTCCCCACTTCAGAGCAGTAACAAGAAAACAAACACAATAAATTTCTAAGATTCAGTACTCCTTGATCATAGGAACAGTGAATTCTCTGTCCAGTTATACACAATTGCTTGGTCTCCTGTAATGTGGATAACTAGTCATATGTCTAGAGTTACAGCATGGTCCTTCACAAAAGGACAGGAAAGCAGTTTCCATAGAAGAATGAGATGGGAAAAGAGAAAAGTTCTGTCTTTAAGTGAGAGAGTATAGGTAAGGGGAGGAATAAAGACTGTTTCTAGAGACCAAGAATAGAATATAAGGTTCTTGTCACAGAAAGGCTGGGAGTGTGTCAATCACCGTGTGAGATGCAGAGAATCTCCAGCTGTGATGTGTACTTCAGTGGGATGCTCTCCAAGAGATATTTTCTTAGGTTATTTAATCAAATTTGAGAAACATTAATAAATGAGATGAGATGAGACAGCCTGCTCTGACAGGGAGATATGCTGGCAGGTCTTAGCAACACTTTTTAAACTGAGTCATTCTTAGATGCCTCAAGTAGGAGTTTTGGCCATCCCACAAGTGAAACTGGAGAGATCTGTGTAGTTCAGTGAAGCCCCCTTTGCTGATGACCTATTTTCCTGTGAGAGGATCATGATTGATGCCACTGCCTCTGCTACAAGGCACGTTCTCCTCCTTCTGGATGCTCCTCTTTATTCCTCACAAAGATCCTTTTAAGGCCTAATGTCACTGGAGCAGCCCACAAGTTAAGCCCAAAATGCATGGGGAGCTGAAGAAGAGCTGGAAATGGACCAGCTGACTGGGGTGGTAAAAGCAGAGGCAGAAGAAACAGTGCCTCTGAAGGAAGGTGGTGTAACTGGGACAGGAAGTCAGAGGTGTAATGTGGAATAAAGTAGGTGTTGGAATGTTGTTTCTCCAAGGATTTAAAGCTTTGCAGTGCTGAAAAATTCTTCACCCAGTTCATTTTCTTATTGGTTTGTCAGTTGTGATTACATGCCAGAACAACCAGGCCTATTCTGAAGCTGGTTTCCTTGGCCAGAAAGTCTAGATTTATCACTGAACCACCTAAGTTAGATGTGTGAACATAAACAGTGTGATTTTCCCCTGTAGACAGCAGTAACTGTATAAAGCGTATAAAGGTGTAAACAGCAACACTTGGAAGAAGTTATATTAGTTGTCTTAGCACTCCACCCCCTCCATTTTCCCCATTTGGAGAGCTTTGGCTGAACACTTCTACATGGGAGGTACTACACAAATCCGGCAAAGCTGTTTCCTGTGACCTTGTTAGCACAAATTGTCTTCAGGCTGTGTCCTGGCCGTGAAATCCAGTGTTCCTCAGTTAGTTTTGGGAATGTCAGTGTCTCTGGGACACAGAAAGCTAACAGTGTGGGCCACATCACAGCCCTTGTGGCATGAATTTCTCTTAATGAAATTTGGGAATGACCTAGGCCGGGGTGTGCATGCAAGGGAAGACAGGAAAGCAGCCAAAATCTCCCATGCATCTCTGCTCTTTCACAGCCTTGCACGCGCGTTATTTGTTGCCTGCAAGGGTTAGATAGAGAAGTGAAACCACAAGCCTGCAACATCTGTTCTGTCATTCTAATGATTATTATTCATCACCACCCTATCACCACCTCTGATTGCTGCAAGGCCACTGGTATCACTTCCCTTTCTCTTGCTCTCAGATATGTTGCATGGTACTGACAGCCAACAGGAACACGTTAATTTTGGGCTGCTTACAATTTCTGGCAGTTAGGTCAGTTTACTTCTGCAGTGGTACCTACCTTCCTGTGTCATCAGGAGATAAACTTCCAAGTTTTGTTGGGGGAGTAGGTGGCTTTTTTTTTTTACTACTGAGCAAATTCAGCATGATCCTGACAGCAAATTCAGATTATATAGCCTAAAATTTGTGCTATTACCTTTTCCGTGTGTAGGACTGTTATCTACTTACTTGGAAAACAGGTTTGCTTCCACCAAATGGCCTTACAAAAGAATATTTAACATATGGAAAATATATGGCATTTTACCAGGTCGGAATGGTGCAAGAGAGTTAAATCTCCTCTTGAAAAATGTCTCTCTAGTGTTTAAAAGATGAAATCTGCTGAACTGTGTCTAAGAGAAACTCTTGATGTTTGGGTGTTCTTATTCACAAGGCTAACTTAAACATGCAGGATGTTTGCAAAGCAAGCAAGGCATCCTTTTCATAGACGAGTATGTTGAGTTTTGCCAAGGTGAAAAATTGCATGTTTTGAACTATTGTGCAGCAACTGAATTGCTGATTACATCAGTATTCAGCAGCCTCTGATCCGAGTTCCTGGCTCTGATCGCTAAATGACTTAATTAACGGATTTGTTAGTGCGACAGATTTGTAGTTGGAGAGAGTAATTTATAAATACCATGTGCTGAACAAGTTTTTGTTTGCTGCACATAATATTAATTAGCTAATAATTTTGCCGGAAAATACATTCAGGATGGCATTTATTCATCCTGACATTCACGTCTTCTGGCAAACAGCAATGGATGCTGAATTTCTGCCATTCAGTCATCAATGGACTGAGAATGGCAAACTTTCCCCAGGATAGCTTGGCTGTGCCGTCTGTAACTGAAGGAAGCTAAGCTGTCTTGGAGAGTTTCAAAGACCTAGCACTCTTCAGAAAATGTTATGTAGAGGGGCAGACCCTCTGAGAGAGAAGTTTCCAGTGGCTTCAGAGAATGGGAGAGAGCATGAGGAAGGCTGAGCCTAGCTCAGCCTCTGAGTAATACAGATAAAAGCAGCTCTTCTGTGGATTCAAATCTTCTCATGCTCTGTTGTTTTTATTGCTATGAAAGCACATTGTATTTTATGCAGAACAATTTACCTCAAGACAGAGGATACCATGCTAAAAGGGGCTAGTCTGGCCTACTGGCACTTAGTCACTAAAAGAGACAGACCTGCTCTTCCCAACTCTTGGCTGCATGCCTGCTTGCCATTTGGCAGAAAGACCTTGTCCCATGTAGGACAAGGCTGGTGGGGAGAGATGACTGGGAATGGGACTGGTCCTTTCCATACTAGCAAGCCAACAGCTCCTGTCAACCATCCCATGGAACCTACTCTGATTCCAAGGGCCTGTTCACTGGATGAAACTGTTCAAGTCTGAGGTCAGGCATTCATCCACAGGCTGGGCATACAGGGGTTTCTGCACATGTGAGCTTGGCCTCTTGTTGGGTAACTCAGACCATTCTGGCTGAACTGGGTTCTGCAAGGCTGCTCCTGCCTGCTTGAGAAGGAAATAAAATTTACCAGGGAGGAAGAGAAAGGAGGCTGGGCTGGCTGGTGAGCAGCATCTGGGTGCCATCTGGGTTTGCTGATGTTACAATCTGAGCTGCAACAGGAGGCTCACGCTTGAGCACAGTCAACATCAAGCTGGCTGGTTTTACTTATAGATGAGGACAAATCAGTCTCGTGAGGCCTTCCCTTGGCTAAGCAGTCATGGTGGGAATCTGTTGCAGAGAACAGTAGGCAGCTGAAAAGGATGGATAGAATATGTTCTCAGTCATCAGAGCTCACTCTGATTTCACTAGTGGTACAGGCTTTTAACTTAAGGATGGTTTTTAAAATTTTATGGTGAAAGAATGAAAATCACAGAATGGGTCAAGTTGGAAGAGACCACAGTGGATCACCTGCTCCAGCCTCCCTGCTCAAGCAGGGCCATCTTAATACACATTGCACAGAACTGCACCCAGACAATTCTTGAGTATTTCCAGGGAGAGAGACTCCACAACCTCTCTGGGCAACCTGGTCCAGGGTGCAGTCACTCATACAGGAAAAAAAAAATCCTTTTTTAGCATTGCATAGCTTTTCTATGGAAGAGCAACACAAATTTAATATTGCAATATTAATCACTAAATGGGTACCTATTCGTGCAGCCATTTATTTCTGCTGTTATGATAATTATATTGGTCTTCATTGATTTTTCAGTCAAACCTTTTACTCCCTGTGGCACTGATGGAGTACCATTTGCTTCATGGAGTTTGTAGTTGGCACAGTTTTTCCTCTTACCCTGGAAATATATGAATGAATGACTACTTCCAATTCAGTTGTATTTTTTATTATTTTGGCTTCTATCTGCTGATTCCTTGCTCACTTTTATTCAAGCATTTATATTTCCTGTACTTTCTAGTGAGAGATGTGAAATCAAATTCAGATGATGTCCTCATTACAAGGAACTAGGAAAAAACCTCAGCCCATGTCTGTTGCTGTACATCCACCTAAGTTCCTGAGTAGATGTTAATGTCTCAGCTGCCCCTGGAACTAGAGGGGTCAGGAGAGGTGAAATGCAGAGATAAGAATTCCATGGCCCTGCTAATGTCCCTAGTACCTGTCTCTTCCGTTGGATTGAGAAGTCACTCTGGTTTTCCTTCTTTCAGTTTAACTTCTGCTATGGAGAGAATATCCTTATGGAGGCGAGACTTAATTTCTGTGTGCAACATCGAGACTGATCAGCAATGTTTCCTCAAGGCATTGAAGAGTACAACTGAATTTCTTTTTGACTTGAGAGTGTTTTGTCTTAGCAAGAGTTGGCATGCAGATCTGCTCTAAGGCTTCTCAGAAGCTTAGTAAAAACTGTAGAAAAGAGTCTAGATTTTCAGGGGATACATACCTTAGGCAGACAGCTTGACTGCAGCCCATGCCACTGCTGACACTGACTGGTTATGAATCTAGAATGGTGCTAGTCAATAATAAATTAATATAGTTTGTTTCACATTGCCATCTACAATCTTTGTGAACAACAAATATTCGAGAAGTTTTGGTCCATAATCAAGAAATATTAGTTTGGAATTTCTCCCCTCCTCTACTAGGTGTGGCCAAACTCTCCATAAAATTAAGGTATCAAAAAGCATTGGTTTAGTTTTGAATGAAAGGTACCCTTCCCACGTGATTCTGCTCTCTAGAAAATGGGATTAAGAACAAACTTCTCAAGATCTGAGACAGATGACATTAGATAAATAATGTGGTGTTTCAGAATCTGCTGGGTTTTTGCTGAGAGAAGGAAACAGGAGGCATTTTCCTGGCCTGCAGCAAACTCTTTTACTTTGTTAATATACAAATGAGTCTCATTTTGGTGCTTTTACACTGGCATATGCTAGAGAAAATTTTAGAATAGGAAATTCTACTGAATCTATAGAGAAAATGGAATAAGAAAGCAATTGTAAAGGAGTTTAAAAAAAAAAAAAAGGAAAATTACAAAACTTCATGTGGGACTTCTAAAACTCAGTGAAGGCTTTCCAAATGCTTGATTGATACAGACACTGCTCAGAGAAGGCAAGAGATACTTGGACACAGGCTTACTATATGACTCAGTTTAGCTCAGCCATGGCCCTTTTAAAGGATGAGACCAAAGTTTTAATAATGTGACTTATTTGTTCCTCTTTATGTTTTCCCTTTCAGAATGAACTGAATGTTTTGTGTGAACATTTTGAAAGTCTCTTTATTCTGTTTTGGTACAGAAATCTAAATGCCTTTCCAGGAGGAAAGAATTGGTACTTAGTTCTTTAAAGCTAGTTCTTGGATAAATGCCTGTCCAAAAGGGGAATACCATTTTAACTCCTTCCATTGGGCAGCTATTGCAGTTGTTTTGTAGTGCAGGGCTGCCTGGGCATTTAGAGAAGCTGAGTTCCCCTTTTTAACTCTCCTCTCCTGCTTTTCAACTCCTTCTTCTCCTGGTGCTTCTCTAGTGGTCTTTCCAAAACCAAAAAAGGGAATCTGCTAGAATTGTTGAGAGAAAGAAAGAGGCAAAGAATCATTTAGGTTGGAAAAGACCCCTTTGTTCATCAAGTTCAACCATTAACTCAATGCTACCAAGCCCAGCACTAAACCATATCCCTCAGTGCCACACCTATACTTCTTTCAAATATTTCCAGGGATGGTAACTCAACCACTTTCCCAGGCAGTCTCTTCCAGTAATTAACAACCCTATCAATGAAGAAATTGATAATATCCAACCTAAACCTTCCTTGGTGCAACTTGCGGTTGATTCCTCTCATCCTGTCCCTGGTTGCTTTGCAGAAGAGACAGATTCCCACCTAGCTACGACCTTCCATCAGGTAGTTGTACACAGTGTTATAAAGTCCCCCTAGAACCTCCTTTTCTCCAGGTGAAACACCCCCAGCTCCCTCAGCCACTTCTCAGATGACTTTTTCTCCAGACCTTTAATCAGTTGGTTTTTTTCCACATCAGTGATAATTATAGGAAAATCTAGGAGACAAGAAGCTGAAGTAACAGCAAATGCTGATGTTAAATAATGTAAAACTTTTTGTATGGGATGTACCTAACTATGAATTGACATGCTTTCATTTGAGAACTTGTGATAAATTGTTCTGGTCTTTCTCCATTGTAATCAATGTCACAGAAAGAGTGAATGAATATCCACAGCCAACCCCATTTGTTGAAATTACTGTGATCCGTGATTAATAGAAAAGCCTTCTCCTTAAATGTGGGCAACACCCATTTTAAAAATGGGCTGTTTTGGAGGTAAGTGATATATATAGCTCTGGACTTTATTGTCAGTCTGAATGCAAAATCTTTGGATTCCAAGTAGAAGGGTGATTGAAATGAGAGAAACTTGAAAGTTTTTGCTTAAGGTGTATCAGAGGCTGTCTCCTTTATAGAGGTTTGTGTATGTGACATATGGAAGAACTGTGAGAAGCAAAGTGACATATGTGCTTTGCTTGGGCCAAAGTCCTAGAAAAAGTCAGATATGAGTTAGTTTATGTGGTACGTGGAAGGCCAGGAATAGAAACTGCCATCTTTGCTGTTAGTGTTATCTTCCAACTAACGTTTTTGCAAGCTTCAAAGTGAAACTAAAGTATCTTAAATGAATTGCCTTTTTTTTTTTTCTTTTTGTACAGAGACTGACACTGCAGGGAGGGAGGGAATCTTAGTGTTCCAATGATTAAAGACTGCCATCTGGAAATTACTGAAGTAGCCTCATATAAATATCGAGTATATAAATTAAATGAGTTTAATTCATAATGGTCAAAATTCATCTCATTTTTGGAAGAAAGAGGATATAAACACTTCAAAAGGACAAGCATTTAAATTATACCCCACATTTAGGAGAGCTTACAGTTGTGCTGCTATAGTGAAGAAAGGATATTTTATGTGTTCTTTACTATTTTAGATTGTGTAGGGAGTTTCAAGTTTTCATTAGAAGTAAGAACAGCAAAAATATAATAATGGGTGTTGTACTGAGTTAGACTAATACTATAACAAAATCTCTACTTTTACATACTGCAAAAACCTGATGGGATTATATTGTTTTGTAATATCTTTCTATTGGAACTGCTAAATAGTATTCTTTCCACACTTAAATTTCAGAGAGCTCAAGCTACCCTTTTTAAATCTGTTGTATTATAAAAAATTATTTTTAGGCTTTGCTTGAGGAATAGTTTCTTGTGGAAAAAAAAAAAAAGAACAAAAAAAAGAGGAAGGAGTTGAACTTCTGAATCCTATTTCCAAAGGCAGAGCTCCTTTTTGATGGCGGTGTTTCATGCCTTTACCTCTCCTGTGAACTCACTCTCAAAAAAAGCTGTAATCTTATGGGACATGGGTGTTGTTGAGAAATACACAGTGAGCTCTGAAGTTTATGACAAGAGCGAGCTCTCAAGGATTAAGGCAAAAGAATGTGTCATTTCTCATTTGTGTCGACACATGAACAATAGCCCAAGATAGGCTATTTGAAATTTTTTTGATACTTCCTTGGATGTGCAGAAATAACTCTCATGCATCTAAATATTGTCAGGGCTTGCAGAATTCTTACATATCTATAGTCTTGAGTGTCAGCTGAGCAAGGGATTTTGGAATCTTTCTTTACTGCCTGAAGTCTCTAAGAAGAACAGGCAGCAGTGACCAGTGTTGCAGTAAGTTTCTGTGCCTTCCCTTTCACATAAGAGTCTCCCCTACAACACCATACATGTGTAAGTTATCATCCACACAAGCAGGGAAAAAATCCCTCACCAGTCCAATTTTATGTTGTTTTCTCAAAAATTTTCTCCAGGGGCAGAAAAAAAAAATTCTGGTTTTGGGCCATACATATTCCTTAGCTGCTACTTTTCTTTTAAGATAACTTCTCTAAAGCAACACTATTGTTAACTTAGCGCAAAACCTCCATAAGCTAGGTGAGTTAACTATGAAGGATGAAAGAGATTCTTTTAGCACTATAGTGAGTGTCCCTCTTTTTTCTTTCTTTTGTTGGTCATTGAATATTTAAAGATAAAATCAGATCTTGGATCGAATCTGAGGATATATGGAGCTTTTCAGTAATGGTTTCTAAATTATTGTTTGTTTATTTTCATCTTTCTCCTCAAAGGTGAGAATGTTTTCTTTGTTTTCTTAAAGTTCTGAGGTAGGTAGGTAGGAAGTTCTGAGGTTGGTCAGTGTTGGAAAGTGTATGTTTGGACACAGAACCTTTTCTGTGCATTTTAAATCAGAGTAGAAGCTTCTAGAAAGCAAACTGTAAGATATCCAACTTGTACCATCAGCCCAAAATAATATTTGTGGGCCTGCTTGTTTTAGACACATAAAGATTAGTAAATTCAGGCTTTGGTGTTTGCTTTTTTTTTGGAGGGGGGGGGGTTGTTTGATTTTTTTTGTTGTTTTTGTTGATATTTTTAAACACTCTTTTCTTCTTGTTGCATGGGAACATGTGTTATGCAGAGGGAAACTTTAAATCCTTTTCCCAAAACTAAGGTAGTTACTTAACCAACTTAAGGAGAGCAGTGCCTCTCAAAATACTGAGGCTATACTGTTGAACAATTCAAGAGAGGCTACTGTTGCAGTGTTCGTGTCTAGGGAATAAATAATTTCACCCGCACCTGTCTTTCAGCATGGAAAGACAAAAAAGGGAGGCAAAACAACTGATGTGGAATTAATTTGTTTTTTCTAAAAAACATGAGGTTTGAAACTTTTCTAGTTGCAAGAACCTTCCAGTATCTTGCTAAAAGTATCTTACTGATTCATCTGAGCCCAAAAGCATACTTTTCCTGTTTTTAATCCCATCTTGATTTGCCGATATTCTGTTATTTACATGTACATAAATGTGAAGCTGGAAAAATGTTGTGCACATGATGCCTATCTGTTTTGAAGTAAGTAAAAAAGCAGTCCAGCTTTGAAATTTTCCTGATTATTAATATTCAGGAAGGAGATAGTAGAGTTGAGAGTGGTTTGTATCACACCAAAGGGATTAGGGATGCAAGGTAGAGGGAAATCAAGCTCTATTTGTTCTTGACACAATCCATTTCTTGTTTTGAACACCAAAAGTAGTAACAGTGAAGTGCATGTGGGAGTTAAAAAGAATGATTTTCTACACAGTACTGGCTGAAAAAAAACCCCATTTCAATGTCTAGAAGTACAATATAGAAATAATTATTTAAGACAGCAGAGCTGTAGGATATTTCTTGATCTATTTGCAGTCTGGTCAGAAATAATGAAGGACTTTAAATTTAATTTCTGTATTGTGCTTTTCAGAAAACATATTTTTGTAATGAAAGAGACATCAGAATTTCATGACAAAAAGATAAGACTGCTGTGGGAGTGACTAGGGGTACTGGTGATAAAAAAAATTCTGCAAATACCCTAAAGTGGAAGAAAGTAAGATATCACTGCAGTTTTGAAAGACTTGAAGGAAAGCAAAGAGTTATGTGCTGTGGCCCAGGAGATTAAATGCTCTCTCCTCCTTTGAAAGGAAATGTATCTGACCAAGTCAGAAGAGAGACAAAATTCCAGCAGCATATATAAGGTGGTGAGAGTCATCAGGAAGAAGAAACCAGATCAATAACTGTAGAGGAGTCAGGGAGTGGCTAAGCCAAATGGGCATCCACAAACCCAGGTGATGAAAGTGAGCTGAATTCCTGGCTGCTGACAGAGTTGGTGGAAGTCACTGTAAGGGCTGCTGGCTGTCACCTTATAGGTCATGACAATGAAGGCAAGTTCATGAGCACTTGAAAAAGGCATGTGTTGGGGCCATCTTCAAGACAGTCAAATAAGAGGATCCCAAAAGCAACCAGCTGATCATCCCTCCTTCTTTCTCTGGGAAGAATAGAGACAACAAGTGCCAGAAGGTGACTTGGAGGTAAGTGAAGGGCACAGTGACAGTGACCAGGCAGTATAACTTCACCAAGGACAAGTTGTGCTGGGAAAAGCAGGAGCCTTGCTTTGAGGAGGTGACTGTCCTCAAATGAGGGCCAGGGGACAGCAGTGATTGCCACTTGCACTGACTTCATCAAGGCTTGTGACAGCCTCCCACAGTAACCATCTGGGTGAGCATGGGCAGGAGAAGGGGATGGCTGCAGGAGCTCTGCTGTGTGCCCAGCAGGACAAATTCCAGCTCTGTGGATGCTGCTGTCACTGGTATGACTCAGGGCAGTGATGGGGCTGCTGCTGCTGCTGGTTTGAAGTCAAGGCTTGGGTGGTGGCTGGACAGGTCACCTTCTGCATGGCTATGTGTGTCCCTTCCCATCTGGGGAAGGCAGGGCAGCTGATGGAAGTGTCCCTTGCCACACGGGGAAGGCATCACTTTGACAGAAGGCAGGCCCTCTTCACCCCAATCCTTCAGACCTCCGTGCTGAAGAGATGGAAACTCTTCACAAGAAGGGCCACATGACCCTTGATAATCAACAAAGAACTGTTGGTTGTTAGAAGGCATTGCAGGTGAGCCAGCAAGAAGTTCAGTTTGTCTTCTCCAGCTAATGCAGGGCCCAAGGCTGAGCTGCTGGCAAGGAGCCAGCCAGTCACTCCTGTGGTGCCACTGATGTGACCTCAGAGATGGAGCCAGGGAGCAGTGGTGTAGTGCCAAGGCATCCCTGTGGCAGGTGTTCCCATTTCCATTGGCCCTTCCCTGACTTGAGATGCCAAGCCATGCCAGTGGAAAGCCATCCACACTTCAGGGCTTATTATTTCTACACATACTTGAGTTTTCTTTATAAGGTATAGTTATGGATTTTCCCTTGCTGTCTGGTTGCAGATCACCTCTTAGTATGTCACAGGCTGCTTATGGTCTGCATGCATTTCTTCTCTAGGCAAGTACTTAAGACAGGGTTTATCTCTGGCAGGGGCTCTCCAGGGCAATGCTTAAGGTGAAGGGATGCAGGTGTCTGCATGCCTCTGCCCTGGTGGCTAATTCCCATGTACTCCATGCAAAATAAAAGCCATTCAGGGCATAACGTCAACTGAAGAGTAAAAAGAGGAGTTTGTCTTGCTTGTGTGGTGATTGAATCACAAGCTGCTAGAGAAAAAAAAAAAAAAATAGTCTTGCTGGGTTCTGTTGAGACAAGGGAGACCAAGGCTGCTGAGGTGTGAGTGGAATGCCTGCATTGCCATGGTGATGGCAGATCCCCTGGCACCCCTTTATCCTGTGCAGCTCCACTCCTTGCTCTCTCGAATCACGCTGAAATGTAAGGTAATACCCGCTGATAAGCTGTCTGCTGGACTAATGAGGAAATGTGTCATCTCTCAGCTATTTAAGAGGTTTTTTCCTCCTCTTGGCTTGAGCTTTTTTATCACGGCTGCTCTGCAGACCACATCCTTAGAGGGCTGGTTGTCATTTTTTGGGTTACAGTCTGACTGGCTTTTAGGTGACAGAGAGAGAGGTGGTGCAGGTTGGGAGGAGGTGCTGACAAGCCCTGTCATTTTCATGTCATGAAAAAAATTCTGAATGATGGAAATCTCAGAAAATCTTTTCCATATTCATACAGTACCTCTTGTTGTGATACCATGCAACCAGAAATAAAACACGAGCCAAGTTCAGCTAGCAAGGGTCAGAGGGCAGATTGTCTCTAGAAAATTTCCTTGGCATGATTTGACAGGAAGATTATCTTTCTGTGAAAATGTTCTCCTATGATTATGTTTGTGAGTACATACCTTGCTCCAACTCTGAGTCTTTGGAGGGATTCACTCAAAAGTGTGTGGTGGGGCTGTCAGCACACTTGTTCCATATCTTAAATATAATTCCCCCACTGACAGGAGGATGTGCAAAACTAAGAGGTGCTGTGTGGTTTGTGTCTGGTATCTTCGGAGTGAGCAGTTAGAGAGACCATATACTACTTTTTGTTTAACAGAATGGTTAAAATTACAGAAAAAGCAAGTTATTTAGTTTTGCTTGGAGTTGTTTTGCAGAGTTCTGGGGAGAAAAATAAAATATTTATTTCAGTGCTTTCTTATTGAAATAAAGGTCAAGTGTGGTGTTTCTGCTCAGGCTAGCAGGGCTTTTATGACTGATTTAATTCATCTTTTTGTGTTATTAGGACTCCTGACTGCAATCCAAAGACAAAATAAAAAGAGAACATAAAAGATCCAGCACCAGAAGGGAGAAATGTTTAGTGTGAGAGAAAGTAATCAACCCTCGATTTTGTTGCCTATTACAGGAAAGTCATCTTACTGCTGGAGAGACAAGGATTTGTCATGTCCCTGCTTTCAAAATTGAGAAGAGAAAGGGACAGCTGCTGGAAGTGTGGGTCTGATGTGTTCAATATATCTTATGCAGATGGTAGGTATCTAATGTTCTTGTGCTAGATACCATGCCTTATAACCAGATAGTGGAATTACATAGTTTGAGGACAGAAGTTTTTAAAAAGGCCTTGCTGTTTGCTTGTAGAACTCATCAGAAGAGAGAGGTAGCCATTTGACAGCACTGTGCTAGCTTCAAAAGAGCACAGAAAGATTACAGACACAAGCTGTACAGACACAAGCTGTGACAGCAAGTTAGTTATGGACACAGCTGCAGCTATAGAAATATGTTTCCAGGAAAATGATTTGCAAAGTGCCAGGTATATCAACAACACAGCTAGAGAGATTTGTGGCACAAAGACCAGAAAATGCAAAGTTACAGAAAGAGAACTTTAATTTACAGCATGAGCAATCCTGTGGTTAATCTAAGCAGAACAACCCATTCCAGGGTGATCTAGCACTAGAGGAAAATATAACACTGCAGAGGGCAGGCAGTCATGAGTTCTGGCAGCAGCAAATGCTAGAGGATTCATTAGCCTCTGAGTTATGGCAGGATTTGGGTTTGCCAGTTTGCTTGGACCAGGCAGGAGCTAACAGATTCTTGGCTCAAAGCTGCTGTCAAGTGTGCTAGTCCTGGGAGGGAGAACACACTGGAGGCTGAGATGCTCTTTTGCCAATTTTTCCTCATCTTTATAATCTCTGCTGTTTCACTGCCACCCTTCCTCTCATGCCAGCAGGGCTGCTCTCTGGGCTGGCTGAGCTGAGAGTCAGGGTGACCCCATCACAGGCCATGCCCTCACGGATGAGGGGTCAGGCAGGTGAGAGGCTACAGTGACAATTCTGACATGGCCAGCTCCCAGCTGGAAGCAGCAGGGGACAGGTCTGGAGTTGAACCCTCCAGCACTGAGTCCAGGGTTTGCTGAGGTGAAAGGCCCCAGGGGCAGGCTGGAAACAGGCTGCTCACTGTGAGAGTCTGCCACAGGGCAGGGCTGGGCACCCACCCTGACCTGAGCTGCAGGGCTGGGCCCATGGCAAGGGGTGGGTGGGGGTCTCCATCCAGCTTGCCCCAGGGCCATGAAGTCCCTGCAGGCCCTGACTGGAATGTGGAGGTTGGGGCATATTTGAGCAGGGCACTCACACAAATGCTGGCCTCCCACATTGTAGCTGCACAGCCTGTGGAAGAGATGAAGTACTGATGAAAATTCCCTGCCCCAAAGGAAAAGGAAACTGATGCCTCCTGCTAACAGGGAGGGTACAGAGGAGGCAGTAAAAGATTGGAGTGACAGGAGGCAGTTGCCAGAGCCAGTACTGAGGTCCCTAGTCTTCAGTGATGATTGATTCTGGAGCTGCACTGCTGTGGGAGTGCTATGTGTGTGGTTAACTCCTTCATAGGTACTGCAGTCGCTTCTGTATATCCAGATGCAGTTCTGGGTGTGCCTGCTCCTCTTTCTCTTGCAGAGCAGCAAAAGGGGGAACATGGGAGGAGAGGCCACTGGACCACTGAACATATTTTATATTTGTGCATAAGTAGTTTCGTGTGTTACACGGCAAAGTTAGTTAACTGACATTTCTTGCAGGCTTAACTATTTGGAATACATTTTTATTCACTAAATTCTTATAAATCCACACCCAATTGTGTTACATTATTAGAGGTGCTGGAGAGCAGCAGGGAGCAAAATATTTTGACAGACTAGTTGGTTCACTTATATGACTAAAGGTGCGGAAACTGTGTACTGGAAAGTAAATGTCAAAAGCTTCCCATTTCTGAGACAAAGTAGCACCTGGGTTATCTGATACTGTGGAAAAAAAAAAAAAAAAAAAAAAAAAAAAAAAAAAAAAAAAAAAAGAGGTTTTTACAGATGAAGCAGGAGATGTATTGTGTTGTGAAAACAAAAAGGGTCATCAGTATGAGCCAGAGTGGCATATGCACTGCTTTCATATGCTCAGAGCTTATGTCAGAGGTGTAGGCAAAAGGTTGTGATAAATATTGCACTCTTATTGTTGGATAGCAATAAAAAAAGTGCCATTAGCTACAAGAAAGAGGTTAATAAGTTTTCAAGAACTGAAAAAGGCACAGCAGAATAATAATGGAATAATGGAAAAATAATGAATGTGGCTGGGATGGAAGAGGTATTGTTAATGCTTCTACCAGAAAAGTGACATTAACAGCTGCAGAGGGAAACCGTTAAATGCATCTTGTATATCAGAAGAAACTCAATTTCCTTTTTTTTTGTTATGTGGTGGTCCAGATGTATTTGGTAAAAGTTCATGCTTCCATTTAGTTACAAGGACTTGGAGCTGCTGCCTCATTTGGGTGAGGTCACATTTAATCAATGACTTTTTCTCTCTTTGCCCCCAAAAGGGAGACCTCTTTTAAAGATCATAGAATCGTTAAGGTAGGAAAAAACCTCTAAGATCATTGAGTCCAGGCATTAAAGATCTTGGATTCTTACCTCTGGGTTCACACTTTGCTGGATGTTAGTGACCTTGTGGAGGTTACTTTACCTTTCCTTTCTTGCTTTCCTTCTGTGGAGACTCTGACAGTACCAAGGATATGTTGATGATTTAGAATCTGACAGTGTGCATTTTTGGTCTCTGTTTTCCTGTAAAGAAAGTAGGAGTGTAATGGCAGGATAGTTCAGGATGGTTCTGACTGATTGTTAATCTTTGACCTTTCAAGAGCCTGGCTATAACCAGCTGCTACTTGCCTAACAGTGTTGAGGGACTGATAGTTCCCTGGCTAGATGGTTGATCCAGCAGTAGCTGGCCCTAAGAACAGTTGTGGCTTTGTAGGGAGAGGTTTTCATGCAGCCATGGCATCTTTCTGATAGAAGAGGGAGCCAGGTGTAGCCAGGAGACAAAAGAATAGTAGTGCAGCTGCACTGAGGGGTGGGCTTAAATCTCTATTGCAGGTGTAGAACACATGTTTAATCAAAAACTCCAGAAAGTGAGAGGAGAAGGGGAAAAGGTGAGTGGCATATTGAATATTTCCGAAGCTATGCACAGAGAACCAGAGCTGAAATGGAACACAGGGTGTGCTCTCAGCTGCAGATCCATCACTGTGTTGGCACTTTTATTTTTATGGAACAACCATTGTCTCATAACAAGATGAAAATTGTACCATCCTCATCTCTGCAACACTGGAAGGGTTATGACTATAAAAGTCATACGGTCTAAGAAAAGTAGCACAGCTGTAGTCATACTGAAGAAGTATTTCATACCGTAGAATGTAGAACTCCAGATCACTTGCATTTTCTTTGAGCCTAGATCTGAGAGACCAGCAGATTGTTCAGAGGTGCTCTGTATTTATTTACCAATAAGTTGTCCTGTGAAAAGAAGAAAATTCAGGAAGGAGTGTTACTGACAGAGGCTGGCAACTCAGCAAACAAACAAGGGGTCTTTTTGAGGAACTTTTTTTTTTTTTTTTAGAGCAGGCAAGGTATTCTGTGTCTCTTGACCATTTCTGGTATGTTAGAAGCCCACTGTATAAAAGTCATGAACGTGGATTTCCGGTAAACAGTGTGGTTTTTTCTTTTTCTTTTTCTTTCTTTTTTTTTTTTTTTTCATTTTTTACATACTTTCACTGAGCACTCAGAAAGAAAGAAACTTCTTTTGCTGAAAACTACATGTGCCTACTGATACATGTGTCACTAAATGTGTATCACTAAACCCAGAATGCTGTATTCAGTAAATCAGCCTTGTAAGGGAAGCAACAGCAGTCCCAGTCTGATGTTTGCTGTTGTATATATTGAAATGGAGTAGTGCTGAGAAAAATGTACCTGGAGTTTCTACCCTCTCTCTGAGAATCTGTTTTTTTCAGTAAATGAACTGCATGAGAATGAACTGGGAAAGGCACAATGGGTCTCCCACAGAGGGAGAAGAAACAATTTTTTAGTATCCTTCATTGCAGGGGAACAGGAGACGGGAAACAGGAATTTGCAGTTTAATTGTCTTTTTCAGTACAACTTTTAAGCTGTGTATATTTTAAACAATAGATCAGCATGCTATTCAAATCCCAGTCTAAACCAGAACTTGTGGAGGATTTGAGGCAAAGTCCAAAGCTGTGGCAACAAAGAGTGGGGGAGGAGCCTTTACCCCCTCTGTGTCTCTGAACTATGAATTCCTGCTGTCATGCTGTATGAGAGAGTCATCACACATATAGGCCTATTTAGAGTAAATATAGCTAACAATCTATTGTACTGTAGTGTAATAGTGCAACATGTACTGGTGTGGTTGCCAAGCTGATAAAGTTAGGAGTGATTAGTTCAACCCCCTGAAAAGTCACATGAAAATGAGCACATAATGTCTCTGCTCAGCAGAAACAAGATGAGATGCAAATTGACTTGTCAAATTCAGAGAAGTAACCATGCTAACAAAAAAGTAACCACGCTAACACAAAGCAGAGAGTGATAGCAGGTCCACTACTTTATCACACTTTCATCTTCCTGACTCCTCAGGAGTCAGTGAATGACAAGTACAGATGATCGTGGGTTGGGGGATTGGAGCAGAAAGTAGAAGGGGAAAATGTCAAAAAGTTCTACCTCTTCATCTTTTTTTCTTTAGCTCCATAAATAATCTACTTTATGCATATGTTTTAAAAATTACCTGGTTGTTTCTTTCCATGGTGTATTTAGGGTACCTTACTCTGTTTGCAAGTGGCCTGGTGCTGTTACCTGGGCTATGACACGATGCCTGTAAATGATATTATCTGACCAACATGTTTGGCACTAAGCTGTGCACACTCTGATGTGTCAGCCTTGTTCTTTACATGGCTTTAATGCCCAAGTATAGAAGTGCCACCTTCTATGCTAAATGGAGAGGGCTGAATGTATTAACTGGCAGACAACTTATTTAACTCACCTAGATAACTACTTAAATTATTAGTTTTCCCAAGTTTTTAATTATTTTTTAAAATTCAGTTATAACCTCAATATTGTCAACATTGCATTAGAGAGCAACCACCTAAGAACTCTTGCAATGCTATGCAGAAAAAAAAATTTGTCATTAAGTATGATCAGCACCTGACTTTTTAGTTGTTAATGCCACTGATAACATTGAAGAGTTAAGCTCTTACAGAACTTGCTGGAATTGTTCAGTGTTTTCTGAAAACAGTGTGTTTATACTGTAGGAAGCAAGACAAATAGTTGTCCTCCCATGTGCATTCCAGCTTATTTTGGCATCATCTCAGCTGATTCCAGGTGATTAAGGCAGATATCCAAAAGAAGAGGAATGAGAGAACTGAATTAAAAAAGCAAGAAAAAGGAAATTGAACTTTCACCATAACCTGGGGCCTGTGGAAAGTTCAGGTCTTCATCTCTTTCAAGTTATATTCTGCTTTTCACTTGCAAGGAACCTTGTCATGTGTCTGAATATTTTCCCAGCTGTCATCTCACTGTATGCACTGCCCTAAAGATTGTGTGTGGATGTGGATGTTGCTGGAAATGTACTGTGCTTTCCTCACATCCACTGCAGCATGCAGTTTACTTGCTTGGTTTGTGTGTGTGTGATTAAGGTAGCTGCTCCAAATGTTAGCAACCTAGAACCATTATGTGTCTGAAAGTTGCTCTTCCCTCTCTTCTCTTCCAGGCTTGTGACATATGGCCTTTCCCTTGCTAGAATTCTGCAATTCTTCATGGTCTTAGCTCTAAGAAGCCATTTGTTTGACACTGTTGGATGCTATTATGCAAATTAAGACCCTGGTGAAACAGTTTAGTCACAGTCTTGTCTAGCCCACAAAGAATTTTAAAATAGTTAAGGCTAAATTATAAGGATTTTTATGGTTTCTTTAATATTTTATCTTCAATATGTACCTCTTAAATTGCCCATACCTTTAGTCAGTCCCACTGGACCATCATTTTTTCTCTTTTGGAGTGTGGATTTCAAAGCAGCAAGGCTAGTTAAGGGTAGCTGGCAATTTTTTTTAAATATTCTGGCTGGAAATAAAGAGAAGCAAGATGGTGAGATTTCCCTCTCTCAGTTTTGTCTAACTCCACCTATGGTTTTGGTTGCAATAAGGTAAAGGTATGTGAGTGTTCAAACAAATAATTTTTGGGCATACTACTTGCCTCTGGAGAGGCATGGAAATAGGAAAGCAGGTAGAGCCCCCTTTCTGTTTGTATGGTGGCCAGGATGGGTTCTGCTTGACCTCTGGAGTGCTTGAGACTGAAAGGTGCAATGGTACACGTGTCAGGCACTTTGTGCTTCTGTAGTTATTGCAGCAGTTGCTGATATAGCTCAATGCAGTTTCTTGCTTACTGACATGTAATTATGAAATTCTGTTTCTGGTCCAATCTCATTTCTGTCCTCTGTAAGGACTGCCCACAGCTATTGGGCAGGTGAACCTCTTGTGCTGACCAGAGATTTTTTTTTTCCTGGTCCCTAGTACAGAGGATCTCTTCAGAATATCTGGTATTCAGGCATTCCTCTGCCTGAGGAATTTATTACTTGACTGAACTCCTGGTCCACAATCGTTCAACAGCATGAATTGGAAAACAGATCTGGGTATCTCAGTTCACCTGGTCAGCAATACAAAGGAAGTTCAGACATCTAATAGGCAGGAAAAGATAAGAAGCTAGCCAAAGACAGCAGAGAATGCTGGATATATTAACTCTTCCTAGACACAGAGACTCCTGAAGCTGTGATCCATTATCTATTTTACAACAAAAGGTTGCTAAGAAGTTGATGTACTGAAGTACTTTTATTACTCTTTCCTGTGGAAAGAGGAAATTAGCTGCAATGTCTAACAGGCTTCAGAGAGAAATAAATAAAAAGCCAGAGGGTATACCGGAATTTTTGTGGGCTTTTCACTGGAAACATTGAAAAATAGGTATATGAAGTCTTTAATGGTTAAATGTTCCTTTGGATTTGTCATGGTTTAACCCCCACCAGGCACCAAGCCTACCCAGCCACTCACACATTCCCCCAACAGCAGGATAGTGGAGAGAATTTGAAGGATAAAAGCTAAAAACCTTGTGGATTGAGATAATGACATTTTAATAAGGAACGAAAAAGCTTCACATGGAAGCAAAGAAAACCAAGGAATTAATTCACTGTTTCCCATGGGCAGGCAGGTGTTCAGCCACCTCCAGGAAAGCAGAGACCCATCATGCATAACAGCTTGTGGGAAGACAAGAACCATCACTCCAAATGTCCCCTCCTTCCTCCTTCTTCCCTCACTTTATATACTGAGCATGATTTCTTATGGTCTGGAATATCTCCTTGGTCACTTGGGGTCACCTGCCCTGGCTGTGTCTCCTCCCGTGCATCCCCAGCCCTGTCACCAGTGTGGCAGCACAGAAAGCAGCAAAGGCCGTGGCTCTGTGTGAGCCCTGCTCAGCAATAACAAAAACATCT
The DNA here is from genome assembly GCF_035770615.1 of Melospiza melodia melodia. Classification (NCBI taxonomy): domain Eukaryota; kingdom Metazoa; phylum Chordata; class Aves; order Passeriformes; family Passerellidae; genus Melospiza; species Melospiza melodia. The sequence continues at coordinate 107,818,024 of NC_086194.1, read as the reverse complement.
CTGCATTATCAACCCTGTGTCCAGTACAAACCCAAAACACAACACCATACCAGCCACTGTGAAGAAAATTAACTGTTTCCCAGCCAAAACCAGCAGAGGATCCCAGGAGCTTTTGACTAAAACAATTTCTTTGACAGTTTCAGTGCTGCTTTCTCTAAATCTCAGAGGCAACATAGGATTGATACAGCTGCGATGGCAGCAATGGGACTCAGAATTATCCTGAGTTCAGAAATATGGATTTTTCTTTAGAAAAAAACCCCACCACCTTCTGTAATTACAAAAGGAAATTACTATCCTAGTGATCTTTCAGAGAATTGTTTCTTGTTCTGAGGGTTTTTTGTATTTGCCTGTTCACATTCTTTGGTGACAATTTGATTTTTATTTTCATTTAAGACTATTACAGTTGGACATTTGGTTTATGGAGTGGTTTATGAAAGCTTTGCTTTCCCTGAAGGAATGATGTGATCAGACTGGTTTATGTGAGTAGTGAAGTGCAAACAATCATGTTCAGGAGAGGCCTTACAAACCATTTTGGGAAATGTAGCTGTGTCTGAAGACTCCTCTGAGGGAGCAGAAGTGGAGGGAGTACTGTATTTACAGGCACAATTTGTTGTTGTGCAAAGAGAAGTGTCTTTACTTAATAAATACTCCAGTGAGGACAGCTGGTACTGTTTGGTTTCATTTCCAGACTGCTCTGCCTTGTGCTGGTGCAGTGGCCAGAGAATTGAGGAGTGTAAGTCTGACATTCCTGAGTAACTTTTTAGGAGCTGACACGTGTTATCTACAGCAAGGTAACAGAATATTACAAGGTAGTTTTAAGAGAAAGAGCTATATGGGTGGCAGCTTAGAAAATGTGAATGATATTTTAGATAGCATATGGCCTGTGACTGAGGCAACTTTGCATTAGGGGTAATTTAAAATATTTTTAAATATCTTGTTCTTTGATAGTTTAATTGTATTTTTACAGTTGTTTCCACCTGTAGATGTCCTAAACCTTTCTTCAGTTTTAAACTAAAAGCTTAAACTAACAGTCTAGAATTGAAGAACTTGAGATCTAAATTTAGGAAGACTTTTCCCTTAGCTACCTGCTAATACTCTTCAAATAAAGGTATTTGTTTAAAAATAGAAATCCATTTTCTGCAATACTTTTTTCCCCTCGTCTGAAAATCACAAATTTGGGCATTCAATGTTCCTATGATACATTATTCTCTTGCTTTTTTTTTTTTCATTTGCATGGTTTTACTCATTGTATTGTACTGTGTTGTATGTTAAATTTTTTATTAACATTCTCTTTCCTCTAAAGTGAGAGGCTTTTTCTGGGGCTGATTCCATGGACACTCTCTGCAGGTCCCTACTTGAACCTGGGCAGGGGAGAAATGATCCATAATTAAGCCATGACCAAATTTTTGCTCTTCTGCTCAGATTAACTGCACATAAATTGCACTTTACTTGGTAATCTTCTACCCATCTTGTGACAGTGTGTATCTTTCCAGATGAAACTAGTTATAGTTATTATGGTCTGTAGAAGGGGCTAAGAAGAGAAATGTATGGTCTTACCATGCAGAAGGTTCCTGGCAAGCATACTTTCTTATCATAAGAGTTTATGTTGCCATCCTTGTGGAGTGTCAGAAGTTTGATGATAAAGCAGTTTATTACACAGTGACCCCAGCAGTATTGCATCAGGTGTGTGATGCCATCTCTTACTTAACAGGATGAGAGTGTCTTTCAGACCACACTTTGCTGAGCTCCTTTGTTACATCCTCAGGTGAAGAGAACTGTGTCTGCCTGGCTGCTTCTTCCCAGGTTGGACTAGTGGAAATAACCAGGCAGGGCCAGCTGGTCATCCTCGCTGACAGGCCTGTGCCTGGGGACTCCTCCTTTGTTGGGTCAAGCTGTGTAATTCCACAGCAGATCCCTCCATGCAAATGCAGCTTCCTGCTGTTCCATCTGCCCTTTGTGCAGCCTTTTGTTTCTGGTTACTTAGGCAACAAGTGCTGCACTCCAGCAGCAGAGTGTTCTGTCCACCACTCACAGCAGGCACTCCGTGCATGTACTGCACTCTGAAATACCAATGTACTGGAATCCCTTCCTTTTCCCCAGGTGCTTGCTGAGATGTTGCTGGGTGGGCAGCTCTGCATGTCTCTGCATTTGGCTTGCCCCAGAGCCCAACACCCCTCTCACCTTCAAGACTGCAGCTTTCTGTGGCTCTCAGACAGTGCGAGGGCCCCTTATCATGCCCCTGTAGTCGTGGCTGTCCTTTGCTCATACCACAGGATGAGATCTAGGTACCCATCACTCCCTTGCATGCCCATATCTATTTTTGAAACAAAAGAGAGCAGGAGGGGGTAGCCACAGCACACACAGCCTCTGTCCTTACTGGCAGATTGTCAAAGCAGGCCTTAAGGTGCACCCCAAAGCTTAGCTGCCTTCAGAGTGAACTTGTCCTTCTGTTGGACTTTGTGCACTGTGAGAGAATGCCACCCTTACCAAATGATGTTCCCAGCATCTGCAGGACACATTAGGAAGCATAATATACAAAGGAAATTAATTTGGCCTTGGAGGGATCTTGTACTAACCAAGAGATGGCAGACCTCTGCTCCTGCTCTCTACTGCTTCCATTTTCCAGTAGCTCCTTCTACTGTCTGGCTTCATTGGAAGCAATTGAGTCACTGCAAGTTGCTGCTGCTTATCACCCAGTGCTGACATGGCTGGGCTAGCTCAGTGTGGAGCTAGGGTGAATCCAGCACAGCTTGCTAACTCTCCACCCCTGTCACAAGGAAGGTGCTGTACTGCTTCTCACCAAAGCTGGTGCCAACGGTAATGTTGGTGAGTGAAGTCACTGGGAGGATTACAGGAACACTGTCAGTATATGCAGGGATGTGATGAGGAAGCCCAAAGCCCACTGGGAATTGAGTCTGGCAGGGGATATCTAGGACAACAAGAAAGACTTCTACAAGTGCATCAGCAGCAAAAGGAAGCTGATGGGAAATGTGGGGTTGAATCAGGTGGATGTCCTGGTGGCAGAAGACAGGGAGAAGGAGGAATTACTGGATGCCTTCTTCATCCCACTATCAACTGCTGAGATCAGCCCTTGGGGAAAACCCTGCCTAGGCCAAGCTATCCATACATCTGGCTCACTGCTGAAGAATTTTTTATTCTGAGCAGGCACCTTGTCCTATTGCTGTGTGTTGGGCTGAGTTCAGCCTGTCACATTGTAGATCACATCGGTTACAGTCAGTGAGAGACAGTTTTAAAGTTACTGTACCACAAGGATGCCATCTGAGAGCCCAAGTGAGAGATTTGAGTGCCATAACCTGAGATAACTGTTGTACTTATTGCCTTCAGCTGCCTTTACTACCCTGGAGAAGTTCCTGCTTGCATGGGATGGTTTCTATAGTTGTGTATAATCCCTGATAATTTTCTGTAGTTCAGGGTTCTTTGAAAATGAACTGAAACCCAAGAAAAGTTACCTAAAGCCCAGCTGTAAATTGCTGCTTAGTGACAACACAGGTAGCTTGGGGTGTTCTGTAATGGGAGATGGAAAACTAAGAGAGAGGTGAAATAGGAAGAGGACAAGATCCCTTGCAGCCACACAATTGTGATTCCAACTTCCCTCCTGTTCATTTCAATCTGATTTGTGAGTGTGGAGATATATTTTCCCCCAGTACTTGTTTTTCAAGGTAGTTGCAGCCCCCAGGAGGTGATTCTGATGATTCTGAGCTTAGCTGCAGTAGTGCCTATCTACACCACCTTCTCTGGAATCTGTGGCAGTCAGTTCTCCCTAATGAAGGAGAGGATATCCAGTGGTATGCCACTCCTGAAAAGTTTTTAGGCAATGATAGCCTATTTCAGATGTGAATTACAGGGATAACTTGCTGTATCCCCAGAAAGTGTCTGGGGATAGATAGAAAGTCTTTGACAGCTGTGTGGAGACACTGGAAATTTGCTACAGCACACTCAGATCTCAGTGAGAGCCTTGGACACTGATTTCTGGGACCTGTCTTGCCCTTATCCCATGGAGGCCTTTGTCTCTGGCAGATTTCCTGCAGTCAAGGGAGCTGCTGCTTTGCCCTAGCTAAATAAAAGTCATTGCCAGCTCCAGTTGTATCAACCTAAGCAAGTTCATGGTAAAGAGTGAGAAATTGCTTACACAGCGAGCAATTCTCTCTCAGTGTTACTGACAGCTGATTTTACTGGGACTAAGGCTGTAAGTTCTTATTACCATTGTAAAATTGCTACTTCAAAATGAAATTTGTCCCATTACACAGATAAATAATATACTTGAGCAGAGACACATCCAGGAAAAATGTTGGTCATCTTGCCAGTTCATCCTGTTACAGTCTGTCACTTTATTTTCACTGGCTAAAGGAGATGTGTGGTGGTGGATAATTTGTTACTTAGTTTTCAGCTTTGTAAATTCCCTATGTAACTGATGTCAGTGTCAGTCCTCATTACGGGCCCACCATTACCATACAACTTAAGTTTCCTGGCATACTTAGCTTTTAAGAATATTTTACTTGCTTTTACATGTCTACAGATAGTGAATAAATTTCTTAACTATTGTGAGTAACTAGTTCCTTTATTCATCTACAGTAAACTGTGTGCTTAAATAAAGATAAGTCTAAAAAAATTTTTGCAAATGCAGTTTTGAAACTAATAGCGAATCCTGTCACCAGTGTGAACAGAGAACATCTTGGCAGAAATTCCTTGCTAGGAGGCATTTTTGAGTTGTATGTCCTCATATAAACTGAGTATGTCATTAGATTCATGTGGTTTTGGCACTAGGGCAGGGATCCTTAGTATCTTCAGCCAGGCTTAATGAGCATTCCCTGCAACTGCTTTCAATCTTGGCCTCATCAGTTTTTTAGCTGCTTTCCCATAGTGTACTGGAGTGATAATTTTTTGCTCAGTACACTGACAGTTATTGATGTGAAGTTCTTAGAGCACATAAGCCTACTTATTGGAATCACTTTCTTCTTCCTTGGTCTCTCTCACTGGCCACCTTCCTTTCCATCTCAATTTGAGCTATTAATTTTATATTAGTTTTTTTAAAAAATTAAGTAGATATATGATGAACAGAAGCAAACAAAGGAGGACCCAGAACATATTTAGTGAAGGTTTGGGGTTGTGTTGCTTTGTTTACATAAAAGTAATTTCCAATACAGCTGCTTTTTTTAGCCGCTGCATCTGTTTCTGCTTGAATTGTTCTTTTACAAACTTGGCAATGCATGAGAGGGAAAAAAACCCACATATCAGCTATTTTTCACTTGTGTGGTAGGATTAATTTCTATTTGCCTAGTATAATACCTGCTATTTGTGGGAACTCATGGGCCTTAAATTAGGTGTGATGGCTTCTTCTTGCTCCAAAGCTGTAATAGATTTTAATGTTAAACTTTGCAAAGAATGAAACAAAGACATCAAGAACAAATAAGAGTGATTTCAAGTTCATAATACCTTCCTTATGACTGCCAAATTGCTTGAAGATTAACTGTCAGCTCAACCTTCCTTTTCATTTTGAGACTTATATATAATGGAAGTGGTTGTAAATTACTGTTGCTAGTCTAACTGTGTGAAGAATTTTCATCTGGGGCCGTGTCTGACCCAAAGTTCCTGGAAAAGACAGAGTGCACTGCAGGGTGGAAGAGAACAGTCTTACTGCTACAGAAAAAAAGGGTTTACAGATTTTATGTCGTTATGTTGTTTATGTTGTTTCTGGTAAGAATCCTCTTGATCTGTAAAAGGACCCCCAGACTGAGAAGTGACCACACTTGCCAGAAGGCACTAGAACACCTCTGGGAGTTTTTAAAAATGGTTTTTATAATTTATCTCTTTTGTGCAGACAAATGGCAAGTATTTTTTGGTTTGTTGTTGTTGGAGTTTGGTTTGGGTTTGTCCATTTTTGGCGGTGGTGATGCTTTTAAGCAAAAGTAGGTTGTTCTGCCTTCTCAGAGCTTTTGGTAGGAGTATATACATGCTTTTTTGGACACACATTTTTGGGCTGGAATTTGAAGGTTTAGGGAAGATGTAGTGATGGTATTTTTGTAGCTTCTCTTTTTATAGAAGGTTTCCATGAAACAGCAAACAAAAGCTGAACAAGCTGGTGGACTGAGATTGTGTTTTGCCTGCTTGATTTTAATGTTTGTTCTCCCTTTTTAGTTCATTCAGTTTTTATTACTCTCTACGGTATGTCCCCTGGGCTCTGGATTGTTTTAGGAACTCTTACACTGTATTTCCCAGTGGCAACCAGTGTTTTAGGGAAGTTAGGAGTTAGCTCAGTGCTTTGGACACTATCTCTTTCTCCTGCAAAAATGGAGGCAGTCCTGGCACACCTAAATCCCATAGGTTTACTACTGGTCCAATTTTGGGATGGCAGAATTATGCCCTTTTCTTAACTGTCTTTAAACACCAAATTTTCTGATTCTTGGGAAGCAAGTGTTGGGATGGAACCTAGTGTGCAGGTTCTCGTAAATGCTTAAACTTCTGTGGTGGTATAAAACTCTCAGCTGAGGAACCAAGTCCTCGTAACCCCTAAACTTGCAATGAATCCTGCCACACCTCTGATGATAGGTGGCTAAAAGCTTTTGAAGGGGTAAAAAAAGTACTTGAGCCTGCCAAGGAGAGAATAAACTGGTAATGAGTGGCAGCAGCAGGAGTTATTTCAAAAGGGGACTCCAGGTCAGGGTGACCAGAGAGCCTGGATAGAGGGTAGCAGAGATGATTTGAGGGCATGATGAAAATGGCATTTGCAACCCAAAACCTACCACTGGGATCTGCTAACAGTGTGTGTGTGTTGTGGTCTACCATACAACTGTTAGATAACACTTTTTGGAGTGAATATTGCAGTTCTGGTAGATTTTTACATGGATGATAATTTCTGCCTTCTGGCCAGAGTGCAGGTACAATAGAAGGAAGTCTGTGCATCTGGAAACTTGATTGCTATTCCAGTTTCAAAAAGCAACTAAATACGGAGAGAAAGAAATGTCCAATTAATAAAAATTTCAAAGCTGTTTATCAACATTGACCTAGGCAACAATTTATGCACAGGAAGCTGAAATTAAGTCTTATTCTGTCATGCTTGGTTTTCTTCTTTCCTTAGGGAAAAAAAAAAAAAAAAAGAAAGACTTCAACTCCTCTACTGTTTCTGGATAAATTCACCTAGTTATTTCAAAGTCTTAGATGAAGTTAGAAGATTGGGATTAGTTCCTTAACAGTAGGTTCTTTTGCCTTCTGAAATAAGTATGAAATCACCTAACATTTCCCAGGAACTTCATTGGCATGATAAGCCCTAGGATACTGTCTGGAAGGTATATGGGAAGGCAATGCCCACCATATTCTTCAGATTTTGGGTTTGGGAGACTTCTGTCAGATACTTAGCTACTCTGCCTTATTCCTCTCAATAGGAGATCCACCTCAGGGCATTGTATTTGGTCATCTACCTATTGAAGTTCATTCAGAAAATCAGCCTTGAAAGTCTTTGCAACCTTTTGAGCACGTTTCATTCTGTGTTGTTTTGCTTCTTTCCTACTTTGCTTCTTTCATACAATATACTACCTTTGTCTTTTTGATTTCCTGCTATACTCAAACTCCTCCTATCCAACTATTTACCCTAGTCAGAACTCTGATTGTCTGTATTATGTTCTCTAGGGTTATTCTCCATGTTCCTGCTATTTGTGGGAAATCTTTAAGGACTTTCATCAGATTGACTGCTTAGCCTTCTGCATATTTCCTTCACTTGATTGTAATTTATCTTTTTCTTTACTCTAACCTAGGACTCCAGTGTGTTATCAAGATTACATTATCCTTTTTTCTTCTCTGTAGGATTTTGTTCCTGGCCTTCAACACGTATTCAAGTTAATTCTTGCGCTAACCACAGAGGAAATAGATGCAACAAATAAAAAAAAAAAAAAAGAGAGATTCTTGAGGGGCTAACATTTTACTGGGAAAGGAATGGGGTGAGAGTTATACAAGTATATTTCTGAAATAAGTTTCTTAAAACAGAAGGGAATTTGCCAGGGGAAGATGTATACATGTTTATGCATAATCAATCAATGAATGCAAACAGGATTTTTTGGTTTTAATTTCACATGCTTGAAATGTGAGCAGTAGATTTCAGCTGGCTAAGACAGATTGCTTTGATAAATCTTTGGGAATTTTTTGGGTTTTTTGTCTCAGTTGCATTCTCTGGCAAGCACACAAAAGAGATGTCCCCTCTAACACAGGTCTCAGTTTGCCTTTTGTATGTGGATATGAGTCTCCTTTCTGAATCTGCAAAACCTCTAAAATCTCCATTAAAATGCACTGTAAACCTCCTCTCTTTGGGAGTACCTCAGATCTATGAAAAGACGACTATAAAAGCAAAGCCAGGATAAATAAACCTTATTCCAAATGAGTGTGGATTGGCAAGCTTAAGAATCATTAATTTTGCCTTAGTGAAAAAAGAGGAAGATGGAAATCCACAGGAGAGAATTAGGTTGGTTCAAGCAATACACCAGTGCTGTAACCCTACTCTAGACCTGTGTGCAATACACCCACAGGGAAATAAGGCTTTACAGCATGAAGATATTATCAGCTTGCATTTCTGTGACAGCCAGAGTGCTTGTGAGTGGATGAAGGCAGAAAGCATTACTTGTGGCGTTCCAAACGAGTGTCACTAAGATCTCTGTGCCCTATCTGTCTGGCCTCTATGTGCCACATATAACAAATGTATACCAATGAAAGAGGTATCTGTATTTTGGGTTGAAAACTTCTGCTAGCAAAGAGAGGCTCTAGGGCATCCTGGCTCCTGTCACAAGCTCCTGTGATGAGAACAAAAATTAAAAGCTTGGTTTGACCCTTTTCACCCCAGCCATAAAAAGAAAGTGAAGATCTGCTGTCTTAATGCCTTCTCATCCTGTCAACGCTGCTTGGTCCTGATGCAGGAAGGTGAGATGAGGAGGAGCCTCTAGGAACTCCAGGGGTTTTTATTTACCTGGTTTGTTTACTTAGCATTCAACTGAAATATCTATTCGGTGGACTGGAGCAGTGTTAGATGAGGATATTGTTCAGTTTGGAAAGAGCTGAGAACCCTTTGGTTAATCAATGCTACCCAAAAAAAGTCTCAAGGCCATGCCTATTGGTAGGCAAGAGATAATGTGTTAAGATGTACACTCCATAGCCTTTCACAAAGGACACTGTGTTCCTCCACACCTGCAGCAACAGCTCAGGGCTGGGCAGGACAGGTTGTGTTCCTGCAAGGCAGAACATCATCTTGGAGTTTCCAGCTTTTCATGTGAGTATTGTCATTTTTTGTTATGTGTAACTCATAGACAAACAGGTTTATAAATTTCAAATGTGATTGCTTCTGCAGCAACAAAGAGACCTTGAATTAGAGACTCTTAGGACTCTCCTTAGTTGAAACCATGTTTCGCTTGTCCCGTAGAGAGCTGAAATTTTCTGTTTCCCATTACATGAGATTCCACTTTCACTCTTGAATTAAGTTGAAATTCAAGACTGTGGGTTGTTGCAAGTCCAGGAAACATTGTTTTCTGATCATGGCTTCTGGCAAGTGGAGCAGTTTATTTGCTTGTTTAATCACATTGAGAGTGGATTCACTGGAAAGATTTGTATTTACTCCTAAGTTTTTGATTAATGCATCTTCTAATGTGTTCCTGGAGGACAGCAATTTGCATTCAGTTGCATGAGGGACACAGGTTTTCTGCTTTAGCCTCCTCTGTCTCAGGTTCACTTTTCTGTGATGTGCCTGGCACTGTTAGTTTCTCGTTGTTTGCGAGAGTCAGTTTTTGACAGATCTTTATTTACCAGCCTCTAAAAGCCAAATTCAGTCTACAGATCACTCTGGGATCTCATCTTGCATACAACTCAGCAAATGACCCTAAGCAATACTTCTGTGTCTTTAAAACCGGGGTTAAAGGAAGAGCCAAATTAGAAATGTACTTGAGACTCTGGGGAAGCAGCAGAATCCTAGCATCTCTCTCCTAATGATGTTTCTTTGTTTGACTCTCATTGACTTTAATGAAATATTACTTCTTATCTTTCAGTCTGCAATTTCTCACCTATCTATGAACTGGGGATATAGGAATTCTATTCTCGTGTGATTTTAAATACATTATCTAAAATTTTAACAGAAGCCTTTTTTTCTTAGTCCAGTGCAGCTGAGAATTTAAAATCCTCAAGTATTTCACTTTACATATTTTTCTTACAATTTTTTTTAACATACCAGCTCTAAGGACCAGGAAAAAAAATTTCTCAATCTGACAACTCTTAATTCAGTTTGGTTTCTTAAAATATATTCTTTAAAAATCTAATGGTTTGCCTTTCCATCATGGTGTAATCAAGTGCTTGAAGCCTGACATTAAAGAAAAATAATGATTTCTTTCCTGTATTTGTATTCAATATTTAATATTGCATTACTTCTAGTAGTAGTAGCAGTAGTAGTAATAATAATAATAATAATAATAATAATACTTTTAGAGAGTTTAGCAGTTTTAGCAGTTACAAATTACACCACTTCTATTTTATCACCTGTGAAAAGTGAGCTGTATTGGTTTCCCACACATTATTATGAAGCACATAATTTCTCACATCTCAGATGGCTGCTGGAAGGGGACGTGTGCATGACCTGAAGGGAACACAGCACTTGCCAAGAGCCACATGGCCACCTGGGAACAGCCCCAGGCAAGCTGCTGCCACTCTGCTAAACTCAGCCTGGAGGCACCAAAGGTGGTTCCCAGCTCTGCAAACAGCCACCCAGAGACATCTTTCCAGATGTCTCTGGGTGGCTGTTTGCACCATGATCTCACAGTGTTGACGTGCTGGGTCTGTATCATGCTTAAGAAATAGCCCTTGAACTCAGGTACCTATGGCAGGCCTTCAAGATGAAAACTAGCTGTGTCATAAAAAAACACCAAGACTGGTTTTTGTAGCTGCTGATACAGGTGCAGGCTGATCTGCGCCTTACCTTTACCAGGGTGATCAGAGAAGCTGCCTTGAGACATCCCAGGTGCCAGGAGTACAGGGAGCATTGTGCGAGTGTGGAGTGGGCTGTCACAGCAGGCCATTAGTCACAGAATCACAGAATAAGCTGTGTGGGAAGGGACTCCATAGGATCACTGAGCCTAATTCTTGGCCCTGCATGGCACCATCCCCAAGAATCACACCATGTGCCTGAGAGCAGTATCCAAATGCTTCTTGGACTGTCAGCCTTGGTGCTGTGACCACTTGCCTGTGGAGCCTGTTCCAGTGCCTGTCCACTCTGTGTGAGGAACCTTTACCTGATAATCATTCTAAATCTGCCCTGACACAGCTTCAGGCCATTCCCTCAAGTTCTGCCACTGGTTACCAGAGAAGAGATCAGTGCCTGGCCCTTTGCTTCCCCTCACAAGGCAGCTGCAGACTGCACTGAGGTCTCCTCCCCTCACTCCCCTCCAGGCTGAACAGAGCTCAGCTGCTCCTCACACAGCTTCCCCTCCAGCCACTTCACCATCTTTGCTGCCTTCCTTTGGATACAGTCTAATATTTCAATGCTTTTTTTATATTGCGGCACCCAAAACTGCCCCCAGCACTGGAGGTGAAGCCACCCCAGTGCAGAGCAGAGCAGGACAATCCCCTCCCTTGCCTGGCTGGCCATGCTGTGCCTGACACACTCCAGGAGAGGGTTGATGGGCTAACCAGAAGCATGAATTGTGTTTGGCCCACTGTCACAGCAGGCTGTGGTGCCAAAAGCTACTGTTGCTGGCCAGCACTGAGGAGCACCAAGGCAGCAATTCGCAAAGATAACACTCAAATATGTGCATAGGGGAAGCTGATCAACTAAGGCCCAGTCTGATGACCCTTCCTGCAGTCTTTTACCAGGTCAGCAATTTCTAGATGTGTATTTTGTTTGAGGCCTACACCATTTGGCAGTCTTTATTTCTGCTTAATTAGCTTCATGATTTAAAACTACTTGTAGCCCCCTAATGAACTGGGAAAAACCCAGCAGTTGTTAGCAGCTGGCTGAGATTTTAACAGCAGCCATGTGCCTTTAGCAGAACAGCAATAAAATAGTGAGAAGAAAAGTCTGGCAGCACTGGCAAGGGTCAGGACTTGTGAGGGCTATCCTCAGCTCTGTTAATGATCACCATGAGCACAGAACAGAATTTCAGCTAAACAGCCTTGTTAAGTGACAGTGACAACAAAGGCTTTGACAGAAGGCCCTGCACCCTGTGAGAGGATTTGAACTAAGATGCTGGATGTGCACAGGAGCAGCTGAGGGTGTGTTCCCATCATATTTTCAACAATTCCCTAGCCCTGACAAAATTTTTGAGGGAAAATCTGTCAAAAGCCTTAGGCTTTAAATTGCCCAGCAATATTATACAGCCCTGTGGAGTTCCTCTGAGAGGTGGACATGGCTGCTGCTGGGTGGTAAATCTGCTTGCTCAGGTTGGGCTTGTGCCTCACAGCTCAGCCCTCTGAACATGTTTTGCTCTTCACCACTTCAATGCTTTCCCAGACAAAGTCACTGAGCCTGTATCCTGGTTTCCCCTTGATACAGAGAAGGCATCTGCCAATCTTTATGAATATGTAATGATACAGGTGATGATCTCCCACAGCTTCATTCTGTTCCCTTGGATATTCCTCCTTCATATAGTGGTTCCCAGTTATTTCTGTGTTGCAGTGTGACCGTGTTCACAGGGGTTCTTGGATGAGGCAAGAGACGAGAATGTTGACTCCATGTTCAGAAGGCTTGATTTATTATTTTATGATATATACATATACATTGCATTATAACTATACTAAAAAGAAATAGAAAAAGGAAGAGGTTTCCTCAGAAGCTAACTAAGCTAAGAATAAACAAGAAAAGAAAAGAATGATAACAATAGGCAGCTCTCTCTGACTCTGAGATAGCTCCGTCTTGATTGGCCATTAATTATAAACATCCAAGAGGGGCTAATCACAGGTGGACCTGTTGCATTCCATAGCAGCAGATAACAATTGTTTACATTTGTTGTTGAAACTTCTCAACTTCAGCAGAAAAAACCCGAAAGAAAAGATTTTCACAAAAAGATGTCTGCGACAATGCAGATTTTCACAGAATTATTTTGTCCCTTTCTGAAACCCCAGACCACAAGTCTGCTCCATCTCTCATGAAGATTTTGGGCGTTAGTCTGTCAAAAGATTATATTATATCCTTATAATTAATAGAGGTATAATGAAATGAAGCCTATAACACTTAATGCTCCATTTTAGCCAATCTGCAATTTAACAAAGCTAAACACAGAGCACAGTGTCAGCCTGCCTACTTTTTGTAGCCAATTTTCCTGTTTGGATTGTATATTCCTAAGTTTAGAGGTAATGGAAAACAGTTACAATACTGCTGAACTTGTGCTTCAGTGATGGCTACTTCAGGAAAAAAAGCACCATGTATGAAAGAGGCTATATGTAGTCTAGTTAAAATGCTGTTTAGATGCATAAAAGACCTGGCTAGTTGAGGTATCTGTAGGAAGGCTGATGGCAGAGGCTAAGAGCATTCCTTTAGATCATTCTAGCTCTTTAGGAAGCCCACCCCATCTCTGCTCTGGAGAAAGATATTTTTCTCATATCACAAACATGAATTATTTTGTGAGAGTCAGATTGCACTTTGGATGTATGATAAAAGTAAAGAGTTGTCTTACTGACTATCAGTGCACCTTTGAGGCCAATATGAAGTACATCTGACTCTAGGTTTAGGTTTTTCAATCTATAAATGATCCTCACGTGTCCTTTTAACCCATATTTGTAGGACATTTTGGTGCCTTTGAACAAAATTGCCTCTGGAGACCTGTGCACACTTCTTTTTCTATCTCAGGTGCTAATTATATTATGCAGAGCCTCCTCCCTGGATTCTTTATTTTTGGGGGTAGATAGATTTCTTATGTTTTGTTTTAATCAGGTCGATATGCACATAATACAGTGACTTTTACTGTAGTTTTTTTCAAATGCTCTGAAAATTCTCTCTGCGGCCACTATATAATACCCTGGTGTGGTTTTGTTATGAAATTTAATTGCATCACTGTGGGAATTTAAATATGTCTCTTCTGGGTAGGTTTTCATAGTTCAAGCCAGGATTTTTTAGGTCTCTTTCCTTGAATAATTTTCTGGGATTTGACATCAGCAGAGCCCCTTGCTAAGCCAAGGAAAGCATAATAATCAATAATAAAGCAAAAATAGAGCCATGTGTAGGGTTTTTAACATACCAGTTTCTTCAAGAAAAGATGTGAAAATTGAAATTGAGAACTTATCAGTCCCTTTGGTTTCCTGCCAATGTGATTGGGGATGCACCTCTCACCTCAGGAATGGCAGGTCTCTCAGATAAGGGAGATGTAGTGTTCTCTGCAAAACTGAGACTGCTTCCTCTGAGCACCTTTTCTTTCCAACCACAGTTTGCTGTTCTTGGAGGATGACTGCCCCCATGATCTCCAGGTGGGACAGTGGCTGCTGCTGTTTTGGTGTGGGAATAACAGAGAATTTAATATCAAAACTAAGACGCCAGTAATCTGCTTTGTCCTCACTGTAACCAGAAATATGCTTCCCTGATATTGTCTGTCTGCCAGTCATCAGGGGTCTGTGAGTCTTGAGGAAAGGAAAGCTGACCTTAAACTGATAACCTCTTTCTGCTGCCCACTTTGTATCATAAATAACCCTGCTAAAAGGATTGACAAATTTTGCATGCATTTGAGGATTTTTCTCCTCTTCTGCTGCCACAGCTTCTATCTTTCCCCATTTATCTATCTCCCTGGTTTGGTTACAGGTTTCTTAAATGAGTGGGAAACTTCTCCACCAGAGGATCTCTGCTTTACTTCTCCACCTTTAACTGACTGTAGTTTTGTTTTTCCTTTTCCTGCCTTCTCCCATGCTTAGTATAAAATTTTCTGACAGTTCTTGACATGGATACCTACATTTTGAAAGTAAGTTGAACTTTAGGATTTGTCTTTTGGCTTTCAGTGAGGATACTCTAACCAACCTTGACTGCAGTTTTAGCCACTGTCCCTTCAAGTTAGTTGTGCTGTCTTTATCTTTGTATTCGTGATGCATACTTCTGGTTTTTGCAGCTTGTACATCCTCTTCAGAATAGTGGCAACTGCAACCAATTTGACCAAGCTGCTTCTGGGAGAGACAGCAGCAATGGAGAGGATATCTTATGGAAGCAGCTTTTCATAACCATTTCTGCTGAAGTTGGATAAACCACCTTCAGAAAAAAACTTTGCTTTCTGTCGTTTGAGTATCTTCCTCAGCTCTTTCTGGAGCTCTTCCTTTGGGAAATAGTTCTTTGGCCTGTCTTTGGTCAAAGGGGTACCCCAATTCTTTCCCGCCCCTCCCCGTTTTTTTTCCAATTTACTTCTAGAGAGAACTCTAGTATAAAAAGGAAATCTCTGTCAGTATACAAAGTGAAAAGCTCCTCAGCTTTCTGGAATGCAACTTCTTAGTCAGTCTTTGAAGAAACCGAGAGAGTTTTAAAAGTCCTCCAACAAGCTGTCAAAAATTACTTTACCTTCAAGCAACATTTTGTGTGTGCTTGTATCATTCCTTACAAATCCAACATGTCTGTTTTAAATCCCTATTTCCCCACCCTGAGAATATTTCAGCTCTGTTGGAGCTTTGAACCACTCTGGGTTTTTTAAGTTGACTTTAGTCTAACTAATTTGTGGCAGTCTGTAATCTCTCAAAGTCTAAAAGGGACCAGTTTCATTTCTGCAAAGTAGAGCAGCTCACTGCAACTGAAAATTATATCAGCCATCAAAAATACACACCCTCACAAATGTTACTTTTTGCTCTTTTATTTTTACTTGCCTGACAGGAAAGTCACGGTAGCAACTCTTCTTTCCTGAAAATTACAGACAGAAGTGGGATTTTAAAACAAAGTTAATATTTTTCCTGAAAATATCTTTCACCTATTGTTGACCCTTCATGTATTGTCGATGTACATTCATAGCTGTTAAGTCTGGGAGACCATTATGGTTCTGGAATGTGACTTAATAATTCCTATATTAGTCTCAGTAATTTTTGGTGGGATGCAGAAATATTACGGTAGATCAGCTTAAGCCTTTTTGTAACCAGTAGGTGAACTGATATCCTTTTGTGATACCCAAAATTGTAATGAACGGTGGGTCTTCCTCACTGAACAAAACTGTTGAAATTGTAACAGCTTTGATTGAAAGCTCAAGCATGTATCTTTGCTTGCAGAAATGTTTATGTGTGTATAGACTGGGCAATGAGGTGCTGGAGAGAAGTGCCATGGAAAGGGACTTGGGGATCCTGGTCTCTGTGTCAAGTTGAACACGAGTCTCCCTGGCAGCCAGGAGGGCCAGCCTGGGGAGCATCAGACACAGCATCACCAGCCAGGCAAGGGAGGGGACTGTCCCACTCTGCTCTGTGCTGGGGAGACTTCGCCTCGAGTGCTGGGGGCAGTTTTGGGTGCCACAATATAAAAATGAAGGTATTGGAGAGCATCCAAAGAACAGCCAGGAGGATGATGAAGACTCTGAAGGGAAGCCATGTGAGGAGCAGCTGAGGTCTGTTCAGCCTGGAGGAGACTGAGGCGAGACCCTATCGCAGTTACAAATTCCTCCTGAGGGGAAGCAAAGTGCCAGGCCCTGATATCTCCTCTGTGGTGACCAGTGACAGGAGACAAGGGAATGGGCCAAAGCTGTGTCTGGGGAGGTTTAGGTTGGATATTAGGACAAGGTTCCTCAGCCCGAGGGTGGTTGGCATTAGAATGAGCTCCCCAGGGAAGTAGTCACAGCTCCAGCCTGACAGAGTTTAGGAAGTGTTGGGCACATGGTGTGACTCTTGGGGTGTCCTGTGCAGGGCCAGGAATTGGACTCTATGATCTCGATGGGTTCCTTCCAACTCAGCAGATTCTGTGATTCTATGATTATACTTGTTGTGTTGCCATGAAAAAAGCAATTATAACTGCAGACCAGTGGACAGAGGAGAAGCAAGAAGTCAAGCAAAACAAGCATTAAGTGAAAATCCTGAGGGATGAAAGGGAACTTATAAAGAGAGGGGGTTGAGTTCATTGTCAGCTAGATGGAAGCTGAGCACAGTGAGCAAATAAGCTATCTCCTACTGTGTTCAGGGAAATAGATTTTCTAGTACTCTCTTTGTAAATAACAAGGCCATGTAAGAGATGTGCGTCCTCTATATCAACTTCTTTTTTAGAATAAAATGACATTTTGACCCTGAATTTCTGCTAACTTCTTGGGTGAGAAGCGAGTAACAATATTTATGCCTAAACAATCTGGTCCTGATTTTAAATATATTTACTGCTGGAAAAACTGACACCTTGTGATAAACTGTTCAAATCATTATATATCCCCACTGTTTTAAAATATGTACTGTAGTTAAAAGAAATTCAAAGAAAATTGAAAATGGCCTGAGGGAAGAATTGATGAGAAATCTGTAACTGCATTTAGAAACAGATGAATATTTGGAAGCCTTTTTTGGTTACTATTTGTCTTATATGCTTGTATCTTTTTTTTTTTTTCAGGTTGTAATTTTTTTTCTTGGAAAACATCTTCCCTTTATTTGACAGGCTGCCACTCACACACCTTCCCCCAAAAAATCAACCATTGACACTTTCTTCTTCATTCTTATTTGCAGCCAAAAATGTTTGGATTAAGCTTTTGACAGTAGTCGAGAAATTCTGAAGATGGTAGACACTCTCCCTGAAAGCAGTTATTTCTGTAAGCCTGTTTATTTCTGTCTGAGCCTTGCTGAATAGTATCAGAATTCATTTTCATCACTGCCAAAATCTGAATTCTGGAGGTGTCACTAAGCAGATCTCTGATTGGAGTTTTATTTCCATGCTAAGTAATTCCAAACACATTAAGATGGGAAAAGAACAAGTTGAAAGATACAAACAGAGTAAGGAGAGCAAAATTGACAGAGAAAGGAAAAATAGGAAAGAATGCTTCTGTAAAATAGTAGAAACAAAGTGGATCTATTTATCTGCAGAAGATTGATGGGCTCTGGTTAGTGGTTGGTAAAAGACTACTCCCATCTCTTTTTTCTTAATAATTTTTGTATTTTTAAATTATTTAAATCCCTTTTATGTCTTGTTTGCTTACTTTTCAGTCCCTCTGCCTCCTTTTTTGGGCAGGTAATTTTAGACAAAACTCTTTGCTGCTCATTTGTCAGAGTCTTAGCCTTTTGACAAGTTTTTCAAATTCAAATATATATTTATAGTAGACATATATATAGATTTATATATGTCTATATACAGATAGACTTATATATAAATAAATAAGTATATATTTATATATAGAGTAAGACAATGCTGCTCTTTGGGGTGGTTATGCTGACTTTTTTTCAGCTTGTAAATTACAGGTGCAGTTCATGCCTGTACTTTCTAGACTCACATTTGTGGTTATAAATGAGAATTAGTTGATTTGGGCTATTAATTGATCTATTCATGTTCCATTCTCTTCAAAACTGAAGTTAGAAATAGCTGCCCCAAGTGTTCACCTTGGCTAGTGGAGTCTCTCATTGTCAATGAGAAGCTGAAGTGTTCCATCAGAACTTTGTTACATGTTTATGACAGGACATGCTGTTATGGTTTAACCTCAGACAGCAGCTAAGCCCCATGCAGCCACTAGTTCACTCTCCTCCCAGTGGGATGGTGGAGAGAACTGGAAGGGTAAAAGTGAGAAAAAATTTGTGGGTCAATGATATAGGTAAAGCAAAACAAGGAATTCCTTCACCATTACCCATGGGAAGGCAGATGTTCGGCCATCTACAGGAAAGAAGGGCTCCCTGATTTCGGAAGACATTTGCCATTCCTCTGAATGTCCCCTCTTTCCTCCCTTCTTCCCCCAGTTCTAGAGGCTGAGCATAGTGTCATAGAGGCATGGAATGTGCCTTGGGTCAGTTGGGATCAGCCATCCTGGCTGTGCCCCTCCCAACTTCTCGTGCACCCCCAGCCTCTGCTGGTGGGATGGGTGAGGAGCTGAAGAGCCCTTGACTCAGCCCCAAACAAATCAGCAATGTGTCATGAGCATTATTCTCATCCTAAGTCCAAAACGTAGCTCTATACTGGGAAGTGAATTTACTCTATCCCAGCTGAAACCTGGGTTTGTGCTGATGCCTTTATGTGGAGTGGAAGTAGTTCACACATTTCCTAGGCCACACTCACACCAGTACCAGGGGTTTATTTCATTTGTTGTTTCTCCCCTCTCAGTTCACTGTCCTTTTCTCACTCATTTTGTCTCTTCCTTGGGCTGTCTGCCATCCCCCAGTCTGTTCCAAAATATCTCTGTTATCATGTCATCATGGTTGCTAATCTTTTCTTCTCAGCCATCTGGAAGACAGGAGTTCTTTTGCTGAGTATCTAAACAGTCTCCTCCTTCTGCTGTCCCATCAGTGACATCTGAAGTGAAATACTTCATTGGTTTATATTGGGCCTGATCCTCCAGAGTAATTTTAGTTAAGAATTAGGCCAATGCACTGAAGTTTGTGTGATAATTTCCTTTATTAAAAAAACATAAAACAGAACAAAAAAAAAAAAAAAAAGGCAGAGTAGCACAAACTCCTTCCAAGGGAGGTATGATAGGAGATTACTTGCCCCTTTCCAGTGAGGTCCTGGTTGTAGTACTGTGCTTAACCTTTTCCCAGCAGCATGACAAAATTTAAGGTAAATCAGAGAAGGTTCAGAATGCAACAATAGGAAGGACAAGAGATTTAGAAGTGACCTATAATTAAAACCTGAGGAACTTTCCTTTTTCTTACTCCTTTCCCATCCAAAAAAGAGAAGATGAGCCATACACTTAGGGCTTCCAGCCTGGCAAAGTCTGTCATAAAGAGGTCAGCAGCTACTTGTTCTGCAGGTTTGTGATCACAGGGGAAATAAACCCAGTGAGTTTGCAACAGAGATTAGCTCCTATATTAGAAAAATTGTATTTATAAGTGTAGCAAAGTGGTGAAACAGACCAACTAGGAAGACTGTGAACTTGCCTCAGGAAGAATCGGTGTAAGGCAGTGCTGTCACAGATGCTCTAGGAAGTGTTTTGCTTGCTTTGTGTCAGGGGACCTCCTCCATCTCTGCATTTCTGTGGGGCAGGAGTGGGTATGCTGGAGGCAGCACACCAATGGTTGCCATCAGCCAGTTCTTTGATCTGCAATTCCTCTCCTGGCTAAAGCTGATGGCAATTCAGACAAGTTGCCATGAGCTCAGAGTGCTCTCATTTCCCACACCAACATTAAGAAGCTGCTGATCTCTCCTGCCTGGACTATCCCCTTACATTCTGTGCTCTTCAAGGGGTGCTGGGTTACTGCTAGGCAGACAAAAAAGTGCTGCTAGAGCAAAGAGCAGGCTTGATTTTGTTCCCCCATCAGTAGTTAGCAGTCATCATCATTACCACAAGACTGGGTGTCAACATGTAGCTCCAGCCAAAGAGGAGCACTGAAATATGTCCTGGCCCAGATTCAAGTGGAAGAAATCCTACCTTGGTCCCAGAGCCAGCCATTAGGACAGAAGGACAATGGTGGCATTCAGGCTGTCTGACACCGTGTTCCTGTGCCTCTGCCAAAGACATCCTGGTACCATGGCTTTAGCAAACCTTGTCAAGTCCTGGGATCACTGATTGACTAATCTTTCTCTATGAATAAAAGTCCCTGTTTCTCCCCAGGATTCATCTCTTTCTTTCCAATTTTTTTTCCTGTCTCTGGTTGAAGGATAGAAGGATGGTATTGCAGAAAGATTTTCACTGGAGGAGGGGCTGAATCGAGCACCCTTTTGTGGTGGCTGTTGTTTGTTTGTGTTTTGTTTTGGTTGTGGGTTTTTTGTAATAAGCAGTGAGTGCTCAGGAACTCATACCCCACCGCTGTGGTAAATATTAGCTCTCCAGTATTGAACATTGGCTCTCTACTCAGTAACACTGCTTTGCTTAGGAATGGCACTGTTTGGATCCTGTTCCCCCTTGCTTTGCTACTCTTAAAACTATGCTTCTAATGAAAGCAGGATTTTGTTATCTGCAGGCCTGAGGTGCTAATGTTTTACTTCTCTCTTTTTCTCAGGAGGGGATGAATGTGCATATTTTAGTTCCTAGCATCCATTACAAATTCTGAACCTTTACTTTTTTCTGCTTCTCTGCTACTTATTTGGGCAGGATTGCTTTCCCTCAATGGATTCCACCCTCCAGAATGGGAAAGTGTAGGAAATGATCCATCACCTTACCGAAGGAACCTTTAGATCAAGAGCCAGCCTGCTGGTAACTTACTCAGTGCCTGCATTACTGTGCATGTGATGGATCATACATTTCTGGCTGGCTTACAGATGGACTGATCCATTTACCTTGTCTGTAGGCATGAGTGAGAGCTTCCTGCCATCGACTCTCCCAAAAAATCCTCCCTGTCACATCATTCAGGGAAGCATTTTTCATTGGGGGAAGGAGTGAAATCACATGCCCTGCTTGAAGCACCTGCTGCCTGTAGAGCGTGACTTCCATGACTGATGGCATGAGGAGACAGTCCCAGCTCTGCTCTCCACGTCAAAAATACAGGCACCAGAGGGAGACAAAGTGAGGGAGAAAGTAAGGTCAACAGCTAGGACAAGTGATTTAGGAGAGTGGAAGTGTTGTAAATGTCTGTGAGACGGGGAATGTGGCAGAGATGTTTGAAAGAGGAAGAAAACTCAGAGAAGAACATGGGTGAAAGCCAGTGAGATGAGGAGTAAAAAACCCAAGGGATTGGCTGACACCTAGTAGCTGGATACATGGTATGCTTCCAGCTAAATTTAGATAATAACTTACTATTTGAATCCTGTGTTGCTGTTTTCCCTATCCTGATATTTTCTTGGTGTAAACTCAAATTTTAGGACTCTTCTTCAGGAAAAAGAGTAAAATAGAAAACCAATAATTAAGAGATGTCATTAAAAGGAAAAAACTGTCAGTGTTTCAAAGGTTCTTTCACGGTGAAAATGTTTAGAAGGAAGTATATTTTTCATCTGTCACTTAGATGCCTTGTTCACCTTAGGCTACTTCCTTGAAAGTGAATCTCCAGCCAACCATTCATCACCTGCTTTCCTAGCATTCTTTCCAGCATTTCTAAGCCTTGGCATTTTTCCATTTCTGTACTCTCATTTTAAAAATTACTTCTGTTGTTACACATCCAGAATAGTAATCTTTCTGATACCAAACAGCAATATATTTTCAGGAATGGCTGTTTAACTTCTTAAAAAGCAACGGTTCATGTTTCACTATTGCTTTAAAAAATGTTTCATTCGCAGGTCTTCAAGATTATTATTTTTGGAACACTCCAGAACACAATATTTTGGGTGTTTGTCTTTTTCTTTGATGATTCTGTGAGTAGTTATAGAGTCTGCAAAACCCACATTAAAAACCAATAATTTAATGGGGAAAAGCAAGACGGAGGGTAAAGAGCAGAGCAGGTGAGCTGAGAGGCCAAGAAACTGGGTGGTTTGGCAAAGCAGCCTGATGGCTGGAAATGTCAAGACAAATTAGGAGGAGGTCTGGGATCTAGACATGCAGTCTGCACTAAATATCTTTGTCTCCTGTTCTCCCACCCTACAGATGAGTAATCTCCAGTGATGTCAGTGGGCGTTACCCTCATGTCCTGAGGGTAATAGATTGGGCCCCCATAGTGTAAGTAATGCCTCATTTTCTCTTAAGCTGGAAAATCATCTGAGTTCCCCTAAATGTTCCACGAGGGAGCTGAGAGGGAGGAAGAAAGGTTTAATATTCCTTTCTAGTTGCATCATTTGCGTGTTTCGCAGTTGAGCTGCAGAGTACAAACGCAGATTTGGAATTGTTCAAATGACAAGAGTGATTGCTTAGCTTCTCAAATATTTTGGCTGTTTAGATACTCAGCCAAGCCGCAGTTCTTTCCCCAACAAATGCACTCATGGGAGAGCAAATGGTAAAGAACACGAACAGCCTGAAGTTGAGTGACTGTGCTTTTGGCAGCGAGGTGCCAGCTGTCATTGGAAACAAGTCCAGAATTTGTTGTGAGGATCTTCCTAAGGAAAGCGGATTGTCAAAAAAGTTATAAAAGGAATGCAGCAATTCAGCAGTGTTTGCTAATGATGTTTATGCTACTTTATATTAGAAAAATGGCTAGTTCATAAACCACTTTTGACAATGAAGTTCCTTGTTCTATACAAAAAGATACGCACACAAAATTTGGGGGGGGGAAGGTGTCCTGATTCTTTAGGTTCATGAGTCTTGAGTAAATTTAATTTTAAAAAAAGGAAATAAAACCCAAAGTGTGTGCTCAGAGAACATGAAGGCCTACCCATGTGAAATTTTTATGAATTATGAAAATTAGAAGTGTGCTGTAGGAAACATCCAAGGAAATTCTGTAGCTTTCTGCAGGAAGCCTAGCATGGAGTTAGATGCTTTTCAGATGTTTAAGGGTCCATCCTTCATGTAAATGCTTAGTTACACTTAACAATGAAGAAAGGGGAGGTTGGGAAAAATGAGAAGAAATGACTAGAACAAATGTTAACTTTGCGGATCCTAAGTGGAAGCAACACAGAGTGAGAGTAATTTCAGACCTGACCCCTCCAGAAGCTGAAGGTGGCTAAACATCAGTCCTAGCCCATGGAGAGTGACATGCCACATAAAAATGATATTAGGGAGGGCTCAGAGCAGCCCATTGCTCCCTTTTTTTCATTGAATGATCTTCTTAGCTGTCCTGCAGTTTTGGCTTGAGTTACCGGAGCTCACTCATAGTAAGAGTATTTCTCTTTGATGTGAGTAAAGCAGATCCATGCATACTGAAGTTTAATAAAATATATCCTTTTTTCATAACTGCCTTTCCAGCATTGCTGCAGCAATTCAGATTTAATTTGTGGGTAGGAATGATTTACATGCAAAGAACAAGTACTTCAAAGTATGTGAAGATAAGAGACTTATGTAAAAATTAAGCAATCTATGGTCTGCAGGATAACTGCAGTAGCTTTTACATCCCAGCCAGAGACCTCAGAGAAGTACAAGACTGGGAGAGCACTCCAACTGGAACAGCACAAAACAGACCTTTAATGAAAGCAATTGAAATAACACTAAATAAACTGTTTTAATGGAGTTCCAAAGAGATGTGTAAAAGCTGCTAGTAAAGTCAATTGAAGGCCTGTCACAGTGCCTCAAAAGTCCCTTCACAGCCCTCCTGCTGGCAGCAGTTCAAGTCTCTTTACAGCACATTAGAGGTACGTGCAACAGTATTATACCAGGCCCTTTGAAAAACTAATAAAAGTATTCTCCCTGTGAGAGAATGCTAGGAGAGGGACTGCATGCCCTTTGGTCTGGGAGTCATTTGTTTTTTCACCTGGGATAAACAATAGTCTGTGATAATTTGCAAAGATGTTGTTAATAGTTGTATTCCCTGAGCTTGCCTTCTAATAGCAAGAGACATCCATTAAAATGTGCTGCTCCAAATCAGGCCTAAACAATAAAGTTCAGTGGCCCAAAAGTCCTTTTTCAAATTGTAGCCTGCAATGGATAGGTTAAACTGCAGCTTATGCCGAGTAGCACTAACCTGCTGTGAGACCATGCTCAGTAGTTCTCATGCAGAAACCTCCTTTGCTTGGCCAATGATCTCATGCTGTGTGAGGATGTGAACATTGGGGAAGTGTGTGAGGTAAAGTTCTGGTCTTTCCTTACTGACCTGTGCCATAGGGAGGCTTCTGTGGAAACAAAATGCAGCGAGATGCAGGGAGCAGTGCCTTTCCCCTGTGGTGATGGCTCACCTTGGAAAGCACAGTTTCTGCAGCATCTGTAATGGGTGCCCACCTTAAAAATTAACACTAGATTGCCTCTGCTATGGAAACTGCTTTTTTCCCTTTCCACGTACGTAGACCTATAAAAAAACTTATCTAATAGGACTTTTTGTCCAGGCTCATAAAACCATCATGGCAGCATTAAATCTTCTGTCTCCTGGGAGTGCTGGAAGCAGGTTCTGTGGCTGCTGAGAAGATGACCCCACACTAGGCATGAATGTAAAAGCTGTTGAAGGTGCCTCTGTGTTACTGATATTGTGTATGTATTGCTACATTGAATGCAGACAATCTCCATGGTGTCAAATGAAAGATTTTCAACTAACAACTGGAGTTTGAACAGAGGACCAAGAGGCCAATTTGCACAATATTTTGAACAAAAGATTCTGAAAAAGAGCGTTTGTTTTAATTTAATTTCATCATCTGTATTTTACCTTTCATTTTTAAATTTCTATTCTGATATATGATAGCACAAATTATTTTTACCAATCATAAAACAAATGTTGGATAATTTTATTTCAAAACCAAATAAGAATGCTCATTTTCTGCTAAATGTTTTAATTCTTATCAGGACAATAATTTTTTTAATACATGGAGTAGTTCAGATGGCAAGATTTCAGGTGTCCCTTTTGACAGTAATCTGGAAATGGTCCAAAAAGTGAAAGAGCCTTGGAATAACTCTTCTTAAATAAGAGCAAAAAAAATCCTTTCTGCCATAATCACTGCATTCTGTACAATTCATGTATTTTCTAAAGAAATTATTCAAGTTGTAGTACAGAAGCATTTTAAAGAATGGTTTTTAAATCTCTCCTTGGGAACCTATGCTCTGCTTAGTACCATAAGCAGGTCTGCATGGCCTAAGCAGGAAGAAAGACATTAAACAATCTAATATTAAGCTTCTCAAAGTTGAACTGTTTTCAGCAGGAAAGAAATTTGAAGCCACTAAACATTAGGCCAAACTAAAAGAAAGGATAGCTAGATATGAGATTTGGGGCATGGAAAGAGGATGCTGGTTTGTAGTTTGCAGTTTTCAGATGTAACATCTCACCTGTGTGTGGTGGCAGGGGATTAGTGTTTGGGATTGGTAAAAAGGCTTATCTTTTGATGGGGAAAAGAGAGGCAATGTGGTGGCCAAAAGGATGGCAGGCATTGGGTTGTCCAGAGCCCTGCACGGCCACAGAATAACTTCCTCACAGGCACTGGCTTAGCAGGTTTGCACAGAGAAGAGTAAAATAATCAGTGTTTATAGTAAGTGCATTCATCTCATGGCTGCTGCTGTTTTAGTTCCAAATTTGTATGCACACATGATTCTGTTTAGATCTAGACAGATGGAGAAAACTTTTAGTTGTCATTTTTGTTGCATTTTAGACAATCAAAGTATCTCCCTGTGGCCTCTTCTGCTGCACCCAGCCTAGGATATGGATCACTAGTGGCACATAAAGATACATGCCTATTCTGTGTGATTCTGTATCTTTGTTTTTACTATCTGCCATAACCAGTAACAAAGAGATTTGTGCAGATGACTATCAACAATCGCTGGAAAGACACTGAAGCCCCAAGGTCCTAGTAAACCTGGTATCTCCCCTAGCAGGCTGGGGGAATTTGAGCTGGTTTTCTCAACTCCAAGGGCACAACACATAAGCTGATTAATGGAGTGGATGGCATTGCCACAGCCTC
This sequence comes from Melospiza melodia melodia, assembly GCF_035770615.1. Lineage (NCBI taxonomy): Eukaryota > Metazoa > Chordata > Aves > Passeriformes > Passerellidae > Melospiza > Melospiza melodia. The sequence goes on along the minus strand of NC_086194.1, from coordinate 107,791,605 downwards.
CCAAGGCCTCCATGTTTTACATACACAACAACTCCTCTCGATAGAAATAGGGGGTAAGAAAAGACCAACAGACATCCGTTGTTTGTGTTTTGCAATGCCTTAGGTGGGCAAATTATGTTCCCTTCACCTTTGCAGTGATGCACAATTGTCCCTTTGATTGTATTATGATAAACTGCGTCAGAGAAAAGAGGCGTGAGACATCTGCACGTTTGGAAAATGGGGAATTAAATCATGGGAGTAGTTTTAAACCCTCAATGTATGTACCTGCTGATGCTGTATACTGCTTTTGGGCTGCATGTGGTGGCATCTGGATCTATCATTCATTGTGATCTTAAAAAGGGCAAGGGGATCTTAAAAACTGTATGTGTTGAAGTAAATAACCCCTAGTAGTGATGCAACAGTTCAGAAAAGGCACCAGAAGAATTTTTTGTCTGTTTATCTCCACATTCAAGATAAAAGCAGGACAGCATTGAGCTAAAAATTGGCAAAGGGACTGGAAGAGAGCAGATTTGAGCAAGGCTTTGGATGTCCTTCTTTGGCTTTTTGCTGCTGGGGTGTAGGATGCTGCCACTGTGCAGCCTGGCACCTGGGCATGGCACGTGTGTGGCAGGTGGGTACGAGCACTCTGTTCCCCTGCCCCAGTGAGTGCTCAGTGCCTCTCCCCTGCACCATTGCAAATACCCTGTGCTCTGGCAACCACTCTTCTGTGCAAAATGCTCCTGAGCTTCTCAGAATAATTGGATGGGAGGATTACATGTTTAGGATGAACTTGGATTTGTTCCATTTGAACTGTAAATGCAGGGTTTATTTAAAAGTCCTATGCTGTAAAAGACCTATTGCCTTGTAGCTATGGTACAAGCAAGTCCATACATTATAAAAACCAAGAAAACTGAAGGAAAGCTGAGATTATTTGTAAGCTCGGGTGATAAATAAGCTGAATAATTTAAAAAAAAGTTTGGAAACTCTTTCTCAAATGCACCCTTTGTATGTCTGCTCCTGGCAAAGTAGGTGAGAGAGTAGTTCTTCCTTCTCTACTTCTTTCTTCCCTTTGATTTTTTTCCAGCCTCCTTTTCCTTGCAAAGTCTTTAAAGGATAAAGGCTGACGTCCTTCCTGCTTGACTCTTTTGATGTAGGTTTCCCTTACACCTTTGCTTTGGTCATTTCAAACTTGAATCGCTCCTAAAGAAATGCCAAATGCCATGGAAACAAACTCAGCCCTCGTGTAATGGGCTTGACCATTAGCCTCCTGTCTTACTGGCTTCTCAGCAGAAGGAATTGAGAACTTGAGCCATGGCAAAGCTCCAAAAGCAGAAAAGGACAAATATTGAGGGCATTTTTAAATGCTATTCTGCTGACAACAAACACAGTAAGTAATAGAGGCGAAAGGTCTTCTTTGACCTCAATTGAGGAGACACCGGAAATGCCAGGTTAGATGAATCCTGCCTGCTGCTTTCAAAACATTTTTTTACCCTAAGGAAAGGGTTTTTATTCCTCCACAAATGCTCTAAGCTTTTTTTTTTCTTCTTCTTTTCTGTTTACTTTTATTTTATTCTGGGCCCTCTGATATGCATGAGCAGCCACAACAGTTTTCATGGAATCCCACTGGCTCCTTGTTAACAACTGAGTAAATGCTCATTTTGGCCTTAGAGCAGTACTGAATAAAATCCTCCAGAATAAAGTTTAAAAACTTATTTGTTAGTGTACTGTAGGCAAAAAAAAAAAAAAAAAAATCATCTATATGTACCACATACAGTTAAACTGTAAGTGCCTGAAAGTTGATAACAAATAATCATTAAAGAATGGGGGGGGGGAGGTGAATTTGATGACCTAAGGTTTACAGTCCATGATAAAGACCATAGGTGTTGAATGGGAACTTGCACTGTATTTATATAAACATTATTATTTTCTTAAACTTCTTGCAAGAATTTTTATCAAGTTGATCAACAAAGACTAGCACTCTTTTGGTTTACAAGTTAGATCATGGATCCATGTTTCAGAGACCAAAGCTCTGTTCTTTGTCTCTGCATAGCTTCCCACCATTTTTTTTTTCAGTCTTCACCTGATATTTCTTCCCTTTTTTGTGTATTTAGTTTGTGAGTGTATTCCAGATGTTCTCATTTTGAGCCCCTGTCTTGCTCTTTGTGCAGGAACATGAATTTAGTTATCTTTTCAGGAAAAAAATTATTTGAAGGCAGAAACATCTTCTGCTTCTGCAGGAGTCAGAAAAATCTTGCAGAAGATAGATTCTGTCCATCCAGTTCAGAAGTGATTTTCTGTCTAAAAACTGATTTAGAAAAAAACCCAAAGCCGATGTACTGAATTTTCATTAGAAATGACACACATGTCTTTGTGTAGCTCAAATCAGTAGTGCAGTGGAGTAAGTTGTTTAAATAAACATCTCAAAGGAGAAGAAAGGCAAATGTATTGTCTGCTTTCCCAAGTGCTTGAAGTCTGGGGCTTGTGCAGCTAGGTGATTGCTGAATGTGCTCTCTAATTAGACATACATGAGCTGGCTCAGTAGGTCACACGAATCTCTGTGGTGCAACTCCTGTCTCTTGTTTAAAGTAGCTTGATTGGCATCATTGCATGTTTAACACTGGAGATTAGAATGCAAAAAACATCTTTTGGATCATGTTAGGAGACTTCAGCCTCTCCCAGGCTCTTGTTTCATCCTACTAATGAAGCTGTGGATTTTGAGGCCACTCTTCTAAATAGCTTTCCCACTTCCCAGAGTAGTATCTGACCTAGTCTACAGCATGGGGCCCTTATCCTGTATTTTCATCAGGGCTCCATGATCACTAAACATTGACTCAACAGAGAGACTGGTAAGAAACAGTTCTTCTACCTCTTGGTTGAATATCTTGATTCAAAAATGATATAAAAGTCTATGTATTTTATTGCCTGATATGGCTTTTCTAGAAATACTTAGATTTCTAGAGAAATGTCACTCAGGGGTATAAAATCTCTAATTTTGATAATTGAGTATTTTTCTCAGTTGTGAGCCACATTTTGATGAAGTGGCTATTGTTTCCCACTGTTGTAACGGAAAGGTAGCTGAGGATTTCTACCAGGTGTCATACAATTAAAATCACTGTCTTGGCTTTTTGTCAACAAGATAAAAAGAATAAACATAGGAAATTATAAGTTTATACACTTAAGTAAATCCAATATTAAGCACAAGAACAACATATCATTAAATGGTTCTACTTTATTGAAATAAATACTGGTTAAAAATTTTTGTGATAGCAGCAAGTACATAAATGTCACACAAGGAATTACTATTTGGACCTTACAGAGCATTTTTCACTGGTATCTGACTTCACACCTTCCAACAAATACTGTTTCAACATACAGGTGGGAAACAGAAAGGTAGAATTAGGGCTTATTACACATCCTTTAAAATATGTCCTGAGAAGAGATACTTCCTTAAAAAAAACATGTGAACTTTCAGCTTCCTCTAGGAGCAAAAAGAGAAGCACTCTGCCATTTCACTTTGTTTAGTATTAGATTAGTTTGATGTTACCTTGGTGCTGACGTACCTCACTCTTTCAGACTCCTATCTCATTGCTGTTCATACTGGGAAAAACTCTTGGTTGTTTTCTTGTCCTAGACCTACTCTAATGGAAATAGTGTGATGTGGAAAGATGAGAAGCAGAAGCATCCTCTGCTTTCTGTACAGCATACTTGAGAGGAAAGAAGAACATGTCTGGGAAGGTACAGAATGAAGAAATGCTACTAATTTGGCAAATAGCATAAAAACCCAGCATTTAAAAATGCATTTAAAGTAAGTTCTCGTTAATGTAGCATATAATCCACTTTTGGAGTTTTATGTCAGATGTTACTTAGCCAAATAGCAAGATTTTAAAAAATAATAAAATTAGGAACTTCTATAAAAAGTAGGAGCAGTTGAGACTTTATTAGGTAGATCAAAAACTTAGAAGGGTCCTGGCAAGTCTTTCTTTTCATGGCATAAACTGAAAAGAAAAGCTTTTCTTCAATAGGTTTTAGATTTAGTCAGAGGCTCAGGAATTTGGCCTAGTCCAGAGACCCAGACTGTCGTAGGAAGGGGACCAGGACACCAGCTGGTTCATCACAGGTCCAGTTTATTGAAGAAAGCATCAAACACTTATACAGCAAATAATAAGCTTATGAATATTCTGTAAGCCAAGCAATCTATTGGTTAAACTATACCATGAACTCTTCCTCATTCCTTAGGGGTTACATCTCTCTTTTCTCATGTCTCTTTCACTATTTGTTATAATACTACAGTTAGGCCCAAGGACACACTATCTAGCAGATGCAGAACTTGGAGTTAACCACGGTCTTGTACTTTTCCATTCTCTAGTCTGCTACATTCTCAACAGACACCCTGCCTGCAAAAAGGCCTCTGCCCTAGTTAGGACATCTTTACCAAATTAATTTGGCTGTGTCCTCTCTCCTCAAGCCACTCTTTGACAAAACTCTCCACACCAGACCCTAAAGCACCAGCAGAAATCAGTCTCACAAATTGACCACAAAATGGTAGGGATAGTTGCTTGTTTAAACGTGTTTGTTCCCTATTTTTCCCAAAGTGGTTTTGTGGCAGAGGGCCATGGGATGGATTGAAATTGTAGAAGTTGGTAGAGGATCACTGAGAATTTCTGTCATTCAATGTTTTAAAATTGGTTGTAGCTTTTACTGGCTCACTGCTTGTTGGTGACCATCTGAATACCTACCAAGCCAGCAGCAGTTACTGGGTGAATGAGCTGGGTCAAGATGATCTACTACAAACACATCATGAACTTAAACTCTGTTTTCAATGCCACTTTCTAGATTCCAGAAACTTCCAAAGCCTGATCAGGTTTTAGCTAGGCTAATTTCATTCTGATATTTTATTTTCTGATTTGAACCAGAGTGTGTACCTATCAGTGGTAAAAATTCTGTGAAGTGGATCTGCTTATCTGCTTTTACCTCTTCTCACCAAGGACCAAAAAAGTTAAGTTCATCAAGTTAATCTCATCAAGGACCAAAAAAAAAAAAAAAAAAGAGAAACAGGCTTTTGTGAGAATGTCTGTTTCAGGAAGAACTTAAAACTTCTAAGAATTTTTCAAACTCAGAGTAACTAAGTCAGTGTAGAAATTAGAAACACAATTTCCAAAGAACATTCTTACCTACTGTGATTTTGCAGGTGGTCTCAGCTCCCAGCATTTATTTTAATCAATACAGTGACTTTTTCTAGTTGCTTCGAATTATGCCAAGATTGTTCTGATGTGTAGGAAGGTTGTACCATTGCTCCTGAGGCCTGTCTTCTTTGCCTCTCCCAGGGGTTTCGCAGTATCCTCTGTAACTGCAGGCTCCCAGCTTGATGCTGCAGCTCTCTCCTTCCAAGTCCCCCTGCTATTTGCCGTCTTCTCTCCCCTTTGCACACTCAGTTACTCGCCAAGGAGCAAGTAATGCTATGTCCTTTCAGCAGTCTGCTGCTCTTAAGTAAAAAACACACTCAAAGATGAGGGGAAACCCCCAAAAATTAAGCAGACAATAACTTTCATTAATACGTAGCAGATTCTTAATTTCTTTTTGTTTTTCTCTGAATCTCACTGTAGCATTGGTGGGTTTTGAGAACACATAGGACTTCTAGGTAGTGAGATATAGAAAAGAGATGCTTCATCTGCGTGGTCTTGCCCAGGCTTGGGAGTGGAGACAGAAGAGGTATAAAGAGCTCAGGCCTTTGTCTTATTAAGGGGCAAAGCTTAGTGCAGCACAGAAGTCATTGCAAGTCATCGCAGGCAAACCTGGGTTGTGTCAGCATCACAGCCAATGTTCAAACAAAGTGATTCAGCCAATTTTACTGAGCAGGAGGGTGGCTCTGTAGCCCTGCCTTCTGTGGTCTGGATTAAAATAAGAGTGCATGAATCTTAACCCAGGTTGCATTTTCAGACATGTAAAAATAATGTATATAGCTCATACTTATAGCATTTACAAGGAAGACATGAATTCTTTTTGGTGTAATAAACTAGGCTAGAAGTAAAAGTAGTGGCTGGATCATGACCAGTTTGAATTTTCCATGGTGTTTCCTGTATTAGCCAACATTTCATAGCAAGACAACTTTAATTTAGACCAAAGTTCACTTATTATATTGCTGTATGTGTTGACTCTAAGATTTACAGAGAGCTTAAAGTGGTCTCTATAAAATGTCACACATTAACTACCTGAAAATAAAAATGAAGATTTTTTTCTTAAGGAACGTATTCAGGCCAGCACAGCTCATTTTAAATGCATTAATATTGGCGTTCCTTTATTTGAGAAGAATAGAAACGTGCGAAGAACTGGTGAAGTAATGGAGATGAAGTGTTTGGGAACTTTGTGTGATCTGGGGCACACATGAAACAAGGATGGCATGTTGCACCTCAGCATAGTCACATCCTTCTATGGCCAAATGAATGGTACCTTCAGCAGAGTCTTATGCCAAAGAATAGTTTGGCAGTACCATGACAAAAAAATGCGAAGTAACTTTAGATTTGTTATGGATAAAAACAAATAGGACAAGCTTTGTGTGCTTGCCTGTAGGACAGAAATTCTGATTTCACTCCTTCATCACCTCTTCAAAGTTAATTTGGAGTTGCTGGATAGAAGGAGGGATGATCCATTCTTTAATTACTCATTTAGCTTGCTATAAATTTGTGCTTATCGATAACTAGAGGATTATATCTAAATATGAACCTGGCTGGTGCACAGTTTTCCTTTGTTTCTCTTTGTAAGCAGAGGTGAGCTTACAGGGTGCCATAGAAGTTCTGAGATAAGGTGCTTGTCTCCTCAGTGCTCTTCCACCTACTTCTAGAAAGATTGAATTGATGAGTATTTGAAGAATTGCTTAACTGAATACTTTATTCTGAATGTCAGGGTCCTTAAGGTATGACAATCATGTCAACTATTCCTGGTATCAGAGAGCCATGATCCTGGTGGGCAGGGGAGAAAAGCTTGGAAAGGAGTCGAGGTACAGCTAAAAGTCACCTCCTCAGACTGTAGGCATAATCTGCTGCAAATGTGTGAAAAAGCAAACATAAATCATTCCTGTTGTTCTTGTCTCAGAGAAACGTGAGTGCTGTACAAAGAATAAAGCACATTCTCGTAAATGAATTCCTTATAGTATGGATGCTCTTATCTAATATACCCACAGTATTCTGTATACAACATTATACAGATGTTTATGTAATTATTTGTGAGAAATCTGCATCTTTAGAGAACTGCTATGATTTTATTGTGATGTGTTGCAGTAAATTCAAAAAGAAAATATTATTTATGTCATGGTAATACTAATTTTGTTGTTGTTCACTTGCAACAACTATTCATTATACAGTTCTGTGGACATGTATAAACTGGAACAAACCCATCTGCAAATTCACAGCAAATTTGAATCAAATTAGATGAAGGATTTGCATTTTATGAAAGTTTGAAAATTACATCATTTTTTTCAATGTTTCCCTAACTTTCTATTTGGCTCATTATAACTATGGAATGGCTTGCCCTAGAAATTTTAATTTATTTAATCTGTTAGTTTTGGCAAAGACTGATGTCTTGACTAGTTGCAGAGGCCTTGTTGGCAGAATTAATTAGCACTAATAACATTAATAACATGGTTTCTTGCATGCCTCAAGGGCATCACAGTGCTGATGAATTCCACATGGTCCTAAAAAGGAATAAAGCAGTGGAGCAAATCTAAAGGGGATATACAGACTCATTCTTGCTTATCTTTGACATACATTCTTGAAAGCCAAAATCATAAACTATGTATTCTGGAGCATAGCTCATTGGGAAATTTATGCTGACAAAATAGCTTTAGTTAATTCAAGGTGGCTACAGTGTATGGGCTATTTAGTTATGATGAATGGATGAACTGAGGATTAGTGTTAAAGCAGCAGAGTCAAGGATGTGGAAAAAACCTTAATCATGTCTCTTCTTGACTCATAGTATTTGAGTTCATGAGTAAGTGTGCAGATGAATGTTCATTTATAAGATTGCTTCATTTTTCTAAATATTTTTCCCTTCAACAATATTTAAATTGACTGACAATTTTAGTAGCTTTTTTTCTCTGCATTTATTCACATACAGGTGAAACAGAAATGTATTAGCTCTCAGGGTGCAATTCAGTCCCACTCTGTGATCCAGGGCATGCCCACTTGCTTTTCTGTGCATCCGTTTGTTCCTTTTCTATCTTACTTTACAATTTGGTTATGAGGATTTATTCACCCACATCTAGATACCCTGAACACCAGGGAACTGTAGCAAAGCAGATACATGCAGCATTTTAAATATATTTTGTGAAGTGTTTCTGTGACAGGGCTTTAAGTTAATGCAATGCTATGAAGCCCTTAACAAGGATAATGAATTGTTGGTGGTGCCAGGCAAATCAGGTAGTAAGTCCGAAGTGTGACATGAGCAATTAGATGATGCAAAAACAAGTAGGGTGTCTCTGGTTTACAGAAGGATTATGAAGGGTCTGCTCAAGGTGCCAGTAGAGTTGTATAGATTGGGAACATCTAAGAGCAGTCTTGAAAGGAAAAACTGGGAACTAATTGGTATTGCTAAAGATTGTGTGCTCAGCATGCAGGTAAAGTCTCCTCTCAATTAGAAAGCTCATAGTAGAAGATAACTGCTGCACAATGTGTGGCGTAAGCAAGCAATGAAATATTTATAAAGGATAGTCAGAGATGGAAATACTGGACTTCTAGTTACAGGACCATTAGACCCATCAATGTGCAGTTTAATTGTGGTCATGCATGGCTGATCCAGCGTTGACCCTAGCTGCATGTCTGGGTGAGCCGACTGAGATTGCTTCTTAAAGGCAGGAGGACTGGGAAGAGGCTCTGGAGAAGCCAGTTAGGGTGTGTGGATCAGCTGTACCCTGACATGGGTTATGGAAATCATAACCCTCATATGGGTTAGTGAAAAGGTCAAAGAAAGGCCCCGGAAGATGCAGTGAGTGACAAGGATTGGAAGAACATGTCTAATTTACACGTTTTTGCAGTACCATCCAGGTTTGGGTAAATGTGAGAGAAAGAACAGTCTCCTGATGTGCTTCAAATATGTGCTTTGTATTAAAGGAAGAAGAATCACTGCTCTCCTGCAAGTGTCTGGCCAGCTCAGATGTGAACTGGCCTGTGGGCTAGAAGGGCTAACCTTTAAGTTCCAAAAAGGGAGTTCCTAGGTTTAATGAGCTCCAGAGCTTCACTTGTGCAAAATCAGATATGAAATAAAAATTCTTAAATTTCACATGCACAAATATCTTAATTTTTCTGATGCTAATTGAAGCATTTCAGACAGAAGCTTCAAAAGAACCACACAACGTATAATCTGATCTGTGCTCAAGAAAGTTTTGCAAGTGTGGGCTTTGCATCGCATTTTGAGCCCAAATGTAAAACCTAAAATACCAAGTGTACAGTAACTCACCTTGGCAACAAATTGTCTTTTAGTTGTGAGATATGGTGCTGTCCTGTTGAAGCATGGGAAAAAAAAATTCATTGAAGGCCTCCAAAATATGATGTTGAAGCCTGTGGATCACTAAGCTAACAGCTATGCGAAGTGAGAAGAAATTAATAGTCTTCTTTATGAAAAGAACTCGAGTCTGTTTATGCTATTTATTGGTGTTTTGTGGGGATGCATGTTTATTATCTGGCACTGGTCCTAGCTCTTGCTCAACTCACTCTGCTAATGATGTTTATCCTACCTGCCCGTGCAGTGAACTCAGTGCTAGACTCAGTCAGTAGAACTGTTTCTACCCCATGCATCATCCTGAGAAGCAAAGGAGAGGGCTTCTAGCAAAGCCAAGTGCCTTCAGCTAGGAGAGTGATATACAAAATATCTCCACAGTACAAAGTCTATAACTGTCTAACCATCCCTGCATGAGCATCACAGAAAGAGTATTGTGGGAAAGCAATGAGGCAGAGAGTGACCTTCTCACACCAGCTGAGAGCTGAGCCCACAGGCTTTCTTTGTCATAACATTGTCAGCCGCACAGTTCAGTGCCTTTCATCATGATTGATTAATCAGGTTCTAAGAAAAATTATATTAAGCCAGAAGTGGGTTTTTTGTTGTTGGTTTTGGTCTTGGCGGGGATTTTTTAATATTATTGTTTTAATCTATGTCCTCTGCAGGCTTTCATTGATGAAAACAGCCTTCATACAGTGGTGAAAATATAAGCACATCATAAGAATATTTGAAAGTATCAAATGAACAGCACATTTCCTCTGACAGCCTCCTGAGAAGCTCTTAATCCATGCTGCCTGCTGTTCTGCATATCAGCTGTTACCTGGCAGGAGGGACCAGCCCCTGTTCCAAAGCACTGAGTGCTGTCCCCAGCCACGGCTGCCACTGGACAGTGCCTGGGTAGCCCTGCTGGGATGTCAGCTGGGGCTGTATCCTTCCTGTTCAAAATTCATCCCTGCTGAGGGATGTGCCAAACTCCTCTGGAAGGAGTAGAGTCCCCTGGCATTATCTCTGGCTTGGTTCTGTTTAGGATTTTCCCTCTTTGTATGAGCAGCTTTGAATGGAATGACTTTTGGCGTATTGGATGGGCCTAGGGATCCACGATTTATGCAAGCATACCAGGCCCATGCCATTGTTCTCAGCAGGATTCTAGGGAGCTGGTGAGGGAAGAGTCAACAGTGTTCTTTGTTATCCTTGAAATACTCTCTGCTTTTTGGCATTTTTACAAAGATGTGTTTTGCAAAGGTTAATTATCATCTTAAGTCACAGATCTGTCACTAAGGTGGGATCTTCCACTTGTGAAGAAAAGGGATGAGACTGCTGGGAATTAATAAAAAAGCAGAGAAAAATTTCAGACATCTGAATGCAGTCAGACCTCTTACATCTGGGGATGATCTTGAAAATCTTTTATTTCAACAAGATGACGTATCCAGAGAAGACAAAGTTATTCTTTTTTTCTAAACAGTTATATCTGTTTTCCTAAGTTTTTTCTTTTTCACCCTATGATTCCTCTCCTTGTCCCCCACCACTGGCATATATCATTTACCAGGAAATCAGCAAGCCAGGAAATGAGACAATGGTGTAGTTTCTGGAAATATCTCAGATTAGAAATTGAGGATGAGGGTACAGTGTTAGCAAGCTTTTGTGAAAACCTACAGCCTTCATTACTGATTTGGTGGATTTTTTAATTTTCAGAATTATTTCTAAGAGAAAGGCTAGTAACACTTTATTTTTAAAAAACAGGGGTTATCCTTTAAATTTTGCCTAAAGTAGGCTGATCCATCACCTGCTAGCTTTTGGTGTTTACCTGTGTGTTCCCACAAATCTCTCACCAACAACTCTGAAGGAACACTTTTCCTACTGGAGGATTCTGAAGGTCTTCCTGCTGCACTTTGGCCTTCAACACTCTTGCTAATTATTCACATTGGTCTGAAGCCTACTGGTTTTGTTGTACTTCACAACAAGGGCTGCAAGAAAAATCCAGTACTAAATTTAGAAATATTTTTTCTGCATTGCCAGTCTTTGGCATGCTGAGGTTTATGGAAGATTTCTTAGCAAAACCTCTGAGCCTCTCCATGTGCTGAGAGGAGGGTACAAGGGCTATAAATCCCTTGGGGCAGCTTTGTTGTGAGATCCAGTGTGGTTCTCTTGACCTCTTCTCAGATGGATGATGTTCACTGGTACCAGGGCACAAATCATGTCACTCACAATGACGTCCTTTTGTAGGATCTCCTGCACCAACTCTTATGCTTTAAGTTAAATAGTAGCCATTTATTACTGTATGGTGCACTTCCAACAGCTCTGATCCACATGGATAAGAAATCCAGAAGAAAAAGTGCTTTCAGAGATGCTATTAATGGCTGTAGCATTTACTCTCCATCAGACCCTTAATTTAGTTTGACAAAACTGCTCTTGCTTTATTGATGACTCAGTTCTGTGCTGGTTTTGTGGCTCCTTGTAGCAGCTGGTGTATCAACTGGTTAAGGCAGGAGAGAGACACACACTACAAGTGCCAGGTCATGTGGGGGCAGGCTCTAAAGGCTTCCATCTATTTGAATAGCAGTCAGACACCTAAGTACTTATAAAAAAATATCTGGGCTTTGCTTCTTAGTGTATCTGTCATGTATAGCAAATACTCATTTCCCCTAAATCTTGAAAGAACAAGACAAAATCTGTGAATAAACAATTACTAGTGATGTGTTTAGAACAAAATTAAATTATTACTGGCAATGGTCATCTAATTTAAGGGACCTCATTTGTTACACAAGCCACACAGGAGCTCATTGTAAAAAACTGTAAACTAATTGCTACCCTTGTGTAAAAACTAGGGGAATCATTCGGGCTTTGCTTTATTTTGGACAGATATACTTTTGTCTACCAAATTTGAGAAGGTCTAAAGATCAAGGGAGAAGCAGAAACTTGGATGGAGAAATCCATACTCTGAATTGTGCATATGCTGGTGTAAGAGAATCTTGCCAAAGCCTTAAATAATATAAGCAGGAATCCATGGTTGTATGGTCAGATTTTTTTTTTTCTTTTTGTGCTGAGCACTCTCTCTGTTACCTTTAAAGTGTATTATGCCTTTAACAGAATGGTTGGGGATCCCTGCATAAAAGAAGGAAGCGTGGGTGGGTGAGCCTTGCAGATTGCATGTATGGTTAGTTTTTTTGGTTCTTGACCTAGAACTGAAATTCCACCTCAGGAAGGAAAAGAGTCACAGCCCAAAACCACAGCAAACCAGACCAGACACATTCAAACCAGAGCAGAAATAGGTACAGGGTCTCAACTCCCTCTGTCTCATGACCGGTAACATGATGCAAGTATGCCTTGACAGCAATTGCCCCTGCTGCCACATTCACCTGAGTCTCCTGTTTAAATGCCTTCTGGGCAGTTGTTTTGCCAAGAGGAAATTCTGTTCTTCATACTTGGATAGATCTTGTAACTTTTCTTCAAGATTCATTTATCTGCATAAATGGCATGTCTGGCCAAGACAGTTGTTTTACTGAGTAAATGGGAGGAAGAAGACAACAAACTTGGAGGTACCAGTCACTCTCCATGAAAAAAGGTGATCCTGCTGCAGGCTGGATTTTTCATTCAGATTTTCTCCAGCCCCCTCAGAGCTGGAATCACCTCAATTCAGCAATGTTGCTGTCATTTTAGTTGCTGCATCTCAGTGCAGAGTTTCAACTCACAAATTTGCACATTTGCCCTCTGGAAGGTCTGCAAATGCTGATCAAGGTGATGAAAGTTTATATCAAGCCTGGGACAGACCAATTAAATTTTGAAGCCTGTTTCAAATATGTGTTTCTGGTTTTCAATGGAGTTGCTTTGGTATTGAGGAACTGAACTTCCTTTCTGAGTACTTCTCATGGGCTCTGCAGTGATCAAATTATATAGCTCTATCTTTTGATCTGGAATCAAAGTGCTTCTCAGCCTCTTAGTGTTCCGGATATGAGAATAGATTGAGGGAGTGTTGCTCTGGTCATTAAATAACCAACAGTTGGCAAAGATGGCATTTATTTCTAGTGATTACACAGTAATTGCATTTAGCTGATTGCAAATAAAAAAAAAATTAATAGTTCTTTGCAACACTAATGAAAAAGTTAATAGTAATACTGTGTAATTTGCTTGTGATGAGAGTGTACACTGAGGGTCAGTTAGTGCTGCTGCTCACTTGGGTTTTGGCTCATAAATATGAAATTTTATGACTATATAAAGTTTCCTCTGGCTTTTAGGATTCATTGAGCTGGAATCTAGTTTTGCTTCCCTTAAAATAATTACTGAGAATTGCATAGTTTTGTGACATTAGTCAGGACTGATGCTGATGTAACTGAGATCAGCTCCAGCCTCAAAGGTTTGCAGTTCCAGTGGGAAAGGATGGAGGAGTATTTGTGGGTGATTACTTACTGCACGGGTTGTTGTTGGTCTCTCTTTTTGGGCCGACAGTGACAGATTGATCTGTCACACCAGCTCGAGACTGAGTAAGTCAAAGAGCCTGGGCTTGCAGTGTTGGATTTCCCAAGGAAAAGGCTGGGTGGCAAGGTTACTGCTCACTCTTTCAATATCCATTCCTATCAGGGAGGGGACACTGAGAGACACTAACTGAGGTACAAGCCATACTGAACACATGAAGCTTCTTTCACCCTGACTTTGTCTAATTTTGCACATGATGGAACATTTTGAGGACACTTTTTGTTTGCTTTACAACTAGTGAGAGCCTTGACAGGAATTATATTCTCCTTGTGTATAGTTCTAAACAAAGATGTGGCAGAATGTCAGCGTCCCAACAGGATACTATCTGAACACAACAGAAAAGCAGAGTCTGGAAGGGATTCTGTGGACAAAAAGAGACTGAATGCAATTAAATTATAATAGGATGGTGATTAAAATTCCCCTGGGTTCTGAAATTAATATATAACGTGGTCCTAACCAAAGGCAAGTGTCCATTTTCTAAGACAATAGTTAAGACAGCTGAGTGGAAATGGGCCATTCATGTCTCTGACTAGCTGTGCAGACATGCATACCTGAGTGCTAGTGAATCTTCCATCACCTTTCCATTTTAGAAAAAAAAAATAAAAACAACAAACACAGAATACTAGCCTTATTATCAGTCCAGAATTTCAGTGTTCTCTTTTTTCTTGATGTAAATCCATAAAGTAAAAGTAAATGGCGATGTCAATGTATAACAAAAGAGAAATCTAACTCCCTGAAGAAGAATTAAACTGTAAGATATCACAGGAATTTCTAAGTCTTTCAACACAGTACAGCTGCATTTCTTATCCAATTCATTATTTTATATTAGTTTTATTGGGAGAACAATTAGTTAAAAATAAGGCATTCTATTCCATGCAGTAAAGCTGGTAAGAAAAGGTTTCACAGTGCTACAGCAATTTCTGGTACAAAATCCATAATGCTGTGAGACATCTGGATACTTTTTTCCCTCTAAATAGGTTGACCCTTCTGCAGTTCTCTTGAGTGAAATTCTGGCTTCATTAAAATCAAAAGCAAAATTCTTACTGACTTCTGTGGGCCAGGATTTTGTCTTGGCACACTTTCCTTAAGAACATTTCGTCTTTCAGACCGTGGCTCTGTGGAGCACTTAAACATATGGTTACCTCTCAGAATGTCTATTTGTTAGCAGAAAAATGCTCTTGAAAATATGTTCATCATCAAGATAGGTAATACTAGCACCACTCAGAGACATCAGCTGGGAGAAAATACATTTTCAGGGAAATGTTCCTATTTTATTTATTTTATCCTGTGAACATTTAGTCTGCCTGTAAGAATCCAATGGGTGCACTTTTTTTTAAGATTTGCCTGGTAACTTTTCATCCCTGGCTTCCATAGAAGCAGTAGTGCTTTGATGAATATTGCTGTGGAGATAATTAATTCCAGTATTTCATCAGCTGTATATTACAAGTAGAAAAAAGAAGGGAGGCTAAAGAATCAGAAATTTAAGTAGCCAGATTAAAAGAATGTGGCTTGTAAAAGGATTATGCTGCTGCTGTAGTTCTTACAAGGAAGAATCTAATTAGTTGCCTGTTCACTATATGCTTTATTATGCTGTTCAGATTTATGAGACAAAGAGGTGAAAATTTATCTATTTGCTACCTCTTTCCACATTCTGCCAAAAAAAGGGAACATTTAGGTCAAAAGTTACTGTTCTGCTGAAGAAAGGGAATTGCAGATTGCTGAGGGCATCTCATTAGCATCAGTATCTTCTTCTCTGCATGAGCTGCAATGAGTGGATGTCGCAGCTGAAGAACAAATGAGAACATACTGCACCAAATATCATCTTCCCTGATGCAGCTTTTTACCTCTGGTGAAAGCCCAGTGATTTGTGGAGCCTCCTCTCTGGCAAGCTTTGGGCTGTTGCTCTGCAGTCCTTGCAACGGGGTGTTCAGGAGAGCTCAGTGTGATGCAGAACCAAGGGCAGTGAGTGGCCTTGCTGCAAGAGACTCAGAGTGAGACAGTGCTCAGCCCTGCAGGCAGCAGGAGCTGCTCAGACAGCCAGGCACTGCAGGTCAGCAATGGTCAGTGGCAAGCACTGCCTCAGGAGTACAGCCAGAGCTGACCCCAAGGAGCTGCTCTGAAGAAAGCCACATAATGCCATCAAAGGTCTACCACTGGTCCCTAAATTTATAATTTAAAAATATCTATATGTAAGTATAGGCAAACAGGCAAATCTCAAAATGTGTATCTCTTGTAAGAAATGTGAATATTTTATTTAAATCAGCAAAAACTGTAGTTCTAATTTGGAAACATAATGCCATGTATTCCTTCTGCACACATAGGCCTTTGCATGGAGATGTCTGTAGTAGAAGAAATGGCTGCTGTAATTTGCATTCATCTCATTAGTTTGTTTATGGAATGCCCTGAAGAGAGACTTTTTGTGGGAGTCAGTATGAGCAGATGGAAATAAGAGACCTAAAAATAAAATGCATGCTTAAGAATGACATAAAATTTTACACTAAGGCAGAGAAAATTGAACATGTATCCCAGCTACTTTTAAGACAGGAGCAGTTGTACCAGTGTGAAGGGAAGAATTTGGCCCAGTGGATATTGCTAATTTGATTTTATGTACAAATACAGAGATGCTGGGAGCATACGGTATTGATAATTAGGGCTTCAGGGTACTAGAAATACTGCATAACTCCTCTGAGCTATGGAGTGCATACATGCTGGAGCCAAAAGTTAAAACAATACAAGCAGTGAGAGAATTTGGGCAATCTGCTTTTTCCCCAATTCCGTGTGAGAACATGCCACTTAAATTCTAAGAAGACACTCCCCTGATATTTCCATTAACTGAAGCCAGTCTCCCAGGAGGAGGTGAATGGGTGGAGAAGGGTGTTCACTTTTCCTGTCTACAGTGAAGCATTTTCTCATACCTATGACTAAGGAGGGAATTTTGCTGCTGAGGCTGGTTTTCCTTTCTGTCTACTGTATTTGTTATACATTGGTAGGAGCAAACACTGCTTAATTTTGGTCACTTGGCCTGGAGAGAGAAGAGGGAAGCTGTGCATGTTGGCCCAGTGTCTGGTGCAGGTATGAAGGGTAGACTGCAATATTTTTACAAGGAGATTCAACCTGGATTTGAGTTTTCTGTATTCGCTCTGACTTTTAGCTTCCTCTCAGTTCAGTGATTGCGCAAGGGATTTGTTGTGTCTTGGTCTCCTGGTCATCCTTCTTCTTTAGTCCTGAGTTAATGCAGTCTGTGGCAAGTTGCTGCTGACTATTTCAGTGCCTCCTTGGCTGCTACACTTTTCCTGGACCCTTCCTAGGCTCTTCCCATGCCTTTCTTACTGCCTGTACTCCCTGTACCTGTATGCAGATCCCTGGAGATGGGACAAATATGGACCCTCTAAATATTCAGAAGCTTTTGAGGCTGTTAGCATTTGTTCAGGGCATCTTTGGTCTTTTTTGATGCCAAAAGTCGTGGACCTCAACTGTCTCAAACCAGTGTATTGCTCAGATAGCCTTGGTTTATCCTAACCAAGTGGTAAAGTTACACCAGTAAGCTCCAGATCAGATACAAACTGAACACAAACTGGAAGGATGTATAAGAAGGCAAACAGAAGAAAGCATGTTCTAAAATGTGTTAAACATCACCATATACGGCCTCTGGCCATATTTAGATCTTGAGCTTTTGAATCTGAACTGGGGCAGGGTGCCCAGCATGGTGGAGTGCCTGCCCTTTGGCATGAGCAGATTGGCTGATACACAGCCTGACACAAAAGGGAACACAGTCTATTCTTAGGGGTGGCATCCCCCTTAGAGTAAGAAAGATCCTTAATGGTTCATAAACAGCCAAACAAGATCTGCTCATGTGTGGCTCACAGCACAGCTCATATCTTAACAGTCTCCTGGATACTTCACAACCCATTCAAGGGTATTTATATCCTCTCCCACATGAGATTACCACATTTCCCTGATGGCAATGACAGCAAGGGCCTACCTGGAACAGCAGTATGAAAGAGCCTGATCCTTCATTTCACAGGCAGAAGCCAGAGGCAAGGAGCAGAGCCAGCTAGCTTGTCCAGGGGATCTGTCTCCCCTTGGTCCCCAGCACCTGCTTTGAGAGGTTCTGTTTTTCACTGTAGTTTTCTGAACTGTGCACACAAGCATGGGGGAGGCAAATCTGTCTGCTGCCAGTCCTTGAGAACAGGGAAATGGGAAGACTTTTAAGAAATTGTGCCTCTAATTAATTTAAATAATATACATATTGCATAAACCTGTTGGCTACCTTAGTTATTTATGAACTCAAAGGAGTTTAATTCCTGAAGCAGGAAGATCTCAAAGCTTTCTGCTCCTGAGCCCTCTGACTCGAGGTCTTTAAATAATTGGCCTACCAATATTTTCTTTGGCTGCAGAATGTACATGCAAAGATCTGGAAGTCTTACCAGGGAGGACTTGTAGATATAACATATGTGACTGGGTATTAAGCACACCTTTAAGTACAGCTGCTGTCAGGCAAGCTTTATATATGTGAATTGTAGTTCAATGTCAGCTACAAATTTTGCCTGAACAACTAGAAATGTCAATCAGTTTCTGACAGTACTTTATGTAACAGCTAAACTGTAAAAGTACCCTTTAGGCCATTAAAGCTTTGTTTGAACTTTCCACTTCCTCAGACATTTCAGAGCTGGGAATTTTACATTGTCTGCTCCAGCTATGGTTAGTCTTGAATAAAAATAAAAAAGTGTTCTAAGATTCTGTAACTCAGAGTCAGTAATGGTGAAGTAGGCAAAGTAAAATTATCTGAAAATCTACCAAGACCCATGTCAGGCATAAAACTGAATCTCAGATTGAAGAACCTTGTTTAACCATAAGACCAGCTCTCCCATATGTTTTAAATAATTCTGAAAGCTGCTTTTTAAAAACCAACTTCAGAGTATTCTGCTTACTCTCTGGAATTCTTTATATGAATTTTGTTTCAAAAATATTGCTGTTTACAGAGAGAACCATATGGAAAGAGTTTCACACATTTTTTTTCCCTGCATCTTAGCTGGGATTGATTAGTGTGAATTGTGTTTTCAAAAAGAATCCAACAAAAAACAGGCAAAACCTCCATTACATTAGTAGCTGCTTCCAAATGAATGGATCTGATTTCCTTTCTAATATTTGCAGGGCAAGAAATGACTGTTCAGTTTGTCTTTCCTTCTGTTGAAGTTTATTAAGTTTAGTCATTCCAAAAGCAGTATTTCTCATTCCTTGAGCTACAAATCCTTACTGAACTTTCTAGTTGGGGTAATAGAATTTTATTCTTCATTCCACACTCTGCTTTCATCAGCTCTCAGTTTGGAGCTGTGACTACTGTTTGGCAAGGTCTTGCCCTTTTTTTAGCCTTCAAGGAGGCACAAGGAGCAGGAGCATGACCATCTAAGCCCTCAGCTTATGTCTCCCAGCATTGTAACACATGACTCCGTTATTCTTCCACAGCCTCTGCACAGCTGGCATCAGAGCCTGACCTCAGGTTGACTTTCAGGTTTACAATGTTTATATCTAAAGAAGCTGAATCAAAGTAATATCACAACATAAAAGTAGACAGGCTGCCCTAACCTAGAACAACTTCTAAATATGCTGACTCACCAGGCACCCCATTAAGAACAATGACTGAATGGATTTTTCTTGTTCTTAATTCTGCCTTACAAAACCTTTTCAGAGGTTGTTTTTCTTAAATTCTGTCTTCACAGTCAAGCTCTGTACTGTACTGACTTAAAAAAAAGGCCCAACCTCCAAACTTGGCCAAAAGAAAGATAAAGGTATCCATTTTTTCTCTCTTCTTAAAATAAATACATATCTACAAAGCTTTGGAATATAACAAAGCTAACATTTTAAGCAGCAGGCAATGCCACTTGTAAAATAGTTTAGGCCTTGTTATAAATCTGTTCTTAAAAGAATATTTTTAAAAGTTTAAAAATACATAAACAAACTCAAACACCAAATCACTTTATCATTGTTCTGTGCCCTTTTCCCCCTATCCTGCTTGTCTGTGAAGTGCTTTTGTTGTGCTGTGGGAATTTGATGGGCTGGTACCTGTGCAAGACTGTGATTCTCTCCATCTTTGCTCCAGTGCCATGACTACACAGGCTCTGGTTGAGAACCCTAATGGAGGTGCCCAGCACTGACTTGTTCACATGCACCAGTCAAGAGATTCAGTTCACTGTTTTGGGTCATTTGCTTTCAGTGCCTTGTTTTTGGGAAGCAAAGGTGTAGGAGGTGAGGCTAAGCTGACTGACAGAGACAATGGAGATCTTAACACAGCCCTGGGATGTGGAAAAGGAAGGTGGTTAAACTCCTGAACTACTGAACAAAGTGTGCCTGTGCTTTGTGCCCAGCAAGGCCTGTGTCCCCTGAGATTGTTCACAAGCTTTCATCTATGGCCTAGTCTGAGCTCATCTTAAGAAGCATTTGGAAAATCAAAGACTATTCTAACCAAATGATCTGTTGGAATCCACAGGGATACCAGGCTGTATCTTATGAGGTCAGCACAGACTCAGAAACCTGGAAAGTTGTTTATTTCTTGCCACATTCCTGAGATGTCCTCTAAGGAAGAATATTTTTTGACAACAGGTATCAGAACTTCACTGTGGTCAGAGGATCAGTTAGGAATGGGGAAGTCTGAGCTTAATGTAACACTCAGCCTCTCTATCTCTATTAGCTGAGCAGTTCTTAACTCTCATTACACTGAGCATCTAGACAGATTTCCTGGCTCTTGATGAGATTTCTTTCTTCAATTTAGATGATGCAGGAGATGTCTGAGATGTAACTATTGAATTCATAAGGAAACAATTTTTAAAATTGAAATAATTTAAGTCAAACGGAGTTAGTGATATGAAAAATGTGATAAAAATGATATGAGAAATGAAAGGCAGTATCCTGCCAAAACCATATTAGTGACTGAGGATTTCAACCTCTGCTTAAAAATCATAGTCCTGGTGCTTAGCCTTTAAGTGTATATGGAGTGTGTGTGCATAGAGTAATATATACTTAGAAGCAGGATTTAAGTACTTCAGTAAAGTAGAATGAAAATGTGCCATTTGAAACTGCTTCACTTGTCCTCCCTGGGTTGATGTATGCTTCTGTAATAGAAAGCACATACAAAGAGGCTTACCCTTTAGTCCAAGCTTGGCTGCTGACTACAGATTATATTTTTCAGAAAAGTAGAAGAAAAGTTGGGGCTTAGGTACAGGAACATCAGGAAATATCTAACTCATGAGTATGACTTAGAACACTTCAGCCAGCAGCAGAGAAGGAAAACAGTTCGGAAGGAAATTCAAAATGAATGAGCTGCCAAAATGGAGAGGGAGGTTAAGGAGGGAAGCAATTTAAATAGATCAGGAGGATTATGCCAGAGTGAGGGAGGTATCTTTTAGACAGCAAAATAGGGTTTTTTCCCTCCATTAGTCTTCTGCATTACAGTATCTCTTGTCAGGTAGTGAGGGAAGGAGGAGGACGAGGAAATGAAAATAGCTATTTTAGATTTCTGTTTTCCCTTTAGGTGTTTGATTCCTGCAGCATTGCCTGGCTCATGGAAATTGGTGTTGACAGGCTGAGCAACAATGAGAGAACAGGAGTTAATCTCTTGACTGACCTCTTAACTCAGGCGTTGCCAATATAGAAATTAATTAGAGGTCTTTCAAGTAATTGAGATCCATTACTATTACTTAACAGACCAGAGTGCATAGAAATCTTTCATTCTTTCTTGAACTAATAAGGTGTGTGCTCTGATAAATCATTTAAATGGCACCATAACTATAGGCTGTGTGTGCCAAATGGCGCTGGCTGAGGTGCCAGAGCTATGCTCCCCGGGAGGCAATGGGAGCCTCCAGGGACCCAGTGTAGGCACAGGCAGCATGGCACTGGGGCTCTGGGCAGCCTTTTCAGGGGCATGGCTTTCATTAAAGCCTGTATAGCCATAAAAATGTGGGTTGTTGTGCCCCTGCCTTTGGCTGTGTTAGGTAGCCACCATGGCTGCCCCCATACAAATGCCCTTCAGTTTCGTGTGCTAGAAAACAGGCACTGCAAGCTGCTTTCTCTACTCGTGCTTCCCACCTTGGAGACTTTAGGAACGGTATAAATGACAACATTTAGTAGTTAGACAGCACTTTTTACATTCCAAGCTTCATGTGAACATTAAGTAGTAAACATGTTGCCATAAATATGAGAAATGGAGGTGGAAATAGCATAGCTCAGGTGAAATTGATAAGTGACTCAGCTAGAAACTTTCGTGATCAGAGAGATGATCCAAGTTCAAGCTGCACTGAGTGAGAGATATGCAAAATGGAATCCATAAAAAATAGCAGACTGCTCCTCTGCAGCTGGATGGTTTCTAATTCAGTGTCAGACTTTGCTCCCAAGTATGCTACTGGTAACTGGGGAGGACAGGACAGGAATTTAGCTCTTTCTTGCTCATTCAGTGCTTGCACATCACTCACACTCCTTGTTACGTCAATGCGGGACTTCCACCACTATGAACCGTGTCCCAGTAGGAAATCTGTGATTCTTTACCAGTTTTCAGCAGGAGTAAGCTGTGGGAGACAAGAGATGTATTTGCAATCAGTAGAACTGTAGAACTGTGGGCTCTGTGGGGAGCCCACAGACCTGAGCTGTGATCTGGAAGCACTGTCACTGTAGCATCTGTAGAGCTTCAAAGGAGCTGCAAAAATTGACTGGGGAAGCTCTATAAATAATCAAATGGTCAACTCAGGCTGTGGCTGAATTTCTGTCAGCAGCTACTCTAGGGGGTTTAGAACTGGCTTTACTGTGTTTGCTTTGCATTGCATTTCCCTCTCAGGGAAGTGATTCACAGCAGACCTGGAGAATTTGATGAAGGTTGTAAATGCACAGTTTCCATGTGTTTCAAGTGAACTTGGTGAATATTTGGAAGAGTATTCTACCATATACCTTTGGGGTTTGAGAAGCTGGCAGACCACCGGAAATCTTCTGAACTAGCAAGAGCTGAAATTTGGGAAAACACCCAGGAAAATGAAGGTGTATGCCTACTCTGTTCTTTTCCTTCCCTTGATGGTCACTCATGGCCATAAATGTCAGGGTTAGGGTGCTGATTTATACAAAACTCTTGGCTGGAACTCTTAGAGCCATTCTTTTGTTTTGGTGTCAAGGTATCCCCCTAGCAGTGAAATTACCTGTGAGAGCCTGGCTAGTGCTCAGGTGACAACAACCGAGCTGTTGGGGGCTTCTCAGCCATTCTCACTTGCCAGAGGCGAGGAATGACCCAAACCTAGCAACCTTTGTTCTCCAAGGAGTCCCCTCTGAAAGAGCATTAAAAATGTTGCTTGCAAACAATTTGTAAGGCCTTTGCCTACTGCTGGCTTCTGCACATGTCTGATACCATTGCTTACATGGCTCTTGAACAATTAAACTGTAATCCACAAGAGTGGGATTCAGAAAGATGGTTTTTTGAGAAGATGAACTGGTGCATCTGAGGGACCAGAACTGGGCTGAGTGTAAATTTTAGTTCCAGCTTTCAAGAATTTGACTAAAATATTGATAGTGTCCTTAAAACTATAGAGGGATGGGGATCCAGTAGGTGGTCTTTCTGGAAATGATTTAGCGGCTGTTAACAGGTAGCATGCAGCCAGATTCGGGGTTTTGTTGGGATTTTTTTCCCTACCGATAACATTCACATGTTTCTCCAGATCATTCATAAAATGTATTAAGAGCCATACTTCCAAGAGTGAAGCTGCACCCCCTGTGACACAGCTCTGGCTCATGATTGTGTTTCCAGCTGGCTCTTGAGAACTTTTCTTACTTGGGCTTTAATTAAAGTAGTGTCTTAATGGTTTTTTCTTTGTCCTTCAGAGTACTTAGTTCAGCTGAGGAACTTACTGAGGAAAGACCATTAGAGTTGGATTGATCAGATTTTAAGGTTTGTCACTGGGATCCCGGAGCTCAGGAAGTTTACCTGGTGAAGATGGAAATTTTTGGATCAAAGGCATATTTTGCCACTGGCAAAGTAGATTTATATTTGTCTCCTATGTCTTAATAACAAGTCCTTAATAATCAGGAAATAAGCACTTTGGGACTTCCTTCCTACAATCTCTATTGATGGAGCTGGGCTGTACTATTTTGTTTTGTATGGAATTTCTAAATAGTCATGGAGACAGAAAGCAGCTGAGCAGAGATTATTCTATAGGCTGGAGTTAAGATATTCCCCTGAGAAAGAAAGGATGTGGGTTGAAGTTCTTCGCAGCAAAGGGGAATTATTCCCAAACTAGTTGGTATTTTAAAAAAGAGTTAACAACAACTAATGCATTTATATCACCAGAAAAATCTTTTCAAGATTGAAAGCATTTGGCAGTGTCAACCCAAAGACACAACTTCAAAACAGCAGGATTTTTTTTCCTCAGCAAATTTTATAGGTTTATTACTTTTTTACATAGTTCTAATGTGGAAACTGATGTAAGTGCTGAGAGAGTGGGAAATTCTTGTTACTACCCATTAGCATTTGATTTGTACATTTCTAAATAAGTCCTGTACTCTTACAAAAGATTCAGACTAATTAGTAGACAGGGAGTTTGAAAAGCAGATGTTATTTACAAAAAGCAATAGACAGGAACTTATGGAGAATAGTTTGGAACCAAAGAATAGAGGCAGAGAGACCAGCAAACAATCTGGTGGGGTTTTTTTTCCTCTTCTACTAAATTTAGAAGGGAAAGCTGTATTTTTTTCCCAGTGCTGTCAAAAGTGAAGTGCCTTATAAAATGGAAGAGATTTAAAGTAACTCACAAATAAATAGCTGCTGTAGCTAGAGGGAAGGAATTGCTTAGAAAAGGAAGAAAAAGAAATCCTGCAGTCTGAAAGAGACTTAGCTGAGTCTAAATATGAACTTTAAGGTCACTGAGACTTTTTCCTGAAATTGAACATTGAACCTGTGGAAACTAGAAGAAGGAAATATACTTCAAATCCACAATATAGTTAAGGTGGCATTTTAATGGAGTCTTGATCACCATGAGTAGCAAATCAAAATTAATAAATCAGATTTTTGTCATAAACAGAAGCATTGAGTGATAATCCTCACTCTTTCTGATTACAAATTAAAACATTGTTGAAAGATATTTGCAGGACAACATGTGGATTGGATTTTGGAGTTGTCCTTTCTTCATCTGTCACAATTATACTTTATTTAGGCATTTTTAATTTTGAATTTTTACATTACAGATTTTATTTCCCACATCTTCTCAAGATTTCAAAATTAGGAAGATGCAAGGGTAGCAGAGTAGTCATTATCATGGATATATCTGCCATAACGAAGCCACAACAGAACCAAAAATTTGTAAGTCTTTCTGAGCAAGGAACTGGGCAGATTCCTGACGAGACAGAGCTTGACTAGCTTAGAATTCACTAGGTAGGAGAAAAAAAAACATAGCTATTGCAGTGGACCAAATTATGGATTTCTTTATACTATGAAACAAACACTGCTCAGGTCTTACAGAGGCATGAAAATCTCCTTGAACCATTAAATTACATTTCCTTCTGTCTAGTTCTCTACATAAGTCAAAGTTTAAACTTATCAAGGTGGAAGCCAGCCTGCATTTTTCCCTCTTGATTGAAATGGAAGCATGAGTGCACCTTCACCTTGAAATTCAGACAAGTCTCAACTAATTGAAGCTACAGACATGTATATTTATAGCAAAGGTCAGAAGTTGAATTGTTAATGCTCACCCATAATTAAAGAACCTGAGTTAAATTTGGTGAGGAAATATCATCTCTTACCTTGCTGCAGCAGCTAAGCTTTGTTGAAATGCCTAATGCATTTCACTGAAAATTGTAGCTTGAAGCTTTGATTCATGTCCCAAGCTTAGCTTGCAATTAGCAGTCGTCAGATAATGTACTGCAAATCTTTAAAAGATTAAAGCCACAGAGCTTGTTTTTTGTGGAAGGCATTGGATTGATAGAAGGCTGTTTTCCTCACTGCTGGTGCTTTTACAAGCTGCGTATGCCGAAAACATGTTGTTAATGGGACAAAATTGTTTATTTGCTCATTAAGGAGCCTCACACTAATGACTGGGAGAAGCAGCAGCGTTACAGCTGAGTCAATAACAAGGGCTTGGGATGTGAGAGCACTCAGCTTACAGTGCATTGGCCTAGAGACAGCCCACCATGCACATCATCAGACATTGGGAAAGACTTCTTTCATGGATTCCTGTAGTAAGTGGCCAGTTAGGATACAAGGAGCATGGCCAAGCACTGCAGGTGCAGGCTTGTGGGTCTATACAAAGCTACTGGAAGAAGAGGTGTCTTTGGTAATTTTGTGGTTCTTTTACAGGGAAGTTGAAGTACAAACAAAGCTGACTGAGAACAAGCCCAAGGGGAAGACCCTGGATTATTTTTAGGATCTCAGATCTTTCCCTTTATGAGAAGGAAAGCTTGTTTAGGCACTGGTAGCTAACCTGGTGGAGATTGCAACTTCTTTTGTCTTCTTAAGAAAACCCGTTCATCTGTCCCACATCTCTGCCTCTCTGTGGCAGGAGAGTTTGCCCTCAGATTGCAGAAGTAGCATTGTGAAATTTGGTTTGATATTAAGGTTGTGCCCTTGAAATCTCACCTCCTATCCTCAACTATATCACTGTCTAGTAAGGTACTGACTCTCCTTGTAAACCTTCCTTCTGTGAAATCCAGGTCATAGTCATTATCCTAATAAATACTGAAGGGAGAAATGCTCCAGTGAGCAAATTATTAGAAAGATACAGAATCTGATTTGGCAAGTCTCCTTTGAAATTTGTGAATTCCTTAAACCACCCCCCCCCAAGTGTATTTGAAGTAAATACTGCCCAATGGGGGGAAAAAATTACCTCTATTTAAATAATTCCAGCCAGCTTCTGTGACAGACTAATACTAAAAGTGATTAACATTTCACAATCTACCACACAAAACCATAAATCCCTCTGTCTGGAAAAAACAGTACCATTACTAGGTGGGGAAATGGTTTTGTTGCATTTGTAGAATTTTAGGTGACCTGAAAAATGACAGTACATGCAGTGCGCATCAATACAAAGCTATCAGAAAAGGATCAGTTTGGACAAGGCCAACTGTATGAGATTCAACAAGGCCAATTGCCAGGTTCTATGCTTGGGTCACAACATCCCTATGCAATGCTACAGGCTGGGGGCAAGAGAGGCTGGAAAGCAGCAGAAAAGGACCTGTGGGTGCTGGTCAAGCAGCTGAAGGTGAGCCAGTGTGTGCCCAGGTGGCCAAGAGGGACCATGGCATCCTGGCTGGTATCAAATACAGTGTGGCCAAAAGGAATAGGAAAGTGATCATCCCCTGGTGCATGGCACTAGTGAGGGCACATCTCAAACAATGCATCCCTTCTGAGCCTCTCACTTCAAAAAGCTCCCTGAGGTTCTAGGCTGTGTCTAGAGAAGGACAATGGAGCTGGTAAAGGGTTTGCAGGGTAGGTCTGATGAGCAGTGGCTGAGAGGGCTGGAGTTGTTTAGCTTGAATTAAAGGAGACCGGTTGGACATCAGGAAGAATTTCTTCACTAAAAGGCACTGAAGCATTGGAGCTGACTTCCCAGGGAGGTGGTGGCGTCACTATCCCTGGAAGCGTTCAAGAAACAACTGGATGTCGCACTCAGTGCCTGGGTCTAGTTCACAAGGGGATGATTGGTGAAAGACTTGACTTGATGATTTTGGAGATCTTTTTCAACCTAAATCGTTCTGTGATTCTGTGATTTCCTGGGCCCTTGAAAACAAAACAATCTTTTGCAGTCACTGACATTTGGTCAAAGTGCCTCACCATTCTGCTTTCAAAGTGTTTCATACTGTTTTTACACTTTTGCAAGTTCTCACTTTAAGGAAGCCCTTTTTTCCAGTGATTTGCCCTACTGATTTTCCCTCAGACTCTACCAGGAAAGAAAGTGGGAGGTTTTCACATGTCCCCCTGGCAGAAGGGGACAGTCACTAACACAATGTCAGTCCTGTACAGGTGCCTGCTCAGGCCACAGAGACATCAGCTGAGCCAGTACTTGGCCTGTGACAGAAGTGCATAGGTTGTAATGCTACAGACAGCACAACCCAGATGTTTGGTCCCTTAATGACACTCAGCTATGCTCTCATAACAGGGGAATGTCAGACACAGCAGTAATCCCTCTTTTTGCTACCTCCACGAAGCTTGACGTTCCATAGATTTGTGTCTTGGGTAATATGTAACCCTCTG
Source organism: Melospiza melodia melodia (assembly GCF_035770615.1). NCBI lineage: Eukaryota > Metazoa > Chordata > Aves > Passeriformes > Passerellidae > Melospiza > Melospiza melodia. Next base: position 107,763,458 of record NC_086194.1, on the reverse strand, counting down.
CTCTCTGGAATAACTCCTGCTCCCTCTTGGGGCCTAATGGCCATCTCTCATTTCTAAAATTTGTAACCTTCCACAGTCCTGAATGCCACTTTCCTCAATATCTGTTTTTTTTTCATCTCTACCTAATAATCTCTCTTTTTCTCCAGACATTCTGTGCAGGTACATGCACAAACAATAGCTCTTCCCCATGTTCCCTACATGTTTTATTGCATGTACATGTGCACACTGATTTTATCTGTCGTACTGGGGACACAAATACATCTGGATTTCACAGAATTTGCAGAATTTTCACATCTTTAGGAGTTCACTTGTCTTCCCAATCTGATGGAGATTGACCAGTGGTATAAAAACAGTATCAGAAGCAGGGTTTTACAAACAATGTGATTGAAGAAACCTTTTTTTTTCCTCAAGAAAGCAGGCTAAAAATCAGATACAGAAAAGGCTTTGAGATGGCTTATGAATAACAAAAATGCACACGGCATTCTGAGATAGACATCAAAAAAGCATAAGGACCATCTGATAGATTTCACTATCTAAAAAAAATATATGAAATAAATATGAAAAAAATATTAGAAAACATTTTCCTTTTCCATTTACCTGTCAGTTTTGTAAGCAAAGAGTGCTAGTTAAGGCCCCACAGGCCTGAGTGCACCTGCGTGATTCAAATAGTATCAGTTACAACCTGGATCTTAAAAATACAGGGTTGTGTGCATTTGTAGATTGATGGACCTGAGAGTAGGGAGTAGTGGAATGTTGGCACTGGGGATTCTTTTTCCTCTCCCATAAGCTTATGATTTGAGTTTAAGCTTGAGAATGAAGAGGAAAGGAGCAAAGACAGAAAAGCCAGTCCTTTCAAGGCAGTCAAGTCTCAGCTACAATCACAGAATGAATTAATAATCTGTGCTCCTGAGAGGATTTCCCACTCATGGAAATGGATGTAGGGATACCACAAAAGCTAGGAAAATTTCTGAGATATAAGTATTCCCTGCCAGCAAGACTCCAGGGGTGGTGAGGCCCATTGATTTTGATGTCCATCACAACAAAAAGAAATATTTGTTTCATCCTTTTTGAGGAAGAAGCATAAAACTCCCAGGAAAAAAACCAACATTAATAGGACTTTATTATGCACTGGATGTGAAAGTTTGGCATACCAAATAAGTAGAAAATATTAAACAAGGTAAAAAATGGAGCCACACTTTCAAGAAGTCCCAAGTTATGTGCTCTTTGAGGCTTTTAATATCAAAGAGAGAAAAGATACTTTTTTTTTTAAAGCTTTGAAACTTTTCAGTTTTCATGAAGCCAAATTCAGATAAATCTGGAAATTTATATAACTTTTTAAAAGCACTTATTAAATGTTCCTGCCATTCACAGTAATATGGAGTAAGTCAACTTGTTTCACACAGTGACCTTAACTTTTCCCATATTCCAGCAGATTCTGTACACTCCCAGGAGTGCAGGTACAGTCCTGTACATCACTGCTAGTCTGCCCCAGCACTCTGGTTCCTGGGAAAGCACTACTTGCTGAATTCTGTGTCTGTTAATTCTTTGTGTAGGAGCTAGAGGCACGCACAGTGTAGTCTCTTGTAAAGAACCACTGAAGTATGGGGTTTATTTATTTGTATTTGCAGAGACAACAAAATCAAAGATAGCAACTCGGTGGCTCCAACTGAGATAGTAATTAAGATAAAATGATGATGTTACTAGCATATCTTAAGAAGCCTGAAGGAATTAGCATATCTTCCAGGAAATGCAAGTGGAAAAGAGATATCCTTTAAGAGTAAACATGAAAATATTGTATTTTTACCAAGTATGATGGAGAACTGATACATCTCTCCTGTGTTTGGGTAGATAAGTGGAGTGAATGAGTTAAGAGGAGCTGAGAAGAGTGTTTGCAGGGCAACTGGGAAACGAATGAATTCATTTAATCCATTTTCCTAACAAGCTTTTTATAAAAATTGAGTGTTTCTGTTGTTGTCCAAAATTTTTAGTACACTTCTTCATTTTAAGCCATTCTATTTTATGGACAGGAGCTAACTACAAGAAGAAATAATTGTGTGAATTGTCCTTGGACCCAGTAAGTGTACCTTTCTGTCTATTCCCTAAGAAGATGCCCTGGATTCAAAGACTATGTATTAGCACAAGTAATAGAAAAAACAGCTTATTTTCTGACACTGACAGTCCTTTCCTTCAACTCATCCAGAAGGCTGACAGCCCATCTCATTCCCATCACTGTTATCCCACCAGCTTCCCTGGGAGTTCAGCACTGCATTTGGCCTGGTCTGCCGGTCTTTCTGAGCCCCTCATTTCTGAGCTGCAACATCACCATCCACAACAATTCAGGTAGGGATTGAAATAATTTGACACTGCTAAAGTTTCAAATTGTGACTTTTAGCCATTTTTCTTCATATGTGTTTTGCTGGATGCTGGTTTAACTTTTGGTTTTGCAACATGGTCTTTGGAGAGTTTATTTTAAGCTTTCAGTGAAATAAAAGAACAGGAGGGAGCAGACCTGCTGAGGAACAGGCACTTTGTAGCTAAGAAGCAATTTCCTTGTTATTTGAAAAAGTCTGCTTGGAATGGCTGTGGGAGAGCTTACAGACAAAATGATTGTGCCCATTTTCTATGTGATAATTGCTGGTGAGGAGGCCTTGGGGTCAGGGATCAGTTTTCCTCCTGTCTACATGGTTGTTTCACAGGTGGTCTGTGAGAAGCCCGCAGAAACCTGCCCCAGCAGCATTTTAGGCTTTTAGATGTGCTTAGCTTCATGACACTGGAAATGCTCTGGAGAGAAGAGCCAGAGGGACTTTGCTGCAGGCTCACTAGACAGGAAGAGACCAGAAAAGCACAAGACACCATCAGTGGGTTGATTCCTTTCCTTATCCCACTTCCCACCTCCTTGTCCCAGTCTGATAGCAGTTTGACCCAGAGAACACTTCTGTGACTGTAAAAAGCTGACAAAAATATGTTTTATTTGGAAAGATTAATATATTCTGAGACTGTGAAAGAAAAACAATACCTCATCAACAGTACCCAAGGACATGGCATCCTTTGGTGGGTAGAACCTGGCTGGATGCCAGGTGCCCATCATTCCCCCTCAAACTGGACAGGGAAGAGAAAATATGGTGAAAGGTTTATGAGTTAAGGGCAGGGAGAGATCACTCATCAAATACCATCACAAGCCAAACAGACTGAACTTAGGGATATCAAGCGAATTTATTACTACTAAAACCAGAGCAGGATAATGAGAAATAAAATAAATCCTAAGATCACCTTGCCCCCATCTGTACCTCCCTCCTGAACTCTATTTCCTCCCCCTCAGCAGTGCAGGGAGACAGGGAATGGGGGCTATGACCGGTTTGTTACAGGTTGTTTTTGCTGCTGTTTCCTTCTCAGGCAAAAGAGTCAGTCCCTGCTCTAGCACGGGGTCCCTCTCATGAACTTCATCAATATGAGTCCTTCCCACGGGCCACAGCCCTTCACAAACTGCTGAAGCATGGGTCACTCTTCCATGGGCTGCAATCCTTTAAGGACAGCCTGCTTCCCCACAGGGTGACAAGTCCTCCCAGGACACCTGCTCTCTCCATGGGTCTGCAGGTCCTTGACAGGACCCTGCTCCACCATGGGCCTCCCCCAGGGCAAGAGCCTCCTTTCAGCACCCTCTTGCTCTAGTGTGGGTCTCTTCCATGGGCTGTGGGTGGATCTCTGCATCCCTCCATGGGTTACAGGGGCAGAGCTGCTTCCCCATGGTCTCCACCATGGGTTGCAGGGGCATCTCCTCTCTGGCTCTGAAGCACCTCCTCCCCCTCCTTCTCCCCTGATCTTGGTGTCCGCAGAGTTGTCTCTCACGTGTTCTCACCCTGCTCTTCTCTGGCTGCAATTACAACTCTGCAATAACTTTTTCCCTCTCCTTAAATCTGTTATCACAGAGGTGTTACCACTACCTCTGAGTGGCACAGCCATGGCCAGTGGTGGGTCCATGTTGGAACCACCAGGGATGGGCTCTGCTGGACATGGAGGAAGCTTTGGCAGCTTCTCACAGAAGTCACCCCTGTAGCTCCCCACTACCAAAACCTGGCCATGCACACCCAACACACGTCCATTTCTGCTCTAGGTCTGATTCCTGAGTCTCTCACAGATGGTTCAATTCCTTTCACTGGCAGTTACACTTTCCAGTCTGAGTCATATATTTGCACCTCTGAGGTCTCACTGGGCAGTCAGATTGAAAAGCACTGATGCCTTAGCAACAATAGAAGATCATGGGACTGAAAAACTCTGACCCATTTAGAGAAAATGAACTGCTTATAGCTCAAATAGGCCACCCTGAAAAAAATAAAAAGTGAAACCAAACTTCAAGAATAAGGGGTGTGCTTCAAACTATTTATTCAAACGCTCCCAGCAAGTTCTCCAGCTCCCATCCATGTTAACTTGCTTTTAATATGATCCTTTAGCTCTCTACACCTTCCTGGAGAGAAGTACCCTTCCCACATGACCTGTCATTGGGTACTTCTCTCCAGTACCCAATGACAAGTCATGTTGGAATGGATCAAGGCTGTGACAAGACAAGATTTAGATTGGATATTAGGAAGCATTTCTTTACTGAAAGAGTGTTCAAGTACTGGAGCAGTTTTCCAAGAGAGGTTGGCAATGTCCTAAGCCTGTCAATGATTAAGAGACAGTGAGACTGAATGATGATCTTTAGCTCTGGTCAGCCCTGAAGCTGTCAGACAGTTGAACAAGATGATTATTTGAGGTCACTTCCAACTGAAACAGTCTATTCTGGCCTAGTCTACTCTATTCCTTACCAGTTAGCCATAACACAGTTTTACGAGGAAATGGGCACAAAGCAGGATTTTGGATGTGAGTATTGTTGGGTCATTAGATCATTCAAAAGAGATGTGGAAAACACATTTCTGCTTGCCCCAGTAGAGAGGGCATCAAGTCCCTTTGGCTCTGAGCACTCTGATGCAAAAGTTGGTGCAGACCTTCAATCTGGACTTTGTAACCTATTCAAGAGCGCTCAAGGGTGCAAGAAACCATATCACTCAGAAAAAGGGATCATCCTTTTTTCTACCTATCTAAACTGCAGACAAGAACTACCATTTTTCCAGTGAGGAAAGGGTTTTCTGAGCTGATGAAAATCTTTGGCAACCCAACTTTCCAGCTGAAAATATCCAGTTGCCAGGAAGCTTATAGTGAGGCAGTTTGTTACCTGTAATCTGCAATAATCCAGAGCCCTGGAACTGGACAGCAGCAATACTGAAAGAGTTGTGGTAAAGTCTCCTAAGTACTGAGAAGAGGCTAAGTCAGCCAAAGTAACAAATCTCCATGGAGACGAGTGGCAACAATAAGAAGGTCATGATGACAACCCCTGAAGCATGCTGCAGCACAGAGGAGCTGTGTCAGAGAGGCTGTTGCCATGATATTTCTTTGGATAAACATCTGGAGTCCTTGGGCTCACTGACGTGGTGCTGCTCCACGAGCCAAAAACTCTCTTGCTACTTTAATTGAAACCCTATTGCTTAAAGAGCACTCAGCCCCATCTCAGCTGTGAAACCACTGCCTTGAATGAGTGTAGCATCTCCGAGAGGAGGCATCCTTCAAAGTCACACTTAGCAAAGAAAATTTGTCTTGTGGTTTAATCTGAAATGAGGATCCTTGTCCTCGGCTTCTAGAGACCATAATTTTGTCCTCTGGCAGGTCACTTTGGAACAGTCTGGTTTTAGTGACACATGAGCCAAACAACTGCCATGGCCCCTAGACTGTGGGTGTGGGTGAGAAGCAGAACATGTTATGCAGCACGCAGAGGGAAGGGCACAAGACTGGCTCCATGAACCTGCCTTTTATTTTGCTTTGCACACTGAGTTAAAAACAAAAACAAGAAAACAAGGCATCCATTGATTTCAGCTCCAGCCTCCAGAAGTGTACAACCTTTTTTTCTGTGCAGTTTATCTTTTGGAACATCAGCTCTTAAATGACCTGTCCTAACTTTACAAGTGCTAGATGACTCTGAAAACTGCCTTCTGGGGACCAGGACTATGACCAGTTTGTTACAGGTTGTACATTACAGCTGTAATTGTTGTACAATTGTTATAGTAATGCACATTTTATAGGAGGCACCTAACCTTGATCTTAAATGAGATTATGAGACCAAATTAATAGCTGCTAGTTGGAGTCCATTAATAACCTTAGTGGTGTGTGCCATACTAGTTTTAATAGGGTTTTCTGGGAAGGACATGGCTCTGTCAGTGCCACATGTGAACTGCAATTCAGAGCTGCCTGTAGCTTTGTCCCACTGGTGTTCAAGCAAGAGGGAAGATTTGTGTGTGTTCTAAGTGGATTTAATTCTGGTGTATTGGAGAAAACCTGAAGAGTAGAAAAGACCATCTACCATTAGAAGAGCAGTTTATCTTGCTCCTAAAATACTTTCTTTATTCAAAAGTACTTTCACACAGGGAGTTCTGTGTTTCCATTACACCTTTGGTATGTGTCTTTGATTTTATCAGCTTGTGTCTAATTTCTCTGTCAGGGGTTGGTAAGCTGTTGACTGTTCATTTAAGTCAACAGCTTTGAAAACAATTTTATATATTGTGTATGAGTCACTGTACTGAAGGGAAGAGGATGACAAGGAATAAGTGTGGAGAAAAAAGGAGCTGTTAAATGTGAAAAGGGAGACAGATACATATGCAGCAACCTAGGGGCTTCTCCTGGAATAGTGCTCAGGAGTCTGCACAGACAGAGGTCAGTAGAGTGTGCTTTGTCATGTCCATGTCTAACAAGACCATTTATGGGAGCATCTAGGTTTGTCTTGTCATTAAAGAAAATTGGCCTGATGCATGATATAATTCTCAAGAAGAGGAAGAAGACAGATTCACCAATGGTCATCAAGTCTTGCTCACAGATTCTCACAACTGTAGTTTTCCAAAAACTGGGACCCCAGTAGGGCCAAGCTATGAGTATTCATATTCCTGAGAGAAGATAACCTAGACTACTCCAAATTTCCTTTTGCTAGAGCAAAGTGAGAGTTTCCTCATCTTTGAAGAAGATATAGTGTATTCTGTGTGAAGGTGGTTAACCACTGGTTTGTTATCTCTCTTTCTGATCTATCTGGCCAAAATGTGTTTCTGCCTTTCTTCCCTGCTTCACATGTCTTAAGACTAAATCCAATTCCTAACCCTGCTTCAATTGACCTCCACCACACCAGTTCCTTTCCTTCTGGCTTGGTCATCAAGATTTTTGTCTTTAATCTTAAGGATATTTTTACATGTATTCATTGGTCAGCCATGTTCTTCTCTTTGCAATGCTGGCTCCCTTCAGAGTCTAGATGTAGATCAGAAATAGTTATCTTCTGTATTACTGCTTACATTGTTGAAAGCCACCCCTTTATTCTAGGGTGTAGAGTCTGTGGCATAAAAGGGAGCTGTGGGTCGGTTTGCTGGACATTGTTATCCCAACAAAAGCATGGATTTAGAAACTTGGGTAGCAGAAAGCTCAGCTTGTGCTATAAGCTAAATCAGCTGATCACAGTGACCCTTTTAAGTTCCTTTAGGCTCTTGGATTTTGTTTATCTGTACAAGCTGCATCAATGTGTTTTTCCAGTTGCAAAATATCTCCTACCTCCAAACATGACGAAAAATTCCACTCCAACTTCTAAGCTCATAAGTAAAGATTTCTTCCTTAACTGCAGAAAAGGTAAAGAGATGGCTACTGCTATCAAGCAAGAAGTATCAATGTGTGTCTGAGCCAGAAGGATTGCGCTGGTTTCCATGGACCTTGAGGGATCAATTGAAAAAAGAAGTTTAAAGACAGATGACAAGCCTGAAAAAAAGCTAATTGCCTGAAGCAGTTAAACTAGGCTAAAGATGTCCACTGTTGAAATTTTCATCCCAAGGAAATTTCACCCCAGGGAAACCTTAGCCCTTAGTATGTTTTTAAGAAGGGGTGAAACCTCCAGGGAGGAATTCACAGAGCAATTTGGGAATCTCAATTCTAGTGAACTGCTAGGACCAGATGGTGACATCTCAAGCTGTGAGGGATCTCAGCTCCAAAACTGGAAATCTTCTGACAGACACATGCAATATATTCCCTAAAATAGGAGTTCTTCCTGGTTGCTGTGAAAGTGTCACCGGGGAGCATCACTTTCAAAATGCACTGAAGGGTGACCTCAGGATTTGCAGGTGAATGTGCAATAACCTACATAGAGGGGAAGCATTTCAGGCCAGACAAAATGGAAACATATGCTTAGAAAAACAGAATTACATCATCTGAATAACAATATGGTTTCTGGTGAAAGTCCCCAGCTGGTCTTTCAAGTTATTTGAAGATTTTATTTAAAATATTAGGAAGAAAGAATCTGGTGTATATCATCCAGGTTTCTAGGAGGTTTTGGTGATGTTTTTAACATAAAGTCCTTTCTTCTTGTTAGACAGACAATTTTTTTTCTGAATTAAATATTGGCTAGGCATCAAATGCTTTAAGTCCTGGCTGTTTTTTGAAAGGTAGGTCACCTAGCAGCACCATGCAAAGATCTGTGCTGGGCTTACTCTTGACCAATTTTGTTGGTGATTTTAAGACTGAGTTGAAGGTGTGGTCATTACATATCACTATCCATGTTAGAAAAACTAGAGGAGCTTAAAAAATGTAGAAAACTTCATACCTATTTCAAAACTTCATTCCTACTCCACTTTTTCACTTCAGTGAACAAAATAATAGGTAAATTTTAACTTGTACACATACAGAATTAGGTACAATAGGAAGAATGTTTGTTTTTTTTACAGAAATGGCAATAAAAAACAAGGAAGCTTTTCTTCAGAAGCAGAGATTTAGGAGTGGTTATTGACAGCAGTTCAGTCTGCTACACCCAGGTAAGAAAGAGCAATGAGAAAGTCTTGCTTCAGGTCCCCAGGAAATGAAAGCTATAGTCACAAGCAGCAGCAAGTTGAATATCCTTAAAATGAATGAAAGGAAATAATTCTGCAGAATTCAGTGCTAACAGCATATAATAAAAATTAAGATCTCCAAGACCTAAACTATTAGAGCATTCTGTTACCATTAACAGTTTTGCAGCAGACAAATTATATGACCAATGTCAGATATCAGATCCTGGGTTATAAACTGCACTTCTGTGAAGTGAAATGAAGAAAACTACCTTCCACAGAATTGTACAAAAAGAGAGGCATAATTTTAGTTGGACAGAGGCTATCTTCCTCTGATACAGAAGAGTGACCTGAACTGGTGAGTTAATACACAACTTTGCAGTTGAATTCTGATGACCCATCTCAAACTTTTATATTTCTGAGGAAGCAATGCCTGCCTGTGGATGTGCATTGTTTGCACATGTTTCCTCATTAGACACTGGGATTTTATGGAGAACAGAACTTCAAATAAAGTCAAATGAAATTGATGGCAATTTGAAATGTTGCCTGCCTTCTTTGCCCTTTTTATATTATGTATAATGTAAAAAAAGTAATTGCATTTTATATTTTATGGCAATGATTTACAAAGTAAATGAAGCCCACTCTGGTAAGTGTTTTCATTGGGATCCCAAAAGTAAGCTGTAGCTACTTCAGAGTCTGAAGGTCAATTTTAGCTTCGTAATTTCAAGACATGGAATTATATTTTAATATGTAATAGAAAATGTAAAAGTAAAGAAATTGCTTTTTTAAATGAAGCTTTAAAAAAAGAATATTTCAAACACAAAAGTCACCAATATAATTGCTGTTTGCTATTGGGAGTCTGATTGTCCTTTTACTCAGGGTAGTCCTACTTTCCACTAGACTTCAAGAAATAGATCTTTTATTGTTTTTCCTTTGTTTCTTGAGAGAGAATTTTCATACCAGAATAGACCCTTGATGTAGTAACACATGTAGTGCGTAGTTAACACATGATAACAGACATGCAATTACTATCATTTTTCTGGTATTGAATTATAACTGCTGAGATCTGATAAACACCTACTGAAACCAAATCTTTAAACAGCAGAAATAATTGCTGAAAGCATTTAAGAGGTTTGTAAACGCATGAAGTATTATTATACAAACATTGTTTGGTGTTTAGTCTTAAAGTCCTTGAAACCTCTGAAAACTCAGCAACATCTCTGTGTGTTTTTATAAACATATGTATAAGGGAAATAAATTATATATACACATGTATATGACAAACACACATTGTAAATACCACCACACATGGTTTAAAGGGGGTGTTTAGCAGGGGGGCTCACCTTTGAGATTTTAGGACTGAAAGAGTCACACTTTGAAGGAGAAATTCAAGCAAAATTCTTTTCATTGGTGACATGTATAGTCTGAACATACACACGAAGTCTGTTCCCTCTCTCAAGAAGTGCAATTTGTCAAAAAAATCAGCTAAGAACAAAAAAGTCAACAAAAAAACTTACAAGCCATTAGTTACAAATTAGGTGCTTATATGTGAGCAGCTCCTGGATTGTTCTGTCTGGATAGGTAGGAATACAGTGGTCTGAAGCAGCAGGAGTCCCTGACGTGATTGTGCCAGTCTCTTGACATCTGGGAAGAATATCTAAGTAGTGACCAGAGACAGAATTGTACCTGATATTTTCTTTTTTCCCCAAAAGCTTTACCTTCTAGAAATGAAAATCGCTTTTTCTACTCTGACCTAATGCAGTAAGAAATCTTTAATATTCAGTCTAAGCAACTAACCTGTCTCAGTGGCTAAATTAGAAAGCTCTGGGAATAAATCATGCACTATGTTTAGAGCACTTCTGTCTGTCATGATCAAAAGTGTTGTGATAAAGGTAATGGATTGCTCCTCTCCAGTTTGCTGTAATCACTGGGAGCATCAGCAGCCACAGGACCTGATGTGACCAGTACAAATGCAAGCCCTGATGCAGTCCTGACTCCACAAGGCTGATTTTCAGGCTTTGAGAAATAATCTGTGTGGAGCAGTTGGTCTGAGGTCTTTGTTTTGTTTTGAAATCCACTCTGAAGTGCTGAGCATAGCTGACAAACGAGCTCACACAAACTGGGTGTGGTTTTCCAGTGTGTTTGGGAAGAACAACTGCAAAGTTCTCAGAGAAAAGTTTTTTGGAGTGCTGAGTATCTATGAGCCAGTAAATTATTTTGGCTAGTTCGTTGGTGTCAAGGGTGCAGTAATGTGCAGCCAGAGTCAAGAAGACCTTGCTTGCTATAAATGAAAATGCCATGACTGAGGTTTTTCTCCCTAAGGTTTGCTCTGGGAGGCAGTGGGGTATTGTTGCTCCACTTTACCTTTTCCTCTTGATTGCAATCATTTTGGAGGCAGAGAAGAAGAAAAAGAATGAGAAAGGATAAGCAGAATGCAAGGAACAAGTCAGGTATTTAACACATGGCCAGGTTTATACCAGGAAAAGGGAGAGAGTCAAGTCATACATGTATGGGTCTGGATTCCTTCCAGAGGTTTCTGAAGACCAGGAATGCTGTTGTTCACTGACACAGCTGGGCCTCTGCCAGGGAGGGGGGCAGGCACAGGAGGGTGTGTGTTTGTCTTTCCCTCCTCAGTATGAAATATGTCTCCTTTCCTCTGCCATTGGCACTGCTTGCAACCGCGTCTGTTTGCAAAATGACCATCTCCCCTGTGGAATGATGAGGTTGTTTGAATCCCAAGTTTGAAGGGATGGGCTGCTGCACAATATTTATTTTTGTTTTGCTTGGTGTTTTGATAAGGTTTGGCTTTTTGGTGCCTGTGAGTAAATGTTCTAAAATACGTCTTTTGTTCCTGTAATGACAATGACTGAAATGTTCCCTACTAATTTTCATTTGCATTTGACTGTAGACTATTTTGGACTTCCTTTATTTAGCCTTTAGAATGGTCTGATGTGATCTCAAGCTTTTCAAAAATGTTGTGTCATCCTACAAATAGTCCCTAATAACTCTAGTGACTATTTAAAACATAATAGTTTACAGTACATGTAATAATTTATGAAAAGTCACAGGTTCCTTTTGATTTGCCACTGCTGTGCCCACAGGCAGGTTTTCTAAGGACAGGTTAAACATGTGTGTATAAATATATATATAATAGCTACATACAAATGCAAATTTCAGCAACAATTTTAGAAAAATGAAACATTTATAGCATTAAAAAAAAACCAAAACAAAACAGGCTTTTTGACACATAAAGCCTTCTTCAGACAAGCTGATATTTTTGTAAGTACCTTGTCATTGCTTCCCAGGGGTCTTTAAGTCCTCTCAGTGTTCAGGGCATGGGAGTAGTGGTCTACAAACAGTGGAATAAGGGCCAGGAAGTCTTGCATCTGTCACTGTTTCAATGAGCACTTGGGTACCACTTTATGCCAAATCAGTTGGCAAAGGGACAATTTTTGCTTGTAACAATTGGCTGTGTGCAGTTCAAACAGCTCATCTTCTGCTGCTGTCCTGTGCTAGATGAGCTCACACAGGTACAGTGGCTCACCTTATCTCTAACCCACACACGTGTTCTTCCCAGGCTCCTATGGCCTGGATGAAGCCACTAAAGACAGGCATGGGCAGGCAGCAGTGTGCTGACTGGCTGGGCTCCAGGGGCTGTTCCCCATGGAAAGCAGTGCTTCACCAGGCTCCTCTGTGCCCTTTGGGAGCACACTCATTGTGGTGCTTGTTGAGTCAACATGTGGCTCATGGTGAGTCTATTCCTGTCTCCACTCCCAATCCCTTATGTGACTCTGTGGTGAGGGAGGTGACACGCCTTTCCTTCTGCCTTTGCTCAGGTAACAACCCAATGCTCAGAAAATGGGAGCAAATACTCCTATTAACATCCCTATGGGACTGCATCTTCCCTCAGGCAGAAATGTCTTGCCTTCAGGTATGGGCTAGGGCAGTCTGGAGAAATTCAAGGTTGCCTAGATATTAATCACTTCAGGGAAATCAGAATCTATTAACTATGTTGTCCCTTTAAAATGGCCAAAAATATAATTAGGATCTGTCTGAACAGTGTCTCTTTGTAAGAAAATCGGTCTGGATGAAGCAGCGTTGTTACCCCTGCCCAGACACAATCAGGAGGACTCAGAGAGGTTGGATTGTTGCTTTTCTATCTGCTTTTACACCCAATAAGAAAATCACTTCCTCTATTAATAGCAGTTTCCAACAAGGCTAGTGTGTACAATGTTCCTGTTCAGTAGTAATGAAGTGGAATAGGCCATATCTGGATGTTCTTAATACATACATGCACACTAAAAGCAAACCCAAACCTAATGTTAATGAGAACACTGTGTTGGAGATTTGATCTGCTCTAGGCCCTCTGATCAAATGAAAGCTGAACTTAATGTGACAAAATCTGCCCCAAAATCTCTGCAGAAACCCTCGTGGAGTCTTTGTTTTAGCAAATGGGGGAGAGATGGCTGAGATTACTAATGCCACTGTGGCCAGTTTTTTCTGTCCAGACTGCACTGCAGAAACTTTTCTCATTCCTTGCTGCCCAAGTAACCGATTTGACATTCAACAACTCTTTGGAAGGAGGCAAGCTTGGAAATGGTGATTCCTGACAAGAGCTAAGCAGGATGATGAACAGCACTAGCAGATATAGGAAAAACAGCAGGAAAATGTTTTTTGTGACCGTTCAGAGTTTTGAGCAGTAATCCCATACCCACGCTCCGTTGCATGTGTTTACCTTGCTAGATGTTATTTTGGAGGCACACCTGCTTGCATCAGCTCCGTGGCATGGGTCCAGCTGTGGCATGGAAGCAGTGCTTCTCCTCTGTGAGCAAGGACAGCTGCTCCTGCCATCAGCCACACCTGGTCATTAGTGAGCAATTTTGCAGCCGTAACCATAAGGCACAGATATTTACTTAGTGACAGCTATGTTTAATTTTAAGTAGGATTGCTTCAGAGTCGGAACTTCTGCCATGCTTACTAGAACAGCAGTGATAAATTGTATTCTTATGTTTCCAGAAAGGAACACCTAGTGTGACACTGGAGTGTTAAAAGGTGTAGAAGAAAGGGGAATTAGGAGAAGAAAGAACGGGAACGAAGAAAAGCAGTTTGAGTTTATTCCCTGTATTACAGGCAAAGTTCATAAAATATTCAGCACTTGAACTCTGAGTATGTGGTCAGAATTTCCTCTCACTTCTGAATGACCTGCTGCACAAACATTGGCTTGTTGACATATAATAGCTGCCTTCAAACAGGATATTATTCAGCACTCTAAAATAATCTAAAACTCATTTGAAATAGCCAGGTTAATCCCCATCACCTGCAAGCGAGGAATAAAAAATAAATTATTCACAACCCATTACTTCCCTAGTAAAGCACCAGATTTTTGCAACTGTTAATGTGGCTGGAATCAATTAAACTGCTGTGCATTCTTTTAGAGTATTTTTGAGTTTGGTTTTAAACATGGACAGTGGCATACTTTCCCAAATGTGAATTCACAGCATGTGTTTTAAGGTGTTTTGGACCAATTAAGACTTGTTTAGAAAATAAACCCATTAAAGGCAGAAAGGAGAAATACTTCCATTTAAAGAAGAGGATTTGGCTACAAGGTGTTTGCTTTTAGCTTAAATCATGCCAAGTGAGCTGGTAGGAATGATGAGATGGGGATAGAATCACAAAGCTTATTGGAAAAAAGCAATTGCATCTGGTTAGTTTATATGAGATAAAAGCAACATGGGTCATAGCTGTAGAGTACCAAAATCTTTCTCTTGTGAAGAAATATTGATTGGACATATTTCATTTACATCCTAATTATTTATCCTTAAAGAAATGGCAAACAGAAACGTGCTGTGGTACAAACCAGTTATTCCCCTGTATTTTCCCAGCATTGTCATCAGGGCTGGATCACCCACAGTCAAGTTTTCCACCTGCCAACAATTCAGAGCCTCTTCCTGTAACCTACCTGAACCCTTTAAAAGATACGTCCTCCCAACCTGTTTTTCTGTGTTTTTACAGTCTGTTGGAGGTAGAGAGAGCACAGACGTGTGCTGGAAAAAACATCTTCCTGAATAGGGAAGGCTGAAAGGTCAATTATTTGTGCCCTCTCCCACCACCCCCTTCCTCCCCCCCCCGCAAAAAAAAAAAGATGAAGAGATGGGGGTAAACAGCTTGGTTTATATTTAGGGGCAATAGAAGTTCACATTTTTATTTACTTTGATATTTCCCCCCATTTACAGAGGTGACTGCAGAAGCTAGCTGACCTCTCTGGAGGCCTTCTGGCAATCAGGTATCCTTGACAGTTTCAAGCCTTTTTTGGGGGCACATTCCCTAGTAAGGTGGATTTCACAGTTACTGAGAGGGTCTCAGTGAAATCATCCTTTTGTCATGAGGGGAAAATACTTCCTAGGCAGCCCTCTGGGCTACTAGGCCTACTTCTGGCTTTTCTCCTCCATTCCCAACCTTTCTGCTTCCATCTGTTCTCTGAAATGTGCTTTTAAAAGGTGAAAGGAGGTACTTTTGTCTGTGTATTTTGCTGACAGTGATCACAGTAACAGCTAATACCACAGCATTTAAAGCATGATGATTCCAGTTGTACATTTAACAGCCTTCAAAGACAATATTAGAATGTTTCTTTTGCCAATCAAAAGAATATAAATTCTTGTCAGCTTTGGAAGCAGGTGTGTAATGTGCTGGATCTGAAAATAAAGCGTTTCATTTTCAGCCCAGTCAGCCAACAAAGCTGTGCTGAGCTTTTCCAGCTTCATATCCCAAAAGGATATTACACTGAGCTAGCAATTGGCCTTGGAGAAGGAAGGACTAAAACCCAAGAGCAGACACTGACACTTTTTGCCTGACCCTGGCTCAGTGGAGCAGCTAGCATTGGCTAACCAATATCTGCAAATGGGCTCCTCTGGAACCATCTTCTTGTCCCACGTATCTCGTAAGATTATAACCACACCTAACCTAAACTTCAGCAACTTAGGGGTTTTTTTTTGGAAACACTTTTGATCCACTTTTTTATCCTACAAAACCCTCTTGCTGTTAATACTGGAGTGATGTCAGCAGTCATCTGAGTGAGAGCTCTTGCTTATTTTCTTATTTATTCCTAATAATCTTGGCTTCCTTTGGTTTGTTTGGAGAGGGCAGAGGAAAGTAATGCTCACAGGCACCAAAGCCTGTGTTTGTGGGAGGCCAAATTATTTCCATGACTTAGAGGAGCACAAATGAGGTGGATTGCTATGGGGAGAGAGGTTCTGGCCAGGTAGCCCATGTGCTACCAGAACAGGCTACAGACAGCAAGAAGACAGGAGAGAGCAGTGGTCAGTGCCATGAATGTTGGCCTTTGATGAGGGAGAGTAGTGAATGGACTGAAAGGGTAAAGCAGAATTTTTTATGATGGTGGGAGAGGGAAGATGCTGGTGAGCATAGAGATAGTGGCAAGATGAGACCTTGGGGTAAGGGAAAGGGATGCAAGGCAGAATTGTTTGATCAAGAATAGGTGGCTTTCATTGAAATTCTTTGTCTTTTAGATCTGTTAGAGACATGCCTTCCTAGTGGATTTTATCCTCGAAATTTCAAACCTTTTCCATTAGAATTCCCTAACGAAGCTATCTCACAGAGACACCAAGGCTTCCTGAACAGTGACACTCACCTGCCAGAGCTCCTACCTTCTACACTTTCCCTCAGTGTGCAGGGAAGCTTATGCCATGGTCCTTACTTCAGAAAGAGTTGATCCTTTTAAATGTGCCAAACAATCCTAGATCTGACAATCATTGGTCAATTCAACATCCATAATGTTTTTCTGCAGTACATTGTGGTGTTGCCCACAATATAGAACTGAAAAGTGGCTGTTGGTCTCTCAGTGTCTTGGCTCAGTCACTTTACCCCAAATAGTCCCTCTTGCATCAGTCTGTGCTGATGGCTTCCATGCAGGTGAAGTCCCTCCAACAGATGCAGCAACTTGGGAAGCTGAGTTTGAGCTCCTGTCTCCTACTAACAGACCATGGCTAGAAGAAAGGCATGGTGTGTTGGGTCTGGGCACAGCTGGAGTTAAAAGCAGCATAAATGATAAATTGTACAGATGGATTACAGTGAAGTTTGCCCTCATCTTATGGCACAGTGCTCAAAAACAGCTTATCTAGATCTTTTCGTGCCTGTTTGCATTCTCACAGCTTCTGCTTCAGGATTCTCTAGAACCTCAGTGCTGTTTGTGCCACTTCTGTCTGGGTGTTATAAATAACACTGGGACCTCTTTGGTTTTGGAACCTTTTTGAAATTTTCTTTTAATTTTATATCCTTAACAGATTAGTGTTGCCATTAACAATGTTTCCTGAAGGTAAAAACTATGCTGTTATTAGGGCAGCTCTCAGGATGACAACATCTTGACAACTTAAAAACTCTTCCGTTTGTTAAGGGTTCTTCTAGCACAAACTCATTTTAAAGAGCCAGGACCATGGAGAGAATAGCAGCTGCAGAATTTTCTGTCAGCTGCAGAATCTCATGGCAAAGACATGGTAGGAGATAAGGATAACAAGGGTGGGAAGTCCTGGATGGAGTTTTAACTCTTTCCAGACACCCTATTAGTGACAATTCCAGATTGCAGCAAATACTTTAAGTGATATGTATGATGTGTCTGTGATGAATTAAGGCAGATGAATCTGATCATAAAGCCATGTATCTGCTCCAGGAGGGTGACCAGAAACTGTAGGACTTATTTCTAAGCATGTTAGACTAGAAACAGATGTTTGGTAAGGGTTTGGAGGTTTGGGCTTATTTTACTTAATTCAAAACCTGGCATTGTCAGTTAATAGCTGTTTTAAGAGACTTGATTTAGGTGTTTCTTTTTTATTTCAACCTGTTTCTTCTGTGCCTATGTAAATTAAGGGAAGGATGCAATGGAATTGACTTTCCAGAATTTTTTAGGCTGAAAAACACAGTGGCTAGAAGAAGCACATGTGTACTTGCTTGAACCTGGACACTAGATAAGCCATTTCTCAGCTGGATCTGAATAATAATTAAACCTATTGAATGCTAGAGACTGGAGTTTATTGTGAACAACCTCCTCCTGACTACAGATCACTTTTTGTTCTGATAGGTATAGCACCAAATCTCTATTGTAAGGACACTGGAATTCATTCAAATGACCAAGGAATTAACTTGTTTAAATTAATAAAATAGACATGCTTTTAAAAGTACACGAGGTGCTTCTGAATGCTGCCACTAAGCCTACAGACTGGGAATCAGGGTACATCTGATAGCTCATTAAAATGTCAGGAAAGGAAGAAGAGGGATGATGAAACAGGAAAAAGCAGGTCCACAGTTGTTTTGGTTAGACCTTGGGTTGCAAACGATTCATTGTGTTGTTCTGAAAAATTTCAAGGGAAGAATTGACCTCATTTGTGAACTCTGTGACCCTCAGTGATAATCACAGGGCTGTTGTATGAGACAAAACTGTTTGGTTTCTTTTTTACAAAACAACAAAAATGGTGATGTGTTGCTCCCTGAAGGATGAAGTGTTGATAGAAGTACCTACCTACATCACTGGTTAATGGACTGGTGAGGGAATTGATATAATATTGTGTTTAAAACAAGAACTCATTCCTGTGTGGATCTAAAACAACCCATTTTACCTTCCACAGTTCTTTGGTCTTAAAAGTAAGCATGGCCTGCAATTTATAATTTCTGGCCATGTTCCAATAAACAGTTTGTATTATTTATTTTAAACCCCAGGTATTAAAAAAAAGAATATTAAAAGGGAGGTGGAAGGCTCATAATTATTTTTATTTCAGTGTTAGCTTTCATTAAAGTAACACAGGTAGAGTTACAGTATTAGTAACAATGAAATAGGGAAGCAATTAAAAAAGAGCTATGCCTTGTCTATCCTGAGGCTATACAAATATGTGTATGTGTGTGTATGTATATATATATATATATACATGTGTGTATGCCTGCTTTCAGTGGGTTGACTTTAATTCTATTTTTGATTTTAAAAATTTGCTCATCCTGATATCCCCCAAAGGCCAAGATTTCCAAAAAGTTAAAGCTGCAGGTTTTCTGACTGACTGCATCTGACTCTGACTGCATTGAGGAGGAGCAAAAGTAATCGATAGTGAGACACCTACAAGCTCCATGTACCTGCTGCACAAAAAGCTCCATGAGCTGGAGAAGGCCCTGCAGTGTCTTTTTTTTGCTCTCACAATCTGGAGGGTGCTCTCAATTTCACAGAGTGGGAGCCATAACCAACACATCTGCTCCTTAGGCTGGCCTCTGTAAAACTAAGTTTTTATAAAGGAAAATTAAAGTGATCACATAGTCCTGAATATAGTGCACCCCTCTTTTGCTTCTACTCCATTGCAATTATGTGGGTGAGACTTCTCTACTGTAAACTGCAGCTACTATGCTTCCCATAGTCTGAGGACAATTTAATCATTTATTGGTGTAATGGATCTTAAACAGAGGATTCAGTCTTTTCTTGAAGCTTGTAACACTGAGCACTTTCATTTTCTGCTTTCAAATATATGATTACTGCTCAAGTGCTTTTTTTGTGAGAAATTCTTCATCCTTTTTTATGTGATCATAGTACAAAGATCCTGGCCTATCATCAAGTTAATATATGAGAGATGTGATTTCAGCTATATAATTTGTGTGCCTGAAGGAAATAATTTTCCCTGGAGTACCGGGGATAGTTCTAGGCAGCCAGACCTTAAAGCTTACCTGCACTTTCTAATTTAAAGACAAAGAAAGAAGGCAGTTGATGGTAATTCACCCCTTAAAGCTGGTACTTCAAAGGACAGGATGAAACCTTTGGTGTCAAAAGTCTCTCAGGTCTCATCCCTTTGTGTAATATTGTGTTTATTCTTGAAATGTGTTTTACTTTATATGTATAAATATATGCAAGTTTGTATACATATACCTGCAACAAAAGATGGATTTCATCCTTGAAAAGGATGAAAGTCTATGGATTTGAGATAATGAAACTATGAAGAGAACACATCACCCAGCAGTCATATTATCATTACATCAAAGTCAAAAATATCTAAAAGAAAACAAAATGTTGCTAATATCTCTTGGTTTTGACTTAAAACCTAGCTCTGGAGTTTTTCAAAGGCTCCTATTAATAAAAACTTGTAGCTTTTTATTCATCTAGTAAGTTCCAATCTCTTCATGGTTTATCTTAAGAGGTAACTTTTATAGAGCCTACACCATGCTCATCCTCTGGGAAAAGAGTTCACTGCAACCTGAGATTCCAGCCTCATCCTGTTCCCATCTGCTGAGTGTTGTGAAATGCAATGAGTACATTTACAGTGCTTTTGGAGGGTGTGCAAATGAAGGGAAGAAATAAATGAAGTAGCTGAATGAGTTCAGAGAAGCAGCCTTGCTAAAATGAGCCCCTGCCCCAGTCTTGATGCAGTCCTGCTGATGGTTGGGTCAGGAGCAGGGGGAGTCTGGGCCAGGCAGGACCCCATCACTGCATGGGGCTGTTGCTGCTCTTCTGGGACAAAAGTGCCAAAGTATGGAGGAGGATAAAATATAAGAAAATAAAGATAGTGTAGAAAGTACTCCTACCCCTAAGAAGTTGCAGCTGGGCCAATTATCAAAGATTAGGAGCAGGCCTGACTTTAACAGGCCACAGCTGTGACCAATGAGAAGAAGATGCTATAAAAGAGTGGGGTGGCCGGGTGAGAAGGGACCTGGAGTCAGCTGGCTGCTTTGTGAAGAAGAAAGAGTCAGTGCTCTGAGGAGCTGCTCATGAGAAACGCCAAGAAGGTATGAAACTTTAGTGATAAGTAGACAGCAGTATGGAACCCCTGCAGTAAGATGACAACACAAGTATCCATTCCCAGAATGCAGAGCACACAGTTTTGGCTTAACCTATCCAGCCTAGGATCTGCAGCAATCTAGCCATTCAAACTTTGGCTGCAGAGGCTCCACAAGGAATTAGCTAGGTTGGGTGTGATGCTTTAGCTGGCCTGCTTGCCTGTGACCCACATAAACTGCAGTCTCAGCATTCCTGAAGCATACAAAGCTGGAAATCACTGCATCTGCTTCTAATGAAGGTAGGCTCTGTCCACACTTGGCAGATTTCTTCAGCTCTGGTGGTTAGACTAATAAAAGATATTATCTCTCTCTGTGAGTTTTACCTCACTTATATCCTGAGATTTTCACAGCTCTGCCACTTGGAGGTCAGACAGAGTAACTTTTTGAGATTAGGAAAAGCTACAGTGATACCAGAAGAAATAACCTGAGAATTATGTTCTTAAACCAACACAATGCTGAAGGCCAGGGAGTGGGCAGTTGACAGGGCTTTGCAGTCCCTCAGGGTGCTCTGGTTTCATTTAGTGACACAGTGCACTGCCAGAGGCTTTCTATCACTGAGCTCCTTTGGCATCGTGCTAGGCGGTGTTTCTTCCTGAGGGGTGTGCTGTGCCTGGTCTTGGGCAGGATCTGTTGTTACTTTTATGAAAACCTGCCTATTTTTGCTGGACTTTGAAGCAAGCTGGTCTTAGAACAATACTAGTGTGATCTCTTGAAAGAATTTCTGTGGATTGAGGGGAATTTTGAAAGCTCTTGTGTGCATTTGTTGCATGCATTTTACCTCCCTCTGCTTCCTACTTGTTAAATCATAACAAATAGAGGATTGTGTTTCATATTCTTCACTGACTTGGTCATATTTTCAAGAGCTATTTATTTTCAATATAAACAAATGCAACAACCTGCCTTGCCTTTTCATATCTACAATCCCCCCTCTTTCCATGTTTGCAAAACACTGCAGCAGCCTAACAAAATACCGTGTGTGGTGTTTCCTGCTGTGACCCAAAATTCCCAGTCGTGCTGTAGCCCAGCCATGCAGGTTTGCTGCTTTTGGCCACGAGCAGTGAATGCTTTATGGCACTTAACTATTATATTCCATAGACACACATTATCCTATCCAGATTCCCTGCCAAGGCAGTTTCCTCTTGCAAAACTTCCTTTGTCATTTTCCCACATCTTTCCCATAAGTTTTTTTTGTTTCCTCTTATCCAGCACAATTATCAGGTGGTTTGAAATGCAAAAACAGCCCATTCCTTGTAAACATTTCTTTCTTTTTCTCTTCTGGTGCACCTCTGTTGGATTTGATATTTGCAAGTTCTCCTTTCACACATTTTATTTGTCATACTTAATTTCTGACACACCTGTAGTTCTTGTGTCTTCCAGAGCCATGAGCTATTTGTGCTATTATTGTATTGCAGCCTTGTTCAATACTCCTTTCATTTCTATCTTTGCCCACTTGATCTTTACTAAGAAACAGAGGTTTGCAAGCATTACAGTAATGATTGTGCTTAAATGCACAGTATTATCTGACTTGGAAATGGCTGGATTTCCAGGCATGGTCTTTTGCCAGGATGTATGTCTCAATATTCTGGTAAAAGTCCTTAGAGTACAATGTGTCATATAAACAGCATCCTGCTTTTCCATCCCATGCCAATATTTGTTGTCTATTATTTAAAAAAAAGGAAGAAAAACCAAAATAACAACACAACAACACAAAAAAAACCTCCAAAGAAAATCAAAACCAGCTCTCAGTGCTTGCTTAATGCAATTTAGCAGTAGTCAAACCTCATACAGAGCAACAACCTGCAATTTCTGCTATAGGTAGGAAGGATATGAAGTTTTTAGCAGGCATGCTTTCCTTTGAATTGGGTTAGGTAATTGAATGGGAATTGGTGACAAAATAAAGTAATTTTTCCTATTATGGTGAGTTGCAGAGGTCTAAGACGTTCAGTCCTCTGCCTGGGGAGGGGTGTGGGAGGACTGGCCCTAGACAGGAGAGCTGGAAGTTGCCTATGTGGAGTAGTGGCACACTTTCTTGAGGTAGTCAGACAGCAGGTTTCACTGGTTTTTCCCCAGTCCTCTAAATTGTTTTTAATATAAATATATATCTTCAAGTTACTAAAACAAAACCCATGTCTCAAACTTCTTATGTCTTACAAAGCTGCTGCAGTAGAGAGAATACCAAGCATGTGTAATAAGTAAGGGGAAAGAAGAGTGAGAGAGGCATAATCACAAGTACATTCCAAATCTGCATTTGGAATAATATTTTTGTTAATACATTACATATTCTGAAATATTTATGATAAGCATGCAGATTGAAAAGTCAAACCAACTCATTAAAAAATCTGAAATATTTTGTGAAACATGAGGTTGAGTTTGTAAGTGGTGGAAAAGTTAATTTCATACCAAGAATCTGAATTGATTGCAGAGCAATGGTGTTACAAAGTCTGTAGATGCAAGTAAAAAAAATTTAAATGGACGTTGCACAGGTCAGAACTGTTTTACTCCTGAATTCTGAGCAGAAAACTGATCAGATTGTAACACAAAAACCCTCCACAGCTTCAGTGAGGCAGTAAAACCAGAGATCAACGACAGGAATGCCTGAGTCCTGGCTATCTTACATCCTGTGTCATTTGCACTGGTGCTAAATCAGAATGAAAATGTGTCAGTTTGGATTATTCTGTCCATTTCTCTGAGCTGCAGCAAGTAACACCTTGGTCTTATACACCAGCAGTTTCTACACGAGACTTTCAGATTCAGTGCACCTTGCCTGTGAATTGTGCTTAAGCTTAGAAATGGGATGGATCCTGGATTCTGGATCCCTGTTTCCAGAGTGGTGAAGTGCCCAAGGAAATAAAAATTAGAACTCCCTGCTCATCAGTTCTGTCCCATTCAGTTACAGAGGCCAAGTGCAGGCAAAGTGAAGTGGTTTTTTTTTGGTGGGGGTTGCAAAGCCCAACCAGACATGCAAGGAAATCCAAGCCCTGAACTAGCAAAATCCTTGCTGGTTTTACTGGCAGGAGAGGCATGCCAGCAGCATTGTGCTGTAGGGCCTCAGCAAGATCTGGGGTCACTGAGAAATTTGCAGAACTGAAAGTCAGCACATCCTCCCTCCCGCACTGTGGTGTTTATGTGTGGTGGGGATGACAGTGTCTGTACATACAGGCTGATATGCTGAGTATGCTTGCCAAATATCTCAAGATTTTGTGCTTCAAGGCTTTAAGGGTTTCATTCCAAATTACCATCCATGTACCTCAGGTCACAATTTGCATTTATTGACAGACTCTTCTTGGGAGAGCTGAGTAGAAACTGGAGGAGTCTTGTGAGGACAAGAGTAGTTTCTCCTCACCAGACCTCAGGTCACGGGCGAGGCACAGGAGCAGATAGGTGCAGGCACAGCCTGATCAACCCTGCCTGCTCCTGAGTGACCAGACAACCAGCCTCCAGCTCCCTCCACTTATTCCTTTCATCACCCTGCGCTTCCATGGAAAAATAATTTCATACAAATTTTAGAGGAACATCCAGTTAATCAAAACACAGCAGGCTGCCAGCGCAGCCTGAGCAGAATGGTGCTATCACACACCACGGCACTTTCAATTCTGCTGCTTCATTCACTTGACAGAGATATTAACAAAAAGAGGAAACAGGCTATTACCGTGACAAAGGCTTTGACAGCACAGGGAAAATGGCATGTTAACTCAGCATCAGGCAGGCTGAAGCTGCCTGGTAATAACCATGCTCCACTCACACACTCTAATCCTTTCTCACCACTGTGTGGGTGGGTTTGTCTGTTGTGGAGCAGGGCATGTATTTCCATGCACTTTTACGCACCTGAGTAATCAGACATGTAGCCAAGATCCCCACTTCCAATAGAATGGGACATAAAAAGATCATCTTTAGCCTCTTTTGTTTCAGATCTCAAACCCTCTAAGTTACATCCACTGGTATCTGGAGGAAGCAAGTCCGAAGTCACACTCTATTTAACGGATGGGAGGGCTCCTATTTTAAGGGGCAGGCATCTTCCGCTGAATGTGTAGAAGCACTGTCATCAGATTTTATTGCAAGCAGATGTTGGAGTGTGCTTGACTTGGAAAAACCCATGAGGCTCAGAATTAGCTACACTAATTGAGGTCATTTGGTAAACTGGGTGTACTTTAGTTGCTTCACGATCTAATTCAAGGTTGCGACACATAAGGATAGTTTCTTCTGGGTCTCTAAGAAAGCTCTGGCCATTGCTCCACTAATTTCTCCCTGTTTGACACCCATTAATGATCAGTGTTGGGGAGACTGCTTTCTTTGGGTTAGGATTAGGTTTAGGGTGCTTTCTCTCTGCCAGTTTCACGCCATGGGTCACTGCAGCAGTAGCAAACCTTAGGTAGCCCTGACATAGTGATCTTCTGTCAAACTAAACAACATTAAATTTAATGACATCTCCCTGTCATTAAATTGGTCAAAAGATGATCAATTACGGTTTTGAATGGTACTCTGACAATTTTTGGGCTATGACTTCAATTGCTGTTGCTGTTCTCTGGAATCTGATATTCAGAATAATTTTCCTGACCTCCTCCCTAAGAGTTTGTTTAGGTCCTGAATTCCTTAGGCCAGGAACTGCCACTCTGCCCACAGAAATAAGTGGGCTCATTGTGTTCTTGATCAGTGTGAATAGTAACACAGAGACCAGCTTTGCATAAAGGTATAGCCTCTTCTTTTACATCCAGTAAAATAAAAGGGAAAGATAGACAAGCCTTGGGATATTTATCAAGTCTGACAAAGTGACAGTAAAAAAAAACCCAAAGATTTACAAGGTCATGATCATTGGAGGGTGTCCAGCTACCCAATTTTTTAAGTGATTTTCCTGGAAAATAGAATAAATGTAAGCAACTGGTAAGTCTCTTCTTTTTCTTTTCCCTTAGTAATTTAGGTTGATTTTATTAAATCAATCCAAGACCAAGCTGCTGCCAGACCCCTCTTCCTCTGCCCCTTATTCCTGCTTCTTCCACTGGGCAGGCACTGATGCAGGGATAGACATCTTGAGATCTGGTTAAAAGAGCTGATCTGTCTTGAAACATATCCCTGGCCCCATAGTAGCCCTATGCTCAGGCTAGCAGGAGTATTTCTGTGTCCATCCAGTGGACCACATTGGGAAACTGATCCAGCTGGAGAATAAACAGGGGAACATAATGCACTTTTCTCCCAGGTGAACCAGATTCCTAATTTGCTATGCTGAGCTGCTGAGAAAGTACAGTTAGAGGCAGAGCACAGGGCACGGGCAAGAATGAGATCATTAGAGAAGAGGACAAAGTGAACCTGAAGACATGTGGGTTGAGCTGTGTCCTTGGAACTACAGGCAGGTCTGGCCTGCAGGGGAAAGTAGGGCATTGTGACAGCTCTGGGTCATCCCAGGATGGGAGGGGACCCTCCTGCAGCAGCTCTGTGAGCAGACACAGATCTCTTTGAGAGACCAATAATAAATAGTTACATGCTCAGACACCAGGTCTTCAGAGCAGTTCTGGATGCAAACAGGGAAGTGGTGATGTCAATTAAGAGCTCTAAATAACCTCTCCTTGTCTCCCTGTCACACCCTGGGAATTGCAGCTGTGGGATTGGGGAATTGGGTGTTTTAGAGCCCCTGCAAGGGGGGAGGCCACGCTGTGGCTCCCAGCTGTGTTCACACAGTGGCTTTTCTGCTGTCCCCAGGATGTGATGGGCAGCTGCTGTTTCTTGCTTGAGCACACAGCTGTTGGTTTCTTATGTGTGTTTTCTTATGCTGCAAAACAGATGGGAAAGAGGGAGAAGGTGATCAGATAAAGATTTAGAAAACATATGGAGAGTATAGGAACAATCCTTACTGGTTTGACTGAAAGAGGGGTTTATATCTGGCATTAAGGTCTGATGTGGTTCCACAACCTCCCCTCTGCCCCCAGGGCTCTGTGGGGCAGCACTGGGCAGCAGTGTGGGTCTCCTCACAGTCTTGATTCCCCAAGGACATTCCAAGGTTTCCATTGGCCCTAGCAAGGAACTTGGGTTTGCAGCATTTTTGAAAAAGGAACCAAATAGTTGAAAAACAGATCTTGTCTTCTTTTGATAGCTGTGCTGGGTGCTGGTGTTGTCCTTTTAATATCAGCCTACTCCACCCCAGCACAGCATCCAACCTAACAATCAGGAAGCTCCAGCTCCATGTTTTGTAAAAAACCAAACCCACCAACCAAACAAAACTTTTGAAGTTTTTTTTTTGAGTGTCACTCCTACGAAAAAGAAGTTTGCCTCAGAGATAGATAATGTTAATGACTGTAAAATGACAAGAATAAAAATGTAGGAGTCCATAAGAGGTATTTTAATGTGAATGTTTGCCTGGAAAGTGAGTCAGGGTATTTTGCCAGACTGGTAAATTCAAGAGAAAACTAATAGCATTTTCATTTTATCTAGTGTTTACCACAAAAATAAAAAATAGCACAGGCAATATTGACTGTTCAGAAGTATAGATGCAGCCATCAATATGAGAAGAAAGATTGGTAGGACACTTCTCCTCTCTTGAAAGTAAACTTTAAGTGGCTGCAAAATTTTTAATGATGTTGACACCTAGATGGTCACAGTGAAGCTTCAGCACAAATGTCTTCTGGAGATGAATGAAGCTGCTTATGATTCAGAAATACTATTTCAGCATATGATAGGTGCTGTTTGCAGACACCACATCAATTACACCTTTTTCATGATAAAGATTTTCCTCACTAGCAAAGCAGAAAGGTTATACAAACCATCAACCAAAAAAAGTCTTTATATTCTGATAAAGAAATCATAGTGTCAAATGAAGGGAAAAAAAAGGCTACTGAGGAATTTTGTTTTACTCTGGACAAAAGTTTTGGTTAGCTGTAATAATTTCTCTGCTAGCAAATATATTCTTTCTGCTTTACTGCTGACATAGCCTCCCTTCTTTTACTTCTTTGACCTTCAATTTCAGACTTTGTCTGTATAGTTTTGCTTTCTTCTGCTCAAGGTTGTTGCAGAAATTGTGCGTCTGCTTTTTTCTGGTTAGCAATCTTGTGCCATCTGGAGCATGTTTCATTTTTTTGTTTTATGTCGCTTATTATCTGTTTCTTTATAAAAAAGACAGTTTTCAAATTATTCATACAAAACATAAACTCTGAATGAGTCCAGAGGAGGGCCAAGATGATGATCATAGTGAGGGAACTCGTGTCCTATGCAGACAGGCCAAGAGAGCTGGGGTTGTTCAGGCTGGAGAAAAGAAGGTTCTGTCAAGACCCTATAGCATCTTCAGTACCTAGAGGGAGTATAAAGAAAGATGGAGAGGAATTTTTAGCAAGGTCATGCAGTGCTAGGACAAGGGAGAATGGCTTCAAACAGAAAGACATTTGGTTTAGATTGGATATTAGGAAGAAATTCTTTACTGTGAGAATGGTTAGACACTAGAACAGGTTTCCTAGAGAAGTTCTTGATGCACCATCCCTGAAAGTGCTCAAGGCCAAGCTGGGTGGGACTTTGAGCAACCTGGTCTGTTGGGTGGCATCCCTACCTTTGGCAGAGGGGTTGGAACTAGTTAATCTTTAAGGTCCTTTCCTACCATTCTATGATTCTGTGATTGTGATTTTAAAGTTGTTGAAAGGAATTGCTCTGACAGCACCAAGTATCCATTGTCCTGCACTGCTGACTCAGGGATACCAGTGCAGGAGGCTCCCAGAAGAAAAGGGGACATGCTGCCTGCAGCCTCCATCCCAGCCAGAGGGTTTTGAGATGCTCACTGGAGATGTGTGCAGTAAAGCCAGTCTGACCTGATTTCTCCTCACCTCCAAGAAACACTGTGCCTGTGGTGTGAATATGGCCATGTTACAGTGGGAAAATGTCTCTCATTAGGATACTTTGCCAAGATGCAAAGAGGGGTACAAAATTGCCAGAGCTGGCATCCATGAGAAATCTCGCTTTGAGATATGCCATGAAAACCTGCACTGAGCAGCCAGCCTATATGCATACCAGAGAATAAGCAATCAGGGTGCATTTTGGTTTAATTTGTCTTTTTCTGGATATTCTGTTTGGGACTTTTTTACACAATCAGATCATCTGAAACAGAGATTGTAAGCTGATGGTTAGGGAAGCCATCATTTACATGATTACTGAAATGATTTATTCAACAGTTACTTATCTTACCAATTCATCATTGTTTAAATTTTAATTCAGTGACAATGTAACCTCTGGAAAACACTGCTTGCATCTATAATTAATAGATTGTTATGCTCTGCAGTTTAAAATTTGATATACTTCCCTCAAATTCCATGAAGAAATGTTTCATGTGATCTCTTTCTGAATTCACAACAGATGAAAAT
This sequence comes from Melospiza melodia melodia, assembly GCF_035770615.1. Lineage (NCBI taxonomy): Eukaryota > Metazoa > Chordata > Aves > Passeriformes > Passerellidae > Melospiza > Melospiza melodia. The sequence goes on along the minus strand of NC_086194.1, from coordinate 107,734,441 downwards.
GGCCTGCTAGGTTTCATACAAGGAGGTTCATTTGTAGGGAGATGCAGATCCAGTTTGCTGTTTGCTGTCTAACACAATTTAGTGGGAACAGCACAGCCCTCCCCTTTTCTCCTGACAGCAATTCTCCCTCCAAAATGAGGTTCTGGCAGTCTGCTTTTGTACAAAGTAGACTCAAATGTAATTATGCTGCTATGACAACTTAGTCTTAAAGCAACTCACAGTCCTTCTTCTTCTCATCTTTGTAGTGCTGCTACGAGAAGAGAGTGATTCTGTTTTTTCTTCTTCCAGTATAAATTGAAATACACATCAGTGAAGTCCAAGTTGTACCTGGTATAAGGTCAGGGTCAGTCCCAGTACATTAAACACTTGTCTCTTAAAAATAATGTAATGAAAAGAGGGAGAAAATGTAAACTTCTCAGTCCTCCAGCCCTGTCTAAATGAAAGCCGTGTTAACCACCCGGTCCACACATCTGCATAGGGAAGGAAACTTTCTCTATTTGAATATCCACGTGGAAAGAGAGCAGCCATGGCCACATCTCTCCCTGCCTCACCTTTCCTCAGGAATAGGCCACATGAATTCTTCAGAGCCCTTGGCTGCAGCGTTTAGTCTTGTCTGTGCTCCCATGTGGGGGCTGGGATGGCTTTCACCCTGAGTCACTGCCAGTGGGGGCACCAGCAAGGGAAGAAAACAAACCCAAAGAACTTCTCTGAAGGAAGGCAGATGAAGGGAGCTGGGCTCTTCATGGGAAGAGCCAATGAGGAGAAACTGGCTGGAAGGACCACACTGATCACCCAGCTTACTGGAGGGATTGGCTGTTGTCGTGGGAGAACATCACAGGAAGTGTTAGATACTGAGGAGTGTTTTATAGAGAGCGGGCACACACTTGCTGTTCCCTCCTGCCTGTGTCCTTGTAGGGCTCTGGACCTGACATCTGCTCTGAAAGCAGAATCTCAGCTGTAACAGGTTTCAGCCTCCCCTTAGACCTTCTCATCCAGCCTTTGAGGCAGGCAGTAGAAAATGTCTTTCAAGGGTCACCTCAAAATTTGGAGCAAGGTGCAGGCACACTAAGGCAGAATGCCTCGGGCCAGGCCTGAGGGAAGAACATGTGATTTTGCCATCAAGATGTCTCCATTAATTACTACCAAAGCCAGAGGTTTTTTCCATGTGTTTACCTTTGCTGAGTTATGTCCTGCAAAAAATTGTAGGTGTAGCCAACATAACTTAATTCACAGTGACACCCAGGGAGCTGTGGAGAGGTGCCAGAGGTGTGATGGAGAGCATTTTAGTTTCGTGTGGCTTCCTGAAGCTCCCTAGAGCACTCTGAAAAGAGTCCAGCCATTTTTTCTTTTTATTTAAGGTAAAAAAAATATTCCCTTTCCAGCTGTGAAAGCAACTGCAAAGGCCAGAACAGAAGGTGTTTGCGGTAAAAAGACACACAGGCTTAGCCAGACTATTTTGATCTTTTTTTTTCTCTCCCTGAATTCTCCAGGGAGGAGAGGTGCTAGCATCAGAGGACAGAAGAGACACCCAGGGATTCTAATATCTTCTTTCTTTCTGAGCCAAACTCTGGAAGAAGTAGAAACTTCTATCATTTGTTCTCTCTGTCACACAGGCTGAGACCTGTGGTCAGAAAAAGAGAGTTCCCAGCAGGTGTGGCTGAGAGAGTCACCAGAGCCAGTGAAGGGCAGGAGGGAGGTCATGTCACTGCTTCTGAAACAGGCTCTTCTCTAGAAGCAGTGACCCAAACCATACAAGTATCAGAGTCCCTGAAGTCCCAAGACCCTCACCCCCATGTGCTTCCTCCTCTCCACCATGCAGTCACCTTGCAGTGGAGATGGAATTCCCCAGCCTCTCCCTCCGCAAAGCACCCACCCAGAAGCTGCCATGTCAGAACTGGGGGTAGGCAGGGTGAGCACCAGGGCCTTAGAGGAAGTCACCCCTCCAGCCACTTAGGGTGCTGCAATAAAGCCTCAATACAGGCTAAGGAATAGCAAGTGTTAATTTTTAGCCCTATATAAACTGTGGCTTGCCCCCATGTCTGTGCAGGGCTGTTTCTAAGCGTGACCCTCCATAGCCCTGGAGCACAGGTGGGACCCAATTCCCTAGACAAGGGATCTCTGGCAGTCGCAGCGGGTCTGGACTTCTGTCATGCTCTCCCACCCTGAGTGATTCATTCTGGGTGATCCTGGGTGCTGCAGAGCCTGTGCCTCCTTCCCTGGCTTCACCCTTGGGCAATGTCTGTCAGCATCACCTACACCCATGGGTGGCCTGGTAACTCAGACACAGAAAAGCTGCTTTCAAAATGGCATCATCTGTCAGCCCTCTCTCCTCTCTCCCCTGCCTCAGAAGCAGAGAACAGACACCACTGCAGGTGTTTTCCCTGTCTCATTTTGACATCTTTGTGAAGTGACACTGTCAGAGAGATATCTTTCCTACGAAGGAACATCTTCTTTTCCACTTGCTCCTTGACATTTCAGTGGGTGAACTAAGAAGATTCTGGCCTGTATTTTAATCAAGTAAAACAGATTTCATGTACAGGCTGGTCGCCCTAGAGCTAGCTACAGCATATGAGATGTGTCTTATCTGAAACACAAACCTAAATCCAGCACCCACAGTACAAACACTGTTTCTGTCTCAAGCCCCATGTTTGCTTCTGCAGGTTTTCTGACCTGTCATGAAGTTACCTGCTAAGCACCTCCTGTGAGGCCCAGACCTCACACTTGGTGGGTGGGTGGCTCTTTCTCTGTCTTGCTGCCTAGACTTCCTGTGTTTTGCAGAGTAAGAATTTGTGTGAGACACTCATGAAAGCTAAGACTGATCCTTGACAAAGTCATGTTGATCATGGCTGAGTGAGGTGAATGTGGGAGGAGAACTTCTGTGATTCCATTGACCTGCTGGTCAGATGGTTGACTGCTGCAGCCTGTCTGTTGTTGGGATTCCTGGGGAACCTTTCCTAGGGGAAATCTTAATGCATCTCCATATGCATGGCAGCTGTTCTTCTCTAGGTAATCAGTGTTCCCAGGCTGAATTTACATGTCCATTTTACTCCCAACCTCCCTTTCCTCTGGCACATACTGCTCCCTACATCTCCCTGTTGCCAAAGGGACACCACCACCCCACTTCACCTCTCATCCACTTTGTTCTCAGCTCTGAGGGTACTTTCCACACAATCCCTGTGCAGTTCCACTCTCTGCAGCAGCTCTGCTGTGCTGCAGGCAGAGCTGCACCTCAGCCCCACACATTGGCTGCTTCATCCTGTTCGCATGAATGATTCCTCAGAAGTAAAACTCCTGGTTTTGTCTGAGATTAGAATACCCGAGCATGTTCATTACTAAAGTGCACCACATTCACAAGAGAAAGGGGCATATGAAAGCTTTATCTGCTCACAGTCTTGATTCTTCCACAGTCTCATACCATCAATCATATCCCTGCAGAGTACAAAACAATGCCCAATGCTGTCTCGTGTATTTACTTTCTGAAGATGTTAATGACTGTGGGAGCAAAATGAAGTGGTCCTTCCCTGAGGAGATAATACCATTTTGTTCTGAGAGGCAGGTCATAACAGATGGGATGTACGTGCACTTCCTTTCTTGTGTGCACTTCTCATTTCTCCTTCCCTGTGTTTTTTCAGAAGAAAAGTTAGGAGTGACTCATAACAATTGATGGCAGACAGCAAGACAAATATTCTCTGTTTTGAGGGGTTTTTAAGAGAAGAAATGGGAATCACACTCTTCCCTCCTTCTCTGTAAAATGAAGTCTCACTAAATGGTGACTTTCTTCCAGATGATTCTTATACCCAATCTTAACAATAGCAATTTGTGATCAATGAAGTAAAAGTCAACTGATCCAGCATCATAAAAAGAGCTCAGAGCTCATTGGAATTCTAGTTGAGTTTCCTTTGTTGACTTATATAGTAGTTGGACAAACAATGTTTCCTGGTTCTCATTCCATAATAGATTCTATGGCTCTGTATTTCACAGCTAACATAAAAGCAGGTGCTGCAGTGATGGGAGCCATATAAGAACCTGGATAGATGATAAAAATATTGTTGCTGAGCGCTTCAGGGTGTACTTTGTGTGAGGAGACACTTAATCTAAAGAATAAGGGATTGTTAAATTTTACTATATAGCATATGCAATACTAGAATTTATTAGTCTATTGTTCAATACAGGAACTGATGTGCTGTTTTAAGTATTTTTTTAATCTGTGACATAAAAGAAGTTCCCAAACTTCCTGACTCAGTTTTCCTGTTTGCAATATGTGAACAGTGTTGATACTAAGTGAAAGTGCAGTAAATTAAACAGTGGAACAGGTATATAGCCCACAGGTGGAACATGATTCATGTGTGTCCATGAAAAGATTTGGGCTTTCCCCAGACTGATAAAGGACTGATTTCTAGTAAGGGAAGGGCAGAGAGCAGGCACTGCTTACTCCCCACGTTTGAGAGTGTGCAGGAGAGCTGGCCAGGGTTATCTGTACTTTGACACTCTTCCAGCTGCCTGTAAGCAATGGTGAATAACACACTGTTGTGTGGATGTCCATAGCTGAGACAATCAGTAACTCAATCTCAGAGGGCTGAGCACTCATTACTTTCCACGTACAATAATAATTAGTAGAAATTACTGACAACATTTTTTTAATATATGCATGCCATCCAACACATTTTTGGATTCTTGCATTTACATTCAGTTTCTGTTTTAAATTGACAGGTTTAGCCCATAGCTACTTTCAGCACACTAGGAGAGGAGAGTGCCATTTCTTTACCTCCCTGCTGTTTGAGGGAAAAGCAGTTGTTCTTAACACAAAATCTTTATCAGTGGCAGCTTTTAAAGACTTCCTTGTGTGATGTCTGAATTTTTAAAATTTTGAAGTGCCAGGTTTTTCTGCATAAAAGCTGCTTATCCCTCAACAGCAAGAACTTCAAACCATTTGCTGACAGCACATAGACAGCCCCTACTTAAATAACTTGAGTTGGTTGTAGCTTCTCTTGGCAAGTGGGGGAGATTAAGGGCAAAATCCTACAATGCTGAAGATCATTATGCAGAAGTGCCTCTCTGCTCTCGATCTTTCCACATCTCCAGGCCTGATCAGCATTTCCCTGCCTTGCAGTGAGTGTGCATATCTGTTGTGCAGATCCAGCAGCAGCCTGTCCCTCTGTGCTCTCTGCATGCTGGAATTTGACTCCTGGCAGTGATGGGTGCTTACACATGGCTGGTGGTTGTCTCACACTGCTTTGTGCTGGCTTGCAGAGCTGAAGTGGCTACTTCACCCATTTTGGTGTCTGGCACTACTTCATCCCTCCTCCATGGCCTCAGGGTAGTAGAAGAGCACAGTCCATTTATGCTTTGTTAAATTTGCACAGGAGGCAAAGAGATGCGTTTTAATTATTTTCATCTGGTATGTGCAGCACAGACGGAAAGTGTATTGATCTTTCTGTTTATTTTTTCCATCTCAAAATGAATAAAGCTTTTTTTCCCAGCAGCTGTATGCTCATAATCTCAGGCTCACAATTATTTGTAATTTCAGTTGACTCTTCCCTCCAACTTTCACCACCCTGTTCATACCTTGAGGATCTACCTTTACTGTAAATGATACTCAGGGTAAGATACACATTGATATCCACTCCCTGGGTTTTGGGATCTGAAAGGACAAAGCCCCTGTGGGAATAGGGACATGTAGCAGGTGGGAAGCTGACCCCTGTGGCTGTGGTGTGAACAAGACACCTGAGTACCTTAGGGAATATAGACCCTGATGTCTGTGGTTATAGTCTGCTGTAAAAACAGCGCCAGGGTCTGTGGCATCTCTGTCTGTCTATCCACACCCAGTTTGTACCAGAATAAGCAGAGACAACACAGGTCAGTAGTTATGGGAGAGGAATTTCTTACTGAGGGCTTTTTGGATGCTGTTCTAACACAATTCCCAGCAGCAGGTGCTGGTAAGACCCAGGTGATCCTCCTGTGCCTTACCATTCTGTCAGCATTAAGTCTGGATGCACACCCAGCCAGTGGGTGTCAAGCAGGCGTTGTGGCCTCACAGCAAGCTGTTTGTCTCTTTTTTAGCTAGTGCAAACTCTGGATGTCCAAGGAAATGGAAAATCCTCTCCAACAACGGGCTTAGTCTAAAAATGCTCTTCGTATGGATCCTTATCTTAGAAACCATATTTTCACCTGACTCACAGGGAAGTCTGCTGCATTTTCACACTGTAGATGGAATCAAGATAGGCAGCTTCACAAACCTCATGGAAGTTTTACTTAGCAGGCAGACCAAGGCTATCACTGAACACAGAAAGCACTTTTGGGAAGGAGTAACAACCCTGTGAGGCACGGCACTGGAACAGGTTGCCCAGAGGAGCTGTAGATGTCCCGTCTTTGGAAGTGTTCAAGGCCAGGCTGATGAAGCCCTGAACAGCCTGATCTAATGGAAGGTGTTTCTTCCTGGGGTTAGGGAGTTGGAACTAGATGATGTTTAAGGTCCTTTCCATTCTATGATATCTTCTGGTTTTTTTGCTTGTGCTGGTATTTCACACTGAAAATAGCTGATGATCCCTGCCTGACTCTTTGGCCCCCTGCAAAGCTCCAGCAGCCTTCCTGCAAGCTGTTGCTTTAAACCTAGAGAAAAATGAGCAGCTGCAGCCTTTTGGGCTTGTTTGGTAACAGCTGTTGCTTGCCAGTGTGCTCTCTCTCTCATCTTGCAAGTATTCCTGTCCTTTTTTTTACCTTTGAGCTCCTTTCTTCTTTCCTTTTAACGCCCTCTGTGATTTAAGATAATTGGTCACAAGAAAAATTTGGTAGAGGACACAGAAACTTTCTTTTCATTACTATTATGTGGCAGGGTGCTGGGAAACCTTCATGAAGCCCTTCAGCCCTGTCAGAAGGTAGAGATTTGTAAAGCACCAAGTACCACTGTGCTTCTCTGCTTTATCTTTCTCCACCCTGTGCGTGCATGGGATCACTGGTACGAAGGTGATAAGCAAAACCTTCTTCCCTCTGAACAACCTCGTCCAGTGGAATGGGTCTCTGTCCATGGCAAGGGAATGGAACTAGATAATCCTTAGGGTCCTTTCCTTCTATGATTTTTCCCCTCTTTCCTGGCAGCCCCATGTGTAGACAACCCCCGGCACAGTCATGCCAGTGCCAGCTCAGGGGAAATCTCTGCACTGGCAGAAGGTTGTTCAGTAGTTCCTTTCCTTGCCAAGCCCCTAAGTGTGCCAGTCACTGGTGGAAGCTAAGATTGGAAATGCTTTTCCTCTCTTTCTGCCAACACAACATATGAGATGGTTGTACTCTTTGTGATATGTTAGTAGTTAACAAACATGTGCATGCTGTAAGAAAAATCCTGCATGGAAATGAGATGGTGTGTAATGTATGCCTCCCTTTACAACACCTTTTAAATTATTTTCCTTTTCTTTATTATTTTTAAGAAGTCTGTGGAACTGGAGCATAACAGAGAAAGACAGGACAAGCTGAGAAGAACCAACTGAAAGGAAAATCTTCAAGTTTGTGGCTATCAGAGCAAAAGGCAAAAAGGTAGGATTGCATCCATGTGGTTGTTCGTCTTTCACTCACTCACATTGACTGTAATGGGACTGCTGGCTCTGTGCCCCTGCCTGGGGGACCCTCACTTTATGAAGGAGGAAGGGGACATTAGGACTCCAGAAGTTCAGGGAGATGGAAGCCAGACCAAGGCAGACTTTAGCAGGCTTGTGCTGCAGATGGTTTGGTTCCAGGAAAGCAAGGGAGGGATTGTAGGCTCTGCATACGAGGTGGCTTCTCCCACCCTGTGTCACTGTCTCTTTGAGAGCAGCCCAACCTCACCACCACCTCACACACAAATACATGGAAAAGAGCAAACCCTGCATTTTTTTGCTGAAGCAGCTACCTGCTAAGTGTTCAAAAGAGTGGCTTTATTTCCATAATGTTAGATGGCAGCATCATAGCCTCTAACAGCACATGAATCAAAAGTAGTCAGCTTTTCCTCTTCTGCCATGAGCCTTGTGATTCTTGCTGTGTGCTTTATTTTCTTGTGGTTAGCCCAAGCCTGCATGCAAATTTTTCCGGTTTAGAAATGTCCATCATTTCCTGTGGTCTTTAACAAGGCAGGAATGGCAGCCAAGGCAGGCAGCCTCTCCACACAGCTCGTTGCTCATATGCACTGAGGTTGCTCTTGGTAAACAAGGTCACTGCCTCTCCCTCTCTTGAAGCAAATTGCAACAAGACTCTGCTTTGTGCCCTTGTCCTGGCAGGAGCGGGGAACTGGGAAGCTGGAGGGGAAAACCTGCTTGAAAACGTCAAAAAACAAACCAACCCCAAACCCCAAACAACCAAAAAGAATCCACAACTTTTTTCACCAGTCATTGAAAAAAAAGTCTTATATACTTATGCGGAAATTTTCCTATTACTCTTATTATTTCAGCTTGTAGCTGGCCATGGGAACATTTCCAAAGAAACCAGTACACTGGGAAACCTTTTGTTATCCAGAAAGGCTGTTATTCAAAAGCAATTAACATAAAAACATTAAAATTGTCTAACTTCAGAGACAGAAAAATGGAGGAAGGAAATGTGAGAGTGTGTGTGTGCGTGCAGGAGGGGATACCGCAGTCTGGGGTAATGTAAGAGGCAGAAGGAGGAGACAAGAGCACTTGGGCCAGCATGGGATCAGTACAATTGCCAAGGAGGCTTGGGATGGTGAGACCCCACACATATGGGGTGATGCAGGAGCTGTATGGTCAGCTGGGGGCTGCTGTGACCTTGGAGGGCAGCACAAGGCAGGGAGAGGTGTGGGGCCTGGGCCAGCAGGGGTCCCAGGAGTGACAGCAGAGATGCTCAAATGCCTCTCCATTCTTCAGGCCTGGTATGAAATGTGTATTGTGTGTTTTGGCAGCTCTGAGCTGTCAGCCTGTTGTCACAAGCCTGGCTTTGATACCAGGCTTGTGCTCAGCAGCTCAGGACAGTGCTCCCAAATCCCCTCGCTCCCCACTGCCAATGCTTGGTGAAGGCACTGACAAGCAGCAGTGTTGAGGGTTTTATTTTACATTTGTACTGTGCAAGTTTTCTCCACCATTTCTCCAGCAGGTTTTGAACCAGCTGGCTGATTTCAGCCTCACTTGAGAGGGCAGAGGGTCACTAGATATTAAAGTACTGTCTGCTTGTGTGGAAATGGAGTTCGATCAGAGGGAGGTTCCAGATGCCCCAAGGCAGATCTCCCTGCCTTTTTCAAAAGAGCACAACTATTTTATAGTGTGAACTGTGCCATATGCAACCTGAAGGTGTTTTCTCTTACAAGGGGGTGCCATAGCTGTAAATGTACAGGTCATCTTTTTAGGCCTTTTGATGTTTCTATCAATTTTTCCTCCTCCTGTGTTATCTCATCCCTGACCCTGCTCATGTCCACATGTGTTGGTCTCAGCCAGACTGAAATGTGAGATCTCAGTCCTCCTCAAGGGGGACCCAGGGCACTTGGGAGTCAGGCAGAGGTAACATGTCAGGGAGCAGACCCATGGAAAGGAGAAGTGGCAGTATTATTGGGAAGGTTGAGTTCACTGTGACTGGGAAGCATGAACTGGAGTTGCAGGAGTAGATGAAATATCCCAGAGTAGCTAGGATTCCCGAGATCAGTGACACTCAGAGGAGCCTACCTGCATCCCAGAAGCACATTTGAAACAGAAATCTACAAAGACCTTTGATAAATAAAAGTCTGAAATGCAAAAGCTTGTTCTGAACTAGACAATGGTCTCACACTCTAAAAAACCCAGGGAAGTGGAGCAAAAAGCATTGCATAAAAAGGCAAAAGGCATATGAACAACAGGGCCTGCAGAGCAAAAGCTTGTTTCAAAAAAGGCTCAGGGTAGCATGTAGTGCCAGTGGAAATGGTGGAAGCAACTGGGATTGTCCTTCTGCCACAGAGGGAGGCTTTGCAGGTTTTCAGGGCAGTGTTTTAGTGCTGGTGTTTTCCTGTAAGCCTTCCCTTCCATTCAAAGGGCAGAAAAAACTTTTAATAGATCATCAGTAGCTGGTACAACAGTGTCCCCCTACTTCCACCCTTCTGTTTCAAGATCAAATTTTAATTGAAACAAGATGTTGTAGACAGGATGAGTGTCTATAAACAGGCTCTAAACTGTCACCTTAGGAGGAATGTATGTGACCCAGTTCAAACACCAATATGAAGAAAGAAAAATTGTTAAACAAATAGTTCCATTAGACACAGGAAGGTCTTCTTGTAGACTGTTTTAATCTTTGGAAGATATTTATTTACACTGGTTCCAGCAAATGATAACACATTTTCTGCTTTGGTGCCCAGGAAATGCATTTTGATAATAGATTCCATTCATACCACACATTGTATTGTCACTGAATATATGGCACAGATAATATGCATGCTTACTAGTTTCTCCTTCTTTCATGATTTTCAAAGAGTTTATGTGTTCTGTTATCTGATATACAGAAGAGATTTTGTTTGGGCTTTTAACCAAATCTTTGTTTGAAACATGTAATTTTTGATGATATAATATTCTAGCTTGACCACATGATTTATCTGAGAAAGCATTAAAGATATTGTAGAGGTTGTGAAACTCATGTATGGCGTTTAAACTTCCAGTTTCATTTATATAACACAGTATTTAAGTAGACTGAGCTCCCCAGAAGATTACCTGTATAAGTAGCAAAGGCAGACAGGATTCAGGTTTTGTTATTCAATCTCTTTTCAACATATGATATGCTTTCCCAACAGCTGGTTATGTAAAGCAAGGTTTATTGAGGTTATTTTTCAGTACTTGACTCTCAGCACTGCATATTTCTCATTTGTTATTTGCCTCACTTTTTGAGGGCTTGTATGTATAATCCTTACAGCTGATGTTCTGCAGCAGCCTGTGTATCTTGAGGAAAATATTTATTTGAAACCTAAATAAGCTTCAAGATAAAAAATACAAAACTAGGGGTGGCTTATATTTTAAGTATGCTTATGCAAGTTTAAATAAATGAAACATGGACTTTTAAACTTTATCCATATTCACTGAGCTTGATGCAGTGTTACTATAGATAGTCAGCACTCAGAGCCAGCTACCATTTAAAGACCAGTAACAACAATACCATGTTTCTAGAGGCTTTATCAAAATGAACTGCTCCTTATCTGTTCTGTGAAGCTACAGAAAGCTATCCAATACAGCAATGCTGGCTGCTGCACACACACTGCAGAAATTTGCAAATCTTTTTATACCATGCAATGGTCTGGTTGGAAAAAATTTCCTCACTGAAAGAGTGGCTAAGTATTGGCACAGGCTCCCCAGGGAAATGGTGGAGTCCCTGGAGGTATTCAGGGAACAAGGAGATGTGGCACTTTGTGATATAGTTTATGTGGTGCTCAGTCAAAGGTTGGACTTTATGATCTTGGAGATCTTTTCCAGCCTTAATGATTCTATGAAATTGCTTGAAAGCAAAGTATTTACTGCTTTGAGCTTAATAAACAACATATTCACCATAGATGCAGACTACAGGCTTTAACAATCAGAATATAGGTGTCTTTTTGTTTTGATTTGGGTTTATTTGTTTTTTTTTTTATTTGTTTTTTGGGGTTTTTTGTTTTGTTTTGTTTTGCCTTTGTTAATTGACTGGTAGATTTAGAAATAACACCCGACTGGAAGCTGTGAGTTTTAGTATCCTAGGCAGTCTCTAGAAGGAGAAGTCACAGAGCTTGCATTACAAGATGAAATATAAAGTTGCCTCCAGCCACAGACAGCAAACAGTTTGTTTTGATAAGGTTTTTGGGACAGGCTGACAGCTTAGTTCATTGACTTTGCTATTGCTTGAATTTGGGTGTTAATCTTGTTATCTAATGGGTACATCTTAGGATGTGTTTTAAAACTTGTTACCCTGAGTACCAGGGTGCACAAAAGCAGGATAAAGAGATGGGTGATAGAGAAGAAAGAGAGGTTCTCTGCCTACAAGCTTTAAACACACATTCTTTAGCAGAAAAACACAGAAGACAGAAATCTCTGACAGGACACAGCAGTCTGGACACAACAGTCTGCCCCTGTTTGACTTTTTTCACCAGTTTGGAGACTTCTGTCTGGACACCACATCAAAGGGGCTCAATTGCTTCCAGCTCATCATTGTTCTTTGTGGTGGCAAAAAGTCAATGAGAGAACTTTGAGCTAGGTGAGGTCTGAAGTTCCCAGCAACCAAGAAGGCTCCTGGACCCTCTTGTGCCCCTTACACACCTGAAGTGCTGTACTTAGCCAGCCCCACCATGATACAAAGCAGACAACCCCATTCAGAGAACCAGTAAATGTGTAAAGCAGTTTGAAGTATGTGCCATATGAAAGTAAGCATCTCTGTGAACCTTCAAGTTGGCATTTATATTTCAAAGCAGTAAATTCACCTGTTTGCACATTTTGCAATAAAAAATTCAAGGTATACATGTACAAGGAAGGACTCGGAGCAGATGTCTTTAATAAAACATCATCTTGGAAGATGTATCTGCAAGCACAGAAAGAAGGTGGGTATTTTCAAGTCTGAACTGCACATGTTCAGCTTTATATGAGGTACTTTCTTTTGCAAGAGGAGGGAAGACTGCTGAATTTTCTAAAGTTTACTCTCTCCCTCCTTTCAGAGCCTTTTTATATTTTCCAGATAGTCCTGGCCTCCATAAGAATCTGGGTAGGGAATAGAAACCATATTGTTTAACAGCAGTGACCAGTCACACAGCATATTTGAATCCTGAGCAAAAATTCTTGGAGATGTTGGTACCATTCAGCAAGCCGTAGGCAAAAAAAAGATTTTATTGAACCTCTTCACCACATGGTCATCAGAAAAGACTGTAAGAAATGTTATCCATTTGTGGTCAGAAGTATCAAGCACAACAAATTACCCTTACTGAAGACTTCAGTTACTGTACTTGGCAGTGGATTTGCTTTAACTCCAGGAGGGCATTACAAATTAAATCTTTAGAAAATATGTGAACCAATTGTGCAATACTGGACTTTTTGTTCCTCAGGCCATAATCCTCTCCCAGTCTCAGAATCACTGTGCCTATCAAGAGATGCATTCTACTAAGAAAACAGAAAATGTGAGCAGTTCCTAGCTACAGAAGGCAGCATAGCGGCTAAGATATTTGGGATGAAGCCACCATGAGACAACTGCAGTTCCAGCAGGATTTGGCTCAAGGATCATGTGGGAAGCCTTTCCACTGCCAGACCAGTGAAAAAGAGACAGGGGGTGAGGGGACACAAGCTCCAAGTTGTGAATCACCCTCGTGTTGGCCAAAGAGACTGCAGACGAAAATAGGAGGGAAGCGACCACTGAGGCTGAGCTCTGCAGCCTTGCTTCACTTGGTCCCCACTTGGAAGAACTGTGCTTTGTTTCCCTGTCTGAAATTTGCCTTTTCATACAGCATTTGCCACCATTAATTGGAGCATCTCCTTCCTGCATCTTAATCAAACAGTGCTGGCAAAGAAGAATCATTATTACGAGCGGTGTCGGACATGTGGTGGCCAATTCAAGCCATGAATTGCTTGCCTCAGGCCTGGCAGGTAGGGGTCTCCATTTAATTTTATTCAGAATAAAATTACTAAAAGCAATGAAGCATGTGTAGACCATCCAGAAAAGGAAAGAGCCCCTGTTACTGAGAGAGAGCTCAGTTTCTGTTTTCCCTCAAGTACGTTTAAAACATTGATACTTTCTCCCACAGGAGTAAAATACCAGCAAGTAAAAGATGGTAGCAAACACATTAAAAATGGTGCTACACCAAAAATCAAGAGGTAAAAACAGCTGGGAAACAGTTCACAGTCAAAACTGCACACATCCAGAGGTGCCCCACATCTTAGCAAGCATAACTTTCAGTCAGGGAGCCCCTACTTCAGGGCACAGGTGTACTCTGTCAGCCACAAAGTGGCTTCCAAGTCTGGGTTGTAATGTACCCCAGATGTAGTACAGAAATGAAATTTTGCTATCAGGAAATGTTGTTGGGGGTCTAGGCTGATTTATCAAGAAACGCCAGGGAGCTGCACTGACAGAGTGAACTTCACGAGAATGCAATTCCAACAAGGGGTGTGCTTTCCACCCCGTTTCCTGATCCCTAGAGGAACAACTGCGGAAAGCAGGAGCCTTTGCAGCAAGCCTGACCCTGTGTCGCAAGAGATGGAGCCACCTGCGTGTGTGTGTGTGTCACTGTGCCCGTGTCCAAGGCAAACAGCTCGCTTCCTGGAGTGCCCTGCCGGCGGGGAATGTCGCGGTGTGTCAGTGCCTGGAGCGGGAAGCGGGGCGCTCGCTGTGCCCGGCCGGGATGCGGGCAATGCTGCTCCGGGGCTCGGCGCTGCCGAGGGCTCCGAACTGTGCTCCAGGGCAGCTGGCAGGCACGGAAGCGGGGGGAAGGGACGGGTTTTCCCCGGAAACTTATCTCTGTGGCAGATAGCAAGCCCAGCATCCGTGTGTTCTGGGAGGTTCCGATAGACGCGTTCAGCACTGAATCAGCCCCGCAGCCGCTTGGCTCGGGGTGGGTTTGGCGGGCAGTCCTGCTGGAAAAGTTCAAAGGGTATTTTCTCGGTTCTTCCCCTGCCAAGGCAGCAAACCTCTGCTTCCTTTCTCAGAAACGAACTAAAGCTTTGCTCCAGTAAAACTTAGCAGAAAGAAAGAAAGAAAGAAAGAAAGAAAGAAAGAAAGAAAGAAAGAAAGAAAGAAAGAAAGAAAGAAAGAAAGAAAGAAAGAAAGAAAGAAAGAAAGAAAGAAAGAAAGAAAGAAAGAAAGAAAGAAAGAAAGAAAGAAAGAAAGAAAGAAAGAAAGAAAGAAAGAAAGAAAGAAAGAAAGAAAGAAAGAAAGAAAGAAAGAAAGAAAGAAAGTCAAATATAATGGTTAATATATTTTAAAAATGGCTTTTCTCTAGAGAAATATGTTGCACATTGGATGACAGTCATGTTTCTTTCCTTCTTCTGCTTCTCTCCCTCTTAGCCATGCATTTTTTCTGTGGTAGGGTTCCAATCACTGAAGTTTTGCGCAGCTCCCATCACGCATTGCTGTAGTGGGACTGGGCTAGGACAGCAGGCAGCAGGCCGGCTTGCTGCCATAGAAGCATTCCCCCTGTATGGAGAAGGACGAGAGGGGGACAACATGCCTCTCTGCTTTTCTTGTCAGCATATGGTGGTTTAGATAATGATAAGGCGCGCTGAAGAGGAGTGTATGTCTTTTAATCTAAGCTCATCAGTATGGTGTGTGTGAAACACTGGCTTTAGTGAGCTGCTGTGCTGGCTCTGGATGGAGGGGAGAAGATTTTGCAGTGCTTCTGTCTAGTCTCAGTTCACCCAGCCTGGCTCCCTGCAGGAAAACTTATTTTAAGGTGGATTTATGAACCAAGATGCCACCCCCTTCTTGCAAAGCTCAGTAGCCACTTGATTGCTTTTTAGCGTGAGAGTTCAGAAAAACATTCTTAAACTATGATGTCTCCAGAGGTTTGTGGTAAGAAAACAGTGTTAATTTGCCCAGTCTAGAAGCAGAAAGATTAAAAAAGAGTAAAGTACACTGTGTTCTTTGTTCCAATTACCTGAAATGAGTGTCTTTGTTGGAGATAAGTGCCATAAATGGCTTTAACATTTCCAGGTTTTTCTCTCATTTTGGAGCAATGCTGTATTGCTGCCACAGCACTGCTGCACCACACAGCACAATCCACCTATTTGCACTTTTTAATGAGCAGTGACTCTACTGTAGCTATTGCATTAGCTGTGTATCCTCTGTTTGATTTCCAAAGGAGAGTGTGTCGTAATAAGCTTCTAGAAAAGTTCAAGACAGCTGCCTGTGTCATGGAAAAAATAAGACTTGATTAACAGAGGATGTAGGAAGCCAAAGTAAATACTAGAAATGTGTAAAGCAGTTATGGTGGTGTAGATTAGTACATATGAAGGGATGTGTAAATCTGAATGCTTGACATGATTGATTCTTATGTCGAAAGGGAAGTCATTGTGTTATTATGTTTTTAGTTGGAAGTCCCTGCTGACAGTGTTGGTGCTGTTTCAACGTCCCACTCCATTAAAAATCTCAAATATTGTGAAGAGTTGGGCCTGCTTTCCCATTTTTCCTGAATTTCAAATGTAGAAGGACAAGTAACAAGAGAGGAAATGCTAAACTTTGAAGACTGCCCGACAGCAAAAACCATCAGGTACTGGTGTGTACATGCAGCACCTCTTTGTTGAACCACATAACTCATGTTTAAAAAGTATCCCACCATGAGAGGTAGATGTGATGGTAGCTGGGTGACAGGAGCATCTAGAAGGCAGGAGGAGAGCTTTGTGAGCCTATGAGTCTTGCAAAGCCTTTCAGATGTTCTTCCCTCTCTCACACATTGCAGGCAAGTGGGCGAAAAGCTGAAAGTTACTTAAATCACTGTGACACATGCAGTTAGCTTGGTTATGAAGAGAGCATAAATTATGATATTCTACTCTGTCATTTAAAGATAAATGTTTTAAACACAAATCCCATTATTATGTGTACATTTTTAAAAGAAAGATTGTGTTTTGTTTGGTGTCTTTTAGTTTGCTTGGTTGGGGTTATTTGGTGGGGGATTTTGTTGGTGGTGTTTTTTCAATAGCAGTTTTAAGACTTCTAGTCTTGCTGAGAGGTAGGTCCAAGTTGTGGTTAAATCCTGCAGACGGTCTTGCTGATCTCAGGATTTTCCAAATATTAAAATACATGTCTGGATTTCTCAAAACCCCACAAAACTTCAAGAACATTAGACCCGTTTCACCTTTCAGCAGATTAATGAGAGGGCCATAAACTGCTTGAGTGTCCTGGTCCTAGCAATATTTCTTGTAATAGGCAGTCTCTTGTATAGCTCTTAGTGACTTATTAGCAACTTCAGGTATTATATTTTAGCAAACAAAATCAAAGTTTATCCCCTAGCTTTTGCTTAACTACAATAAATTATTTATAAGGTGCAGCCCTGTGTCATGCAGATGCTTTTTCCAGTCATGTTGTTTTATATCACACGTACCATTAAAAATGTCATTTTGTTGGGGGGGGGGAGTCTGTATGGAGATGTGAATGAAGTTGGAGCAAAGAAAAATGAATCTTCCAGTAAACCCTGTCACTCTTGTGACTATGATCACTGTGCCACCCCCAGAACTGCCTCCTACAGGAGCCTGAGGCCAAGGCTGGAGGTTGGTGCGTGCATGGCTCCGGATGTGGGCTGGTCTAGATGAGAAATAGTTTCAGCAGATCAAATGGAAGTCCTTACCTAGAGATAAGCCTGAAGTGCTCATGCATTATTAAGTTCCTGGCAAAGTCTTTACAATGTATATATTTACACTCAGGATTTGTACATACATTTACACTCGGGTTTGTAGATATAGTTACAATGTGACAAATATCCCTATCTAGACAAGTTGGCAGGAAAATAATAGAATAAGTACAGGAACACTAAAAGAACAGAATAAGTGTCCATGTGCCTTCTTGAGTGAAGCCTGGAGGGTTTTAGTGAGCCTGGAGTGTGTGCATGTGTCTTTTTCTTCATTTACTTTAAGAAGGTTTAAGTTCCACAAGTGGTAACTGCAAGCCTTGGGCAGGAGAATTACACTTGCTGAAGTATGCTTGTCCTGCGTTAGGACAGCTGGCTGGCCCTATGACAAACCATTTTTTTATTTTCAGGTGGAGCTTCTGGCTTTGTCCCACCCTGGCATTTTGTTTATCCTCTGTAGAAGTCTGTCTTTTTTGGCAACATGGGCCATTAGATTTCCCCTTGTGGTTTCAGCTTTTCTTCTTTGCTTTTCACTTGGGAGTTTTCTTCTTCCAGTGGTTCTTTTCTCTTTTCAGCAAGCAGTTTCTGCAGATCTGCAGGTGAATTCAAGGCACTCTGTATAAACTCTTTCCTTTTTTGAAATCAGTCATTCTTAAGATGAACATCACAGAGTTGTGGTTTGTGAAGGGTTTTGGTTGATTGCTTATTGGGTTTGTTGGAGCAGGGAGGGGAAGTGAGAGATGGAGAGAATCACATCTCCCAGGGAAGGTGCTGTTACTAATTATGCCTTGGAGATTATTACTTCATGGCCTCAGATATAATTAGTACTTGATCAAACTCCTATGTGCTATTTAGGACAAAAGAAAGCCTCTCTTTCTGTATGACCCAAAAAGCCAGCTGCTACTTCAAACATTCATTTGTAGGGGTTCAGGGAACTGCATATATAATTCTTATGAGTCCTAACAACTCCTGAACCCCTTCCAACATCTGCCATGCCTGCAGCCCTCCTCTTGCCAAAACTTTGCCACCTATAGTGGTACAGAGATGCAAAGGAATTCTTTTGGGACACCTCTTACTGTTGGATTCTGGTTGTCTTTTGAGAACTTCTTAGAAATGTATGTTGTAGGACAGGATTTTTAACCTTGTCCATGTCTTATCTTGGCAAAAGCTGGAGGTAGAGGGTAGTGCAGCACAGATCATGAAGGTAGTGGGGATGTGGCCTCAGAGGCAAAGAAGTTCTGGGAGAATGATAAGAGAATCCTTGTCTGACCTCATTTATTTTCTTTGTTTCTCTAATGCTCATGTTTCACCACTTCAGATTCAGTGCCGGGAGCAACACTATGTGCTTTCTGGTGACCAGAAGTGTGTGTTGTGTGGGCTGATGATAAAGGTGTTGAGTGAAAATCCAGTGAATTGGTAAGACTCATTCCCAAATCTTCATAGAGCTGCAGATCCCCAATAGAATCTGGGCAGGAGTTCAGACAGCCCAAATCTGCATTCCTCTATGCTCACAGCACTGCTGACTGGATCAATTGGTGTTACCAGGCTAGCTGAAGCTCCTGCCTTTGAGCATGCCCAGAGGCATGTCAGCCTCAGCAGAACTGAGCAGCTCAGCACCAGGTCTGTCCCACAGCAGCAGAGGCAGCTCTTCCAGACTGCATTTGCAAAAAAGGCTGTTTTAGGCTACTGCCTTTGTTAGAAGTACAGCAGGGATGCTGCTGCAGCTCCTGTTCTCCTTACCCCACCACCCGGGGTGAGGATGCTTCCCTGCACCCAGCCTGGTCCTCTCATCTTTGAGCTTCTTTCTTCCAGCTAACAGATTCAAAGAAGCTCTTCCATTCTCTGGGGTATTTCTGAACTTCCAGGGTTGTGTATAACTGTTTTGTAGTGGGTGCAATCCTGGTTTGTAGAGTTGGAAGGATTAATCAAGACTCTGTGAAGTGCAGGGAGCAAGGCATGTGTGTGAAAGGTGGAAGAGCAGGATTCCACTGCTTCTGCCAGAAGTCATCCCTGTTGCTTATGCCTACTTTTCATGAAGGATATAAACAGACCTTGGGGTGACAGTTACTGCCTAAAGGCTCTGGAGAAGTCTGTGTGTCCCAGTGGCATTGTATACAGGAAATGTAGGGGAAGAATGGCATTTGCACTCCCTGTCCCAGTGTGATGCTTCAGAAGGACATTTCAAGGTCCACAGAGAATTTGGCTTCCAATTCATTATTAGGTAAATTATACCCATGTGGAGAAGGCTGTTTCATGTGTTTCAGGGCTGTGTTTCATATTGTGGGGGTCAATGTGCTGTTTCCCAAGGGTTCAGGAGGCATGGGCCAAACCCATGGACACAGAACACCTTGTACCTCACTAAAATGGTGATGGTAATTCTCAGTTTGCATAGCTCATGGGAAGGGCTCACATAACACGGGAAAGGAGTTGCTGGTATTTATTTCTTAGCTCTCTGATTTTGTACAGTCTGGTAGAAGAGATGAAGCATAACAAATTAATTCTTGGTTGTTAGAGGCCAGAAATGTTTGGTTGATTGTGCTTTACCACCAGTTTCAGTAACACAGGCCACTTTATTTGGAGGAGAATAAGGTTTGTGCCTATTAGCTGCTGCCACTTGTGCACATGAGACTGATGTCAGCCATCGACTTCACATCACCAGCTATGACATATATACACCTTCTTGAAAGTCACAGTTTGAAGTGGTCATTTAAGCCCTATTTATATTCTTTCTTTCAAATATTAAGGCCACCATAATGCTGTATGTATTACTTCAGAGGATTACAGATCACACCACAGAGTGTTTTATAAATTATTTCTCTTCAACACAGCTTTATATTGTCAGGGCAATTGCTTCTACAGTCCTACTTCCAGTCCTTCCACCTTAGTCTATGTCCAAATCTTGCTGAAATTCCTGAGATTCTTCTTTATTAAGGTTATTATCAGATCCCACACTGCCTCTGCTGCAAGAACAAGATTTGGGCCCACAGACAATTTATTTAAAGATCCTTAATTCTGTCCCCTTCGCATTGTCTTTATCCATAAGTCATGGAACTAATGACCAGACACACAGTATGTAGGCAAAGTATGTGTATTTATGGTGTCCTTTTAAAGGCATTTCTTCCTCCTGGGAGAAGGGAATTGAGAGAAGCTGCTGTTCCCCAGGATATAAGTGGGATTTCAGCAAAAATTCAAAACCTCCCTATTACCCTTGCTTGCTCAGTGCCCAACTCACACCAGGCATCAGCCAAGCAGACCAGGTCTGCCTCTCTGCTCACAAGGGTTTATTGCTGAACATTTATCAGCTCTGTACAGCAGCACTGAATGCACACAAACCCCATTTATTTCAATATGATGAGGCAGGAAACACTTTCTTCCCATGCACAGGTAGGCAGCTGTCTTCTCCTTTACCAAACTGTGTTTTGGATTCAAGACTTGCTGAGAAAAGCGACACTGTTCACATGGGCTCTAACTTGTAAATGATTTCTGCACTTGAGAGATGGGCAGTGTTTGCATCCCAGACTGGGGACATTGGAGAAGGCTTCAGGCAGGCCATGAGGCAGATGCAGTTTCCTGGGCTGCAATTCTGGCTGCAATGCTGCAGTCAAGTATCCACAGCAGTCAGCATGCAATAGCTGAGGGGAGCTCTTGCCCACAGGAGAACACACTGGTAAACAGAAACCACAGCCAGCCCCAGCTTACTGTCTAGCCCACTAGTTCTATGCTTTTTGTGTAGAGATTATTGATTTTACACTACAGTGTCAAGAGACAGCAGTGGTCTGTACAAGTGACCTCATAAGTCATAAACCATGTTCAATTACACAGGCAGCCCTAAACTACTACAGTAGTTCAAACAGTGTTTGTTAGTTGTTGTTATTACCTCTCCCAAGAGCTTAGTGCTATTGCTGTCTGTAGGCTGTGATTTGCAGTAGTGTAATCACCTGAAAATACTGGGTTTGTTAAGCTTCTCAGGTAATACAAAAACCAGCCAAGCAATACTTACAGATACCAAATGGACTTAAAATGTTTTTCTTGCCTGAAGATGTATTATTTTATTATGTTCCACCCATCCACTCGCCAACAGACAAATTGGTCTTTCATTGGGGAACACTTACTATAAAAAGAGAATAATGAAGGAATTTCTTGACTTGTAAAATTAGTGGTATGACCACCATAGTGTGACTGAATGTTCAGTAACAATACAGATACCACTTGACTCTTATTTAAATGAGCACTAAGTCAGGGTTTTCCTCCTGAAACATGACATCAAGTCTGTGAAACTCTCCTTTCTTGAAGTGGTTCAGGAAGAAAAACTATGTGCTATTTGAGAATGTAAGCCACACACATTGTTAGAGATTATAAGAGACCTTAAAATCCATTGGTTAGTTTTCTAGTAATAAATTACTGTTGCATGAATTTATTAAAGATTACTTAGCCCTTCAGGAAAATGATTGTAATTGCTTTTCAAACTTTTTTTCTGAACAGGGTGGACTTGGAAAAACCTTTTTAAGCTTACACTGGTTAATTTTCAGTTTGATATTTTGTATTAGTAAAAGGCCCTCCCCTTTGTTTACTTTCATTTTCCTTTGCTAGAGGAGATTAAGGCACATCTCCTTGAGTGTGACTGCTCCTCCTGTCCTCCATGGAAGCCCATATATAGCAATTCCATAGGGATCTAGAACACTATGATGGGAGAAAGCCAAGAAATACAGGACAGTGAAATGGAGGGGGTCCAAAATGAGCTGGCCCAAGGCCTCTCTCAATTGAATTTTGCAGCTTTCTAGGATGTGAGGCCAAGGTCATTCTTACTTCAGATGCAGCAGAGGGAAGTGTTGGGACAGGAAGTTTCCATGGGCACACACCTGCTGTTTGAAACAGCAGTGAATAATCAAGGGAAGAGCCACGGAGCTGCAGCACCCTGTTTTCCCTTCCTCTGAAGAGCACAGAGGCAGCAGCTGTGGCTGTGATTGCTTCATTCCTGTCACAGCTCCCAGCAGATCCCTTCCCTTGGGAGCAGCTGGCTCTGCAGTCCCTGGCCCCACTGGCCCAGCCCCTGCCCACACCAGGCAGTTCAGCTACGGTGGTTCTGCTGCCCTGGGGCAACAGCTGCCTGCTTTGTCTTGGCCCTGGGGGCAAGCACATCCACCCAAAGCTACTGCAGTCCTGAACAAAAGCAGAAAACCCCACGGCAGACTGGAGACAACTCTCATCTCCAGTGCTGACTGGGCCAGTGGTGTGTGCTGGGCAGGAAGCTGCGCAGGAAAACAGGAGCTTGGCTCTGGGATAGGGTAAATGAGGCATGGAAAACGTGTCTTCCACATGCCAAAAAGACTGAGGCTAAAGCGCTGCCAGTTGGACTGCACCTTGAGAGGTGCTGGACAAGCTCACCTCTCATTAATGGCAGTGGGATTTCTGTGGGCACCTCGCAACTGGTGTGCTGCAGGCCCTCACAGGGGGATGACAGGGAACATCACAATGCAGATGTGTGTGAGGCTGAACCATCCACAGTCTGTCTGAAGAAATGCACTCAGTTGATACTTCCCACTCAGTAATGGTTGTACTCCAACAGATTGCTCCTCACCCTGACTGCTGGCTTTTGCTTCAGTGATATGGCAGTGCTATTAGCCAAAACACATTCTCCCAAGTCTCAAATGGTATTCATTGCTGTTTCTCTTTTAAAAGCTTCCCTTTTGTCATCTTCTCAATTTTAATTCAACTCATGTATGATTATCTAGATAATATCCTGTACGTACTTTTACACATAAATGTATTTCTCCCATTTTTACTTCTTCTAAAACTGTCAATAAAACACTTTAAAACTGCTCTGTGGCACAGATAAGCTTTTCACTCGTACATATTTTCTCTTAAATAAAGCAAGGGAGGTACTGCTCAGTTCTCTCATAGAAGGCACTGATGAGGGCAGCATTCAAAAGGAACCCAGCAGGACTGAATGCCATTACACATGTTGGCCACGAGATCTGTTGTGTCCTCAGCTTCCTGCTAAATGAAACCTGGTTTGATTGTTCCACATAGTAAGCTGTTGTTGATTGATGTAATGCTGAATGGTGCTGGTGGCTGACTCATCACTCTTGGCTTGACCATTGCACAACCTAACGAGTAAAAGGGAGGTACTACTGACTAGGAACAAAAAGCCAACAAGGGAAGAAATATGGGAGGGAAGAAAAGGGAATCTCATAGCCATCATATGGACACAGAGCACTGAGAGAAGAGTCACTAAGTTTTTTGCCAAATGTAAGACGTATTTGATTTTCTGATGCTGATTCATTCAGCGAGACACAGATTTTGAAAACAGAATGTATAAACACTGCATGGGAGAAATTAGCTGAGAAGCAACCTCTTAATATAGAGTACAGGAGTGCAAGGAACACTTCTGACAGTGGAGGAGCCTGGGCTCCTACACAGTCATTCCCAAAGAATGTTAAAAATATTTGTGGGAAAGAACAAGCTTGTGAAATCGATTTTCTGAGCTGCTGTCTGCTTATTTAAAACAAAAATGATCTTACAGCAGTTCTATGTGTTTCCTTTTCATATCAGTGTTAAGCTTATCATATGAACACATGTTTGGTATGTAATGTAAGTTTAAAATATGCATTATAAAACTCAATGCAAAGAGAATGTGGCTTGGATGCTTGTTGGCATGCAGAGAGATATCCTGTCTTATTCTTTTTTGTACTGTGATACACTTGTAGCATCATAGATATCTAGGCTTTGAAGGATCTATTGTAAACATGTCAAAGACTTCTAGAATTTGGTTTTGGCAATATTAGATCCCAAAAACTGAAGAATGAGTCCCACAAACTTTCATTAAACAATGAAAGTTATTGTTTTTCCTGTTTTGGAGTTGAAATTAAACTAGCATTAGTACACTCTGCATATTTATTCTTTCAACCAGAAAAAAAAATCTTAACTATTATCATGTCTATAGAAAAATGCATTCAAGACACAGCTTAGACACTGAAAGGTCACCACTGTGTGCTGCTTGTGCAGGCAAAGAAAAGAGTGTGCCTTGCACAAGGTCCTGATGTCCATGGTGGAGTTTGCTGAGTCAGGAGTGCTGTGTCCTGACCAGCACCTCACCTCCCCTGGGACCTGGGGAGTCCTGCACTAACTGGCACCAGTGTTCCACTGGGCAGTTTTGCACGAGGGGAAAGAGCATTCCCACAGCAAGTGGGAACTTGTGTAGCAGCCAGTTCTAGTGCCCCCACTCCAGGACTGTTGATGGAGTGTGGGAGTGAAGGCTGAGTAACTGGGGGCTGGGAACAGCTGAGACTGAAGGCTGGGACAAAGACTCAGAAGTGGGAGGACAGTACTTGTCATAAGAAAGAGGAGAGAAAGAAAGAATGGGCAGAAAACCCTCTGGCCCTTTGCCCCTAGACTTAGTTTCAGGAGGTCATGGTCATTCTTATGCTGGTGTGTTGGCATGTACCTGTCAGCCATCCCCCCAGCAAGACTCCAAACTTTCTTTTAGTCTCCTTCTTCTAAAGTATGACAATGTTCTTTTGCTCTCAGGTGTTCTTTTGGTGTCTCATGGTGCTAAGTTCAGTGTTCTAATGTAGAACACTGTTGAAGGCCCTCTGGGTGTCAGAATGCCAATGGAGAGTGGAACTCCTGCTTCTTACCTTTTTGTTTTAAACACTGGGAAATTAGTACTTTCTTCATACTAATTAATATAAATACTGTAATCACTAGGAAAGGTAGAAGAATATTTAGGCTGTGAAATGAAGCATTCAAAAACTGCAAAGTCTCATGATTAAGAGTTACACAGTGATTTGACTGAATCCCGTTACACATGTTCACAGATGAACGTGTAACAAGCAATGTATTTTACAAGCAAGTTTGAGTCCAACTTTATTTATGTTGGCAGTTAATTAAATACAAACATTTGTGTCTTCATTTCCACAGTGCCACAGAACCCTGAAAAGTCATCACAACAGCAGCACTTGCTGGGTATTTTAGCTTCATTTTACAGATGGGACAACTTTATAGCCAAGTGGCAAGCACATCTGGTAAGGCAGGTTTAGACATTTGGATATCGTGTTACCTTTTCCTTAAATCAAATGACAGTTTCTTCTGTGCCAAGGTAGTACATAAAATATACAGGGTGGAGATGAAATCCTGTCTTTACAGAAATTAATATAAATTATAGTACATGAGACATTTTAGTACAGATACATATCCTTACGGTCTAAGATATTCTGTTCACCAAACTAAATTGCTAACAAATTGGCAAACTAACAAATATCAGCATTTGTGCAAATTAAATCCATATGTTCT
Source organism: Melospiza melodia melodia (assembly GCF_035770615.1). Taxonomy (NCBI): domain Eukaryota; kingdom Metazoa; phylum Chordata; class Aves; order Passeriformes; family Passerellidae; genus Melospiza; species Melospiza melodia. Next base: position 107,708,937 of record NC_086194.1, on the reverse strand, counting down.
TCAAATGTCTGTATCATCAACTACTTCCAGATGTAAAAATCCATGGGTAGTTTTAAAAATCTCAGTCCCACGGTCAGTTTCTACCAAATGAGCACTGTTCACAAGCAATATACAAGAATATTTAGTCTGTTCAGGAAACAATACTTGTTGCTTTCCTTAGAGCCAGGTATCCTGTAACCACATCTGAAGGGAGCATCCGAATATAGGCAAATTCTTCGATAGTACTAAATCTCAGCTTGCTCTGTGGGTCTGTGTAATTTGCCTGAAAAAGAAAGAATGGTAGAGATATGATTCAAATAAAATTTCTAATCATAAAAGCAAAATAAGTATCTTAATTACAAGACCACAAAGCAGTGAGTTTCTCTTCCTAACAACAGCACTGCTGTTCTACCATGTGGCCACAAGTCTGTGTTTTTTTCTTTCTTCTCATGTGAGGACTTATGAGAAGTTAACAGACCCCCTATAAAATCAGATTAGAAATGCATTAAACATAACAGAGGGCTGAAGTAACCTTCCTATAAAACACAGTGCAAAAAAAATTCCTCAACTCTCTAAACTCACCCTAGCAACTCTGTGCCTTGTGCAGTCTCTCTCAAGGCAGCTCTCCAAAGAGTCAGGCTGTTGCCAATAAATTACCCACAAAGAGGCTGAATTATGGGTGCTCTGATAGCTTTGGACTGCCTTTCTCTTGATGCATACAACTTAGGTTTTAATTTACTTTAAAGTGGTTGTTAAAGCTAGGGAGTCTCAGCTTATGGTTCTGTGACTGAACTGATAAGAGATTTGAACCCAGCATTGTGGTTTGCTCCAGATGCCTGCTTTCAGGAGAGCAGCCTGGCCAGCTCACCCTGGGCTACGCTCCTATCCTCTGCTATATTTGGAGCCTGGGTGCCTGGGAGCAGTGCCAGTTTCCTTCTATCCTCTCCCCTTCCTTGTTGCTACAGAAACCTGGAGCTTGGCTGAGCTCAGGGGTAGGCCAGGAGGCTGCACTGGGGGAAGGCAGGCATCAGGGCATTGCCTCTCCACACTCAGCCTCCAGGACAATCCCTGCCCCTTCAGCATTGGACTACCAAGTGCTTGCCAAGGCTCCAAAATGTCTTCTGTGCCTTTCTTTAGCACGAGAGGGTGGCAGGCTGCAAGGCAAAGGCAGTTGAGATCCCTCAAGGCATTGATACTAAAAACAGGAAAGGCCAGGAAGAGCTGGAGTAGTCCCCTATGCCATACAGTTATAGTGCAGAGCTCTCTACATTTTTTTGTTGGAAAGCACCTGTTGACCATGGTAACAATCCAGCCAATCATTTGGTCTGATATGACTTGGAAAATTTAGTGTTATTTGTAGCTTTGTTTTCTTTACAAAGAAATGCTGCCAGGTTAATTAAATGTAGTCAGCTAACAGTTCAAGCCATCAATTAAGTTTCAAACAAATGACAAAGTTAGAACATTAGGAGGTACAAATTTATACAGCAGTTATAAATTTACTTTTATTTCACTCTTTACACCTGGCCTCATGTAAGAAAAAGCTAAGCAATTAGACTGCTTTTCAAATGTGCACAATTCTGTAATGGAGTAACCAAGCAATATCTGCAATTTGTATTGTGCACTGATCTAGGTTAACAATATTATGGCAGCTCTTGACTTTTCTGTATTATGTATTGGGCTGTACTGTTTTCAGACACTCATGTATCATAACCAGCCATTCATGCCATGGCTTCAGCTTGAAAACAAACTTTATCAATACTCCAGCAATAATTAGAGATTAGAATATTAAATTAAGATTAATTTGCAAAGAAAAAACTCTGTCATGTTTAAAAACTAAATCAAAGGCCATGGAGACATGCTCTTAAAATACAATAAACTAGGTATCTCAATCTGTTTCTATAGTAACAGGTCTGATCCATTTTCAGAAAAGGAAGAGAAATGGTAACATTTGAAGATTTGAGTTTCTTGTTTGGTTTTTTTTTTAATCTGCTTTACAATAAATTACTCAGTTTTGAATGTTAAAATATCTAAATATTCATTTTGCAAGTTGGAAATAATAGGTTTATTTTGCAGTGTCAATACAGTATATAATAGCTTTAGAATTCTAGGCTGCCTTACAGATATAAATTGGCTGCTCTGCTGAGACCATTGGTAAATTTAATTCCATTTGTGCTACACACAGAAAGAGAAGGGGATCAGTAGAATTTAATTGTGGCATCTAATATGAGAGCAAGTATGCTGATTGAGAATGTTTTAATATACTTCTCTTTTTGTACCTAGTAGACAATTTAATTCTTCCCTAAATGGGTAATGCTAAGGAATACTTTTCCCCCCCACAAGGGGAATCCAGCATTCCCACAGAAAATATATTCTTACACAAATGCTTTTATATTTTACACAGAAAATACAGGGGCATTTTTATAATACTACATTCCTACAATATTCTATTGTCCCACATATGCTCCTACTAGGACATGATCTTGAAAGCATATTTAGTGCTTCTTATGAAACATTTCTAGCCTAGCAATTTAAAGGGCACACTGTCTCAGCTATTTTAATAACAAAGGGTTTTTTTAAATGTGGTAATTTTATCATAGTCTGGAGAAACTTTGCAGGCCAGGTAAAATAGGAAACTTGACTCACAATGCAATTAGAGGACAGAAAATTAAGGGGAAAAAAGTGGAAAGAGAAGAAAAGAAAACAAAAGCAGCCCTGAATGGATTTGTATAGAGAGTATCTATACTAAGCTAGAATAGTTACAGTACTTACAACACTGATGGAAAAGAGGTGCTGGTAAAGAGAAGCTGAGGAACTGAGAGAATTTCCTAAGGTTTAACTGACCTTTAACTGGTAGGGATGTGGTCTCCACTCCCATCTATACCCTGCAGCATCAGCTCACTATAGGTGCAATGACTGATTAGTTTTGAAATACATCAAAGGTTAGTGCTGGAAAGCATTATCTGGTTCCTTGGAGATGGGGCAGGAGTCTGTCTTGCTGGAGGGAATTACCTTCCCTGGGTTTGTGAGCATTCTCTTCCATTTGCTGTCTGCCAGTTCATCTGTGAGGGAGATGTTGCTTTTCCACTCCCTCTTGAACACTAAGGGCTACCAGCCTTTATCTGAGCAACCTACTCCATTTCCAAACCACATGCAGAGGCACAGGCTGGACACATGCCACCTCATAGGTGCCTCATCTAAATGTGTTTCTTAAAAATAAAGTCTAAGAAAAACTATTCTACCAAATCAAGATCAAATGCTTGGATGTGCAGGATTACAGTTGGAGCTAAAGCTATTGTTTGATGCCTTACACTAAATATTCACTATAAGGCAGCCCTTAGTTAAGTGTTCACCCATTTTCTGTCCTAATGAGGACTTTTTGCCTAATTCAGTGCACAGAATGCAAGGTGGTATGCTAACCTGCATAACAAATATGTACCTCTAAGGACATCTCCAGGAAGTGATATTAAGCCTGTGAAGGTGTGCTAGTGCCCTATGGGTGAGAAGCAGTTTAAACTGAGGGAAGTGACACAGAAATTCTGTGCAAGGCTCTTTGATATTACAAAGTTTTCATTAGTGTATCTATTTAATGTAACCACTACTTAAGCATTTTTTTTCCAAAATACAACATTCCCATTCATTTCAATTGTAAGAAATGCACAGACTTCTGCAAAATAAATCACTGGAATTTAAAGGTGAAAAGATATGCTGTTACTAATACCTGTTTTGTTGTAAGTAAAATTATTCATGTAACACAGGAACAGTTTCAACAGGAGATAGAAAATTTTTGTTGGGCAGAATTCAATGATTTTACTCCTGTTTTGTGTCAACAGCAACTTTGGGGAATTCAGGCACCAAATTGTAACTACCAAGACTTTCTGGAGCATGTGCAAACTGTATCTAAGTCAATTGTGGTTTGGGTTTTTTTTTCCCTTTCTCCTCTTTCTTTAACAGAAGCATGTAAAAGAGCCTATCTGTGACACACAGGCTATACACCTGCCAAACTCCAACTTCCAGCTCTGAAGCATAGGGGTATCTGAAATTCTAAACACTTTATTCCAAGTGTGTTTCAGGCTGATTTGTTTGAGGCAAAGTTTGAGAGCAATGATAACAAGGCTGGGGTTTTTTTTAACCTGGTGGAAAAGAGGACAAACTACAAAATTTTGCCTAATCACATTATTGAAAATTGTTGAGCCATCTTTTTAAAACTTCCTCTACAAGATACAATGAAATAAATCCACACCAGGCAAACAGCATGGATAGTTTCAGTCAGTGTGGGTACACCTTGGCAAAGTCAACAGCAATGGAGACTCTGGACTACCAGCTTTCCCTGCAGCTATCTTAAGAATTAGAAATCATGGGCACCTGTAGATTCTACAGGTGAGAAAGAGTTGTCACAGGAGTTACTTGGCAGGACAAGGTATTTAGTCTGTCCTGACATCTATTACCAACCTAAGGATTTTGTGATGTAGTGACAAGTATTTGGCGTTTGGTCATAAATCACTGGATAATTATTAAGCCCAATTCTGAATAGGAACTTCAGCATATACATCTTTTACAAAACAAGGCACCAGCACTATTTCATTGTGGAAGGTGAGATGTCATTTTTGAGAGGAAAAAAAATACTTACCGGAAGTCCTGAGATGTCTGAGTATTTCTTAGCAGGTTTAAAAGAAGGAGGAGCATCAATATTAAAATCTAGAGAGAAACAAAGGCATAAACTCAGTGTCTCACACACACACACACACACATATATATATATATATATATATATATATATATATTCTATAACATAAACCTACTGCTTGAGGTCTCTATTAACTAGCAAAGAAATATGAAGCAGAATCACCTCTAAAACATTTACCCTGTTAGCATGTAAATCACAGCCTGATCCTGCTCATCTATTAATAGAGTTCAGCAAGCAGAACTGCCCTCCCCAGAAGGAAAATGCCAGACCTTTGAAATGTGTCCATTTCTTCCAAGTCTTAATGAATTCCCTTGCAGTCAGTCACGTGCAAAGAATACCCATTATCAAATGCATACTGTATGTTAAGACCGTGAAACATTGCTCAAGATTGCAGCTCTGAAATACTATAATCCAGAAAAGCAAAGTAATCTTTTAAATCAGTTAAATCTTTAAGCATGTACCACTTTAAGCCCAGTCAATGACCTAGAAAATTGTCTGAATGTTTAAACTGAGGGTTGGAAATTGCTGTTCTTTGGTGCCCTTTAGATAGCAATTATCATTCATAAACATTTTTAAGATACAGTTGGTATGCTTAAGTAGTTAAATCCTCAATTTTGGATGTTTACAAAATATCTTGTACCTGAATTATTTCTTTCCTCTTTCCTGATCCCCCTTGCAATTCATTCAGATGCTATGTTCAGTTCAAACACTCCATCCATATCAAATTTTTAAACCATCATCTCATAATTCAAAAGACCCTAATGCCACAGACAACTGGTTTTAAATAGGAAACTGAATTTCTTTTCCCTCCTTCTTATAAAAAATACTGCAAATTTCTGGTTGCAAACAGAGCACAGTAGAAATAGCAACATCAGCAGATTGTCAGTTACAATGGCCAGGAACGCACAGTAGTCTGCATTTTTCTGTAACAGTTGTGTCTAAAACACTTCAAAAACAGCAAGCTATTTTTGGATAAAGCACCAAGTCTGACAAAAAGTGAATGCATATTCTCAGTTTTGAAATGCCTCTACTTGCCCAAATAAAATTTGAGGATTGCATTCTGCTGGTAGCTACATTCAATAGTATCCTGCTTTACAAGCAGACTTGAAGAGTATCTAGATTAAGACCACTGCTGTAACTCTGTGGATGTAACCAGCTAGGACTGCTAATCAGCACTGCTAATAATGTAGTTTCAGCTGTGATGCACTAAAGAGAGGATGTAGGATTTAAATCTCCCAAGAATCTAGGATAAGGAGCTAGATAGGAAGCTTGGGCTGAGGTCTAAGCTACTGCAGGTATGTGGCTTAGCAGAAACTATTTGAAAAGTACTCAAATATAGCTAATCAAGTAGCAGCCACCCACCAAAAGACCTCTGGACTGTACAGAGGAAGAGGTGCCTAACCAGTGAAAAGGTGACAAAAATCTCTTGGGAATAAGAGTTTCTGACTTGGTTTGGATAAATATTTTTTCCTTATTAAACTCTCCCCTCAGATGTATTTGAACTTTGCCGTGATACTCCAAATTATTTGCTTCCCCCTACTTTCCACTTAGGGCTGATGAGTGCAATTGGAGAAATCTTAAATGTACCACTGGACCCTGTCCAAGCAGGATACTGCATGCACTGATGAAATAATTTAGGTTAGTTTTAAAGAAACTTATTTGTGTGGATTCTATTATTTATAAATACATGCAAAGCGTCTAAGCAGCTTACAGCTAGGATCATTTAGTTGCCATGGCAATGCCCTTTCAGAAGCAAGAATTTGTTTTAGGTTCTTCCATGTTCTGTTCTTCTTGCCAGCTGCTGCTCCACCAATGCCAGAGTGCTAGAATTAAAAATATGGTGTTTAGAGAAAAAAATAAATAAAGAATACTCTTTCAGAGCATGACACTTCTATTTCATAGTCTTTTTGATATGTCTCATCTTGTCGTGAACCATTTGTTATTCTCACTTATTTCATCAGCAGACTACTATACTGTACACTCTAATCTTGGTTGCAAGCAAAAGCAAAGCTTTTTGGACTGTGTCAAAGCTTCTATGTTTCCCATTAACTGAAGGAAATTAAAATCTGTTTTTTACATGGAAATAGAAAATCAATGTGGTTTGGCTTAGCCTGAGATTACAGGATTCTGTATGTACTTCCTATCATATTAGAAGTTATTACAATGAAGTTGTTTCTAAAATTGTGATTATACAGCTACATTTTCTCTCTCCTTTTTATGGCATATTACAGGTGCAGCTCTTTTACAAATTATCCATAACTGCAGAAAACACAACTGATCTTTCAAAATGTAATGAATACTGAGAAACTTTCTGGAAATTTTATTTTTCTTTCAAAGGCTAAAAGACAGAATAATAAAAAAAGAATAATAAACAAAATGTTGGCTGCCAAGACAATTTTGCATTTTGAAAGGAACACTAATGGAAGGCTTGCCACAGGTACTATAATGGCAGCTGCAGTTATCAAATGCGATTGCTACAGAGTAATTTATTTATGTCCCTCCAGAGACAGAAGCTGCACAGCATACTGTACTACTTCTAAATGATCAAAGGACACAGATTTACAGCTTAACTTCAGAAAAAGAAAATGTTCTTACAATTGAGAAGTTGCTATTTCTGTTAAAAATTACTACTTGCCCCATGAGTCTCATTGAAACTCAGCGAAGTTCCGTAAACACACTTTTGCTTTGAATGTTTATAAATTAACCACTTAAATTGATGAGGATGACAGGAGGAAGGACTCAATGAGAAAGCTTTTTGTTTTGTAGACATAAGATATATTCAGAAAAGATGCTCACAAGCTGATGATATACTGGGTTTTAGTGATGGATATCTGATTTAAAAGACAGAAGCAAATATTTGCTCTTAGGGTAACACCTTAGTCATCTAAAGATCACTGCATAATAGAGACTGATACAGCATGAGATGAAACTACATGTACTTCCACACCACTGATTCAAATTCAATGCATGAATTGTCCCCCAAATCACTGCAAAATTATTTTTTTGTTCGGTACTCTCAAAACCAACTATTTTTATATGAACTTATGCCTCCTAAAAATGGGGCTGAGCATCACCTCACACCCCTACAATGAAAAGGCAACAACTGCCAAGCACATATGAACCAAACGAAGTTCAGAGAAAGCTGGAGGTAGGACAGGTGGAGCTACTGCTTTACAGCAGCTGTTGCTCTACACAAGTGTCAGAAAGTCTTTTTCCCCTCACCCTTTGCCAATGGATGTAAATTCCAATCGGAAAGTTTAGGAAAAGGTAATTTCTTCCTCCTTCTCTTCTCTTAAGTCTGTCCTCTGCAGCGAGCTAATGGTTCAAACTTGGGCATACATATGAGAGAGAGACACTATTTGATTTATTTTCTTCCTTTAAGGGCAAATTAGGATGGAAAGATGCAAAAATCCATCCAAATTGTTACTGCCAGATCATACCAATGAAATGCTGATTAACATGCAATGCATTTCTTCTCAAATTAGTTACTGTATTGGAGGGGACAATTTCATGGTTTTTATTATAACTGCCTATTATTTCTGCAGGGGCTGCCAAAGACCCTGTACATTCATTATTATTTCAAGCATGCAGACATTAGTATTGCCTCTTTGGAAATGGTGACATCCCTCTAAGAACGGAAGGATCAGCTCAGGGCTTCACAGATATTTAAATCCTATGTGGAAGCTACATGGGATGCCTCTGGGCACAAAAGGAGCTTTTGCAGTAAGCCCCGTTTCTCAAAGATGCTGATGCTTGCTGGAGGATTAGTGAGCAAAGTATAGGGTCGTTTGAATGCCCCTCTCATGACTGAAGTTGTCTGCAAAGCAGATGTAGAGCAACTCACATGTCAGAGATTAATTTCATAGCCCCTGCCAAACCTGTGCTTAGCGAGCTGTGCGTTGCCCGATTACTCGTTATGTGCTGGGGGATATTGTATCTTGTTCATGCAGAGTGAAATCTGGGATAAAATCCTTCTTTCTAAGTACTGGCTTAGGACCAGCAGTCTGAGAGTTTTGCTTGTCTAGAAAGCATTTGTACAGTGTGCCAATGAGTTGGCCTTGGCACAGCAAGATAAAAAGATATCAAAACCAAACCCAGCATTACTAATTTAATCTTCTTCACCTTCTCTCCCAGTTTAACCCTCAGAGTGTTTGGAGCCTTCATTTCATGAGCTGTCAGTGTTTACATGACTGAATGCTGGTAGGCCAGACTTCTAGGGGGCACAGAGCATTTTGCTTCTAAATCTAGCCATGACTGGGAGAAGACACCACAAATGTGTTAAGAGTTTCAGGGACCAGAAGAAGAGCAAAATGCCATTTGCTAATGACTCTCTGGCTAATTTCTAGCTCAACTGCTTTGCAGCCTGCCTTGAGTTAGAACTGGAACATAGGATTCATACATTCATAGTATTAATTATTCCTCTCCAGCTGTGGTAGTTTGTGAGATACCATATCATAAAACTTCCACACTTACCTATACATAACAGGTTTCCTCACCCTGTTCCAGAATTTAATAGAACAGTTCTGCCTCTGGACCAATGCCATTCTCATGCTATAATACAGTGTGCACTTTAGACTGTGGTGTAACATGGATTGAGGTGAATTTCTTAAAAACTGTCAACCTTTTATTTGGCTACCAAGCTTATTTTCTTAATATTTACACTAGGAACATGGTTAAATAGAATCCTAGTAAGTCTTTTATGAGAAAAGTTTGAAATTTCAAATTGTTCAAATAATATACTTACGACAAAGTTTGGGTCTTTGAATGGTAACGGCTTGGCAGTAGTTTCCACTGATCCTGTGCTGGAGTCTGTGTTCAGAAGCTTATTTTCACTCACAGCCTCTCCACCTGCACTCTGCAGAAAAAATACAGTCTTAGTGCTTGTTACTCTGAGCAAGTTTATCTGGAGATGTAGGCATCTGCTGTACTACCTACCTGTTGCCTTTTTGCTCTCCTGTCTCTTTTGCATCTAAAGATGTTGTATGCCAAGAGTGGGGAAGCATGAAACAGAGTATTTCTCAATCAATTTACAACTGACACACAAAAGGGAGGACAGGAATAGAGTGGCCAAAGCCCACTGAGTAAAAACTGCATGGGGTTTAGTGCAGTATTAATAAAAGCCACCTCATCTCACTTGATAAAGTGCAAGACAGTATGTGCAACCCAAAACAGCAGAACTGTACACTCTTTTAGAATGTTCTGTATAAAGTATTAACAGGAATATATAAAATTTATGAAAAGGTTTTTCATCAACTTTCTAAAGAAAAATAGATTAATCATTTTATTCTTCATCCTTGGTGCCAGCTGTGCTTGAATGAGGACTGAGAAAAGGTATTTTATTATATATTATTTTTACATGCAAGCTTCACAAAATCTACATGGGTGCTAGTTAGTATTTTCTAGGTTTTCTTTATGGTTTGTTTATTTATTTAGCAGGAAGAGCAGTCAGAAAAGATGAGTGTGACTGGAAAGCTAAAAAAGTTGTGTGGCAGTCTAAGCAATTTCTGATAATTCTGCAGGGCTGAGTTTATGGGTTTTTAAAAATCTGTTAGTGACCTATAAGGCTCCACATTACCAGAACTAGCCCATGCTACACACATAAATATTTATTTGAAATCCTTATCTACCCCAAAGTCAGTGCAAATTTTGCCACTGAGTTTGGTAGTTTAGTCAATAGGAATCCATACCTTGATTTTTTTTTAACTTGGAGTAAAAGATTGGCTAAAAGCTAAGTCAGTATTTACTGCAGGGATGGTTAAAATGTTTTTTCATGTTATGTTTAGAGAGATAACAGTGGGAAAAGTGTTTTCCTGTAAAAACCTTTTGTGTTGATACAATACTCATTTAAATATGGAAAAAAAAAAGACTGCTATTATTTGTGGCTTATTGGGAGTACCTCTACAAACTGGGCTATAGAGCAAAGGCCATGATTCAGCATATCTTTCTCCATGTGACTACAGGGGAAGTGTTTTTACTCTTAATACATGTGAAAGTAATTATAGGATTAGGGACTAGGCAAGTTGAACTCTTCTTAGGGGAAATACTCCAGTCATTCTACAGTGCCTGTTTTCAACATAGCAAAGAGAGGTCTTGAATATTGGAAGTATAAAGTAAAACAACCAATGTTTCTAGTGCCTTACTAAAATAAAAATATGACTAGAAATAATCTGTTTTCAAAACAAGACAGTCCTCTGTAAGTTCATGTTACAGGAGATAAGGCAATAATAACATCAGCAGAAGCAACACTGAAGCCTGTAGCTTAAACTTGATTCTTCCATTGAGGACAGAAAACATTAAAAGGCAGTGACTGTCAGAGAAACAGAACAAATGCAGATGGATATTTAGAAACATGTACATTATGTGGCAGTGAGCAGAGAAAATATCTTCATCAATCCTGAGTAAAGTGGCTTTATACACTGAGTTCCTAGGTTTCAAAGTATATTCTTGTACATGCATGCTTCCAGCACTTCAGATTTCAGCAGCAAACATTAGTCAGCCTTGAGAAAGACAAAACTTGAAATACAAGATTATTTTTCATGAATTCATTATCTCTGATACTGCTCATTATCAGTGTAAATTCTCTTAAGTAGAAGAATCAGCACTCAGATTTATTCTTCAAAGCATTCTTGCCTTTTCTTTGGTACCATCTGGTTGGTTTTAAACCCAGTTCTACAGATAATTACTTTATCGCTTTTGCCCCTTCAGTGATCTTCTCATAAGTATTCTGATTTCTCTGAAACAGGCTTTGAGTAGTATTTGAACAATAACTCAAAATAGTAACTAGTACTTTGAGACTCAGCACATAAAAATAGTTAAATAGTAAAGGGGAAGAAACTTCCTTATACATATAGTCTGTAATTTCTGCAGCTGGATATACTTACATACTACCCTCACTGTCTTCAGTGGTTTCTTCTGTGTGGATTCAGTGCTAATCTTGCTGGTGCAGTGGGAAGGAAGGTAAGGAATTGCTCCTGGCAGGACAATTCCTGAATGTAAATACTATATGTAATTTCTTTTCTGTACCAGCTCCTAAGGGATTTCAGGTGTTAGAGCTGCCAAGAGTCAGGCTAGTTCTCATTCAGGACAGATGTTGATTTTGTTGGTGCCAGTATCCCTTGCATGGTGGCAGAGGCAGCACGATCTAGAGCAGCAACTGCTGCTCTTTGGGTTTGCTGCCCATCAAGGCATCAGGTTCATGGGATCACCCAAGTCATCCTCCAGTGCCAGTGAGACACAATGCCAGCAGTTGCCTCTGGATCTGTCATGGACAGTTTGAGAGCAGCAGTTTCCTGTCCAAGGCAAAGGGTGCAGGGCTGTAAAGCAGTTTTCATATCACTGAGGCATGCAGCTGATACCATGATTTCAGAGCCCTGTGACAGACTGGGAAGCAAATAAGACTGAGGATTATGATTCCAGTTAAATGCTGGGAACTGAGATAAAGACATAGTGCAGAGGCATGCCAGTTCCCTCACTCATCACTGCTTGTATGAAAACTCTGATTTTTAGCAACGGGACCATGGCAGAGAGATGCTCAGCTAATGTGCTTCTCTTTCTGGAAAAACATTAAAGAGTTGAGCAGAAGCACTGCTTCCCGAATAATGTGCTATTGCACAGAGGCATGAACTCTGGCAGCACAGAGCTTTGAAAAGCTCTTCCCATGTAGCCTGCAGAAGTCTCAGCTGATATCCTTTGCAGCTTTATAGCCACAAACTGCAAGTGCCAATAAAATCTACAAATCTCACTGGCCTATGTTTTAAACATTAGGATTTAAAGCACAGGAAACTTCATGTAATTTTTAAGGTTTGTTTTGTGAAAGTTTTTTAATGGCAGGGAATATGGATCTACCTTTGTTCTGCAAAACACATATTTCCTGAAAGTGAATAATACAGTGATAATACAAACTGTTATTTACAGCCTGAAAAGAGATTCCTCAGTGAACAATTACTGCACAGTAAAGGTAATATTTAACTTTTAATATCAGTTGAACAAATCTCTCCCAAATGTGCTTGTTCTCTTGGTCGTTTAGATTGGAAGACAGTTCATCCTTCACTGTCATGTGCCGGGACAAACAAACAGGAAGAATTCAAATGCCCTTTGTAGTCCTGCGGAGTGACGGTGGTGGCGTGAGCACAGTGAGGAAGTGTCTGTCACCAGGGAACACGCTCTGCTCAATGTGTGCTGTAACCCCCAGTCACGTGTGGGGCAGCTTCCCCTTCCTGCCCAGTCCACAGCACATCCCCAGCACATTTTCCCTACAGAGCCACTCTCAGCTAACTCCCTCACCCCCAGACTCCTGGCATAATCTCAAATGCTTTGCTGTGGGGCTGAAAAGGTGAAGCCATGGGCTGAAATGCTCAAAAGCTTCTTTAAAGTTTCTTTTTAACTGATCTTGTAAACAATCTTTATGGGAAATTCAATATACACTTCAAGGAGACAGCAGCTTTTACCGTGCACTTTATAACTAAATTGTGTCTTTTAAATGGTAGTTTATGTAACTAGGGCTACAGGGAATTTGTGCTACATTAGTCACTAAGCAGTATGTTTTTCTCCATAGTCTGTTGAAGATCATAGCAACAAAGATTCTGGGGTGGCTTTACATTTACAGGCTACACCTGCATGGAAAAATGAAAATGTGACGTCGGTACAGCTGAACATGCTTATGCTAGTTTTACCTCAAATAAGGACAAAACCACTGCAGTAAAGACTGCAGCTAAGTCATCAGTAACTATCAGTAACTCATCCTCTCCCAGCACCTCCTTCTGTGGCTATTAATCCCCACTGAAGTCCATGTTGCCACTTCTCATGTTATGCCCCTCTGTTCTTCTCATCCTCCTTCTCCCCCCAGTATCTCCAGGCATTGAACAACCTTGACTGGAATGGCATGTATTAAAAGTCATAAGCACCAGGTCAAATACTTCTTACAGGAGCACTTGTGCAATTTTATTCCCTCTGTAAAGTTGTGTTTATGTGCTGCAGCTGAATTTTAACTACAACCACAGTATGGCAAGTTGGCAACCTCTATCCCTCTTGGTATAGATGAGAGAAATCGTGAGAGGATGAGCTTCTAGTTTGCAGTTCTTTTCACAGGACCATCCCTGCTGGGTGGGACAATGCCCTCCCTGTTATGTCCCAAGACTGGGTGACAGTCACCCAAGGGAGGAAGATGGCAGAGGACTTGGTAGCAAAAATTTGAGAGAGACTGAAAACTGCAGCAAACATTTGGGAGTCCCAATAAGTTTGTTTTACGAGCAGCCAAGTCTGGGGAAGAGACCTGAGCTAAGCTTTGCTACCTTTCCACTGGTTTCTTTAGAGTGAAGCCAAACCCCAGGAATGAGCCTAGCTTGGACCCTGCTGTATACACTGTCTGTACTGGGAGGAAACACACTGGGAGGCTGCCTATTCACACACTACTTTCAGTATTAGGCTTTGGTAGATCTATTAATGTTTTGTATATATTTTGGTCCAAATTCCCTACCGCAGATGTTTTCACATGATTTCCAAAGACTGAGCCATCTGTCTGGTTTTATTTAGAGAGGAAAAGCAAAGCTTGTAGACCATGGAAGCTGATTTCTTTGTTTTGGCTATTTCTAGGTGGAATCAGCATTGTGGGATTTGGGATGGGTGTCTGCAATGACACTAAATACCAGGTGAAATTAGCTTATTATGAAAGTCCTTGTTTCACACATAATTTCTTTTTTGTTTTTAATTCCCCCAGCAAGGATTAAAATTGCAAAACATCAGTATATATCAGAATAGCTGATGTATACTGAAGTAAAATTTCTTACCTATTTACTTTCAGATTATATTCTGTAACATTTTTTTATTACTTTAGACTAATAGGATTTTACTATGTATTAAAAACCCCATGAAAATATGAAACATAAAGTCAAGATGTAAATACATGCATTTCTGGCATCCTGTTGCTGCATACCACGCATGTCATGGCTTAGAAAAAAAAAACGGATTTGTACATCACTGAAGGTATACTATGACCACCAGTGGCCAGTTTCACTAGGTGTTAACAGTTTTACATGCTAAAAAACATTTAAAACCAGAAGGTAACTGAACAATGTGTTGGTAAATCAAAACAAATGCATAACTAAATTCTATGAGAACTGGAAAGGAAATTACTAATTTAAGGATGCAAAAACAATACTGAAAACATTGATTCTTTCTGTTTTCTGCAAATCATTAATTTGTTAGCTTTGACAATATATTGAGTACAGGAATTGTAGATGAAGGTGATTGCACAGGTTGGATTTTGGTTTGGTTTTTTTTTCTGCATTCAGTATTTCTGAAATGCTGGCTTTGTCTCATAGTGATGATGAGAGTGTTGCATGTCACCATTGAAAATGAAGTAATTAGAGGGATCTGGCCCCAAACACCCAGTTTACTGAGGAGCCCACTTGTCTTCAACCTTTCTATGTGAAATTCAATAGTTTCAATTACCTTCACCTTCTTTTGGCAGCTGATTTTCATAATCACAATACTACTACAATGTTTCTTTAACTCAGCTTCAATAGTGGTGCATGTCTAATTATTCCTCTAGTAGGTTACTTCCAAAGCAGTGATATCCAGCTTATGGCAACTTACTTGGCTTTTAGTTGTGTGTAAGTTCTGTGATATCCTGACAAGAGCTGTGGCATGCAGCCAGGGAAGAAAATGGTAATTTATAAAATCGATGGATAATACCTGTATTTTCACTAGCAGACAATTACAGTGAGTGAGAATGCCATGTGGAAACAGAGCACGAATGTCACTAGATGACAGCAGCAATGATATGAGCAGACTTTTTAAAATTGGGAGTAGAACCTGAATGTCAGCTATTTAACAGAGTGCCAGCTAATACTGCTCATACTGGAACATATATTAAGCTGTTTGATTAATATATTAGCTCTCACTATAACAAGGCTGGCCCGGGCTCTTGCACATTCTGAATATTTAAATCATTTAACTTTGCATGATGACATGACAGGGGCCATTAAAACTTGTACACGTACCCTCTGGCAGACAAAAATGCAGCTCTTTACATTGCTGGGAATAATTCACTGAGAAAGGTGTCAGAATTAGATGTGTTTAAGCTCAAGTTAAAATGATGGTTAAAAAATTTCTCATTGCCAACATTATAACCATGCTACATTTCTGAAAGCAAACTTACTGAAGACTCAGTAACAATGCAGGACTGTCTAGAACAAGATTACCTCTATCCACGTCTGTGACAGGAGGGTTTGCTGCAAAGACCTTTTCAGTAAGACCTATAAACATGTCTTCCTCATCTGGTTGCATTTTACTAGTTCTTGGATTCAGCAGGAAAAACTTATTCCCTCTTCCTTTCCACTCACTGAAATGAAGCCCAGTGCAACTTCCCCATCCTTTTCTCTCTCAGCATTCGGGTACATGGTAGTATTTTAGGAACATTCTCTCTTCACAGAAGGTCCTACCTTATTTTGGGCATAGGACAAAAACCAGTTCAGCTTGAAAATGTTCAAATGCCAAGAAGAAAAAAAAAAAAAAACCCTAATCTTGCACATTCACAGCAAATTCTGTTCCACAGGTCATTGAAAAATTGAATTTACTTAAAAAACCTTGAAATCCTGAGTAGTATCCAGCTAATAAGTATAGTGCAGATCCTTGTCCTTGATTTCAAGCAGCTACTATGGTTGGCAAGTCATTTGTGTATCCAGTTTAAATTGGGAGTAAATCCATCTAAGTCAGTGGGTTTCATCACTGTCAACTCATCTTAAAAGACAAAGGTCCTGGCATAGGTTTTTGCTTCCACTGACATCACAAGTAAATATCCCAAAGGCCTGACAACAAAAATATTTTTGCTTAAATTACCACATTGTCCTCAGATGCTACTGCTGTTTTCACTTATAAAGAAAGCTGAAAGAGGTTTGTTAATAACAAACATAACAGCACAAAGTTTGAAATGAGATTGTTGGACTATTATAATTCAAACTTACAATTCCAAGTACACGTATCACTAAATGCACTTCTTCTAACCATTTCCCAGAGGATTTTTGAGTCACATACCACTTACCTGCACAAGACTTATAAAACCTGACTTTCCTAAAGCAGTGGTTCTTCTCCTCTGACTTGCTGAGTATTTCCACTGAGCATCAGGAGTTAATCAACTGGGCAAATTAACTCAAATGTATGACTAAAATTTAGATATAATCTCTGCTGATGTAAGAGTATGGGGGAAGGTGTTTAAAGCAGGACATGGAAAACACTTCAACAGCAATTTAAATAAATAAAGATAATACACAAAGCCACATAAGCTGCCCAGATAGCAATCTCGACATTATGCTTCTGAACTTCTGCTGTTCAGAGGCGAGTTAAACATCTCACATTCCAACTGCCTCAGAAAGGCTGAATAAAATTTTACTCATGCACTAAAAGATTGGACTGTCACAAAGTGATGGATGGCTTTTCTATGCTCTCTGTAGGGCATTTCAATACCATAGACTCCAAGTGCTCTTGATTAAAAGGCGACATTCTCATTTAGGGTCCTGTCAGTGCCTGAGCATAAAACCATTATCATTCACCTGCACTGGTGGTTCCAGTGACAAAATACTTACCAAAATGTATAAAATACTAATTACTTTAGTCACTTTGATAGAGGTATAAAACACCCTAATGCAAAGCTCTATTATTATGTGCGAGGGTTAGAATTCAAAATTAAAAATGCAACCAAAGGGAGAATAAGATTTTAATTACATCCCCCACCTCTCAAGCATTTCTTAAAATCCTGGGGGAAAAAGACATAGCAATTTCATGACACAAGATCTCCTTTCATAATGGTACTGCTCACTTAAAAAAAACCCAAACAAACAACAAACAAACCTAGAAAAACTCAAGTTCAATTTCTTCTCTTCAAAATTATTAAGCAGTCAAACACAGAATAAGATGACAAGCCTCAGTAAAAAGCTTGGATTTAGTCTCAAGAGATTTCAAATGCCAAATATGTTTTCCTATTTAAGGAAATTTAAGTACTGTGATAGGCAAATTTTTATAACTTACAGATATTTAAAGGAAAAAAATTACTATTTCCTGTGGGGAAAAGTCTCAAATAAAATGTAATTGGGACACAACTGTGAATAGCTTCACGCTATCCCAAAAAAACTTGGTTTAATTTGCATTTGCCACAAAGCTCCCTTTGGCTTAAATAATAGCAAGAGATCTCTCACTTTTAGATTTGGTGGATTGGGACTACTCCTTGTTTATAAAGTTTGACAGTTTTCTTTATTAAGAAAATTATAGCTTGGACAAATTTGTAATCATAAGCTGAATGGCATTGCCAAAGTGGGCCTAGAGCTAAAACTTTCAGTATATGTAGAATCCAAAAGCAGGTGTTGGGTCATACTTGTATCAAGGGTAAAAGTGAGCTCAGCTAACAGAATATTTTGATCCCTCTAAATAGAAAAAGTCTCCTAAATTGATGGGCTTTAAGACTGAAAATGGATGGAAGCATACTAGCAAAAAAGACTACACTAAATCACAATTGAATTTTTATAAAAAAACTGCCAGTATGTTCCTTTCCCTATCAGAAAAAATCAGTCAAGGACTCTGTCTAAACTGCATCTTAAAGTAAAAATACATCATTTGATACAGAACAGCTAAGGTCAAAGTGGTTCAGGAGAAAAGAGTGGAGGATTACAATATTCCAATATGCTCATGTGCCATTAACATTGTAATGCTGCTCAGGGAGCATCCCAGAATCCCTGTGCGAGTAACAGCCTTCAGCCAAGGCAGGAGAAGGATCCAAGTCCATTCATCTACACGTGACTGAATCAAGGACAAGGAAAGCAAAAAGTTATCAGCTCCTATGATTGATGGGAGACTAATTTCATTCTGAAAAAAAACAAACAAAAACACCCCCTTCAGTTTCCACGTTGTAGTTCATTCTGTAGAACATCATCCATTCTGATGGGAAATAACACTTGAGTAACAAAGAAAAACAAAACAACATTTCTTCAAGGAAAGGCAATTAAATAGTTTCAACTGAAAAAAGGGGGTATCTTTCAGAGCTCCTACTCTATCTATTTTCCTAAGGAAAAAACACACCTGGATTAGAACAGTTAAATTTTACCTTTAAAATGTTATGGACTATTGGATAAACCAATACAGGAAACAAATATTCACGTTTGCATTTTCCCTATTTTTTGCACATTTTAGCACTTGATTCTGTTTTTCTTGTCACTTTAGGGATATTAAAATTGTAGTTTTATTTCATTTCTGCTAACCACACTACTTCTGCCATGGTGCATTGCAGTCTAAAGTTACTTAGAAGAAGGTTTTTCCATTTGTGCACAGGTATTTAAGATTGCCATACTGAAACACCATGTCAGAAACACAAAGCTTAGGTACACTGATCTGTGAAACATTGCAATGCTACAGGAACAAATACATTCTTTCTAAAGATCTTCAAAAAGTTATCAAAGGTACAATGCATGAGAGAGCAGTAATTTTATCAGATGCTCCAGAGGTCTTTTAAAGAAGACAAGAAAATAAACTATACCTCAGACTTTAAACTTCTTCAAGCTAAATCTGTCATCTTTATTGTTTGTCTCATATTATGGGACAAAAAAAAAATCTGCTTGCACATGCCCTGGATACTGCATTCACTCTCTCTAGTAAACTCACTACTCACCATTCCAACTTTGAATAGTGCACCAGTTCCTGTACTCAGCAGAACTGCATTATCCAATGGATACCTACATTTAACTGGATAATGAAAAAAAAACCAACCTGACAACTGAACTAAAATAAACATATGGCAAATTCTAATTTAGATGAAAATAAGGTAATATAAGTATCTCTTGTAGACTATTTTGAGGCAGCTCAGGAGAAAAAGGGAAGACAGGGTTGTATAGTAGAGCTAATTTGAAGGCAAATTTCTGACATATTTCTGCAGAAACATTTGTACAAGTAGGTGGTTGTTTACTCAGCTATGCAAGTTCTGTGGCACTTCACCCTGATACCATATATTGAAGTTGAGGAACTGCAGCAAATCTGAAAAGTGCCAGACAGTTCATGTTTTCAAATAAACTCCTATCCCAACTGCCTTTTTTGCTTGAAATAAAACAGAACTATTAAAAGACTTGACTTGCCACTACATTAGAATCAGTGAAGTTTTGGTATCACATCCACAATTGTAGGTGAAAGGGGAAACATAGTATTTAACATTTTGTGGCAAGTTTAACAGGATCCTGTTTTAAGACATTTCCCACAATGAATTATTCAGCAAATAAAAAAATACCTTTTGGACAGATAAAAAAAAGGACAAGCATAAAAAGGGCAAGTCTGTATCTGTAAAAAAAGGCAATTCTGGCTGCAACAAGTAGGTTTAACAAAAAGTCAGATGAAAACGGAATTTCTGACTGGAGGAAATTCAAGGTCATTAATGTGAGACTTAAACTAGCACTTCTAGTTCTAGACTATGTAAATAAAGATAATCAACTTAAAGAATAAGACCTTTCCAGATTACTACTTTGGTTTGAGAAGCCTGAGTACACTGTGCATACATCAAGGAAAAATGGCCTTCTATTCCAGTTTGCTGACTTTACCAGCTAATTTTGCTGTCAGAACATTGTCCTGTCCTTTCAAGGGAAGAGCAGTTCTACTAAAACATAACCATTGTTACAGCACAGAGAGACTTTATACTGTCTAAAGGGAGTAGTTGGTTTTTGTGGTAGTTTTCGCGTTTGAATGTGCCCATGACAGGAGTGCGGGACTGTTTGTTCAGGGAGAGGACACACCCATCTTAGTCACACAGTCAGACAGCTGGCAGGTGGCACAGCAACACTGAATCACTGAGGCTGGAAGGGGTCTCAGGAGGTCACCAGCTCACCTCCTGCTCAAAGCAGGGTCAAAACTGACCTTGGACTAGATTCTTGGGGCTGTGCCCCAGCAGGCCCCAAACACTTCCAAGAGCAGGGATTGCACAACTCTCCATGCAGCTCTCCATCTCCCCGGCTAGAAATCAGTATCTTCTAAAATAGAAAACACTGGTTTTAGTAACAAAAAGCTCTTTTGGTCTTAAGCAGTCACATAATGCACATTAATTACTGCCCTAATTTCTGCATGTTCCAATTCAGCAGTATTTTGCTGTAGTCCTGATGGTTTCAGGGCATAAATGTAACCAAGTTTTTAAGCAGAGCAGTCATCTCTTATTAAAGGTACCAGTTTATCTGGAAAATTAGGACAAGTTTTTGGATGGACTGCATACCAATACACCACAGATTCAACAGAAAGACTTTTTATGGCACATAACTTTCACCAGCTTCCTAGAGGATTTTAACTCCCTCCACCTTTATCCTAAATAATGAGTGCTTTCACAATACTTTCTCCCTTGCCTGATGAACATTGCCTACACTCCTGAGATGCCAACAACCTTTGCTGCAAATATGATCTCCCTGATTCATATCTAACCAAACTCTAAGCAGTACTTCTGTATTTAGCTTGGGAAGTTGCTGTTTCACTTTCAAATATGAGAAAACACTTAAATGCCTGAAATTTGATTTGAGCTTTCCAGCTGTACTGCTTAAGTGACACTAGCCACACTTGTAAACCTTGTCTAATTTATGCAGAAACTATCAGGTGTCTCAGCCTTTCCTGCCTTTCTTCTTGTTCTTTCATTAACTCAGAAAAGTAAAAGTCTGAGGAAGCAATAAATAAGGCCATCATTAAAATCACACTGCATCCTTATGAACATTAGGCTAAGTAAAGCTACAAGCATGTCAACACTCCAAGGGCAAGAACTCAAAAACCTAAAAGTTGCTTAAAACTGTGTAGGTTTTACCTCTAGGCCTGTGGATGACTGCAAAATCAGCTATCTTTTTTAATTACATCAGGTTTTATGTAGCACACATATTAGGTAGGTTGTACACAGAAGCATGGAATTTTGTATGTTTATTGAAAATTGATTAATTACACAACAAATCATACTTCTCTGTTTAATAAATGATAAAAAGGCAAATATGATACTAAGAGTCTCTTTTCATGTGGTATCTGAGCAATGGCCTAAAATGTTTTATAAAAGGAATTTAATCTTTTAATTCTCAAAAACACTCCTTATCCACAGCAGGCTCTTTTAATCAGCAAGGTCAGGTTTTCTTCCTGAGTCAGCCAGTACTTACATCCTGGGACAGGACAATTACATGACATGTAGCCACAGATATTAACCCCTTCCAAAATTATGGCTCTGCCACAGTGTAAGTATGTATTACTCACAAAACAGTTTCCTTCTATCCATTTCAAATTTGTTTCTTGAATTAACAGTATTGTATTTTACTACAGCATAAATATATCTTATTAAATGGCAGGACTATTTCCCTTTTTGAGTAGAGTTTAGAAAGGGAATTAGTTCTGATATTTGCAGAACTGTGTTTTTTGTATTAAAATTATCTTAAGACAAAATATGAAACAGAAATAAAGACCTAAAATGCATAAGCAGGCTATAAATACATAAGCAGACCATTCTGATAACCATGTTCATTACCAAACTACGGATTTGTTCTCTTTGGAACAGAGAGAAAACCTCCATCCTTGGCTGTAGAGGAGAACATCATTCCACACTCCCACACCAGACCTGCTTTTAGCCCAGTGGTTAGGGTGTGCTTGGGAAAAAAGGGTTTGAATCCCTGCAGGCAGTGGCAGGTAACATCAAGTGGAGGACAGATTAGGGAGTTGTAAGGACAGATGATATAAAAAGCAAGTATCAATGCATAAGTGTGCTTCTACTTTTGAAAGAAAGGATATAATACCTGCTTTCAAAAAGGCAGATGTTCATGGTTCTGAATCCCAAGTAGAATGAGTTTCCTAAATCTTCAGGGAGAAGTGTAATTAGGACCAGTACATATTTCTTGATAACTTATTTTGGTGGCATCTCACAGTTAGCAGAATCAGCTGAGGGACTTAGGGGCTGACAGACAAGCAATATGACAGATGAAGCTGTTACTTTCCAGGCCTTCCTGCAGGCAGGGACACGGGATCAAGCATTTCATTTAGTCTGTTACAGTCAACTCACGAAATCCGGAATTAAGAGTATGAAAGCTCATGAAGTAGGTTGCTTGTAGTGGACAAGTGTTTTCCTTGTCACTTGGTCGTGCCTCTTCCTTGTGCTACACCCCACAGCTGCCAGAGTTCCCTGTGAATCAGTCCAGTTCACCAGGGCAGCAGCAATGCAGCTTCCAGGGGAGGGGGAATGATTGGCAAATCCTGACAGCAGACCTCTGTCGGTGGGAACAGGTCTGGGGAGAGCCGAAGCTGGCATGATGTGCACACAGCTGGAGCATGCAGCTGAGACTTGTGGAGGTGGATAAGAGGGAAGATAGGAGGAGACTGGGATTCCAGTAATGAGAAACTAATCCATTTGCCTAATTGAGCCTCTTAAAGTTGCAGGTGTGCTTTGCAGTGAGGCAACACACGCTGTTTATGGATATGAACTCTTGTGTCAGGGCCAGGCATACTTCCCAACACAGTGTGTCACAGCTTTTATGGCTTTCTGCAGGTTAAATAAACAGCCAATCTCTCCATTCTGTTTTCTTGGAATGTCTGAAAAATGTGTTCACAACCCTCCCTGGCTAATAAATTAATATTAGCCTTTCTAATCCAAAATGAACGCGTTGAATAAACAGATATAATATATAATTGACATAACTACAAATGCCTTGCTACAGCAAGAATTGAAGTTACTACCAAACACAATTATTGCACTTTAGAAAAATGTGAAAAACAGTCCAACACCCCTTCAAATCTGCAATATCTAGACAGTTAAGTTACTGCAAATTTTCTTTTGTTAATCTGAATATTTTACAGTACTAACTGGATTCTGAGATCACTTTTTAGGGGTACTATCTCTCCAGAGAAAATTTCATGCTAAAGTACATGTATGAGGTGTTTTAGACTGCTCTTTCTCCTTCAAAAAAATAACCTATGCTATTTTATCTCCTTATGATAGAAGTGGAGAACCATCTTTATTAAGTCTCCTAAATTTCCTACATGTTTATTATGAATCCTAAAACTAAGTGTATTCATAGCAAGACTCAATTTTATGTTAGCTTAAGGAGAGATTAAAATTGTGTGCTAGGACAAGTGAAGAAGAGTAAAAAACCCATGACACCAGCATACTGATGCTCATAGTAAAAGGCAACACACATATGCTTTTGCCTTTTTACAACATAACAAATCTGTGTTTACTGTAAAACTAAAACCTATTCACATTTGGTTGGGGGAGGTAGGTAATTCTTTGAGATTGGCATTGACTGGTTTAGAAATTCACATACTTTTATGATTACAGACCATCTGAAGCCTTCAAAATGTGATAAATGTCAAGCAAAGTTAATTCTTAGCTCTGTTTTGACAGTTTCCATTTTAACCTAGATTGCTCTAGAAAAGCAATTCCCTTTTTAAAATACAGCTAAGCTTAAAACACACATAAATTTTGCCAGATTTCTGTAGAAAATCTGCTTTTTGTCTTTTAATTACCATTTTTCCTCATCAGGGACTGGAGGGATTCTCGTTCTTTAACAGATTTAACTTCAAATGTGCAAGTGACAAAAAATGGCGCTTCGGGATAATCCCATTTCTCCTTAGTGGACTGCCTGAAAATAAGATGTATTTTGGAACAGTATTGCAGCTATTCACTATCAGCTTTGTTGCAGCAAGTATCTTTGTGGTGCAGACTCTGAAAGGATTAGATATAAGCAGTGACCCTCTGAGAGCTGCAAGTCTGGGGGGTTCTCTGTGGTCTGGTGACATGCACCGTGAGGCCAGAGCACGTTGGTATGTGTGGGATGGCTCAGCCAATTGAAATGCTACCTGCTAAAACTCTTGTTAAGACACGGCAATTTGTTTTGGACTGGCTGCCAGTTCTGTAAGAGCCAAAACTCTTGGGTAGGGTTTGGTACAATTGTGCAAGTGGCTGAACTCGAAGAGCTCACCTTAGCAGTTTTTATCAGTAAGTAGCAATCACCTATAATCTATCATGGTATCTGTATTTTATCCAACGGAAGTGTCATTTAAATCAATTTCATTAGCTTTGAATTAACATCCCGTGGGAACACACTGTATCTTTTAAAGATGCCATTCCAGGCAAGCAGTAGCCTCAGACTGGAACTGCTTCACTGGTTAAATTCAAGTATTTTTGGTTACTGTTACAATCTTACAGGATGAGAGGTTTTAAAACAAACAGTGTAGTCTAGAGCATAATGACATGACAGCTTTTTAATAAACTGGCAAATAATATGTACTTATATCTCCCTACTAGTACACTGTGTCAGGTTCCTTCTGTCTTTTAGGGCAGGTGGATTGGTGAGAAATGCTACTTGTTTATCAAACTCCCAACTATAAAGAAGAATCATGCTTTTCTGTAGCAGAAAGTTCATATGGTCTAGCAGAAAGTCTGTAAGTCTAATAAGCCTAATACTAAAATAATTAGAATAAGTTTGGTATCATACTGATTGCAGTAAGCAAGGTCTGAAGTGGTAAGTAGGTAATTTTTAATTTTCATTCAGAAAGTTGTCATACTGTGCACACTGAAGGAGGT
Source organism: Melospiza melodia melodia (assembly GCF_035770615.1). NCBI lineage: Eukaryota > Metazoa > Chordata > Aves > Passeriformes > Passerellidae > Melospiza > Melospiza melodia. The sequence goes on along the minus strand of NC_086194.1, from coordinate 107,683,723 downwards.
CCCCTAGGAGATTGTCCCAGAACATGGTGACAGCAGCAGCTCAGCTCAGTAGCTCTAGTGGTACTTGCCAATTCTGTAGTTCAACTCATTCACTCTAACCTTGATTTTCAGGAACCAACAGCCAAATCAAATGGGCTCTTTAAAAAAAGTTATTTTAAAATTTATTTGATGGTTTCCTACTAAGAGTGCTAGGCTTGGTAAAACAGCATGACAGGAAAATTGATTAAATTTACTGAAATTTAGGGTCAAATTCTGTGCTGTTTATGTACTAGGATAAGCTCCCTGCCTTTCGTGGGCAGCTTTTGAGTACATAACAGTAACCATGTTAATATGTATATATTTAAGTCCACTTATTGAACTTACAGCTGTCTATCAGAACTGTGAAATCTGATGATCTTCAGTTTACAAGATAAAAACATCATAATCCAGATACATCTAAAATAAAAATAGAGTTCTAATTGTGTCAGAATCACTCCATTTATTTTTGTGTGGTGCATTAGATGAGCTTATTTAACAGGACAGTAACAAAACCATTTTGATTTTATTTTCTAACATTGTTGTTGCTTTTGCTTTTAAGCATAGAATGAGAAATACAGAAAGCATTAAGCAGACATATCAATAGTACTTCTATAATAATAATTATAGATAAAATCAATATAAATACCTCACCAGTTTAAGTCTGAAGTTATTTCACAAATAAGGTAAGCAAATTTAATTTACATTATTTAGCATAATTTCTCTCTTTAATTTTCCCTATGATAAAATCAGAAACTTTTTTTCCAAATCATTCTCCCATCTTACTGCAAATTCTATCTTTAAAGATTGTCAGCTGTCACAGAAAAGCATTTTTCTTTATTACTTACATCTTGATCTAGAATATATTCTTTTAAAAGCTTCCTGTTGCAGTATAATTTATAAAATAATGGTGTGAACATTAAGGTAGAGCAACTGGTGGCATTTTAAGATCGGTATCAAAGATTCTATCCCAGGTTAAGTGATAGTAATTGATGAGACAGGAGACCTAGAAACAAGTCTGAACAAGAGCCAGGGATGGAGGTGAATCAGCAGCTACTGGGAACCACTGGGCAGGGATATCTAAGGGAATGGTGCTGTATAAATCACTACACAGCACTGGTTTTGACAGATTCATGTTACCATTTAATATACATAATAATCCTCAACAGGGCTGCAGCACAGACTGAGGTATTTTGCAGTGGCACAACAACATGGGAGGAATAATTGTGTAATGCTGATGAAAGTGAAGTAATCAATTTGCAATCATGCTTTCCTGTAAACTCACTTTTAATATTACATTTGGTAAATACAGGCATTGTGTCCAAAAAGCATGTGTCTCCTTCTGCAGACATGACTGACAAGCCCTATGAGGAATGTGCTTCCAAAACAAATATGACTCAATACCTTTGGGTCGGTAACTCACACAAATCACACAGAATGTTCTGAGTTGGAAGGGACCAACAAGGATCATCAATTCCAGCTCTCAAGTGAATGGCCCATATGGGAATTGAACCCAGAACCTTGGTGTTACTAGCACAACACTCTAAAAAAAAAAGATGAAGAATGTTTTTTGGTAATGATGTTCCTAAGGTGTATCTTAGAGAAAGTAGCAATTCACATGTTGGAGAAACAAAATCAAAATGTGGTTTATAAAAAGCTGCATGCTGTGTGATAATTGTGCCTTCTTGTAGGATACACACAGTCACTCAAACTAGTTGATTACACTGCTCTTCTTATGTAAATTTGTTATATAAAAAAAATGAACACATTCTTAAAATTTGCAGTTTTACCAGACCAGAGTGTCTTTCAGGGTGAGCATTGTGACAGCTGCTTGTGATAGAGAGCACATGAGAAAAAAATCTAAGTATACAATTTGCAGAACTAACAAAAATCCCTTTTTGTTTAATTTCACAAAGACGGAATCAGAGACACGGGGATGTTCACAGTTGGCACAATGGGAAGTGTATTGTCATATAGGCCAGCACAAGGTTCTTAGCAGAAGTTGTTACTTAATAAAACAGGGGATCCCCAGATCTAAGTTGACCCCTGCAGGTGGTTTTAAACCTTCCAGTAGGGATTATCTTACCTGCAGTCTGCTAGCTAACCAAGGAAATAATGTCAGTTTACTTAAAAAACAAACCATTTAATGCTGAGTTATGGCATGACATATTTTGGTGAGCTATGGCATAATCAACATTTTTAACTCAAAACATGCAGAGCCCTCATTTCATTTCTGTTTGAAGTGGCTAACTCCAGAGCTAGCCAACAATATTGAATGAGATTGCTAGAATGAGCTGTTTCTCATCCCATTCCTGAGGTTACACATTTTCTGTGGCATTTTTTTATTTTCCTTGTGGGATTGATCTGCACTGCTGAAGTCAATGAATGCATACGATGACTTGGATGTTGTGTTGAGAAATTACTTCTTTTTCCACTGAAATGACTTGTGAGGAGAATTACAAAAACTGTTTGCCACACAGTATTGAAACCCAGCTTGAGTAAGAAATCATGGATTGTCTCATAACACTGGAAGCTGTCCACAAGATTAAGTTTGGTGTGAACTTTGGAAAACAGTTTTAGAGGCTGAAGGGTGTGGGGAAGTCTTAAGCATGAATTCCTTTATTCACATTTAAGTTATATGTCAATACATAATGCTTTATATCTGCATACACACACACATGCACAGAACAGACTGCTCCACACTGGAAAATTCAGATCATCATCTCTATCACACCTTGAAAAAGCTGTCAAACATGATCATGTCAGGCAGTTTAATTTTTCACAGTTGTGGTGCAGTTTGTTAGTGACATTAAGCACTGTGGTGTGTACTCCCTGTCCTAGGATAAGCCCACCAGAAAATAAACCATGTAACTGCCAGGGGGTGAAAACAAGAGCATCATTCCAAGGAGGAAGAGTTTGTGTCTGTGCTCTCGTGTGTGCACAATGGCTTCTATTTGCCTGGAGAGAAGATTGCTGAAAAATGCATGAGCATTTTTCCTGATGTGAAAACAAACAACCTAACTGGCAGTAGAGCAGACTTTGTAGCTATGCTACTGTTATAGCTCATGAAATATTACTGACAATAATCATTTCTTGGAGGAAGAAAGGAGTCTGCCATTTTTTCCAACCCTCTTTTGACCACTGTAGCTACCAAAATCTTTCTGGAAGTAATCCAAGACATAACAGCATCTCAAGTCTGTAGAGATGTCATATACATGCTGACTCTGAACATCTTCTAGGACTTCATTTTGGAGCATGAGATGCCACCTCATCATCAAGAGGCAGATGCAGAACAGAACTTTTTTGAATGATTGCTTATTTTTATAATGGTGTGATCTACACCTCATCATCAAGAGGCAGATGACATCAGCTGGGGATAGGTGCTGGTGTGACACAATGCAGAAAGTGAGGCTGCACCACCCGCTGGGATTGAGTTCTGGAGTTTAGGACAAATTGACATTAGTATCCCTTCTCCCTCCCTGACTGACTCTGTTTCCCAAAACTCTCAGGCTCTGAGGTTATATCTTCATTTCACATGTAGATAAATCTTCTATCCGCTCAGTCCAACTGAGAGAAGGCCACGTGCGCTGCACACAGCAGACCCAGCGGCTCCTGGGTTGTGCTCTGTCCAGCACTAGTCCCTCCTCCGCCACAGCCCGGCTGCCTCAAACTCAAATCAGCATCACGCAGGGTGGGAGATTTGTGAATCTGGGGTACGCACGGAGCTCGGGCACGGCACAACCCCGCGAACAGAGCCGGCACAGCCCCGCGTACAGAGCAGGCACAGCCCCGCGTACAGAGCAGGCACAGCCCCGCGTACAGAGCAGGCACAGCCCCGCGTACAGAGCCGGCACAGCCCCGCGTACAGAGCCGGCACAGCCCCGCGAACAGAGCAGGCACAGCCCCGCGTACAGAGCAGGCACAGCCCCGCGAACAGAGCAGGCACAGCCCCGCGTACAGAGCCGGCACAGCCCCGCGTACAGAGCAGGCACAGCCCCGCGAACAGAGCAGGCACAGCCCCGCGTACAGAGCAGGCACAGCCCCGCGAACAGAGCTGAGACAGCCCCGCGTACAGAGCAGGCACAGCCCCGCGTACAGAGCCGGCACAGCCCCGCGAACAGAGCCGGCACAGCCCCGCGTACAGAGCAGGCACAGCCCCGCGTACAGAGCCGGCACAGCCCCGCGTACAGAGCCGGCACAGCCCCGCGTACAGAGCTGCTGCTGCTGCTGGAGGGAGCGCAGGGAGGGAACAGCGAGCTGCGGGGCGGCTGCTCGGGACGTGTCACCCACCACACGGGTGCCACCACACGCGGTATCTCGCTGCTCACACACGCAGCCTCCTTCCACGGCATCCAGCTTAAGCTTTGCCTCATCGGGCCGCACACCGGCCCGAGGAAGAGGGGACCGCCGCCACCGGCCCAGCTGCGCCCATGGCGGGGACGGGACACAACCTCCACGCTACGGCGGCACGAAGGAAGGCCCGGCACTCGGCGTCCCGACCTCGCAAGGGCCCCGCCGGCCCGGGCGGGACGGGACGAGAGAGGAGGAGGCAGGGGTGCCGGGGAAGGCGGGTGTGTCCCGGGATACCCGCGGCACTGGGAGCGGGGACAGCCCGGGGGGGAAGGGGCTGCGGGACTCGCTCCCAGCACGGCGGGAAAGGGCGGGGAAAGGCAGCTCGCTACCGCGCATGCGCGCCCCCCGCCCCCCTCTCCCCATTACCTGTGAGCCGCCAGGCGCTGTCGCCTTCTTCTTCTTAGCGGGGCCGCCGCCGGTACCCGGGCTCGCCGGGCGCTTCTTGCTGCGGGACGCGGCTCCGGCGGGAGAGGAGGCGGCGGCGGGGACCAGGCTCGCCATGCCGCCCCGCTCCGCGCCCGGGCCGGGAGCGCTCCCGTTCCCCGGCAGCTGTGGCGGTGCGGCTGGTGCGCATGCGCAGTGATGGCGCGGCTCCGCCGCTCCGGGCCGGGCCTGGTCGGGGAGGCCGATGGCGAGCGGGGCTTGGCCGGCGTTTGTGAGGCCTGGAGCTCGGAAGGAAGCAGCTCTGCCGCCTCCTCGTTGCCCTGCAGTGCCTTGGGCCCCTACTCAGAGACCTGGCTGCGAGGGCAGCCTCGGGCCGGGGTAGCCCGTGTGCATGGGAGGTAGCAAAGGTGCCGAGGTGAAGGCTTCCTCCCCGTAAAGGGTGAGCGGGACTGCAAAAGGCGCTGGGTCTGAGTCAGTTATAGCACAGAGGCTTTTGCAGATGGACTTAATGATATTAAAGATCTGTTCTGACCTTGACAATTCTATGGTTCTAACTGTGTAACCTTTGAAAATACCAGTTATTACAGTTAACATTAAAAATGACTACAGCTGGTTGATACTGATTGCCTGTGGGTAATTCATACTGCATAAGATTTGGTTGCTTCTACAATGTTTTGGCGTGGCCAGTGGCGTGGTCTATAGGTTTTTCCTCTTCTTGGAATCTGGAATAGTTTTGCACTGGAGAAGCATAGCAGAATAGATTTGAGGGGATTTGGACTGTGCTCTAAAGAGTTTTCATGGTCCTCATACTGTCCGTGCTGTTTTACGCCATACCCAGAGAACTGGTTGGTAGCGAGGTGATGTTGCACAGTTCTTAAACTGCTTGGTGACTGAGACAACTTGTGAGTTGTGTGCTTGCGTGCACCTGCATTCAACATGCTGGTCAGCTTACTGCCATGCCTGTTTGAGCTGCTTCTCTGCAGTGCCAGTCTGCCAGGTTTGCAGCTGCACGCGGTCCTGTCCCAGCACATGCCTTGCAGAGAGGCAGAGGTCCAGGAAGTTGATATTCAGGCATAAAAATTAGGTCACGTTTATAGACGGTGCTGTAATGAGGGCTGAGCTTGGGCACAGTAGGGGTGCCAGGCAGTGCTGTGTAAAACAAAAACTTTGAAGGTGGCCTGGAAAAGAGTTGAAAACAAAAGCTTGGACGTCCAGGCTGTGTTCCAGGCACCTGTGTATGTAGCAGAAAAGCAGGACAAGATTTGCTTTCCAGGGGCATAAGCAGGGCCTTGTACAAACATCCAAGTCCGATATTCTCCTTTCTAACTGTACTTGCTGTCTTTCTGTCTGATCACACAGGCTGCCAGCAGCACCACAAAGCCAGCTGGTAAACTGGATTGCATTTGCCCTTAGTGAGTGTTTCAGGCTTGTGTGTGCTCTGCAGTTCATCTTTCTTCTCACTTCAGTGAACAGCACACTCAAAAGGGTGACCTGAGTGTGGAACAAGCAGGGGCACTGGGAATCACAGAGGAGTTGTGTCCCTTGGTAAAGCCAGATCTGCTTTGCTGTGTGCTCAAAATGTTGATCTTGTCTCAGTCAGCCTTTTCTTGTTCCCAGGGCTGGGTCCCATCCCTTTCCCATGCACATGCTGTGTGCTCAGCTCCCAGGCATGCCCAATTAAATAGGAAGTATACTTTATCACAGGGATGTTTTCACTGAGAGGAGAATCTTTCATGCAAGTGAATCATGCAGAGACTTAACGTGCTGCATCAGTGAAATTTTTTAAATAGTGCTTATCCAGGCATTTTCTTACCTGTACCCGTTTTTATCAATTGCTTTACTAAAAAAAAATCACAAGGCCCGTGTGTATTGCAGCAATATTAAGTACAACAGCATTTTGCACAGTACCAAGTGCTTTGCAGGATCACAGAATGGGTCAGGCTGAAGGGACCACAGTGGTCATCTGGTCCAACCTCTGTTCAAGCAGGGTCATCCCAGAAATATGACACAGGGTTGTGTCCTGAGACTTCTTGAGTACCTCTGGTGAGGGACACCCCACACCCTCTCTGAGCACCCTGTTCCAGTGCTTGGTCACCTGCACAGTAAAGTTCTTCCTCATATTCAAGTGGAATTTCCTGTGCATCAGTTTCTCACTGTTACCTCTTTTCCAATTGCTCAGCACCGCTGAGCAGAGCCTGGATCCATCTTCTTGGCATCCTCCCTTCAGATACTGACAGACATTCATGAGGTCCCCTCTCAGTTGTCTCTTCCCAAGGCTGGACAGGCTGAATTCCCTCAGCCTTTCCTCATAAGAGAGATGTTGACCCTCTCCAGGAGCTCCTGTTTCCCTTGTACTGAGGAGCCAAGAGCTGGACACAGCACTCCAGAGGCAGCCTCAGTTGATCTGAGTACAAGGGCAGGATCACCTCCCTCCACCTGCTGGCAATGCTCTTCCTAATGTGCACCTCAGGATCTTATTGGCCTTCTCAGCCATGGCTCCTGGAGAGCTCACTCATGGACAGCTTGTTGTGTTTGCCAGGACCTCCAGGTCCTTCTCCACAGAGCTGCTTTCCAGCAGCTCAGCCCCCAGCCTGTGCTGGTGCAGGGGGTGCCTCCCCAGGTGCAGGACCCTGCATTTGCCTCTGTTGAATTTCAGACAGTTCCCCTCTGCCCATCTCCACCCTGTCGAGGTCCCTCTGAAGGGCTGCTCAGCCCCCTGGGGTGTCACCCTCTCCTCCCAGCTCTGTGTCATCAGGGAACTTGCTGAGCAGGCCTCTGCTCCTTCCTCTGAGTCATTGATGAACACGTTAACACTGGCTCCAGTGTTGAACCTTGGGGGACACCACAAGTGACAGGCCTTCCACAGGACCCTGTGCCGCTGATTATGACCCTCTGAGATCTGCTGTTCAGCCAGTTCTCAATCCACGTCACAATCCTGGAACACCCATAGCTCATTGAGAAATAGGAACAATGACAATGTAAACAGTGGTGGTGTCTGTGGGGGATGAGTAATAGAATCAGGGATGAGAGAAGGGCTGGGGAGTTGCATGGTGCATTCTCCCTGCTCCTTTGAGTGGCTGTCTATAACCAGCTCTGCTGAAAATGAAGAGATGTTTTTCTGCTGAATAAGTGTCATATGTATCTTGCTAGGTTCCTGTTACACACTTAAGTAAGCGGCTGCTTTGTGATACAGCTCATTTGAACAAGTGCAAATTGCAATTCTTTACCTGGCTTGGTGCAACAAGGCTCGTCCTGCTGTTAATTTTGAACCTGGCTTGAACTGGATACCTTTCCCTTAGTGGTGTTGCAAGGTGTGTTTTTATATGCTACGTTGCTGATATGAAAATTAAATACAGCTAAGCAACAACTCTGCATGCTTTCTGATGTGAATAGCCTCCAACATGCCTGTTTGTGATAGTCTTAGGGATCTGGAAAAGCCCCTGGTACTTTTTTTATTAATAGCTGGGGCAAAATGCAGGAATTTCCTGAATTAGGGAAGAAGATCTTAGGCTCCTATCCGAGATTTGTGATGTGCGGTGTTGGTTTTTTTGTCTGGTTTGGGGTTTTGGCTTTTTTTACCCTTTGGCTGGATGAAAATTTACCATAATAATTTTCTCATCATGCACAGGGGATTAGTACAGTGTGAAGCTTTTTGAGGAATGTGAAGGGTGGTGAGTGCCTTGTCTCTTTCTCGGCTGTTTTTATGGCCTGGAAAGGCTCGGGATGGCCTTGGGCAGTCCGCGCTCCAAAGGACGAAAAGAGTCTTCAGGTTTTTTCTCGGTCTTCAGTGTTTATTAGTTTTTTATCTACAATATTTTCTCACGGCCCGACAGAGGTCTGCACAGCAGCCAGCCATGAGCACACTGAGAGCCCCCGGGGCGGTCACTTATCTTTATACCCAAAACTACGTGTGAGATATTTACCTATTTTCCCCTTACCTTTCACCCTTATTGAGCAGTGCACTTTTAGTAAGAACCAATCCCAAAGTGCCACCACCACCACAGAAGATGGAGGCCAAGAAGAAGAAGAAGAAGGACAGGACACACCCCAATTCCTCCATCTTACTTCTCTAGACCCCCCTGTACCGAAATTCTAAAACCTGTGTCTCACACTCTAATTAACCTATCCCTTCACCATTTATCCCAGTGAAATCCTCCCATCCTCATACAGGTGTCGTCTCCCGTGCAGGATCAAAGTCCAGCCACCAGACGCTTCTGGCAACGTTCCAGGACCTCCGAGCCCCCCAAGGGTGGTCTCGGTGACTCTGCACATCAGTCCTGAGGTGCTGAGATCCCACAGTGCCTCACAATTTAAGATTCAATTTTTTTCACGGATGAAGAAAGTGCTGGGAGACAAAAGAAGTTTGGCAAGCCAGCAGAAACATCTCTAGTGTGAGGTAGGATAAGCAGAGTGGAGAGAGAAGGTCCCCAGGAGCCGTGTGAGTCAGAGCTGCTCCCTGCCCCAGCCCCAAGCGCAGCTCCCCAGCCGGGGCAGAGCTGTGCCAGCTCTCTTCCTGCCGCTGAGCTGGCCCGGTGCGGTGGCTGCTGCGGGGGGAGCCTCTGACTGACACATTCAGGCTGCCTGGGAGGAAATGTGCTCCGTGCTTTCAGTTCAAGTGCATGGCAACTCTTCTGCTCCATCAAAAGGAAAAGGCTAGTAGGTGTAACTGTGTATTTATTTTATTTCAAGCTTTGAACTTAAATCTCTCTCAGTACCCAGCTTACATCCTTCCTTGCTGTTTAACTATCAATACTCCTATTATTCTTACTTCTGTGCTACAGAAAACTGTGTGTATTAAAAGTGAAATTGTGCCTTTACTCATTAGCTATATTGCAGTTGTAAGTTAATCAGGTACCTAAAATGAAGCAAGAGAATATGTATAACCCCTCTGTATATCACTGAATTAGAATGAAGAGTTTAGACTTCTTAAATAACCTCTTCCTCGTTTTTTGGGTGATGTTTTTTGTACCTACAAAATGGGGATAACCTTTTCTTGGACAGTAGGTTGAAATGAAGATAGGAAGCTGTGGTAGTTAAGAAATAGCTCATAGTGATGGTTACATAGTGATTTGTACTATTACAATTTCCTGGCAACAGTATCCAACACGTTCAGACAAGATTTTTGTTAATTTAGCCATTTTTAGCAGCATTGCACAGGTGCAGTTTGTGCTCTAATTTGTAAGGTTTTAACTCTTCAAAAAGACTCAAGTTGTATTAAAACCAAAAGCAACTGTTTTTTCCCATTTTAGTTGTGTATGGTATCTGGTATCGTTTGAATTTTCATAGAGGCTCTGGAAAAAGGAAGGATTCCTCTGTTCACTGCTCTGTCAGGTACAAAGCAATGGATTCCTGCAGGGTAGCTTGTGGGGTCTTGGTGGTGTTTTGTACCTTACTCTTTAAAAGTACTTGGAGGCTTTGATGACATTTCAGAGCCTGCAGTGTGAACTCTTGTGATTTGCATTTGTTCCCTGCAATTTGCAGCTGCAGGCACTGCACTAGCTTTGTTTAAATATAATGCCAAATGCCTTTAAAATAGGTATTTGAACTGTGGCTTAAGGAGACTACTTTGGTAATATTAAAGGCCTTTTTACTGCACACATCAAACATCTAACATGCAATGCAATCTTCCTGAAGTCGTTTCTGTATTCTTAGTAACACAAAAAGAGAAGCAGGGTCTTTAGGAATGCCTTTTGTCATTTTCCTAGTAGTCTCTCCTTCTCCAAGTTTATTAGAAAGTGTGACAAATTTGATACATCAGAAATGGGCAATAAGAGTCAAAGTGCTGTTCTGTTTGCAGTTCAGTTGTACTTTACTTGAATTTTTGGTACTATCTTAAGTAAACTTATGTTGATATTTATCAGTGTTGTTGCTTGAAGTGTGGACTACTGACCAAAAATTATATTTATACTATGCCTGACAGGTTTTACCAAAATACTGTGAAGCAAGGAAATCCAACCCAAAAGGTTTTGTTAAATACAGATTTCACTATAGTAAAATAGAGTTTTATGCTGGGGAAAAAAAAAATTACACATAGTATTTGACTTTGATTTTAAACATGATTCTGTTTGCATACAATATAAAAGGAAGAAACTGGCCTTGTGCAAGTTAATGGAATCCTGTATTCTGTATATCCCAAATAATTAATTATTAAGCAATATTTTATATATTTAGGTCCTGTCTCAAAAGATTTATGAAATTAGTTTATCATATTAAATTTAATCTTTTCTTTTTGAAAGTGAAAATGGGTTAAGAATTTCCCTATTTAGTTTGCATTCAGAGTCTGATGAATGTTTTCTGCAGTTATTCATGTGAACAAGTTCTTGATTTCCAAAAGGCTCAGCTGAGAAAGATAAAAATGTCATGATATCAATTTGCATAATCTTTAATGTAGTAACCACCTTTAAAATGCTGAGGGTTTGTAGACTGAAAAATATGTGGATTAGCTGAATAAGTAATCTAATTTATGAACATAAAATCTTGGTAGGATTGCTATTAGTTTGCAAGCAATCTGGAGACTGAGCATGGTTATATAATTAATTTATTAATAATTCTAAGGAATAAATTCATAGAAATAAAACTGTCCCATTGAATTCATTATCAGAACAGGGGTTGAAGTCACTGAATAAATTGCTCAGAGGGATTAGCTCATGCATCTCTGCTTGTTGCAGCAAGTCTTCTGGTGCTATAGCACTCTCAATTCTATAGTAACTTTGCATTTGCCTGTACATTAAGCCTGTGGTATTTTTATTGCAATTGGGATACAAATTTGAGTAAGTAGTGCCAACAGTGTCTCTAACTGTTAGTGGGCAATCTGTGGGTGCTACTTGCTTTTCTCACTATTAATTCTCAACACAAGAAAAAAACTCAAAATGTGAAGGTGCAGAATTCAACCGAGGTCTGGCATCTGCTTGATGACATCTTGACTTTGGTGGTTGTTTGTCAGTCTCACTTGTTTTTTTCCTAAATGCCAGCTAGGACTTCAAGTGCTAGATGAACTGCTCTGGTGTGTGCAGAACTAGTCAGACTGCACCGTATGTCTGCTCTGAGTTGCTGCTGTGCAAACCAGATGATTGGATGGACAAAAAGACAAAAAAGCCCTAATCAAACGTGCAGATACTCAAGAAGAGCCCAGTTGGAGCATAAGATTAAAACTTTGCGAAAATGTTTCTGAGCTTCTCTTTTTTTTTTGGTCTTAAAATATATATATATATATATATATATATATGTAAATGAATCAGCACAGACAAGCACAAATTCACACTTAGATTTCCACATCCAGTAATTTTAAAAGCCTCACCTGTTGATCCTGGGAAATCCTTGCAGTTCATGTGAAGTGACCAGAAGAAGTAAATTGATAGTGCTTAGCCTCAGTGCAAAGCTAGAATTCCTAAAAAGGTTGTCTCTTCTTTAGTAGAAACTGTTCTGTGTGAAGGAAAAAAAATGAAAATGATTGGAACCCCATAAATCATGGGCTGGGTGTAAAAAGGAGTGGATAACAATTGCAGTAGAAGGCATTGCAGAGCCTGGCTGATTGATGAGCTGGCTATGAATCAGCGGGATTGCAGAGCCCTGAAACACACACGTCACACCAGCAGGAAGCCTGCAAGGCACACACAGTATTCCCTTCCCTTGTCAAAGCTTTGCTTAGGCTCAATTTGAATGCTATGTCTAGCTTTGGGCATTACACCTCTGGGCTCTCTCCAAGAGGATCCTCTGAGGTCTAGGGAGTGCAGTCTGTGAAAAGTGGTTGAGAATCTGGGTTGTCTATGCGACATAAGGATAAGGAGGAGAAGGGGACTGGAGGAGGTTCCAGCAGGAAAGGAAGAGCAGTTCTTTGTGCCTGCTGTAGATGAACTCTATTATGTGCTAGGGTCATTCTTTATATACTAAACAGACTTCACACATTTTTGTGTTTGTGGGTTTTATTTGTGTTTATATGGATTTTGGTTTTGTTTTGTTTCTTGTTTGTTTGTTTGTTTTAATAATAATGTCCCTACTAGAAGAATCAATTTTGTTACTTTCTGTGATGCACTCAAGTGGGAATATATAGAGGAATTTTAATATTTGCAAAGAACAATGCTTGGTTTTTTCTTTCAATGATAAGGTGACAACAATTTGAGAGGGCTTCAGTTTTCTTTCTAGGTTTTGGTAGAGAAGTCCAAGGATATGAAAGGCCACTGTGAAAGGGGAGGGACCATCTCTCTCTGTGTCTGTAACAATGAAGAAGTGAAGGGATTAACTTTGCAGCAAGGAAGATTCAGGTTGTATTACAAAGAGCTTTTTTTCAGAGAAGGGCTGCTTCACACTAGAATAGCTTGCTTTTGAAGGTTTTGAAAAACAGGTTAGACATCTGCCACAAAAGATCATGCACAACTGATTCTACCCAGAGACAGGAGAGTAGATTAGATGACCTCTCAAGAATTTTTGCAGTTCTGTTTTCTGTGATTGTGTCCGTTCCATGGTTATTCATTAAGGGCATGTGCTTTCACACGGAGCAGTGAGAATGTGAGCGTGGCTGGATGGGGTCAGAGTATTTAATCCAGTGCACCATCCCAGTGGGAGCTGAAAGCAGATGTGCAGGGAATACTGTACAAACAGGGCAACTACTCAGGGTGATACTTTTTCTGTAGATGGTTCCTGTGTATTTAGTAGCTTTTGTTAGATTCCAGTCCCTTGAATTTATCTGGTGGCCCTTGAACAAGTCTGAGCTTTTGGTGTTCATGGTATTCCACAACCAGAAGCTCTTGCAGCTCCACCACCTGCGTCAAAACCTTTCTCTTGGTTTTGAACTTGACCCTCTTTTAGCTTCATTTGGTGCTTCTTGGCTCTTGTTCTTTTAGACAGACATTATTGACCCGTCCCCTTTGTTGCAGCTGAAGACTTTATCAACCTCTACCTCATTCATTCTTAAACATTTTTGTGTCTTGATTCAAAAGTTCTAGCTTGCATAGCTATTTATTATATGGCAGATGATGCTTGGATTTTCCTTGTTGCTTTCTTTGGAATGTGTTGAGCTCTATATCCTTTCAGACGGAGGGCACAAAAGTCATATAGAAGTTAAGATGCAGTCACTATATAGGTAGTAAAAATACGTTCTTTGTTTTATTCTCAATTCCTTTTCAAGTAAGTGATTTCTTTATTTTTGTGATGTTGTTGTTGACCACTAAGCTTATGTTTCCATAATCTGCTGTCCTAACCTCAAGGTCCCTTTTCCTGAATAATACTGGTCAGCTCATTGTTTATTTGAAATTTAGAAAGCTTTATTCTCCTGCTCCTTTTCTGGCTTTCTTATAAATACGACGAGCAGCATGAGTCCCAGGACTGTGAGAACTGTTAAAGTAAAGTTCCCTACCTCTTGTAGGTGATTTTATTCTATTTTTGAAAAATTCTTCATCTGTGCAAGAGCCTCCATTATTTTTTGGTAGATCCTTAGCTTCCTTAAGCCTTTTGGAAATCCTGATAGACTGTATCATCTGAATTTCCACTGCTCGTGTGCCTTTGGGAATAAAATTAAGACAGTAGTAGCAAAAAATGTGATTATCTTGGACATGAGAAACTTTTCTACTCACCAAATGCAAATTTGTTGGTTTAGTCACACTGTCATGTTCCAAGTTCTGACACATAGCCTTTCTGTGCTTTTTAATGCTCAGATACAATGATTTAATCATTTCTGTCTTGATTTTTTTAAATACTAGCATTATAAATGAATGCATTTTACTACTTGAAGAAAGATTTTGATGAAGATCATTGTTTAACTGAGTGCTGTTGAATGTGTCATGTTGTACAATAAAAAATTTGCAAAACAATTTAAATCTTTTCAGTACTAATCATGCCCATTGAAACAAACTACATTTTTTTTCTCAGTACTGTTTGGTGGTGTGTTATGGCTGACATTATTGACAAAAATAGATGTATTGTCTTTTATATTTTCTGTTTTGTTGTTGAATATCACACAGCAAACTGAAGGAGGCAAAAGGAAAAGTAGCTTCAAATCAGGGTTATGCTCTGCTGGTCATGTCCATTGCTCTGGATTTGGTAAAGAGGCTGAGTTTGCTTGCCTGTATTAGGTGCATGTATACAGCCCTTTGCCAGCAGGAAATGTTGCTGATTGTGTCATTATATGAGCAAACTAAGATCTCTGCCCCTTTAATGGAAAAGAGCCCATCATTAAAAATGTAATGCATATTTTCAGGTAATTAAAAATGATGCATCTGAGTACTGTTCAAGGTTTTTCCCTTCCCCCAATTCCTTCCTTCCTCCAGCACACTTCTGGCATGGGAATGTGTTGTTTCCTGTAGCAAATACTGAAGGCTGATATAAACAGAAGATATTGTCTTGATCACCTTTCATCTTTTCTGATTGAAAATGTTATCTGCATGGCTTTTTATTAAAAAAAATTAAAAGTAAACCCTACAAATATTTAAATTTCTCTCTTGAAGTGTTTTAAGGAATTTGTCTTCTCCAGCTAAGGATCTGAGAATGCATATAATTATACATAATAATTTCACCACTGTCAGATTAGATTGATTTTTAGTCACTTTTGTGCAGATTAGATTCAACTCAGGTGCTCATACTGAAAGGAGGTGCATTAATCTGCAGTGACATTCAGTCTCTCCCAATTAGTAAGTTCTAAGAGATGTTAGATAATGCGAGTTTGGTGATGTGAAGCATTTTTGTTCTGCCATGGATTTAGTAAATTTAAGGAGGTTTAGGCCTTCAAAGGCAACTATCAGCAACTTAAGTGTCTGGCTAAAAAAAAAAAAAAATGAAAAATTAATAGGAGAATATTTCTGACAGATTTAAAGCTTGGAGACAAATTATGGTGGTTCAGATGAGACTTTGAGGGACACTTAGAAAAACCCCCAACAAAACGTTTTTGTAAAGCAAGGATGTAACACACACATCTTTGTGCAATCAAGAGGTGTCTTAAAATTTTGGTTGGTGTATTGACTTTTAAAATGTGCATAAGTTTGCATAGTGGTTTTCCTAATGCTACATAACCTTGTTTTCTAGCATGTATGTGTTTCTGTGTAGTGTCGAAGGTCACACATTAATTTCTTCAAACTGCATGTGGTCAGACCATAATTTTAATTATTTGCAAGGCAATGGTACATTAGCATTACAGAAGAGAACAGTGAAGGACAAAGTAGTGAAAAATGAAGTGCGAATAAATGACATTGCAATGTGTGCATGTCTTCTGATTTTGCAGAATTAATGCTGTCAAAGCTGTGCTGTAGCTCGGAGTATATATGTGTTGCTTAATTATCTCAGTTACTGAATATGCTTATTGCATAATCTAGGCTAGGAGTAATTGAGTCCATTACTGTACATAAACAATTGCCAATTTATAGTACTTCAGAAAAAAATCTTGACTGTAAACAGATGTTACAGAATCTAAAATATTGATGCTATCCTGCTTTTGCCATGATGAAATCTTAAGTGATTTTCTAAATGTGTGCTTTGCCAATGCTTGTTGAAAATTGATGGTATTTTCTTTATGTTTCTTGGAGAAAAGAGTCTACTCCAATTATTTTTTTCCTTCCCACTCTTGCTTTAATTTTTGAATGAGCTATTAGTTTATTTTTATTTTTTTAAGGTTGGTGTTAGCTAATGCCAATAAGCCACTTCTTTTTTCTAACTTAAGAACACTGGCTTTTGATTAAGTGAGAGCAATATAGGATGTGATTTTACTGATGAAGCAATGATGATTTTGTAGGCAGGTAGGCAGTTTTCAATCTCCTGATTAAAAGATAGAACTTCATTGTATTTCAGAAATGTTACCGTGTAGGAGCTAAGTATGAATACCAGAAACTAGTTTGAACAGCCTGGCAAGATGTAAGGGTTTTCCTGAAGATCAAAATCCCTTGTAGTTTTAAGGTTTAAATTCTTAAATTTTGTTATATAATATAATAATGTTAACTTGCCTAGTCCCAAAGCAGTGGTGAATATCCACTTTTCCACTTTCATATGATTCTGTTGGTTTAAAATTGCACATGAGGTTAAAAAGAGGGAATTTTTTCTACATCTGAAACAATACATAGAAGAAATAAACTTGGTTGGTTGGGGTTTGGGTTTTGGGTTGTTTGAAGTGTCTTTCCTTTATTGGTGATCATGAAATATCTACTGCTTTAAAATATGTAACTCCTGCATCAGAAGGAACACCATAGCCTTGTCTGTGTGTTATCTGTTTGGGTGGAGCAGGCCTGGTCTAATTCCTCTTGGAAGCAGAGGAAAACTCTCCATTGACCATAGCAGGAGCTAGAATTCCTGCAGAAAGAGGAGTTACTTCATGTACTTAATGAGATGATATTTCTCTAAAACTAGAGTTGGAGCTCTGATGTCTTATGAGAATGAAGTTGCAACCTGTATGAAAGACTTTGTTTCTAATTGCCCCCTTGCTTTCTTAGCTTACAAATTCTTATTACACTGTATGCCATACAGCAGTGATAGATTGGAGTTTTATAAATATAGAAATATAAATATATATAAACAAAGATATATATATACATAAATATAGATGTAAGTATAAATATAAATATACTTCAATATTATGTGATTGGACGTCACATACCCAGACACAATTATGTTTTTAAAAAAAGATAAAACATCCAGATAAACACATATATAGAGGTATGAGTGAGTGTGTGGAAGAAGATGACAGAGGGCTCTCCTATTATCATTAAACTTTGCTGTAGAGTACAGTAAGTGAGTACATGCCTCCTGTTATGCATAATTATTCTCAGTCTCAAGGGGAAGCTTTGTATCTTACGTCTGCAGTATGAAACTGATCTCACAAATACTCAGCCCAGAAGTGTTCATTTTATCTTGGAAGTAGTCCCACTGAATTTAATGAGCCCTTAGATGGTAAATTCTTTGGGGCTCTTATTTTCCTTTGTGCCTTATTCAATGGTAAGAACAATCTCCATTAGCTTTTACGTTAGCTTCTACTGTTACTTACAGCAAAATGCTTTTAGGTTTTGGCTTGAAAATGTTAATTGAAACACATAGGCACAAAAACTCTGAGGCAAAACACAACAATTAAATTAGAATTATTCCAAAATCATGTTTAAAGAATTTGAGTTGGCTTTCTGAAATTTCAAAAGCTATGTTTTTGAGTGCTGCTCCAGGCCTCATCTCATTTTTGCCATCTTTGTGGCTTTTGAGAGAGGAAGGATTGTAGACCTTGGACGGTAAGATTCCAACCTACTGATGAATGTTGATAGTCAAGGTAACTTTGGCTTCTCTTCAGCTGGGTGTAAGTGTAAAAGATCCCAGCTTTTGTTAACTCTGATGCTGGCAGCCAAAGATATCTGCTTTTACCCATCAGAGTCCTTTGAACTCCATTCCAGCTAACAACATTCTTCCAAATAACTGCAGAGGCCCTGGATGAGCCTTCTTCTCTTCATGCTTCCCAAATCACATGCCTAAAATAAGTTTTCTACAGGCTGGATTGGCTCAGTAGAGTTGCTGTGGCTGTATGTAAAGCACAAGCTCATTCTAGATAACTGATACCTCATTTTTTTTTTCTTCACAGATGGTTTCAATCATTGCTTTCAGAGCAGGGGGTAATTTAACCTTGCCAGCAGAGAATTTCTAAAATTTTGCAAGTTTATAAACTTTGTAAACTTTTTCATACAGTTAGAGCAGCATTTCTATTCGAGCAGTGTAAAACTATGTCCCACACTGACCAGAGCTCGGTTATGAGGCTGCAGTTCATGAGCATATTCCTTTAGGACCATGCTTTTAAAGAATTAATGGGAAATTGTGCATGGTTTCTTAGGTGTTTTTATCTTGAGGGTTACTCTGCTAGCATCTGTTCTCTTCCAAGAAAAAAAGAGTGGAGTAGAAATGGGAGGAAGAGGGAGCAGTAATAAATACAAATATAGGCAATAAAGGCATTATGTTATGTGAAAATTAGGTGAGATGATTTGGTTTGTGTATTGGTTTTTACTTTAAATCTGTATTTGAAAGGCACATTATTTACTGCATTGGTTTTCATGTTAAAAGATGGTATTCTGGCTCAGCAGTACTGTCAAGGAGTGCAATATGTCCCACCTCATTAAGTACTATATTTTTTCCTCTCCATCTGTCTAGAACAGCAGGAAAACTTGTTTTCAAATAGAAAAATAATCAGTTGCGTCCATTTTCATTCTTTACCTCTGTATCTGTATATGTCCAAAAATTTGTTTGAATTTGAATAGGGAAGAGTCTCTAGCACAACAATCCTGATAAAGGCACTAGTCAGAAGATCAGGGTGTGTTGTTTGGTAGCAAGAGATTAACTGTGAGAGCTCAAACAAAAAAAAAAAAATAGTCACAAACTGGTTTGGGTTGGAAGAGACCTTAAAGAACAGCTAGTTCCAACCCCTGTACCATGGGCAGAGACACCTTCCACTAGAGCAGGTTGCTTTTACTGGACACATGAGGGAAGGCAAATCTGCCCATTTAATAAAAATAAAAACTCTGGTTGACTGACAGCATAGGGGAAAGAAATTTAGACAGAGAGGTATTTCCTGCTCTGTTTGAATATGTGACCAGGAGTTTATCACCATTTGGATATTAGAAGCAGCACAGCACTTGTGACTAAAAAGCATGTTTTACATGGGAGCAAATAGCTGTGCCATACACAGGAGAATGCCCTGGAGGTTTTTTGATTCATTACAGATAGTACTGTTCAGATTAAGGGCCTGATCCACCATAACAAAAGGGCAATACTGGCCACTTGCTTAGCTGATAGACAACAGCAAGCTGCAGGGCTGGCTTGACTACTGGAACTAGGAGAAAAACAGCTCTAAAAGCCATAAAGAAAACCCAATAGCAAAAATATCAAAACACTGTCTATATTTTCAGATAATTGCTTTCATCACCATTCAGCTTTTGGGAATTCCAGTGTTCTTCAGGTTAAAGTGATTTTCCTCATGGGACTCCTATCTGTGCTATCTCCTCATTCTCTGCAGCAGCCACTCACAGGTCCTGCAAGAAATCAATTTTAAGCCTGTATTGTCTTTCTGAAGAATACTTCCAAAGACTGAATGAGGGGCTCTGATTAAACCTTCATGCTTTCAGAGGCCTCAGATCATCCTGATAATGTTCAGCTAGTTGGAGTAGTGATACTGAATGAACAAAACAGTGTTAACTTCAAAAGGTCACTCCTTGGCAATGTCAGGAGAGTAGCCATGGGCAGAAGTTGGCTGCAGATGAGGCAGAAGTCCTACATCAAAGGTTGGGTAGAAAATACTATTTTGCATCTGAGGTAATAGCCGAGGATGTGTAACTGTGTGAAAGAGTATTGTTTGCCTGAAAAGAAGTCATTTTTAAGAAGTAAATAAATACAGGTTTAGAAAATGGCAAATAGGCTAGAATAATTTATTCTCCCAATCCTAAAATATTTACGTCCTTTGTTCTGTTGTAGACGCAAAAGGTAAGAGACCCCAGTGAGTTAACAGAAGAAATAAGCATGCAAATCAATTTCAGACAAGAGACATCAGTCACAAATTTGCCACTGGGTGATGTTTAACAATCTGAGAGTAATGAAAGGAATTTTCAGGAAGAATAATTTACGTGTTCTGGGCTATGCATGTGCTGAAGATGATGTCATACCCTGAAAGAATAACTATGCAGACCATAAATAGTCTTTCAGCTACAGATTTAACAGTTGCATTTCAAGATGGGAGTGTGTTATAGAAGAAAATGCTTTTCTCTTTATCCAAAGAAGGATACTTAAAATCATAAAGTAAGTTTTATTGTTAAAACTCTGCTACACAGTGATACATTGTAATGAAAAGTGAGATGCATGTAATAAAACAGAGGCGTGACTTAATAAGGGAGCCCAGGAATGGGAGGCAGGGGGAGACCTTGAATTCTTTTGGCACTATGTCATAGACTTGCTTTGCAGCCTGAGGCAAGACCCCAGTTTGCCTCCCAAGAAGCAGGGAGGGAGGTCACAGGGTTGCACCCTGCATTACAGGGTCACCTGCTGTGCCGTTGGGATTCCGTGTGGCGCCTCCTGGCCTTGGCGCAAGTGTAGCTGTCTGTCCAAAGGGAATGGGGCTGAGGCAGCTGCATCTGCAAAAGCTGTGAGAACCTCAGGTTAAAAGCATGGGGGATGTGCATGTTTACTCACCTAGTGCCTGCACTGACCAGTGCTAATGCTTCAGTATTTAATACAACTCAGATCTTGTGTGCGTTCAGATGAGTAGCAAAAAGCTAGACTTTGCTTAGATGCAAAGGTGCAACTTTAAAACCATACTTCAGAAATTATAAAAGTGTGCTTGCTCCTGGCTCTGATGGTTAACCCCAGAATTAGTACAGGACAGTTGGAATGCAGTTAATAACCCTGAGCAGGTTCTATTTTACCTTCCATGGCCACAGCCTGTGCTGCATCATTCTGTTGACTGCATCAGACTGACAAGTTCACACAAAGGCTGTTGGATTTTGAAACGGTTCAAAAAGGTCATATTCCTGCACTGTCTTTGACTTTCTTCTATTGTCTCCTTTCCATAGCAAGCTTCACTATCCCACTGGGACTTGTGGTATTTGGGCATCGTATTAAGCACTTTATCTAAGCTCTCTGGAAATACCTACTTACTGAGCTGTACTCACACATATCTGCTGCTCGCCTATTATACTGGAAAGCTCACAGACTTTTCCCCCTTGCATTATGGGAAGCTGTCTCAGAAATGGCACTCTGGAGAGTTAAACCTTTTTCTGGAAAAGACTAGAGGAAAAGAAAGCTATGAAAATAGATTCATATAGAATTAAATACATTATGCTGCTCTGTTGGTTCTAGACTATATGCTCAATCTTTTTCTCACCATTTCCTAAAAGTATAGTTCATTATTTGCACAGTCTCCATGCTTGTTACATTTGAGGAAAGGATCTTTCTTACTGTCCTCCTCTAGGATTTCTGATATATAATTTTAATGAGACATATAATTTCTGAAAATATTGTGGTTTATTTTTACGTTAGCATAATATTTACCTGGGGGAATATAGGAGAGGTTTCTGTGGCTGTATTGTGTGATAGGGATGAAAACATAGCCTTTTCTTGGATGCGCAAGTTTAGTCTCCAGGTAGAACTGTTTGCATCATGTAAAGGATGAGTTAAAAAAATGAAGGCAAGCCACAAGGTTTTTGCCTGCCTTCCTTTCTTCCACAAGGGAAGAAGCACATCAGGCAAACCTCCCTTATTTTGTCTGTGCCAAGCACTGCTGTTTTGGCTGTGGCAGCTGCTGTAGCTCTAAGGCTGAAGCAGCAGCTGCCAAGTACTGCCTTGAGGTGCTGGATTTTTTTTTCTCTAATCCCTCCATTCTGGGCTTGTGCTCAGCCACAGTGCACTCTGTTCCTGTATGGGATTTAAGAATTGGGCAGTAAGCATTAAAATAGCTCCAGGTGGAGGGATTTTCATCCACCTTGTCTAAAATCAGTGCAAGCCTGGAAGGGAGGCAGTGAATGTACTAAGATCGAAGATCATTGCTACACAACAAGACAGAAGGAAGCATGTTAGAATGCCCTTATCACTTAAACATATCCTGAGCCAAATATTTTATACTTGTATATACCTTGATATTGTGGGGTAGGAGGATTTAATAAGAAGAATGGAACAGTAAAAAATTAGACATCTTCCTAATTCTTGAAAATTGATAACAGGGAAATCTGAGTGATGGGTTATTTCTTGGTTACACAGAAAAACATCTTTATACTTTGGATAAATTATTTGATTCACATTGATATCATCCACTATTTCCAGTAATCAAACCCCTAGGGAAGGTGTGTGAATTCCCATGTTCTAGGAATGATCACAATGGAGAAACTGAATTAACACATGGAGGTGATGTTTGCCTTTTGCTTTTGCCAGCAGCTTGCTTGTCTACAAAGCTCACCTGCAGCAATTGCATATTGTTAGTACATTTCAATTAGGCATGTACTTCAGGAGAGACCTGACTAAGGATTGTCTTCAGGGTTATTGCCTCTGCAGACTCCTACGAGTTGTAGAAAACAAGTGAACAGCAAGTCACCTTTGTGTTGAAAAGAGGAAGGAAACACAAGTTCAGCTGGAAACTGGGGAGGTGTCACTATGTGTTTGTAGTGGCCTTCTTAATCTTTTCCAGGGTACTCATTTTGGGAGATGTCAGAGATGATACAAAGTTAGACACACCTTTGGTCTGTCCCAAACCATCCATTGGTGCTGGTGTAGCTCACTTGCAATGCCATTTAGGTAAATTATAAATGTAATGAAATTATTGAATTGCTGCGGGTATTAATCATTTTAAAAACCCAGCTGAGACATCAAACTGGAATCTAGATTAGGGGTGGAGCACTTTACTGAAAATAACATGTTGGAATGCTACTTAATGCACACTTTAGGAATACCAGACTAAGTGAAGACTTACCAAATACTTCTTAAAGGCTTATTCTACCTGAAAATTGAGTGGTAAGTAGTGTATTTTTATCACATCAGTCCAGTTCCTTTATCTGCCAGTAATTTCTTCTGGTGCTTGTAACAAAAAAACACCAAACAATGTTCCCTGCTTTCTTCTACTGTTTGTGTTTAACAAGTCATATATATAACAAATAGTGTTTTTCTAACGCAACTGTTTATTAAGTTCCAATCATTGCCTTCACTAGAAAGCTGCTGAGGGCAAATGGACTATTCAGTTGTCACTGAAGGCATAGTTTAATGATGCAGTGTATCTCTACACTGATGAATTCAGCCTTTTTATTCTGCTTAATCTATGATGTGTGAAGCAGACGGTAACTTCGCCTTGCAGACCTGTCTGTGGGAAGCCCATTTCCTCTCCTTTGCTCTTCTGTAGGTGATAAACAGAGCCTGTTTATTAAAGGAGCCATCAAGGTACAAAGTTGAAGCCTCAGGTGCTGCTTTAACAGTCCCTTTTCAGAGGGTACCTTCTCCTTCAAGCAATCAGTTTCCAAGTGGCCTCAAGCATTCCCTACAAAATTGTCTTGTTTCACTTTTGGCAAAAATATTATACTGCTGACCCACTGTGTGAACAGCAATGGTAAATAGTGAAGGATAGATGGAAGCATTTGGGTGAGAAATCTGTGACAGGCTTTTATGTGAAAACATTTAGTGTCTGCTCTCACTTTAATCGCTTATTGTTTTTAAGTCAATGACAAAAACATCCTGCTGAAATAGGAACACTGCGATCCCATCTGCAGGGAGAATGGTGGTGTTAGACAGACCTTACTATCCTCTAGATGAGACAGTATATCAGGCAAACTTACTTGTTGCTAGCTTTACTGTTGTTTTTAAAGGCTGCTCCTGAAAAGCTTTAGCCAGGCTTATGAACTTTCAAATGGCTGCATAAAATTATATCTTGTCTTTGTTTATCCATAACATAAAGTTATTGTGGTAAAAAATAAAATAGAGGCTTCATCTTTTAGAAGTTTACTATACCTTTATGTTGCCCTCAGGCTGCCTCTATTTTTCTTAGGAGAAAGCACATTCATATTTCTTCCAGAATGGGACCACTTTGTATAGGCTGGAGCTGTTTGTGATAAATCTTCAGTCCTTTTGGTCGCATGTGTATTTGAATGAAACCTAATAGGTTGTTGGTTTTTTTTGTCTTTTGAACATCCACATTTTGTAGCTGTGGATCAAGTGTTTTGTAATATATTGAAACATTGCTGTGACAGAAATGTGCTAGAAAAACAGGACTCACCTTTTTTTCCTGTTACAGAACTTAAAAATAAGTATCAAAACAACTTACCACATATGGAATAACAACAGGCTGTGTAAGAGTGGTGAATATGTTCCAGGTTTAATGTAGATGGAAATGGAAACACTTTCATACCTGCCAAAACCTTTTAATAATGTTTTGAAAACTGGTATTTACATTCTTTGAATTGTTTATACCTAGAAGCAACCTCCTACTTTGGCAAACTTGGTTTAAATCCTCTTGGACCTCTGACAATCAAACTGATGAATATACTGATATGCTCTGATGTTATCTTACCTTAAAGCTCATTTTCATCACAGAATGGGTTTTTTGGAAGAGATCACAGTGAGTCATCTGGTTTAACCTCCCTGCTCAAGCAGGGTCATTCTAGAGGACAGTGTGGGATTTTGTCCAGATGGTTCTTGAATATCTCCAGTTAGGAAGACTCTGCAACCTCTTTGGGCAACTTGTTCAATAGGAGAGTCAAAAAAAAAAAAAATTAAGGACTGGGGCATGAGAAACTATCTCCCAGTGAGGAACTAACAGTCTGACAATATTATCCTCTGGGGTATTCCTCCAGTAGGCCCAATAGGAAAGGTACAGTATCAGTCTTGTGGCTGCTATGCAGCTTGCACATGGCACCAAATGATTTAATAATTATTAGGTTGTCAATCCCACATGATATCTTTAGGGCTAGGCTTACTCAGTCCAGTTTTGCAGGTCCAGTCTCACTGTTTTTCTGTCCTGAATTTTCTCACTTACAGGACAGTATGCTAGTTCCAGTCCAATAGAGGGGAAGGAATTCTGTGAAGGAGACTTGTTCTCTCTCTAGTCCTTCCCAGCAAAGGATCAAAGCAGACAAGGGCTGTGCATTCATGGGAAGTGAGAGTGCTGGGATCATTGTACTCCTCACCTTGGGAGGTGAGACAGTGTTCTTACCCTCCCTCTGGGTGTCAGCACAGATCCCAGCTGCTCCCTCCTTCCATTCTTCAAAGTCGAGTAAGATCAGCTCCGGCTGGGAGGTAGGACTGGGTTCATGAAAGACTGACAAGTTTTTGTGATGCTCTCTCTTTCTTTTTGCCATTTGCCCCAAAGGATGTTTTAATTGATATCAAGGAAAATCCACTCAGTATAGTCACAGTTCTTTTGGAGCAAATCAATGGTCTGAGTGAGGAGTATAGATATTACCTCCTTCTGTTGTTTGATTTTGAGCAGAGGAGATTTACCCACCTTTATTCACTGCATGTCATGGGAACAAATGGAGGGCATAAAGCACTTTGTTCTTGCTCAGGCTCAAGGGAAAAAAAAAAAAAAAAAAAGAAAAAAAGGCTCCATTTAGAAGACAGGAGCCTGGGATTCTGGAGTAGAAGCCGTGTATGACTGCCTCTCAGATGGTGCTCCATTTCAGGAAAAGTGGTGAAAGGACATCTGTTGGCAAATTGCCCTTTTTTGGGTTATTGAAAGCAGCAAGTTGAAAAACAGAGCAGATGAGGATGTGCGGGATCCCAACTGACCATGAGAAATCAGATTGCACTCTTTAAAAGAAAACCGATTACCAGACATATTAAACTTTAATCTTATTTGCAGTTAGTGGCCCCAAAGAGAATGCTTTGTTGGAGACCTTCCAAGAAAAGCTATTTCAGACAGCTTGTAAAGCAAAGACAATGCAGTAGAAATAATGCAAATACAGTTCAACTTTTGCTATAATGAAGTTAGTTTATGACAACCTTTGTAACAACCTCAACAATAAATGTCAATATCCTCATTGGTAATTAGCTCTGCTGAGACAAACACTTCTCCAAATTTGATGCGAAGACACTATTTACATATTTCTTCCTTTTGAAAAAGCAGACTGTATCTGGCACATAAGTATGCATTTTACTTCTAAGGTTTCTAAGCACCATCTAAATACTGAATGAGTGCAAAATGACCTCCACTAAGGTACTGCCTGTTTGCATTCAGTTCAAATGGGATGCAGCCTCAGATGCAGCAAACTGCCAAACCCTGGCACTGTAACCTCCTTCAGCTAGGGAGTATTTTAATCCCACTTCTGTGAGGATTCTTTGGCAAGGCTACTGCTGGCTGTTGTCCTCAGGACACTAAGTCATGCTGCTGATGTGTATTATAGTTACATGTGCCTTGCCTGTGGAATCTGGTCACGGATGCTTCCCTTTACCTTGTAGGTAGCCTGCACTTCAGCTCCTCATCTGGCAGCTTTGGCATTTGTCATGGTCAATTCACCCCCCTGCAGCTGTAGGTGGGCTGCAGACAGGATGGAGAGCAGTGCAGGGAACTGTACTCATTAGTGCCTGGTGTAGTACAAATTACATGGGGCAGGGAGGGGCTCCTTTCCTCTGCTCTTTTCCTTACCTGGTGTTTGGTGGGGTTCTGGGCACATGAAAGGAGTGCCACAGCTTGGGCAAACATGTAACCAAAGTAAGAAAAAATACTTAAAGCTTTTTCTTGCTTCCCTCCAGGCAATTCTGCAGTATGTATGTTAGAGGAATTTGAGAGTCTTATGAAATCAAAAGGCTAGCATTGACTATAATTACAAACCATCACAAAGATTTTTAAAAAGTATTTATTCATTCTCATGACCTAAAGATATGCATGTTGTAAAAGATCCCTCCAATAGTAATTTTACAAAGTTGACTCAGTAGTGCTCCACAATCCATAAACCTGAATCTCAGTATAATTCTCTAAATACAACTGCAATAAAGATAGCCCTTAAATTATAGACTACATTTTTGAATGTTCACTTCAAAATTACATCTTTTTATTTACAGAGTTTAGTGAATTCATGTCACTTCTTAAAGTGTCTCTGGCTGTATCTAGACATCTCACATTGACTTTTTCTTTTCATGAAATTAATAGCATTTTTGCTAAGTGAGTTTCCTGGACTTGGCAGCAACGCAATAGAATAATTAATTGAGGTGTCATAAAGGCATTCCACCATTCTACTTGGGATACATCCTATGGCACCATCAATCATAACAGAACAAGTGTTAATCTGCTTGCATACAATAGATCATAAAAAGAAATAGTGTGAATTTAACACTTTTTTTTGACAGGAAAGCCTGACACTTCTTGTATTATCTGTCTGTGTATAAGTACACGCATATTTAGTGCCCAGGCTATAAATGCTAAATGAAGGCAGCTCGACAGCTCCTGTGTGCATTGCCTCTCACAGGGAAGCTGCCTGTCAGTGCACACACTCCCTGCTGGATGTATCAGCTGAGCAATGCAGCAAAGCTCAAACATTTAAGTTGTTTAAGCACACAAGGAATACCATTCAGCTCAGGGAAGGTGAACACATGTGAGAGCCCTCCACTGGGCAAAGAATGCCTCCTTGTCCTACTGTTTATGCACTGGCTACCTTGGTATTTTCACAGGAATGTTTACTCTGTCACCTGACTACACCTTCAGGCATTTTCCAAAATGTTTTTGTTTTTTTGTTTGTTTTTTTTTTGTTTTGTTTTGTTTTGTTTTGTTTTGTTTTTTGTTTTTTTAATATTCAAACTGTTTCAGTCAATATTAGTCAAATCCTCTTTTAGTCAAATTCTCAGTGCACCCTGGTCTTCTCAGGAATCCATCCTGCACTTTTGACTCTTGCCCAGCAAGGGGAGAAAAGGCAGATGGACTTCAAATGCAACAACAGTGCTGCTGCCTGCAGTGCACTGCTTTAAGAGGCTGGGCCTGAAATAGCTTCAAAATATACATCAAAATATATGGAGAAACAGACTCCTGTATGCTACCTCACAAATTAAATGCTCAGCCTCAACAGATCTGTGGGTACATGAGGATTCTGAACTCGCTGGTTTTGTCTGAAGAAAAAGCATCCCAAATGAATGGCTGGAAAACCTAAGTGCCTTTAAAAAGGTCTAAGTTACTTTGGAGGGCAGCAAGAGCAAGTACCACAATAAAAATTAACTCTAAGGGTTAAATAAAATGAAAACACCACAACTTCAAATGTGTTGTGGATAAAGGGCTAGAACCAGACAGTGACCTAACTTAAAGGTCTTTAAAGAGAGAAATAAATGGACGCACCAGCAATATCCCCCTAAAAATGATGAGGCATCAGTATGACGTGTTCAGCATTCCCCTAACTTTGTCTGCACACTTTTTTTCCCCCTTTCTCTGTTTAAGTTCTATTTTGAATATAGGGTTTCTGCCAAGAAACTTGTTAAAAATATTTATAATGAGCACAGCATGATTTTTGGATTCTGTAAACAAATACCTCTTTAAAGTTATATATCATTTCAGAGACTTAAGATTCACTCGTCAAGGAAACCCAGCGTTTTCTTCACTAAAACTTTGTGAGTTAGACTTTCTAAAGGGAACATACAAACTTTGATCTATAAACTTTAAAAAGCTGAAATTAAGATTAGGGAGAAGATAAAACACTTCACAGAATTTAGGTGGCAGAATATATCTTGTTCTGTGTGTGTGAAGTTGTTTCTAGTTGTATGGAATAACCTTAGAACAAACGTAGTCTTAGGGCACGTAGGTAACATTTTGATGTTTCCTTGCCCAGGGGCCACTGCTAAGAAGAGGCTTATTGCAGCCTAATGATCCAGTGCAACATTTGTTTCAGCTATTCGCCCCAACATCGCTGCTGGGGCACCACGTTGGCGGCACACAAACTACGCCAAAGCCGTGGCCCAGCAAGGAGCTGGGAGCTGCTGCTGACCTCAGCACAAGGCGTAGCAAAGACGAGTCGGTGCCACGCGGTTCCCGCTCATCTCCGCCGACCAGAGCTGCTTTAAAAGCACACGTTAAGCGCGGGTGCAGCAGGTGCCCGGGCAGCAGGATGACACAGGGAAACACCACACCTGCTCCCCGGTACAAAGCCTGCAGGCCCCGGAGAGCCGCCACCCGGCTGGCAGCCACGCACCCGCAGCCCGCAGGGCCGCGCTCGAAGCGCCGCTCGGCCCCCTCGGCCGGGAGCCCCGGGTCGGTGCGTGTTGCACCGGAGCCCGCCAGAGCAGGCAGCCGCCCTCGCCCGGGGCGGGCTGGCACCGGGGGCACCGGAGCCCGCCGGCCTTGCCGCACCGGGCCGGGCGGCGGTTCCCGCCCGCGCCGGGCCCCCGCACGCCCGCGACAGCGACCCCCGCCCCGGGTAGCGACATCCCCGCCGCGGCGACCCCCGCACATCCGGGGCAGCGGCGGGGCGGAGCGGGGCCGCGCGGGGCGGTCGCCGCCCCTTCCCTGATCCCGCCTCTCCGCGCCGCCGCCGCCGCTGCCGCCGGCGATGGAGACGCGGC
The DNA here is from genome assembly GCF_035770615.1 of Melospiza melodia melodia. Classification (NCBI taxonomy): domain Eukaryota; kingdom Metazoa; phylum Chordata; class Aves; order Passeriformes; family Passerellidae; genus Melospiza; species Melospiza melodia. Next base: position 107,654,029 of record NC_086194.1, on the reverse strand, counting down.
GCTGAGCGGGGCTCGGGCGGCAGCGGTGGTGCGCGGGAGAGCGGGCGGGGGCGCCGCCGCCGGCGGCAGCAGCGGGAGCGGCGGGGCGCGGGGCATGCGGAGCGGGCGCCGCCGGGGGGCTGCAGCTGCGGGCTCCGAGGCGCCCAGGGAGGCGGCGGCTCCTCCGCGGGGCTCCGTGTGACCGCGCTGCTGCGCCCGGAGCGCGGCTCCCGGCAGCCGCAGGAAGAGGGGGGCCGAGGCGGCGGCGGTGCAGCGCCGCTTCCCCGGCCGCGGAGCGAGGCGGCGAGCGGAGGCGCCCGCTCCCCGGGGCCGTAGCGGCGGCCGCCGGCAGCCCGGCAGTGCAGCGGCAGCGGCGGCCGCGCCTCAACTTGGTGCGAGGCAGCGGCCGCCGCGACGAGCGGCGTGTGCGCCCGTCCCCGCCGCCGCCCGGAGGATTTACCCTGCGGGACTCTTGTGCTCGGGCGCCCGGTGACCGGGGCGGCAGCGGCGGGGCTGGCGGCGCCCCTCGCCTCGCCCCGACGTCCGCCCCGCAGCGACGGAGAGGAGGGCCGAGGTGAGTGTGGGCTCCGGGCGCCTCGGGTTCCGCTTCCCCCCGCCCCACTCCCGGCCGCGCTGGGTCTCGGGGGAAGGGAAGCTCCAAGTTCAGCAGCGCCGGGCTTCTTCCCTCTCCGGCCGCCCGCGGAGAGCCGCCGCCTCGGCCGGCCGCCGCTTCCTCCGAGCGGGGTGACCCCGCCGCGGTGCCCGCTCGGAGGCAGCCGGCGCCGGGGACGGGCACACACCGCCTGCGGCTGCCTTCCGGCGGCTCGGCTCGGTGCTCTTGCCGCGGAGAGGGTCGTGGGGCTGGGGACGTCCTGTTGCTGCTGCCAGGGGTCAGAGCTGCCGTGTGTCAGCAGCCTCCGGCAGCGTGGCTGTTTGTGCGTGTGTGTGTGTGTGTGCAGGGGGAGTACCAGGGCACCATCGTCGGCTCTACCTCTTCTTCACCGCTGTCGCATCAAGTTCGTTCAGTTGATGGTTATTATGTAACATGTGACCAATATTTTAGAGTTTCTCTTATGTGCTGGGCTCCGGATCAGTCTTATTTTGTTGCATTTTAATTCATAAAGCTGAAGAGGCTCGGCAAAGCTCTCGTTCTAATTGGTTGCCTAATGGAACTTGGTTTTCATGTGACTTTGGCCGTGTTAGCAGAGGGTTACTACCTCCTTCCACTCTAGGAAAGCAGAAGTGCGTGTCTTCTGCCCCCTCTACCTCCGCCCCCCTCTTATACTATTAAGCATGGGCAAGTTTCTTTAGGTCCCGCTTGTTTTTAGTAGATTCTGGAACCTGCCACTTCGTGAACTTAGAGCCTGAGATCCTGAAATAGAAACTGATTTTTGTGCAGCAGCTCCTGAGAGAAATAACTTTTATGGCGATGAACAGGAGTAAAACAGCCTAACAGCCTCCTCGGTTTATATAAATGATGTTGGCACTACGTGAACTGTAAATGAACATAGCCAACAGCTGTGCAAACCAAAACTATGTAACTAACCATGTATTATTATAGCTTGCTGTTCTCAACTTCATTCCTTTGCAAAGACATTGAAGATCATGCTACCCTGAGCACTTGGAGCACCACAGAACTAGTTTTTCTTGTAAATACAAAGAATTACTTACCTTGAAGATAGCACTTTACTTTCTAGTGCCAGCTTCATCATTTTCTGTGACTTGGAATTGTGTCTGTGTTCTCCTGTGATGCTGGCCTTTTTTAAAGTGGTATTGCTAGCACTTTGAATTTGTTTGCTGCATTTTCTCAGGCTTACTTGTGAAACAAGAATGTAAACCTGAGATTGTTATTGTCAGTAGGGAAATTGTGGCAGCATGGTCATCCTCAGAAAAATGATACAAACATTACCTGGCAAGGACACCACACACGAGTCACCCTTGAGATCAAGGTGGCAAGGGCAGCACATGGACTATTACTGGATGATGTCTGTCTGCTCAGAATTGTAAGCTACATGAATGAGTGTACCTTATTCCTCTTGTTCTTATAGGAATAGGGCAATTCAAAGACACTAATGTAAGTCATGAAAATGCTTTGAAAACACCATGTGACAGTCATTTCTTAGTCTAGTGGTGAGGTGGTACTGTTTCACTTTTATACGAAGATTTATTCCTCCCCACTCTTCATCTCAAAGTGAATTTGTTTGAATGAGTTCAGGAATAAGCTGTACAGAAAAAGAATGGAGGTAATTTAGAATAAATTTCAATACTGTATTGCTGCTTTAGGAAAATAGTATTCTGCTGTCCTTTCATTGTTGCATATGTGATAACCCATATGTTAGCTGTGAACTTTTAAAATATTTTTTCTTTATTCTTTAACAAAAGGAGTGTAATCTGTCTTTGGTCAGAGGACAAAAAGTAGCTTCAGAGATACGCATCTAAAAATAAAGTACTCCCAAATATTTAAATCCTTTGAATGTAATTTGCATCATGTTTTTCATGTTTTGTTCAAGAGACAAGAGATTCTTGACAGATTTTATATTTCTAGTAGGTTTTTGTTTTTTGGTTTTGTTTTTTTTTTTTTTTTTTTTATTTTAGGGCATATGGTGTCAGACTGTCCACATAGCACAAAAGTTTGATTCACAGGACCAAAATGGTATGGTCTTTGGCTCTGCAGTCTTCCCCAGCCTGTGTCTTTAGATGTCTTCTCATGGAAGTGCAGGGGCCATCTCTAGACTTAAGTTGAGCTGTATCAGGAGCTGTCACTGCTTATAAAGAAAATAAATCACTCACAAATTCAAATAAATTGATTTTTTTCGGTGTGTAAGGTACATTAAAATACCTTTTAATAATTGTAGTAGTGCTATTTAAAATGGTGCTGTTTCATACTTAACCAATCACCTCATTAAGAATTTTGGAGTTCTTTTATCTGTCTTAAATTATAACCAAAATCTGGAAGCATGTTTTGCTCTCCTTCAGGCCAAGTTATAGTGCATAATTTGCTTTTCTGTGTTGCTCTTTGATTTTTAAAGTTTGTTTGGAAGGAGGTGGTTTTGGTGCCCCCCACCCTCTTTGAAGGGTCAACATGCTGATTTTAGTATTGAAATTGTGACACTGGAGTTTATCTGGGGTTCATGTGGTTGAATAACTCATGACAGATACAAGAAGTGTTAAAGAAGGTAAATGTTGAATACTTCTCTCCTAGTATGTGTCTTGTACATACTTAATAGAGGTAGGCTTGGATCATTACATGGGATGTTTTTCATCCTAGTCAATTTTTTCTGTCCTCCTTTGAATAGTGACAGATTCTTTATTATAAAGATGCACTAGACAGAAGTGAATATTCAATTATGCATTGTATAAAAAATGAGTATCTCTGGACTGTGTACTTCCTGCTTTCACTGAGCAGCATCTTAATTTTTGAGGTGTAAATTATTTCCCTTCTGTTTACATTTAGTCTTCTTATAACTATGTTTTTTCATTCCTTGTCGTCTTAACCTTTCTGTTGGATTTCTAATTCTCTACCTAGTCTAATGCTGCAACAGCCTTTTTCAGGTCATCATTAAGAATGAAGCAGTAGTTTTATATGAAGGCAGTTGAGCTAGTGCTTGCCACTGCTGCTTTTGAATCTTGATACTTTTAATTATCAGCAGTGATGTACTCATATTGAGCAGAGATCTTCCCTGAGTTCCACAGGGATGCTTGTAATCCTCTTGTTTGTACTAGGCCTTCTTAATTTAGAAGGTTGCTGACCATACTAGTAATTATTTAACTTTCAGTGACACTTCTTCTGCATTTATTAACATTGACTTTTATCTGCCAGTGCATTACCTGTACATCATGGTTGATTAGCTTCCAGCTGGTTACATTTTTGGACTTATGTACTTGACCAACCTATATAGCTGTTAACTTTTCTGCTTTCTTTTTCAGCTCATTAATTAGTGCCTTTAAATGTTGCTAGCTTTATGGATCCTTGAGGCATCCTGCTGTTAACCTTTTGTTGTGTTGCAAGTTTGATTACATATTCCTAGTTCAAACTTCCTGTTTCTTAGATAGGAATAAAATACTTGAAAGAGAATATGACAGAAATATTGAAAATATATCTGCAATGTTGAAATCATGGCTTTTACTCAACTGTTAGCACCAGGTCTATTCCTGACAGAAGTACTCTAAATTTAGCATCCCCAAATAAAATGTTTTAACTGCATGCTTGTCATAAAAGCACTTTGATACCATCTTCCGCTAATTCTGGCAAAGCATTTTTTCCCCTTTACAGTCTTTCTAGAGAGCTTAATCCATTATGTGAAATCAGCCCATTGTAAAAATCAATGGAATTGATATACTTTTAGCTAATGTATTAAAGAGCTGGCTAACTGCTCTATTATTCACTTTTTGATTACTTAAATACAGTTTTGCAGTATGAAATATGAAGGTTCTTTAGGGGCATTTACTTTCGGCTAAATTGGAAGCTTGTGACTTTGAGCACTGCATAAATTATCTCATACATGGGCTGTTGTAGGAATTCCCAACTCATGGAGGCATTCTCACCATTGGGTTCACATTAAGGTCTTTTTATAACCCACAAAAGAGAATTAGCTTGAATTCTAAAGCCCTTCACGATGCATCTTACTGAGTGCAGGTTTGTAGTATGCAGTTTGTAGTACAGGAGAGGCAATTTTGATTCCTCCTGTCTTTGACCAATGGAACTGAACAGTCAGCATGGAAAAGGTGTGTTTAGCTCATAACCTCAGTTGTCACTGAAAGCAAATGTGCTTGGAGACTTGATTAGTTCAGAAAAGGTACCCTTGGCAAGTTAGTCTTCCTAAGCTGGCTTTTGATACCATTTGCCAACCTTGTTTTTGTGATCCAGAGTTTTATTTTCAATTATTGAAAAACTCTACCACAACATGTTTTTGTTTTGATTTTTTTTTTTCGTTCTCCTCTCTTTAAGCGATAAACTGTGGTATGGAAATTGACTATGAAGATACTTCAAAACAGTTTTTTTTTTTTTTCATAAAGTATTTCGTTTTGGCATTAGAGTGGTCAGTTTCATTTCTTTGGAATTAAAAAGTTACCCTCGAGAGTAAGAGCTTTGTAATGGTGCCTTCTCTCATTGGAATCAGTGTTTAGTGACCACAGCAACTCTCATTGATAGTTTCAGCTCTATTGTCAGACTACCATTTAAGAGAAATATACAGGTAGGAAATTGAGCACTGCTTGTGTTGTGTTGCTGTTCTGTGTAATCTGATGGTCCTCAAGACATTTGTGTTTGTTCTCCTGTGAGGAGGTACTACTAGAGAAAAACAGTGTAAAGCAGCAGCAGCTTGCTGTGGACATTCAGACTCTGGGACTGGCTCATGTAAAGCTGCTGTGAAATTCACCTCTTATTTAAGGAGGGAAGTGTTTTCATACTTTTTTTTTTTTTCTTGTGCCATGCTGGTATCAACTTTTAGAAACTTTACTCTTTTAGAAAATTTATCCAACAGATAATCCAGTTCAGTGTTTTGCTGTCTAGCTGAAAGAACTTTAACATCCTTTGGAGGCAGAATGTGTGAACTGCTCTTGTGTTCCTTAATTCTTATCTTGCTTTATAAGACTTTGTCCTGTAAATTGCAAGCCAGTGTAATATTGTAAATTTTTTGGAAAATTTTACTTTTCACTAGTACTAATATTGGTTAAACTGTGCAAGTGATAGAATCTCTAGGAATTATATATTTTTTTAATGAGATTTCTTACTGTAGGTAAACTCTTAGTATTTTTTGTGCAAATATTTCTTTGTAATGGAATGCAGTACTATTTTCATGTTGAGTTCCAATATATCTTCCTGTAACAGGGTTCTTGATGTGTAGATGGGGTCATATGACAGAATTTGTCATCCTGGTTATATGGAACAGTTGAGTCAGAATAATATTCAACATTTAAGTTGCTTGTGAAAACTTGTTACAGGCAAGGGAGAGGGTATGTCATGTTCTTTGACTTTTTATTTTTACAGTGCATTAGAATGGACTCCAGAATTTCAGCTGGTGCTTCCTGTCAGCCACAGGAATGATGAAAATAACAGAGCACGTACATATCTCTCAATAAGTAGTTTGACAGGAGGCAGGAATACTGGTCTGGTTTTACAGGCACCACATGACAAAGGCCAACAGAACCTGAAGAACTTGAATCCCAATCTGTTTACTTTTCCATAGCCACAGGTTATTGTTATCTTATCTCTTTTTCATACCTGCTCTCAGTATGCTAGCAGTGCTTTAGTGCAAATTGTGAATGAGAACCAGAATTATGCTGACAATTAAAGAGAAGGTGATTCTTCCAGGGAGAAGGAAACAAATTTTGGGGTTGGGCTTTTGAGTTTGCCCTTTTTTTTTTCCTCATTTTTTTCAAAGGGTTTGTTTGTTTGGTTTGTTTTGGTGTTTTTTATTTGTTTTTCAGATGTCCATGAGAAACAAACTAGGGGAAGATGGAAATACTGGTAACAGGTTGGAATCAATTGTCAGTATATATATAGAGATTTGAAAATTCTAATTAGATATCTGAATGGTGAAGCTGACTAAAAAACAGAATGAAAAATTGATCAAATGACCATGTATGTCCATAAAGACAAAGAGATATTTAGTATTGATCTGAATTATAGAATATGCTGAGTTGGAAAGGACCCACAAAGGTCTTTGAGTCTGACTCCTGTCCCTGCACAGGATTGTCCCCAGGAGTCACACCTTGTCCAAACACTTCCAGAACCTTGTCAGGCTGGTTGACCTCTCCTCTGGGGAGCCCAGGCCCTTCCAGTGCCTGATCACTCTGTGTGAAGAATGTTTTCCTCTTGTCCAACCCAGACCTTCCCAGACACAGCTTCAGGCCACTCCCTCAGGTCCTGTCACTGTCACCACAGAGAAGAGATCAGTGCCTGCCCCTCCTCTTCCCCCCATGAGGAATTTGTAGCCATGATGGGATCTCCCCTCAGTCTCCTCCAGGCTGAACAGACCAAGTGACTTCAGCTGCTTCTCATTCAGCTTCCCTTCCTTCACCATATTTGTTGTCCTCCTTTGGACATTCTCTAATAGTTCTATGTCTTTCTTGTATTGTGGTGCCCAAAACTAAACACAGTGATCAAGGTGAGGCTGCCCAAGAGCAGGATAATCCCCTCCCTTGAGCAGATGTCTCCACAACAGCATTCAAAAATGAGTTTGACAACTATGGCCAGGGTGAGCAAGGACTAAGATCAAGCATAAAGCTGCCTCTCACCCCAACCCAAAGTGGGTAACAAGTAGATGTCATTTCATGAGCTCAGTTCTTAACTTTGCTAGGTGTTAATTTTTTAAAAAACAGAGTAAACAAGCTCCATGTGCAATAGGCTTCCAAATCTTCTGATGGCCCAAAAGCTTATTAGTTGTGGGCAAAAAATTAAGATTGATCAGAGTTGTCTTTTCACTCAGTGACATTTATCAGTTTGATTACCACTATGAATAATTTAGCATTAAGAGCAGCCCAGGCTCTTATGTGCATATCCTGTTCATTATGTTTCTGCCTTAAATACATTCAATTGAGAACATTCACTGATGGAGCACTTTTAAAGTATCTTTAAGGACTCATTTAGGTTAAAATTAAACTAATGGATTTATTTAATTTTCAGTTCATTACATACTTAGGGTAATTGGGATTGATACACTTTTCAAACAGAGAAGCTGAAACCTAATTTTAGGTGCAAACTCCAGCTTTAACTACTGTTACTATTTAACTATTGTTTCCAGACAATACTTCTGTTAGGAATTATTTCTGTTTGTCCTGATTGGAATATTAATTTGAATGTCCAGTTTGTGAGTTTGCCATTAAGAAATTAAGTATGCATTTTCACATAACTTGTTTTTTTAGATGACTTTGTGGTTTTAAAGGCTGCAGTCTGTAGTGTCATGTGAATGAATCAAATATCTGCTATCTTTATCTTTGAAAAATGGTTGAAGAGGGCACACCAGAGCAGTCTCAAAGAGATACTTGAATAACAGCTCTACTTAGAATAGCAAAGAAAACCCCCACCCCTGCTAGCAGTCTGTAACTTTGTTCACCCCTTTTCCAATATACTCTTCCAATTTTTTCTTCAGGGCTTGCTGATCAGAAGTTTTAGAAAGCTGGGTACTTAAATGAGTACTAGTTTAGTAAACTTGTTTTGTTTTCAAATTCTGAAGATAGTGTGGATGTGTACACATCATACAACAAATATTAAGCTTCCTAAGGTGCAGCAGAGGTGCTTTGATTTATTTGAAATACATATTTCAAGAAAAAAGTCATCCCTTAAGGCCCTCTGTCTGCAAAGAATGGTTATATAGTTGAAGAACTTCTTCAGGCTGATGTTTCTAAATATTTGATTTTGAGGCTTATTTTTGTGAACTGAAAGTCTCAGAAATGGCATGAAAAATACAAAGTTGTTCAATAACTTTAGGAAGTAGAAGAGCACAGTACCACCTCCATGAGTCCTAATACAGGTCAAAAATACACTCTGTACCTTCTTAGAGTCTTTGAAAGGCCTTTAGATTCTTACTGGGACTTGTTCCTTGCTCTAGTGCTGTGTGTGTTCAAGCAGAGTTACAGATAGGACAGTCCAGTAAGTTAAACATACATTTGCTTCAGACTTAGCTTCAATCTAATTAGCTGTCCTCTTAGAAGAACAGCCTGGCAACCTTTTGGAAATGTGGTCTGAGATAGCTGTGAGAAAACAACTCCAAGCTGCTCAGTGGTTCCTTTCCTGCAGCTTCTGCTGTAGTTTAATTGGGCACTGAAGTGAGCAGGGAGAGCCATGTGACCTCAGGGATGATCAGGAATTCTTCATTCTTTGTCAAGTTCCCTGATAGAACAGAACAGAGTGGGGCAGCTGCTGCAATGTTAGATTGCATACTCATCAAAAATGTTTTAGTTGGTTGTTTTTTGGGTTATTTTGAGCATCAAATTGGTTTTATGTATGATATCACAGGTTTTATGGACACTGGAATAAAATAATTTGAAATTGTGTAGCCTAAGCTGCCCTTAAGGATGATGTTGATCTATACAGAGTTCCAGAAGTAAATGGCTGATAATCTAGCCTTCAAAACAACTGATGTTATGAGGGCTTAAAATTGTTCTTAGTATAGCTTTAGAAAAAAATAGTCTTCATTATAGGTTTTTGTGTGCTCTGAAATTTGTATTTGATGTTTGGCTGTGAATAGATTCATTGAATTGCTGGAAGCTGCATTAATATTTTATCAAGTCTAAAGTTGTGTGTTGGTAGTTAAAATATTGCTTGTATTTTAACTTTGTTGTTGTACAAAATGTTAAAGAAGAGAAAATCATTGGTACCATTACTGCCCAGTGACACTAACAGAATCCTGCAGAAAATATTAAGCAATCCATCAACTCTTGCAGGAGTGCAGTTGGAAGATATTTAAATGTGGTACATCAGAGCAAGATGGAAGAAAATCTGAACTTGGATAATTGAAAGGCATGTGGTACAGCCTTTTTTTTTTTTTTGCTATTACATATTCAAATGTTATTTCATAATATTATTCACATTATTCTGCTATGGTGTCATGTCATCAAATGAAAGAGTGTTTAGAAAGCATGAAGAATTCAAGGAGTCTAGTGAGCAACCTGAGCTGGATAAAACATTTTAAAGTAATTAATACATTATGTATGCAGACTCAGCACAAAACTTTTTTCTCTAGCAAAATATACTTGCCAGATTCTATATCTAATTTTGTGCCGCAGTTCTAAATCATAAAATCTTTATACCTGCAGTAGTTAATTAAAAAAAAATTATGGTAACCAATGCCCGCAGGAAACAAAGTAATCTTGTGTATTGAATTTGTTAAATCTTTAAAAAAAGAAACCCTATAAAAACCATTAAACCAACCCCCTTGTTACTAGACATTATTTATCTTCTTTCCTTTCCTCCTCATGTTTCTTTCTTTTAGTTGCTTTTGGATCTTGCAGCGCTGTCAAATCATATCTTTTATTCTGTCTTTCCATGTCCAGAAAAACTAATCACTCTTCTGCAGGCAGTTAATGCTTGAAATCTGCTGTGTGTAAGAAACCAATTGACCCAATCTCAGCTGGGATCTGATTCATGAAAGTACAACAATATGTAATTTTCTTGCTTTGGATCATATCAAAGCTTTCTTAGGCAGTTTTAGACTATTATGACTGTTCATTCTTCCCTCCAAATTGTTCTTTCCCAAACACAGTAGGAGCTTCTAAGAGCTTGAAACAATGGTTTCTCTATATTTTGCATGTGTTATGTATATTTGAGAGGCATCTAAGGACTCCTTTTTTAACCACATTTTCCTCTGTATGGAAAACTTCATAAAACATCTTGCTTTCTGCCAGTAAAACAACGCCTTTTATTTGTTTTTTTTTTTTTTTTATATATACCTCATGTTATTTGCAGTAGAGTTGGATAGCAGTGAGTTGTGGTCAGTAGTTTGCACTAATGTGCTAGTTTGGATCACGAGCATTTTTAATCAAAGAATTCACAATGGAATGATTTTTAAGGTGAGCAAACCTTCTTTATGACCACTTCTGTGCAGAAGAGTCAAATACCACGCACATCAGGCACTTATTCCAAATCAAATGTTTGACCTTGCAATCTTCATAGCTGCGTTTTCAACTCTGTGGCTGTAAAAATATTTGAAACCAATTTTCTTACAGCCAAACCATTTTTTACTGCTCTGATTCACTACTGCTTCCGTCGGCAGGGATGAGCTGCGTGGGATATTTCTGGGGAGCAAACCCAAGAGGAATTTCTCATTCTTCTAAGAGACTGTTTGCTTCTTGATCTGTCACTTGTAAAATGCTGGCTAATTGTTAGTTTAAAACAGCTTATATCAATTACTTATATCAATTGTAGCACACCACCTTAGGTTTTCATGATTTGTGATTTCTCCTTTTCTTCCATTTCTCTGGGTATGTGATGAGTGGTTGGGTGAATCATTAATTTTATTCAGAAGAACGTGGTAATGATTCAAGAATGAGAGTGGAGAAATGAATCCAAAGGAAGTCAAAATAATAGAGTAATTTGGGGGTTTTGATACATGGTTTCACATTTCTTAGAGATCTGGCTGTCTGAAAGTGAAGCTCAGTGTTTTCCAGAAAATCATCACTTTTAGTGTAACTCAAGAATTTAAATTTAAAAAAAAAAGGAAATTACCTCAAAGTCAGCTAACTGAGAATGTTCATTTTACTGTACTGGTGCTTGGAGAGTATCCAGAAAAGATGTAAGGTCTTTTATTTTCCTTCACATGTGAGTTATTAACGACATAATTTAATTTACTAAAGATATTTCAATGTAGTTTGAATAGCTTAATGAGTTTCTTTATGTTTTAACAATTTATTAAACTGTTACATAAAAGGTAAAATTGGGATATGCTAGGGAAGTGAGACGAGGCTTTAAGAGCAAAGTGAAGACTGGTGTATTTGAAGTAGATTGAAGTCCAGTTATGGTCAGGCTTATTGAAGAGGAAATCATCACAATGGCCCAACTGACAAACACTGTGTTGAAGATTTCCATATCCAAGTCTTAGGTTTTGAGGAAAGGAGTTTAGCTCTTTTGGTGGTGGCTGGAACTGGAGAAATTTAGCCAGTCTTATGCATACTTGTTGAAGAATTATCTTCCTTTTCCAGAAGGGATTTGTTTCAGATGGATGGGTAAGAAGCCAAAAAAAATCGTAAAAGCTTGAATGTTTATGGAGGAACATAAATGAAAAGCCTCCAAGCTTATGAAGTCAACTGTGTGTAGACTAGGGAAATTTTAAAACACTTCTGTGTTAAAACTGTGTATATGTCTGAAAATCTTTGTGTCCACTGTAAATGAAGGTTTATGGAGGAAATACTGTTTTCTGTTCAGCTTCAAAAAGAAAGCTTAAGATGTATAAATAATTTTTTTTGTATTGCTCTTTCAAGAGAGAGGACAGTTAAGGACAAAACTTTAATACACAAAAAGTAAATACACAAAACTTGAAAACTTTTGGCTTTGCCTGCGTATGTATGGATCAAATGTCCAGACTGAAGTGATGCGAGGGGCATTTCCCTGGGTGTATCACCTCTGGCTGGGATTCTGTTCCCTGCCCACAGTTTGTCTGCCTGGTTTCTGATCCTATGTCAAGTGTGGTGACATTGACATGTGGTACTCCTTTTTGTGAAAGTTAATAGTGTTTTTACTTGACGATTGACCCAGTCAGGCAACAAAAATAATTTTGGCTGGAGAGGAAGAGTTCCCTTTTCAAGACAGTTTCATCTCCTGCTCTGTTCACCCTCAGCCCTCCCTCATTGTTACCCTGTGCCCCCACCACCCTCCTGCTCCAATGTGGAGATTGCTTGTAGTAATACCTGATAGGCAAAAACGCCCAAAATATTAAATTGACACAATTTTGGAGAAAATTGAAAAAAAGGCAACTCAACATTTACCTGTTTTCTAGCCTGCCAATTCAGCAGTGAGCCTTGCTTTTGACTGGCCAGATAGGATACCTGAACTTTGGAACAAACCTAGCATCTGATACCCATTGATGATTTGGTAATTAAGAGGCATAGGGAAGATGTCTTAGAATTGTGAGGGGAATGGACATTTTGGAGGTGGAGGAATAAAGGAGAGCTTGTAAGAGGCAGCAGCACAAGGTGCTGAGATTATTGTTGTCTGTGGGAGACAAACCCAAAACTTCTGCTGTCCACAAGGCAGGATAAATTGTTTTAACAAGATCTGTTTGCAGATAGACCACAATTTATTTCTAAGCGTCAACATTCTGTCAGTCTTTTTTTTTTTTTTTTTTTTTTTTTTTTTCTCAGTGTGCTGTGGCTGGTACTGCAGCTGGTCCTTTTAAATTATAAAAAAAGTTTCCAGATGCTGCTACAGGGCAGTTTATTAGAACAGCATAGTGGTAAAAGTTAAACTGGTCTACTTACTTACGTTAATGGATGGTTGATCATGTTTCTTCTCCCTGAAACAAAATTTCCACAGTTTGCTTAGGAACCGTTTGGTCTGAATTTATAGAAAGACTTATTTTTGTATCTTTTATTCTTAATGGGAATAGTTGAAAGCTGCTTGTAGAAGAGACAATTAGCTGATAAAGTGAGTATTTAAGTCAGTATGACATCTCCTGTTCCTCTGTTGGAAAACCAAAGAGGAGCACGGGAGAGCAGACTAGATGAGAAGATTAATGTATTGTTCATACATATAAAGTGTGTAAGCTGATGTAATTAAGGAGAGTGATAACCCAGGTTATTTGCTTTCTGAATTGCATGAGGAAAAGGAAGGAACATAATTCACTGTCTTTGTGCTAATATTTCCTGCACTAAAATCAAACTGGGTACCTTACTCTTATAAACAATACCCTATATACCTTGCTCTAATAAACAATATTCTTGACTTTTCTGAATGAATGCTAGTAGCTGATATGATTTTAAAGACTTGACCGTTACTAAAGTGAAATGTTAGTGTAAGAATGGACAGATTTTTAATATTGCTGTTACCTATACTTTCATTCCAGTTTTTACCTGTATTATCTGCTTTTTGTACATGTAATAAATAATAACTTTCTTGCACAAACCAGTGTAATCGTGAAAAGAGTTGGTTACATCAAGCCTTGAAATCACTAAATCCTAAGAAAAAGTATAGGTTCTCTTAAGGTGCATTGTATCTATTTTTTAATCTCTTTGTAATGGTATCTGAATTGTATGTTTATCTTGGTCTTTCTGACAGGGATCACTCTGCATGTTAGCAAAAAAATTCCAAATTGCATGTAATATAAAACATCCTGCTACACTCAAATTTCCTGCCATTCTCGTGATGTTCATGGGTCACTGACATGCTTTTCAAAGCATTATAAGTAAATCACTGAGTCACAATACTGAAAAAGTGCACTGTTGGCTCCTCAGCTTGGAATTATAGCAGTAAGTGTGTACCTCATAAGTAGTTAGAGGCTTGGCCTCCTGCTTTAAGAAAAAAATTAATCTGATCATGAGACATTGCTTTGTGGAGAACTATTGCAGAAGCAGATTGCCCCAAAGAGCAAATATTCGAGATTGAGGAGAATTGGGATTGGATGGCAAGAGTGATGCTTCCAAGCACCTTTTAGCAGGTAAAAGTAGTTTGCATTGTGTCGGTATCAGAGGCTTTGGCAGGTTCATCAGGAGCTCAAAATAAAGTCAGACAGGTACTGGGCAACATAAAACCTGTAGGAAAAGGGAACAGAAAAGTTGGCAAGAGAGAATGAAATGTGTTCCTCTAGAAGATAACAAAAAGTTTCAATGGCTAAATAATATTTCACTACTTCTTCTGTCAAATAGTGGCGTTACAAAGGTTTAGCAAGGTAATTAGTAAAAGAGATGGCAAATCCAGAACTATGAAGGGAATGTGGAAGTGTTGATTTGGAACAATTTGCCTATTGACAGATAAAAGTTCTGACTAGCATGGTTTGCCTGTTCAGCCAATTTCACATAGGAAAAACATCAGTTTGACTTTCTTCCTTCCTGTCCCTCTGGACTCTGAAAAGGGCAAAATTTATTCTTGACATAGGATTTAGTTTCCAGGAAAATAGCAGTGGGATCTTTGCAAGATCTGGGATGGGTTTATATGCCCCAGTAAAATATAGAATCATCACATTCTCTGCTTTCATTTACAGCATGGGGTACACCAGTATAGTCCTGGGATATGCTGGAATAATTGTTGGGGAGGTGGGAAAGACAGTGTCTGTATTTGGATAAGACATGATGTCCCTTGGTCAAAAAGTTACATGATATTCCAAACTGTGGACCATGCATAAGAAGTTAGATGTGCATGTTCTTTGAATACTTGTAATTTTCTTTTACATTCATGTGCTGAAGATAACATTGAACTGTAAGTCTTGTACAGATCTTTTTGCTATATTCATTCTTGATGAATTAGCGGAATGTCATTATGGTTTGGAAAATCAAATTTAATTTTCCATTCTGCATGTAATTTTTCCATTAATATGGAAGGCTGATAAGGCTTTTGCTGAAAGGATAGTATTTAAATCATCATATTTTTATTTAGAGTTTATTTAGAGCTTGCTTTCTGGAAGTTTGCAACACTTTTTGCTAGAAATGTAAGAGCAATGCTGACAAATCAGTGGCTTGAGCATTCTTGGTCTGTAGAACACTTCAGCTTGCAAAGCAAACATCCATTCTCAGCATTTGCTTTTCTTTCAAAGCTGATGAAGCACTTGAACTACTACTTATAAGTTGATTCTTAATTTTATATCAAAGTATTTTGAAGCTAAATTTTCATCTATCATCATGTAAACCCAGCTCAGTTATTTTGACAACTGGATGGTCTTCTTTGGTGGGAGCCTCACAGGGAGGAATTTGCAAGCTGGAGGTTTTCAGTTGCAGAGGAAGGTTTTAGAAATGCTGTTTTAGCTGGCACTGCTTTCTCTAGTTTAGTTACTTGTGATGAGTTGAATTTGAGTCTTTAAATAGCACAGTAAATTTCGTAACCCATACAGAAAAGTTAGTTGATACTTTCCACCTGAGCCAATGTTGAGGAGTCATTTGCAAAGCATATAACACTGTCAAACAGTTGAGCTGAGAGCTGAATGAGTGGGGAGGCTTTGCTTTGGTCTGTCATGACGTTGGCAGAAGTATTGAGAGCTCCCTGCTTGCTTTGCTGCATGAAAGTTAATCATTTTGGGATAAGTAGTTTAAGACAGTGTAGTGCTTCCAAAATTTTTTCCCATGTGTCCAAAGGAATTCAGTGTTGACTTAACAAAAGTAGTACGATAATTTTTTCATTGCTTTTCATTTAATTGTATTTTTAAAAGGTGCCTTCTTTCATTTTGATGCATGCTGAAATGTTCTCTAGCATAGCAGATCCACTCATAAAATAAAAAGTTCTGATTTTATTCTTCTGTAGGTGATATTTCTCAATATCCTGACTCTCCTTCAGCACAGTGGGTGCCTAGCCTGCTTGTTGCACTAATCTGTCTTAAGTAATTTTGTTTTTAGGGGCTGATTTGAAACTTCAACATTCTGCTTGTTTTCATATTGCTACCTAGATTATGATGTATACTAGGATGAGCCTCTCTATGCAAGATTCCTGTTTCATCTCTTTCTGGAATATTCAAGCAAGAGTTATTTCTCAATCTTGAATCAGGTGTTAAGGGAAGCAAGTCATGTCTTTCCAGTTATTGAAAATGCTAAATGGTCAAATTCATATCTGAATAACTGGTGGAGATTTCCAGTAATGAAAGTTTCTCATTCCCTGAAGCATTCTGCTAAATATCAGATTAATAATCCTTTCCTCATGATGTTATGATGTAATTAACAATGTTTGTGGCCCAGCTGCTCAGGAGCTGGCAAAATTGAGGTGGAAAACTGATAAAGAATAACTGAAAAACACCACAGAGTTGGACAAAATAGTTACTACATAATAGACATGTTGAGATTTAGAGAAAGAAAAGTGGCAATTCTCAAAATTTTAAAATTACATTGTTAGCATCATGTGTCTGTCTCTGCTGCTGAAGTAAAGTCTTTTCCTGGGCATTCCTTCCCTTGCTTAGGCAGGTATTGTGAAATAGATTGCAAAAATTTCTCGATTGCAGTTTATTTCTGTGCAGAATTAGCTCTGAATCTGTGACTGATGTTGTCAGAAAGGAGTGTGGGGATAGAGCAAATGCTTAGGGACTAGGGGTGTCATTATGCAGTCCTTGAGCTGCAGTGCTGATTTTCAGCTTTCTTGACATTTTTTTCCACTTCTTTTAAGCATGATGTATATTAAACTGCATACCTTGTTTCCTGCATACTGAAATATCTTTTGGGTTTGTGTTTGTAAAAAGAAAGATGCTGCAAACAGCTGACTGACTCAGCAATTAGTAAATCAAATGAAATGGGATATTTCTAGGAAGAAACCTGAAGGTTTGCAGCATGATTTGGGAAACTGTGGGCTGGATTGCTGCATTGCCAAAGGCTGCATTAAAACAGCAGTGCTTTTTTTAGAAGAGCTAATTCATTGGGTTATTGTCGCAGTTTCCTCATCCTTGTTTTGACAGTGTTAATGGCTCTCAGAATGCTGTTTCAACTACCTGAAAGTAGTTACTGTCTTTACAAAAAAGGGACAAGAAAAAAATTGGGATTGGTATTGCTAACTGAATCCATTGTTTTGGAAACTTGATAACGTAATGCTTCCTGTGTTCCTCCATGGTAAACAAAACTTCCTCAATTAGGGACCATTATCTCACCTGAAGCCAGAAAAAGTTTGCCTGCTTTATTTTTCTTAGAAAAATGGAATATTTTGTCGCTGCTGTTGTGTAAAGTGATCTTGCTACTCTTGCAAGTGAGAAATGATAGTCATTTGTCAGCTCAGCCAAATTTCAGATACTGTTGCAAGCAGCAGAGCTTTGCCTGGAGGCAGATGCATATATCTGAAACTAGAATTTCTGTGGGAGGGTTCGTATTTGTGCATGAAGACATATGCTCAGCCAAGCAGTTTGTTGGTTTGGGTATGTTTTCTCCTGTTGACACTGACAGACAGTCTTACTGAAAAGCTTTAAATCTGGCAGAAGGCAGAAAACCATTCCCTCTTCACTATTTATTTCCCTCACCACAAAATTTTGTTTTTAAATAGAACATTAATATTTTCAAAGGACTGAGTCCCTAGGCCAGACTTTTTACTTTTTTTTTTTTTTTTTTTTTTTTTTTTTTTTTTTTTTTTTTTTTTTTTTTCCTAGGGGAGGTTGTCTGTACTACTTCTGTGCCCTAGGGTAACTTTTTTTCTAAAGGTTTACTCTTGTGTACTGTAAACTTATCTGTTCCCTGAGTTAAAGTCCTCCTAATAAGCAATGTGTTATTTTGGACTTTGGAGTTATGATGTGCTTGTTCACCTCTTAAACAGCTGTCTCTAAGATTTCAATTACATACTGGAGGCTAATATTGTAGTGTGTGATCATTTAGACTTAGTAAAAGCTTGTGGACAAGAATACAATTTTCTCATTTTCCTCTTTGATTAACAAGTGCTAATTACATAGTGCAAGAAACTACTTCCTGTTAGATTTGTGAGGGTTTTTTTATAGTTTCATTTGGTTCCTAAGTTGGTAAATATATAAACAGCCTTTTTTTAGCTTTGTGTACAGCCACAAATGATTTAATTTAGAACTCCAATATTTATATTTCTTTCGCAATGAAGCTATAGAGCTGAATAGACAGTGGCCTGTCTCATGCCAGAGAGCTGCAAGGAATGATTTCTCAGTGTCCAAAGAGACATAATTAGTTGTGTGGAGCAGTGGTTTTACTTTGGAGATTTTTCTACCACTTAGCACTTTGTTTATTATCTTTGTGAGAAAATATTAATATTATTGATGCCCTTTGTAAATGTTGAGAAGCATTGTGTAAATGTGACATTTGCTTTTGCAAATTTACTGGATGATTTATTTCAAGTACTGCCTCTTGTGAATGGCAAGTCTTAGGATCTTGCTTGGTTACTTCCCCCTCCCACTTTTCTCACTCTTAAGTAATGTGCTGTCATTCCTGCTATAATACTCTGTGTGTGTGAACTCAAAAAATCTAAGCCTTTGATTAGAAGTAGAACAACTCAGTTCTCTTTCTCTGCATATAGGATAGAGTTGCTGTAACTTTATTATCCTGCAGTTGTTAACACTTGAGAACTGATTTCTTGGCCCATGGAAGGCAGAGGTTGTAGTCCTTTAAGCACCATTAAGGCTGTATATTTGAATATATACCTGTACCTTTGGATCCCTCTGATCATCTCTGAGGTAATGGGAAGTACTTGCAGTTATTTCACTCTGTAGTTCCATTAGTAATTATCAGTGGAAATTAATAAAATGGGTATGGGAATAACTCATATACATGTTTTCCCCCTAAAACGTTCTCCTGTGCCATCTACACCTGTAAGCTTTACTACTGTCTGGGTGTTTGCATCAGATCAGAGAAAGGGAGGTTACAGATTATTCATTTGAATATTAAATCTAGAATAAAGCAGGCAACTCTCCTGAAGCCCTCTGCATGCTGTTGAAAAAAACATTGATCATAGGGCATGCAATTTTACAGAATGTAAAATTTATGAGGGCAGCTGTCATTGATTTTAATGTAGTTATGTATTTAGCTATTTTGCATTCATTATTAAATAGGATGTTTTTACTCAGTAGGTCTGGAAACATTTGGTCTTTTCTCATGAGTTGGGGAAGACTAGAAAATGTTAAAGCCCCATCTTTCTCAGCTGAAGAGGCCCTTGTTTATGCATTTGCCAGGGTTAATATTATGTACACTTTTTCTAGCAAAGAGCAGTATTCTGAAAATGGAAACTGAGCTACATTTGTAAGAACTAAGTGAAGAAATTAACGTTGTGTACATGGCTATGCACACAGATATGTGTAGCTGGGGTTGTTGCTGGTTTGAGCCCTGGATGGGCTGGTGATCCTGCCTGACTGCTGCTGCTGGGTCTGAGGCTGCTGCCATGCTGGTGTTTTTTGGGGAGATGACTTATCTGTTGGAGTGAGTGATAACCATCTGATGTCTCCTGAGCTTCGTGTAGCCTGTGGTGAAGAGTTGCGTGTGAGGTCCAGAGTCAGTGCTCTTTGCACAGGAAATGTCTTGTCTGCAGTGGCAGGGATGTGCATCTGCTGCTGGGCCCACCTGAGCTCTTCCCAGCAAGCGTGAGAGGACAAGACTGCATTTGAAATTGGATAGGAAAGTGGAATTTTTAGAGCAAAGTACAGCTCAGTCTTTGTTTTTATAGCCTATTACAATGGAAACATTACTGGAAAACTACGCTACCCACTCTTTATAAACAAACAAATGCAAACAAAACACTTTAGTTGACACAAACATTAATTTTTTTTTTGGCTTCTGGATTCCTTCATAGTGAATGTTTTGTCAGCTGAAGGGGCTGAGAGGAGTCTGATGCATTTGTCACTGTGGCTCACATCCTCCATACACACCAGTGCTGGTTGCTTTGCATGCTTGTGGAACAATGAGGGTAGTGTTTCCTGGTGGCTGAAGAGAAGGTGCAGAGGGTGTCTGCCAGCTCGCAGCAGTCAACACACAACTCTTTGTTGATAGTCCCACTGGAGGCAAGCATGTCTGGATTGATGCTCTGTGCTCCTACTTAAAGCTGATGTAAGTTAATGCTATCAAAATAAACTGGTTTTGCTGATTGCCTTACTAATGTTTTTGAATCATGACATTTTAGAAAGATTTATATCATCTTTACAAACCTGCAGTGCTTCTCCTGATTTTTGAAGAATTTGGGGTTTTGTCTTTTTGGAGAGCAGTTGTGAGGTTATGAAAGATAGCTTTTTCTCTATTATTTTATTTTATTTTATTTTTTGGGGTGAATTGAACAATTCTGTGTAGGTAGTTCATAATATGAAAAAGCTATTTCTTACAGTCCAAAGGGATTTAGTAGTGATGCAGAATATGACAGTATACACTTCACTGGTGAGAGCAGTAGACTGTCCTGTGTTTTTGGGTTTTTTTCTGGTTCTTTCCAGCGGTGTAGTGCTCTCAAGCAACATGAAATAGAGCTTTTCAGTAGTCTTGATTTGGTTGGGGTGTATTTTACAGTTGGGGTGTTATTTACAGTTGACTTCTAAAAATCATATTTACTTCAAAATACCTCTGTTGGATCAACCACTTTTGCTCCCTTTCACACACTGCTTGTGTTGGCTTGTGCTGCTTTGAGTCCCTGTCCCCATGGGCAGCAGGAGACCTGTGAGAAGAAGGTGCTGCTGCACTGTTTGCATGGCTGTGTGTGCCAGAATCATTGCTTGGTTGGTGAACAACTTGTTAGTGAAGGCCAAGAAAAGCAGTGACATGCATTTTAGATGTCAGTCTGATCAAAGCCTCTGTTACCTTGACAGTTTTTCCCTAAGTTTTGGTGAGATACTATGATAGCAGTGTGTACTTAACAGCTGTTCAACATAATACCTGTCTTTATGGTTTTGCTGCTTCTGTTATAAATGATGCCTATGAATCTTTTTTTTTTTTTTTGAAATAAAGAGCAGAAAAAAAAATCTTTTAATTGTCTCCCTTAAGAAAGATTTACTCAAATAATTTTTTTTCGCCCTTGCTGTCTTTCTGTATCAGATAAAACCATGGAGACTTATGAAACAAAATTGTGGTTGTTTTGTTGTGCTCTGGGTTTTTTATGTATTTTTGGTCACTTCAGGAATAACAGGAAGATGATGTGGTTTTCTCAGTGTTACAAATTTGTTTCCTTCAGAGCTTAATGCCACCCTAGTAATGCTTTTCTGTTCAGTCTCTAGCACTGATTTTTCTGACCTTGTGTGGGATCATACCATTGTAATGAGTTTGTAGAAAAAAAAGTTGATGCAATGGGGTTGGCTCCATATTTTATGGCGCATGCATGATTTGTATGTGTGGGGAAGTGTTTTACTGAATACAAAAGAAATTGACTGCACAGACTAGAAAGGTAATGCGTGGCCAAAAAAATCATACGGTCAATCTGTATTATTTAGGAAGAGGTAAAAGTGGTAAGTGGAGTGTGACAAGTAGGGATAGCTATTTCATTTGGCATAGATAGCCCTGCATGATTGTTGCTGTTTTAAACATTAAATGTATCAGAAGAAAGTTCTCTGCATAATAGCAATGCAAATATTGAGACTATTCAGTTTAGCCACTTGCTTGTATATGAGTTATATTTTGCACTCTACAAACATTGTGGCTGTGAATCTGGTCAGTATTTTAGATTGACTGGCTAAAATTTGTTTAGGTTTAAATAAGTTTCAAATAAACCTTTCTTCATTTTTAAGTGATGTCCTGGTTTTGGCTGTGATAGAATTTATTTTCTTCTTAGTAGCTGGCAGAGAGTTGCGTTTTGGATTCAGTATGAGAATTATGTTGATAACACACTGATGTTTTAGTTGTTGCTAAGTAGGACTTACTCCAAGGCCAGGAATTTTTAGTGCCTCATGCTCTTCATGGTGAGGGGGTGTGCAAAAAGCTGGGAGGGAGCACGGCTGGTTCAGCTGAGCCAAACTGGCCAAAGGGATGTTCCATACCACAGAACATCCTGCCCTGTATGTGAGCAGGAGTGGGGGGATGGGGAATTGGCCTGGCCTACAATTGCAGGTTGGGTGGGGAGTGGTTTTTTGGTGGATGAGAAGCTCGAGATGACCCAGCAATGTGCACTCCCAGCCCAGAAGGATGAGCATGCCCTGGGCTGCATCCAAAGCAGCATGGGCAGCAGGGCAAGGGGTGGGGGGCTCTGCTCTGCTCTGGTGAGAGCCCAGCTGCAGTGCAGTGCCCAGCTCTGGGCCTCCAGCAAAGAAACCATGGGCACCTGCTGGAGAGTCCAGAGCAGGGACACCGAGATGGTCAGAGGGCTGGAGCACATCTCCTGTGCAGACAGGCTGAGAGATTTCTGCCTGGAGGAGAGAGGGCTCCAGGGAGACCTTAGACCTTCCGCTACCTAAAGCAGGCTAAAAGAGAGTTGGGGAGGGGATTTTTACAAGGACACATAATTATAGGACAATGG
The DNA here is from genome assembly GCF_035770615.1 of Melospiza melodia melodia. NCBI lineage: Eukaryota > Metazoa > Chordata > Aves > Passeriformes > Passerellidae > Melospiza > Melospiza melodia. The sequence continues at coordinate 107,631,570 of NC_086194.1, read as the reverse complement.
GTAACTGCTTTAAACTGAAAGAAGGTAGATACAGATTAGATATAAAAAGAACTTTATTGTGAGGGTGGTGAGGCATGAGAATAGGTTATGGGTGTTATGGAGATGTTATGGATGCTCAGTCCCTGGAAGTATTCACAGCCAGATTGGATGGGGCTTCAGCAACCCGTTGTGGTGGAAGGTGTCCCTTCCTGTGGTGGGGGGCTGGAACTGGATGGTCTTTAAAGTTTCCTTCCAATCCAAACCATGTTATGATTCTGAGAAGATCAGAAATGCATAATGAAGGCCATGTAATATCCTCTCTAACAGGAAGCTTGTGGACTGGAGAAAGCCACAAGCTTTCTGAAACTGTGATACTCTTACAGAGCAAACTAAGGAAATATGGCCTAGATAAAAAAAGCTATTTTAGGATATGTGTAAACTCATTAGGTTAACAGTAGCCAGAGGTTTTTCAGTAGTTCTCTTTAGTAGCAAGGAAAGCATATTGTATGGGATTTTGTAAAATTGTTTCAGTTAACTGTTCTTGTTCATACTGGCTAATTAGCATATGGTTATGAAATCTAAAGATGTGTTTGGGAATAAATGCAGTTACACAAAGGTGGAATGGCAATTCAGAAAAATCTTAAATATTGGAAAGATGGCCTGGGAGAAGAGGATTTAATTTAGAAGAATAAGTTGAATGCTTTATATTTAGGTCAAAATAAAATATGGAGAACATCTGTTAAGTTTCTCCTGCCACTCCATTCCTCACCATGGATTATAAAATGAGAGCTGACACTGCAGTATGGTTGACAAAGAAGAACTGTGTGTATGTATTGACATGACTAATTGGTGGTATAATCTGGAGGATGTGGAGTTGAACCTTTTGCTTTGTTCTATATTATGAAATTCAAGTGCTGTATCTGTTTTGGCCAGTGTACTTCAAGAAAGATGTAGGCACACTTAATTTGTCTCAGGAGTGTAATGACTGATGATTTAGAAAAGGTGCTGTGTGCAGAAGGCATGATTGAATTGGCATTTTTGTAACCCAGAGAAAAGATCAAGGGAAATAATAAGCTTTTAAGTGTGTGGAAGCTCACTACAAATAAGTGAACATCTTCCCTTGGTAGCTGTGCCTTGCTTACTAATGGCAACATGGGCCATTCCCTGTGTCCTCCTCTTACTGTTTGGCTCTGGTTTTGTGTTTTGTAGGGGCTACTTCAGGGTCTGGACAGCACTGAGCAAAGAATCTTAGGATCCTTTGAAAAAAATATATAAATTAGCAAAATCACTAAAGTAAGGCTCTTCATCCAACCAGGCAAATGTAGAGAGAGATACTTCAGTTTAAACTTTAGAGCAGGTAGAAGAAATTAGCTCCCAGACTTGCCAGCCACTTGGCCAGGAACAGACCTGTTTCCTCATCAGTAAAAATGGATCATGTTCTCCACCCACCTCTGTAAGACACCTGTGTTTTAGTGAAGAAAAGTGCTACACAAAAGGCTAATTTAACATAAGCAACATTCTTTTTTTTTTTTTGTGTGGGTGTATTGCATGCTACACTGCAGTGTGTAGAGCCTAGTCAGATATATCTTGGAAATCTGTTTAACCTCTTGAAGGCAACAGCTAATTGGCTTTGATAAAGGAGGCTGGGTCTCTTCAGCATGATGTCACAATCTATTATATTAACATGTTCAGAAAATAAAAAAACATTATTTATGTTAAGTTTCCTGCTGGATGTATCTTGGATCATTTTTTTCGGGCCCTTGAAACTTCCCTGTTTTTTTCAGATTTGGTACAAATTGGTATCATTTCAAGGAGCTCTTTAGCCAGTTCTATTAATATTCAGACTTTAAGCCAAGACATTTTCCCCTTCTACTTTGGTATGCAAAAAAAAAAAAAAGAGAGAAACTACCAAGTATTACACTAATTTTATCTGCTTCAGTATTGGGGTAATAATTAATAATTAAGTGGTTGACAAACACCTTTTCTATCACTGCCAATCTTAACCTTCTTTACCCTTTCTCCATACTGTTGTGTTACCATAGTATCAGCAATTTTTTTTTTCCCTCCTTTGTACAAAGTTTTTCACCTGGATAGATACCTAGAGGTAACAGTTTAAACATGCAGAGCAAGAAACTTGACTAGTTCAATAGGTTCAGATATAATATGGCAAGTGCAAGATACAAGCTTGAATAATGTATGGTAAATATTACCCAAGTGTAGACAAATTTCAATTGCATTAAAAATTGAACAAATCTCTCTTGAATGTTAAGACACATTCTTTAGTTTTCAGCTGTTTAGAATTTCCTTCAGACATTGCTGTGTTAACTGGGCAAAGGCAGAGATTTGAAGGAATTCATTCACTATTGCTACAGTTTTAATGGAAAAGACTTGGAAAGGCTCAGACATCATTTTTCAGGTGTCACTTTTTTTTTCTAGAAGTGAAAAAACGTTGCTTCTTAAGCGTCAAGTCTGTGTTACTGTAATAACACCTTTTTTTTTCCCAAAAGCTGTCATTATAAATGCTAATGTTTAACTTGTGGGCGAGAGATGAAAGAATGTAAAAACCCCTACATCTATAAACTAGAATATGTATAGGAAGATTTTGTCCAAAAGAGTGATCATCTGGGGAGCTGCTCATGTGAATGTGTGCTGTTTTTGAGGAGGCTGTTTTCTTGCCTTATTGAGAACAATTCATAGTTTGTTGTGCTAAGTATTCATGATTGGATAGAGAACGACATATATAGAACTCAAAAATAGATAACAGCTTATTTGGGAGGACAGGCAGTCCTCCCACTTAAATCATATCATCTGGAAGGCTAAAAAATGTTGATGACTTGTTCCACCTCTCCACTCTTCTCTGCATATGTTGTTTTCCTCACAAGCACAGTTCACTGCCTCTTTTTAGAAACAGTCTTTGACTCCTTCTCCCTTGCATGGGATTTTAGATTTTGAAATCTTAAATGGGAAACTTTCTTCCCCTTGCACCTCAAGCTCTGCCAGAACTGAGCTGGGAACTTTCTGTTTTTCCTCTAGGACAGCCTTAAGACCTTTCTGGTGGAATACCTCTTTTGCTTCCTACGTCCATGTTGGAATGGCCTAGGCCAGTCTGTTGCTGTACGGTTCCTGCTACAGGTGCTCTGCAGCAATGGGTCAGGATTTTGCCACCAGTGCTGCTGGACCATCCAGATGGCTGTAAACCTGCAGAGGAGGTGAGTACAAAATGTGTTCCAGGAGTTTTTGGTGCTTTGGTCAGGTCTGTCTGCTTTGGGTGTGTTTCAGAGCAAAGGGACCACTTAGACTGCACGTGTGCTTTGTCACTGGATTGCACTGGGCTTGTGTGGCAGGGTTTTGCCAGTGACTTACTTAGAGGCATCTTCTCTGGGAAGCTGCTAGAAACTTCCCCTGTGTCCAGTGGAACCCATGGCAGTTATCTCCCAGAGGGACCTGCCACTGGCCAAGGCTGAGCCTATCCCTGACAGAGGTGGAGTCTCTGGGGTACTGCGCAGGAAACCCATGCTGGAGCAGTGTTCCTGAAGGGCTGCACCCTATGGAAGCAGTTCATGAAGGACTGCAGCTCATGGGAAGGACTCAGGTTGGAGAAGTTTGTCAAGGGCTGCTTCCTGTGGGAGCAGGGGAGAAGTGTGAGTAATCCTCCCTCTGTGGAGGAAGGAGAGGCAGAGCCAGGATGAACTGATTTTAACCCTCATTCCCTGTTCCCCTGTGCTGCTAGGGGGAGGAGAAGGTTAAGAAGACTGGGAGAGAAGTTGAGCCTGGGAAGCTGGGAGGGGCATGAGGAAAGTTTTTTAAAGATTTGGTTTTATTTCTTATCCTAGTCTGATTTGATTGGTAATAAACTGAACTGATTTCCCCATCTTGAATCTGTTTGGCCTGTGATAGTGAGAGATTTCTCCCTGCCCTTATCTTGACTCACAAACCCTGTGTCATATTTTCTTTCCCTTGTCCAGCTGAGGAAGGATTGGACAGTGACTTTGGGCACCTGGAGTCCAGCCAGGGTCAATAGTCTGCATGCATATTCCATATTTTACTGTTCCTTCTGTATCCTGTTCCACCAGTTCAGTTGTCTGCAGCTATTAAACAAGTTTCCTTAAGAATCCCTTTAGATGTTAGTGCAGACCTAATTAAACTGTTCCTGTGGTTTTCTCTGAGTATTGGGAAGCACAGTGTCCAAGTGGATAAAGGACCTCATTATTAGTTTTTCTAAATTCACCTTTACCCTCTCAGAATATCTTGAAAAGAGTTATTTAGTCCAGTGAACTGAAATTCAGATCCACTTTCCATCCAGATGACCTAAGAAAGCCCGAGTTTTATTTTCTGTGTTTCTACAACAAACACAGTCCCCTTAAAGCATCCTTGTCAGACAAGAGATGATTTATTAAACCACCACTGTGTAGTCATTGGCTGTGCAGTGAGGTGTTTAACAACTGAGCACTCCTGAAGCCTCCTCTCTGTGTGCCTCTCCTACGCTTTTTTAAAGCTTGATTGAAGCAAGATGGAAAGCCAAAGTTTAGTGGGATGGACAGGCAAAGATGTGCTGTGACAGGTCCACTTCCTTTGGCAGAAAAGTTGAACCAGTGCAGTTGTATTTAGCGTGTTAAATGGTGTCCTGCACTTGGAGTCACTGGTATTGACATTTCGTGCTAATTTTTCATCCTGATTTTTTTCTTTCCTGAAACCTATTAGTAGTTTTCATAGATTAGTTTTTACAGACTGAGTTTTGAAGGACTCTTTGGGTCCAATTCTGAGGTTCGGGTTCAGCATTGTAAAATGGGAAAAGTGTGTTTCATGTTTGAGTGGGTCCTTTTCCAGTCAACTTCAAAAGATCTAACATGTAGTCTTAAATTCAGTCCTTCAGAATATATAAATATATATATATGTATGAGTATAACTGGAACAAGTATCAGTTTAGAGGAGAGGAAAAAGTATATCCAAAATTACTACCTAATACTCTTTAGTAGCAGAGGCTGATAAGAAAAAAAAAATCTAGGGTAAAAAACAGTAGAGCAGTTTTTTACTTCTGGGTTTACTTCTTTTGGCCACTCAAATGGTATCTTCACTATTTTTTTTCATGATGGCCCAATTACCTCTTCTGTGGTTGCTGACTAATGTTGAGTTTAGTGAGAACACAGATTTGAGTAGAAATAACTTCTTTTGGAGAGAATACCCAATTGGTCTGAGTCTGCACTGAGAGACTAATGTGGATGAATAAACACAATTGTTCTTGGTTCTTTTTCATCTGTGTCAGTTCTCTGATTAAGTTTCTTTGTTGCTGTGTAGATTTTTGCTGGCAGAGCAGAAGGCTGGTGTGTTGGAGTAGCAGCTACTTACACAGGAATAGTGTGCTGATAAATCTTTAACCATGCTCTGGCTTCTAAGGCATCTCTACTATCTCTCCTTGTAAAAATTCTAGAGCTTTCAGAGAAGGTGAAAATATTTCAGGAAAGGTATTGAAGAGTAATTTCAATTGTCTTGGAGCACAGAATTTTAGAAGATGTTTTAAAAAATATCTGATCTCTGATTTAATTTAAATTGTAGCAGTGATTTTATTTCTCAAATTCTGTGATTTTCAATTATTATATAGTTGAATTTCCAAAACAGCTCCATCACATTCCTTTCTTTAATATTGTCTGACAGATTGACCTTTTTTATGGTGACCTGTTTGTCTCTTGGCTTCTAGTCAGGAATTAATTTTGAATTGTAAAACAGCTCAAGTTGCTACAAGCTTTATACCTTCAAAAATCATTTTATGTCAAATTAAATACACTAGCTGTTTTTTCATGAAGTGCCTGACAGTTTCTGGGGAAAAAAAAAGCAAAGTAATAAGCACCAAAGTATTGAAGAAATTGAAGTGCTTCACCGAAGTCTGATGCCTACCTGCCTTCCTGAATGTTCTGCTGATTTTTTTCCCTATGCAACTATGCAGAAAATTGTTATCATCACACTTACAGGTAACTGGGGAAACAATGAACTCTTCCACAAAATAATCTTTCTGCCTCAAATTGCATATCCCACTCTTCAGACTTCTCTGGACTGCTGTACAGCACAACAAATAAAAAATTCTAAATTTTATTTGCTCCTTTACCTTACTGATGTATTCTCCATATCATGATATGGCTATTTTATTTAAATTTGTCAAACTAGGATGAAAGCATACAAGTTAGGCTAGATGAAAAACATGTTTTGGAATCACTAGCTTTAAGAGAATAATCTTGAAGTTTAATGTCTGAGAGAATTGCCATTTTTTTTTTCTAAGGAATATTTAAGAAAGAAAAAGAAATATTCAAGAAATAAAATGCAGCAACGTTTAAAAAGCATTTCTTATAGAATAATGAAAATGTAGCATTTTCTTTTGAAAATGACCTTGTTTAAATAATTTCCAGGGCTTAAGTAAAAACTACTTTTTTTCTTTTATTGATTTTTGCTTTTTTAGTGTTTTCTCCCATAAATGAACTCAAAGCATGATCAGTTTGTTCTTTTTTTTTAAAAAAAAAAGTGCGGATTTTTGAAGCTGTTAATGAAATAGGACTTCTATTTCTGTGGAACTCAGTTTATCTTTTCCATAGTGCTGCTTTTGACCAAATGTGACCTTGAATGTAAAGTTTATATTTATTTTTCAATTAAGTTGAAAGCTGAGAAGTAGTATGTGCATGATCAATTAAAATCTCTGTGATTTGGCCCATATTTATCCACTTTTACAATTACAAATACAGATTTATTGGATGGGTGGATACTGTGTGCCCCTGGCTTTTTGAATTATATGTGCTGAATTATATTTCTTAGGTGGGTTCTTCTGTCACTTTCTCCTGCTCTTCTTTTGGAGTTTTGAGTCCAGCAGTAGCAGATAATTTTCTATCCTGTCTCTACATTACCTGTTATCTTGATTTTTGTTGGTGTGACAGCAAACTAGGAGATGCAGTGTAAGAGCAATGGGGTGGGAGGGGGCATCTGCTTGCAGGGACCTGAATTGGTCATGGCTGCTCCCTGCCAGAGTTAGGGATACTTTGCGTGCTTGAGCAACAAAGGAAAAAGGCACTGAAAAGGAAAGGGAGGGCAGAACTCTGTGGTGAGAATGTCTCAGTGCGAAACCAGCCCCTTTGCAAGGCTTTGCTCAAAAGTACTGATACTTCTGTGAATTCTCTTGTGATGTCAGCATATGAACCTCTGAAGCTCACCTGAAGTCTGAATTCAAGAGTTTAGGCTCAGTTCCTGTGGAGATACCAGTACCAGTGCTTAAGACCAGGATTCCACATGGACAAAGATCCAGGACTTCAGTCCTGAAGAAGAGCCATTGCAATAAAAGTCTGCTTGAAAGCTATTCTAGCAACTTCTCCCTATCAGATTCTTCTTGTCTTGTCCAGTCTGGAAAGTATTCTCAAGTTCTAAAGAATTTCCAGAACTCTGCATTTATTATTCTGCCTTTTTAGCTTTTTATCTGAGAGTTCTTTTCTTGTTCCCCTCTTCAGTGTACAACTCAAAATTTGGATATTGCCTATTTTAGAAATAAACTTTACATGGAAAAATTGATGAATCTCATGGTTGAAGAAAATCCCATAGTTGCTCTTTTTATACCATGTGTACATTTGCATGGATTAACAATTAAAACAAAGGATATAAAAGTGTGATATTTGTCAAATTTTTGTTATCAGTGATCTCTGAAAAGACAGAATTAAGCAAAACTGCCTCTAAAACAAGTGAGTCTAAGAGGAAGAGGGAAGAATGGATGTGAAGAATCTAATGTTTAGTGCAGTACTGTGTGTTAATTAAGCACAGAACAGTTGTTAGCAGCAGAAGCTACCTGCTGAGCACACAGCCTTGTGATGTGAGAACAGGCTTAGCTGGGATTGTGTGCTTAAAAGCTACATTGCCTTTCTCTATAAATACTGCCTTTTTGCTCTCTAGGTAGACTTTTTATTTGCCTATGGATATAAACCAAAGGAGCACAAGTTTTTGGGGGAAGCTTTGCAAAACTTTATTGTATCCCAAAATTTGACAGAAATAGCTTTTCTTTTTTTTCTCCATATCTAATCTGTCATTTCTTTCTAGAGAAAGAGAAACACGCACATGGGGGTTTTTTTGTTTGTTTTGTTTGGGTTTTTGTTGCTAGACTTTTGTTGATGGAGATCTGATGTTTTCTCTGTATTTCAAAAAGTGTTTAGCCCTGCAAAAGTGCAGGCTTATTTTGGTTAGAATTTGGGTGTTTCCCTAGACATGACAAGGTGTGGTACTTTTTGATTTTTACTTTAAACCATCTGCAGTGGCACTTTTAAAGGAATGGGAGATAAAACTTGTTAACTTGTTTGAATTCTTTGCCTTTCTTCATTCTACTTGCAATATCATTCTTCATTTTACTTGTGGTGATAGAACCCACTGTGTGTTAAGTGATTGTCACCCATGTTTTCAAATTATATATTGTAATTCTTCAAGTCTTCACCATTAGTCATACATGTTATCCTTTCAGCAGTTTTTAACTTGATATCTGCATTTGATTTTTCAGCAAGTTCTGCTGTTACTCTAGGCAGAATTCAGCCACCTTCTCTATGATAAACACCCTATAGCCCCAGCATGTATGATGATTTTTTTCTTTACCTGTGCTTATTTCAAAGCTTTTCTTCTAAAACTCTATTTTAAATATTTTTCACATATGCTGAAGGCAGAGAAAAAATGTTCTTCAAAGTTATTTGGTATTTTTTCAATTTTCCCTGCTGGATTTTTCATCTACAGTAGAAAGTTTTCAGGATTAGAGTTTTCTGCACTTACTCACAAAAGGATGATTGAATCTATTGACTGCAATTTACCCAATGTTTCCAGAAGTCTCCTCTATAATAATTTTTTTTCTCTAATTAGCTTACTCTGCTTTTCTTTAAATCACATTCTTGCCCATTGGTGATTCATCCTTAATGATGACTATTTTCCTATGTTGTTTTCTGCCATCTTTAAGTGTTTGAAGAATTAATGAACAATTTTATTCCACTCTAGCTTGTGGCTTTGATACATACCTAAAAAATAATCAGAAGCTTTATGGAGATTTGATATCTTTGAACATTTGAGACTTAGCTTGAAAGATTTAATAATTTCTTACAACATAAAAGGAAGGTGTCATGGATATCTTGTATAAGATTTATTCATTTGATTGTTCAGAGTCTGTATCAGTTTTTGTCTATGAAAAATATGTAGCTAGTTTTGTGATGGTGAATTCACCTGACCTTCAAGTAGTGAAGGATTTCTCCTTGAAGTTTGTAATTCTTTCATACTGACTCCTGAGTTTCTAGTTTTCTTCTCTTCTAACTTAATAGCAAAGTAGAGAGACAGTTTGAGACCCTTTTGTCTGTGCTTATCACTGTTTTTGAGAAGAATTTGCTTATTTCCTCAAAATACTTCAAAAGCAAATGCGGCCTGACATTTTTGAGTGTTGACATGTGCAGACTGAATATCATAAAATCTGCAGAAAATTCTATTATTTGACACATTTGTTTGAAGAGCAACCTATTGATAAGTATAGTATCCATTTTAGCTCTGTCTCAGCTGGTAAATTCTGAGTTTGTTGGACATTTTGAGGTTGAACTTTTAAAACATTTTGGAAGTCAATTTGATTTTCTGAACTGTGCAGAAACATGGTAAAGGAAGACGGAAAATATGAGCATTGAGAATATGAAACAGCTTACTGTGGTTTTACTTCCACATAGTCTAATCTAGTGTAAAAGAAGCTTGCTCACAATACTAAATTAAATTTTTTTCAGAAAGAAATTTAACTTTAAAAAAAGTCCTATCAGGTAGCTTATTCTACTTACAGCTCAACTGACAGTTGCCAAGTTATTTAAAATAATTTTTGGAAATGTATGAATTTTTGATTATTAGAAATCCTTGACTGCTTTCATGCTTTGTTTCTTAGAGAACCCATGCCTTGTAAGGCCAGGTGATGCTGCTTTTGTCTCGAAGCCTTCACACTGTGTTACATCCTGTCACAAGACTGAGAGCCTGAAACTTGTGGAGGTGTTTACAGCTTTTCCTTGCAGACAGCTAATAGTGTACTAATAGCCCAATCTCTGCTACTGTGACACTACTCCACTGCAATATAAATTTTCGGTAGTTCAGCTTTTAATTTCTTAAAAGACCATTTAGATCCAACAGGGAGCCTAAAATTACTTTGTTTTAAGCTGTTTCCTCTGAGTAATGGTAAGCTTGCACAGTCTGTGCCTCACATGACATTGTTTTTCTTGAGGAAATGGAGGTCCTCACCTAGAACACCTGTGTTGATGTGACCTCAATTTTTCTCCAAAAGTCCTGTAGTGTTGGGGTTGAAAGTCCAGCTAACACAGCTCTTCAGGGAGTTATTAAAAACTGGAGTCAGTTTATAGCTCTGGGATGCTGATTGGCAGGAGTGTTGCTGTGCTGAAAAAGCTAAGTGCTGGGTCACTATCTGTGAGTCTTCCAAAAAGAAAAACTATTCCAGTGGTCCTAGACCACTTCAGCCTTCCAGGCTGCTGTGAAGGGTAGCAGAAGGCTCAAATAGGTCTTACTGATGCATCTTCAGCCATTAATTATTGCATGTCAAGGCTTTATGAGCTCAGTGCTTAAATCATCTCTTGCCTCTGTTAGCAACAAAAGCTTTTCACTCATGAATTGCTCATTGTCTTTGTGCTGCCTCTGATACTCAGTGATGAAAATACTGCCTGTATTCTCAAGCTGAGTGTTTCTCTTAGTCAGGCACCTTCAGTAGCCCTCCCAGAGTGTGCATGCATAGTAGCTATGGTTTGGAAGAGGAATGTTTACTCTCTGTGAGCATCTGAGGTGTCAGTAACCCAATTTAAGATGCAGTTGTTTCAGGAGAAGAAATAACTGTCTTTTGGCTTATAAATCTGCTTTCCAAAAAGGATTGCCTGTTCTGCATCTCTCCTGAGAGGCAGTTCTGTGGTTCAGTCTAAGAGGGAAAGATTTGATTAGCAGTGATTTGAACTTACCTGCCAGGACTGTAATAACAGCCAATAACTTAATGGCCATGCAAACACCTACTTCTCTTTGCTTCAGGGTGTTATATATCTGTGTATTCATTTTCTTATGTGTTGCAGTTAACCTGGGATAATGATGTGCTCCAAATATTTGAAGCAGTTCTGTATAAAGATGTATAGTTGGTTTTTGTTATCAGATTGGCAATATTAAGTAATGTAATTTGATTTCTCACTGGACATAATAGAAGTATATTTTAAATTTTAGAGCAGTTAAGAAAATAGGAATATGTGAAGAATCCCTGAATGAGATGTCTGGTTTTAGATAATTTTTATGCAACCTGTGGAACAAAAGAGAAATGAAGTTGTTGCCTCAGACATTTGAAATCTACTTCAAAGTCATAGAATAGACATCTAGTGAATCTCAGCTGGTTATATGACAGCAGTAGTCTTTGTACTTTTATTGTGTTCTTAATTTCCAAAGTTTTGCTATCCTCTTGAGCTCTTGCAATATTTACAGTTATATTCTGATAGGGAATATTTCATCTCCCTCCTGGATCAATTTATTCCTTTTCTTGCATAGCAAAAATTGCTGTGAATAAAAGCATGTAAATCCAAAATCTGTGGATTCAATTGGTTTGATTTTTTATTATTTGATTAAAATATTGTTCTTCTGGTCCTTTGAAACCTTTGCCACTGCAGTTTCTTCCTGCAAGCAAGACAGGGTTTTCATAAAGTCAATCTAAATGTGATTTAAGGGTTTTCAAAGGTTTTCATTTGAGCAGTTGTGTAAATAATCTTTTGTTCCATTCTTAAAAATGCTGTATTGAGGGAATTTGGCATTTTTACAAACTCATTTGAGAAACCATTAAGCACCGATTTGTGAAATTATAAACTGTTTTCAGAAGTTCAGTGACTATAGTTGTTTCTGAAAATTATAGGTACCAAAATAACATTGCATTTTCAATTAACTTTCTTGCATTAACTGTAAGAACTTGTTTTAAAAGCCAAACTTTACAAAAGCCATTTTTTTCAATTCAGAAATGTTATTTCCTTACTACGTAGAAGTATTTAGAGCTAATCTTAAAAGTTTAAAGGTTAAGTAAAGACTGCCTGAGTAAGAAGGTCCCTTCCTACTTGAAATATTCTATGATTCTGTGATTCTGAAAATAGGGAGAATCAGAGGTTCAAGTACACAATCACGTAGTTCCATACAGTTGTAAGCAGTTTGACAGAGTTGTAGTTGGAGTGCATCACTGTTGTTCCATTTTTGGTATTGCTTTTCTATGTAATGAGAGATTTTAACCTCACAAGAGCTTCTACTTTTGTAAGTATAATGCATTGTGTTAATTTGTTGGAAAGGAAGCATGAACCAATAGCTTCTGCCTTTGTGTATGAAGTTCATCCTTGTTTTTCAGCTGTAGTCAGCCACTTCTATGTTTGTTATTCTGCCTTTATTCCAAGGCCCACCATTTTTAGAAACATAATTATATTTTTTTCAAATGGTCAATTAAAAATTGACTTATGAATTAAAAAGTTGCTTCTGATGAATTAAAAGTGTAGTCTTCCTACTCAGAGAGAGAAGAATAGAAATTTATTGTGCTGACCTACATTTCTCAGATTTTTCTGAAGTGCAGGTTTGCTTTTAATGAATTGTTTTCAGACTAGTATGATCTGCTTTCTCTCATCACCTCCTCAGAACTTTCTTGCTGAATTGTACCGAACAGATGAATAATAAAACCTTTCAAAATCCATCAAATAAGCATAGCCCCATGAAATATTCTTCTCTTATATTAACTTCTGAGAAGAAGACTACTGGCATCCTAAAACTCTTTAGCCTGTTGAAATTTACCGGATGCATTGGTGTTACTGTGAAAAAGATGAAGAATAATCGGTTTTCCACAGGCGATGGGCTGACCTAATTTAAATGGTTTTTTATCACTTGCTTTCATAGCATTGAAAGGTAGGGCTTTGTTTATCCTCAAATCAGCCTGTTTACTGATGTTCTGATGGTAATGAGCTCTCTGCAAACATGCACCACAACCAATTTAGAGCATGGGCCAGTAAAAAAGAAAAAAAAAAAAAAACCAAAACAAAACACATCAGCACAGCAGCAAAAGTAATTCTGGAACCTGATTGTAGTGTTGGCATCACTTCTGGTTTCAAATATGAATGTAACCAATGGGATTGGACTCACTAATAGTTCAGAGATACAGAGCTGTAGACAATGCTCACTACAATTTGTATTGGCTCAATTTTTTAGAAATTTGCTCAAAAATCCATACGCATGCCTGATATGTTACCTTACAGTATGCCAGTTTTTCTCCTTCGCTACTAAGTAGACTGAGAAGCTGAAAATTCAGTTTTGTGTAGGCCATCAATCTTTCCTTAGATGCTGTTCAGTTAATCATTTTCCATTTGGTATAAATTGATATTAATAGCTTAAACATAGTAAATGTTGTGTCAGGATTTTGATGAGCCCTTATTTTGTGCCAGCTTCTGTTTGTTCATATTTGAAATTCTGGAAAACAAACTTTACATCAGCTTTGTCTGGTTACGTGCTGCATCCAGTGTAGAATCCTGATTTAGCTGAATAACAGCAATGAAATCCTTTGTCAAGTCTGCCACAAAGTCATATTGAAGACTGATCACTGGTATAAACACAGATAAAGTTGATCCAAAGACAAAAATGACTGAGTATTTGTGTGCTATACTGAAAAAGAGTAGGTTTTCTTTCCCATGCCAACTGTGTTTGTAAAAGAGGTTGTTAAGTGCAACAATGTTCTTTATATGAGCAGTAATTTTAAAGATGACCTTTTCCTGTAGTGTCAAATATATCATGGATTTTGTCACGGGGAAGAAAAATTCACTTGACCTTCAGAAATAACAAGACTTGAATGTACCCATTTTTCCTCTTTTCGCTTTATTCTTGATAAAGTACAGCCTTTGTTCCTACCTTTTCCAAGGTGCTTTTAATACTCTTTTTTCTTCCATAGTAAAAGGGTTTTGTAATCTATAATCCAGTATTTTGAAGGAATGAAAAGTACTTGGTTTTGCAAAAATCTTCAATTCTATTTCATTACTCTGTAGGTAAATGCAGTTATTAAGTCTATGCATTTGAGGATTTATTTCTGTGGTTGTTAGGGTGGTTTTTAGATGCAGTTGACTTTCTTTGCCATAAGAAAACACTACTGATTAATTTTGAATTTGCTCTCAGGCTCCAAAGGTTTCTTCCTGCAGAGCAGCTTCCTAGCATGGTAGTACCCAGCCTATATAGATAATACTCGTAGAATCATAAGATAGTTTGAGTTGGAAGGAACTTAAAAGGTCATATTCTAGTCCCAAGCCCCTGCCATGGGCAGGGATGCCACCAGCTAGATCAAGTTGCTCAGGGCCTTATCCAACTTGACCTTTAAGAAGAGGAATTTGTACTTTTTAGTTACTGAATATTCAAGGTTTTTACCTGCCTGTTTTTGTAGCCTTTGAATGTCCCTTGAATTGGCCACCCAGACCCATTCCTGCATGTTGTTTCAGGGTATTGCCGGCATGCTCCAGCCCAGCTGGGTGTCACCAGCCACCTTGCAGAGCGTGCTTTCAGTGCTGTCCCTCAGCTTCTCAGTGAAGGCACCAGCAAGTGTGAGCTCCAGCTTTGGCCTCAGAGAGCTGTCACCAGTGGTTGTCTGTCAGCTGAACTTTGTATGGCTGGACAGAACCCATAAAGCCTGGTGCTCCAGCTAGCTGTCCACCCCACTGAAAACCCACTTCTTTAGATTAAATCTCACTAAGTTGTGAAAAAGTACTCTGGAAGACTATCACAGTCCCTGCTGAAGTTAATGCAAACACCATTCACTGCTCTTCCCTTGTTCACCAAACCAATGCTCTCCTTGAAGTGAGTTGCCAAATTGTTAAAAGTATGGTATGGCTTTGATGTATCTGTACTGCCTGTTTCCCTTTTACTTTTTGTGTTGTGGTGATCTGGTAGGGATTGGGTTTGCTTTATTTTGTTATTTGTTTTTTGGTTTGGTGTTTTGTGTGTTTGTATGTAAGATTTCTTACATAATCTTTGCAAGGACTGAAGTGAGACTGACTTAGCAGATGGTTCTCCAGAATCTCCTTTCCTACTTGATGATAACTTTTTTCCTAATCTTGAGGATTGGGAATCTCTGGATCACCATTTCAGACATTTCACAGATGATGGAGAATGGCCCTGCAGTAAGATCAGCCTGATCCTTCAGCACCCTCCATGCCAACTTTCTGGTGCCATGGAAGAGATCTCTGACCTAGTCTGTCCCCTACCTAATGAAGTTTCATTTCACTCTTGCAGACTCTGCCTCCAATAACAAAGGGACTGGAAAAGGCATTGAGTATCTTAGCCTTTGCATGCTGAGCACTGGATCTATGTTATTCTCAGTCTTTTTGAGTTTTTTTTTTTTTTTTTGCTATCCTTAAAGTGCCGTTCTTGTTGCTGCTTTTGCTTTGTTCCAGCTTGTACTCCTGGATTATATGAGAACCTCCTCACATGCTCAGGAAATGTAACTCAGGCTTATTCATCAGTCTTTCAACAGCATCCCTGGCAGTATAATTGCTGTGGAAGGGCACATCTGCAGGCTTTCCTTCTGTTGCCACAATTTCCTGGGTTTGTCTCTCTCAGCCTCCATTTTTGGGAGTTTCCATCCACTTATCCTTTGAGTGCAATGCTTAGCTGTCTTTTCTCTTTTTTTTCATCATGGGGCACAGACTCTCATGGCACTTCAAGGTCTCTGTGGAGACCAGCACCCACCTGCTGTTCATCCTTGCTCACTTTGCTCCTTAGCCTCTTCCACTGAAGAAGCAGCACTCAGGCAGAGCGTTCCTCCCGTGGTTGAGGCCACCACCACCTTCCAGCAGCAGCAGGAGGAACCAAGCCCTGAGCTCTGGGTCAAGGCTCTGGTATGCTAAGAGCAGTTGCTTCATCTGGGTTTCTGGGCCCCTCTGCTGGGGAAGCAGATGGGGGAGTGCTGTCATAAAAGCGGTGGTAAAAATGCAGTGTAATCCATGAGATGATAGACTGCCCAAGGGAATGAGAGCCTTCATCAAAAGGTACAGGGAAGGACCTTATCAATGGAAAACTGCGTGTTGAACTTTTGCATCACTGTCTTTTCATCACTTCCCCAAACGCTCAAAGGGTTCAAAGAGTTCACAAAGTGTCTTTTTGACATTTCACTGAAGTGACAAAGGAATTTTCTTTTGTTAGAGGCAGATATACCGCCAGGCTATACATTCCAAAGCACTTGATATAGAGCAGCAAGTCTAGAGTGTGGTTCTCCTTTGTCTTTCTAATCTGAGGACCCCAAAGCTCTGTGCTCCTGTGGGTTTT
This sequence comes from Melospiza melodia melodia, assembly GCF_035770615.1. Lineage (NCBI taxonomy): Eukaryota > Metazoa > Chordata > Aves > Passeriformes > Passerellidae > Melospiza > Melospiza melodia. The sequence continues at coordinate 107,615,274 of NC_086194.1, read as the reverse complement.
ACACTGTTTTACAGCCTCATGTCTCACAAGTCTGAACTTCAAGAAATGTGAAATTAAAAGAATTGGTAGAGTTTTCTTTCAAAACACCTAATTTATTAGCATTTGTGTTCTTTAAGAACAAACAGGGTGGTGGTGTGACTTCATTCTTTGCCAAACAATTTCTGTGGTGTCTGGGTTGGACCAGAAGAAACCTATTGTATGAAGAATTTAAGGGCAGTCATGCACTATGTCAGACAAATTTTGTCTGTATACAGTATTTTTCTCTGCCAGTGGTTGATATGCATATCTAGGGCAGAGAATAGAGGAAACTGGAATGATTCTTCCTTGCTGTACTCTCCTGGAATGCGGTGACTTGAAGTTCACAGTCGGGGACTGGCCAAAGTAGGGTGAGGATTTGGTATTTGTTAGTTGATGAGGAGGCTTGCAGTGCTGGCAGGGGATGGTGGCAGGCAGCTCCCCTGGATGACTGCACACTGTAGGGAATAAATTCCTGTTCTGGATTTTAACGTCTTGCTGCTAAATTCACTTGATTTCTGCCAATATAGGAAGTAAGAGTAAAAGGCAACTGTTGATCTCTATTTACCATCTCTGTACAGCTTTTGATTTTATAGACCTGCCACTTGATTTAGGTTACATCTTTTCCAGCCAGAAAAAGTGCTACTTTTGTCTTATAATAAAGCGGCTTTTTGTTGTATTCATCCTTTTGCAGTTCTCTCTTGTTCCTTCTAATCCTCCTATATCCTTTTTGAAATTATAAGACTGGATGTTCACACAGCACTCAAGATGAGAGAGCAGGTACTGTGTAATGGAGTAGTGATGGTTTGGTTTCTGTTTTCTACATAGTAGTCTGTAACAAATTTATTATTCTTTCACTGCTGCTGATGGTTTTACAGAATTTCATAGTACAGCTCCCAATATTTTTTTAATAGATAGGGGGATAGAGTTCAGGTCTATCCTTCTATCTATTAAAAAAAAAAAAACTGAAAAAAACAACCAAAAAACTTC